>NW_022681453.1:87253145-88453145 GCF_009764315.1 Trachypithecus francoisi
GGGTTGCACCAAGTGTCTACATTGGCACCAGGTTTCTGACTTCAATCATTGTCTCCAACTTTGATGGAACAGTGAGTCAGCTCACTATGAAACTTGAGAAATCCATATGTGTGAGGTGACAGCCGCCTTTATGACACGCTCCATCTCCTACTTACTGAGCCTACCTCTCTGTAGGCCACTCAGGATCCAGGGTCTCCCATTTAGGCTATGGAAAGCAATAAATGGTTTCATAGTAGAAACAGTGTTTGGAGAGGCTCTATCCAGCAGTAGGAAGATAAGGTGAGAGGTTGTTATTTGAGAATGTGAGGTTTTAAAGGTGACAGTAAAAAGGGGAAGGAAGATAAAACAAAGTAAGTAAAGAACTATTTCAAGGAAATTGTATAGGATGAGGTAATGAATGTATATAGGAACTGAAAGATACGCTATTTCAGGATTACACAGATAAAACTGGGAGCAACTTAGGGAGGCTTTAAAGGATGATAAATTCAGGCTTGGACACAATGATTTCTGAATGATTTCCTAACAAGGCATCTAAGAAGGCAGCTAAAAATAGTGTTTGAACTCAGGTGAAAATTGGGGGCTGGAGAAATAGAGGCAAGCATTATCTACAGAGAAGTAGGAGTTGGGATCATAAACTAAACCTATTCTCCGGGGAAGAAAGAAAGCACAGAAAGATAATAACATAATACTTAGGGCCAGCTTGAGAAGTTCCTTCAGAGGCTGCGTGACCTTGTGGCAATATTTTAAGCAGCACTCAAAGCTTCTAGCATCGGCATCTTGGTGTGGCGAAAGGAGCCAACTCGTAGTATATACTTTCTCCTGTGTGCAGAAATTTAAAAACTAAAGAAGTTTTCATATCTGGTTCTGTTTTCCTCCATAAGTGTCTTGTACTTCACATTTCCCTGCTGAGGTGTTTTTTTTATTTTTCTTTTTGGCCCTCCTCCATCACTTCAAACTACAATGCTCCCCCTATTTCTGAAACTCCCACAACCCTGTTTAGCCTTGCACCTACGACAATGGTCAATCTCCCACAGGCCTTTGGTTGATTTTTCTATCTCTCCCTCTCTCTCCCTCTCTCTCTCTTTCTCTCTAGATAGATAGATAGATAGATAGATAGATAGATAGATAGATAGATAGATAGTCAGTGTCACTGTGTTGCCCAGGATGGTCTCAAACTCCTAACCTCAGGCAATCATCCCACCTTGGCCTCCCAAAGCACTGGGATGACAGGCATGAGCGGCCACACCCAGCCAACTTTGGTTGATTTCTAAATGCCATTCCTGGCTCACATTTTCCTGTGATGAAACTGAAACTTGTTACTACTGATGACAAGCAACTGACTCTTTACCAATGAATACAGCCAAAAAGCTGTGACACACTATCTCTGGTCAGGCTTGATCTGTGCAAGCGCAGTTGTCAGGGCTCAGAGGAAATACTATGTCCTCAGAAGCATCAACATCCCCACCTGAACACTAGAGGGAAAGGGCTGCCACCGTGAGAACACTGCCCTTTGAAAAATGACCCACCTTGGCACCTGTGCTTAGCTAGGAGTCAAAACCAGACTCTTACTTTAGTCACTAGCCAGACAACACTCTAGAAACCACAGCATCATGTACAATAAATGACCTTTTTCCTTATGGGACCTATTTCTGTGTTTCTGGATGTGTGTGTGTGTGTGCACGTGTGTGTGTTTAGCTTACGAATTCTTTATTTTTTCTCAACTCAGGGGCTGTGTGGATACACTATCTCATCTAGTTTATAGTTTATTGCTGCGTATCTGTCTCACCACATAAAATACGTTCATTCGTGTTTTAGAACATTAATTATTTTCTCCTCTAGGGAAGCAAGCAGTCCTGAACACAGGGAACTTCAACAAACATTCAGGCATTCAGTAACTGGCCAGTGTATAAAGTACTTAAATTTTTTTAAATACTCAAAAATATTTTTAAATGTAACTGAGAATTTTTTTAAACTAAACTAACTGAGCACACACTTCTGCATTTCAAGTCCAGAATGAATATATGACTTGTTCAGTCCACTTCTGCCTTCTCATGAACAGCAAAATCTAGACAAAAGTCATGACTAAATGACTCTTCTGTGGTTACTCTGGCTTCACAACCAGAAGAAAAGTTAATTGCTATGTAACCACAGGGCTTATCTGTTTGTTCATTAAAAGTGCTGTAAATAACAGTTTCTGTGATAGTAGTTTTAATTAACAAAAATTGACAAATTAATTTTAATTTTAATTTGTTGTGCCTCACTCCTGTAATCCCAGCACTTTGGGAAGCTGAGGTGAGCAGATCACTTGACATCAGGAGTTCAAGACCAGCCTGACCAACATGGTGAGAAACCTCATTTCTACTAAAAATACAAAAATTAGCCAGGCGTGGTGGCACATGCTTGTAATCCCAGCTAGTTGGGAGGCTGAGGCAGAAGAATCGCTTGAACCCAGGAGGTGGAGTTTCCAGTGAACCAAGATTGTGCCACTGCACTCCAGCCTGAGCGACAGAGCAAGACTCCATCTCAAAAAAGAAAAAAAAAAAAATTAATTTACAAAATTAACAACATTTAGTTAACAAAATCCAAATTGAATAGACCACGTAAATATCTGATCAGTCTTTTGGCAATTTGCTTATAATACACAAACTAATCATGAAAAGAGAAATTCTACGGTTGCCCTAGGTTGCACACTGAGAGCAGAAGACCTAGAGCCACACAGCCAGGCCCAGCAAGAAATAACATGATGCCACCTGACCACAAGAGGGTACACTGACGTTCTCCTCCCCATCCACCCCTCAGTTTTGTCTTCCTCTTACTCACCTCTAGTGAATTACCTTGCTTCCTAGATCACCAAGGTAGTTAAAGCCATGTTAAGATTCTCCATCTGCCATTTCGTTTCTACAGCTTGGTCCTATACTCATCCCACTAGTCTTTCTGCCTGCAGTTCTCCCAACTTCATAGCACTCCAATTTTCTATTCGCACCTGATCTACCTTCCTAAATCGCACTTGCCATCATGTCACTCCTCTGCTCAAAGGTCTTCAAAGAATCTACATGGCCCTCAGCATGGCCCTCCAAAACCTGACCCTGGCTACCTCCAACATAAATGTTTCCAGCCCAGATCATTCCTTTCTATATTCTACACTCTGCAAAGACTGTCCTTTCTTCTTTCTTATTCCAATACCTCTAGAAAACGGAAACTGGAGCAAAGATTACAGGGTATTCCTTTATTTGGGGAAGTACAATCCTGGGACAACAAGAGTGAAGGAGAAGGACAATGAGACAGGAAAAGATGTCAAGCAATGTGAGACAATGCATAACAAAGACCTCTTCTTCACAATGAGCTGGAAGAGTCTCAGCCACTCCCTTGGAGGTCACCTGCTCAGCTACCCAGAATGTCTCTAGACAGACTGGTCAGAGAAGCTGTGTCTCACCTGAGTCTATTAAAGGAAGAAAGGAAAAGAGTGTGGTTGGCCCTCCATATCCTTGAGTTCTTCATCTGTGAATTCAACCAACTGTAGATCAAAAATATTTTTTAATTGCATCTGTACTGAACATGTATACTTTTTCTTGTCAACATTCTCTAAACAACACAGTATGACAACTATTTACTGAGCATTTATATCATATTAAGTATTGTAAGTAACCAGAGATGATTTAAAGTATATGGGAAGATGTGTATAGGTTATAAGCTAATACTATACCATTTTATATTGGGGCATTGAGCATTCATGGATTTTGGTATCCAAGGGAGGTCTGGGAACCAATCTCCTACGGATACCAAGGGATGACAACATTTATCTGCCCAAATTTTCCAGCTCCTATTATTCTGTCACCAAACTCAACTTTCTCACACTTCTAAATTGTATTCTCTGGACTCTTTGGAAGCTGCTTCAGAAGCCACAGCTCATGCATAGCTGTGTGATACAATACACAAATCTCAAAGTGATGGAAGAAACCAGAGACTCCAGGCAAGAAACGGGTCTGTCTCAGGTGCTAGACCCTCATGGACCTGTCATGAGATTATGTCATGAGGTGCAGCAGCAACAGCAGCTAAGGCAGAGCAAATGAGTGGAAGAAGTTAAGGTTCTAGAGACAGATTCAGCCAGGAGAATCTGCAGAACTGTGTATGTTTAATATGCCTTCTACTCATCTAGCCCAACAGCCCAGCCATAATGTTTGCCCACTGGAGCTTTCAGTTCTTGAATCCCTTGTTTGGGATACTGTTAGATTGTGATTGTGAAGGTAAATTAAGGGTGTGTGTGTGTCCACCAGGGCCTGTTGTGGGGTGGGAGGAGGGAGGAGGGATAGCATTAGAAGATATACCTAATGTAAATGAAGAGTTAATGGGTGCAGCACACCAACATGGCACATGTATACATATGTAACAAACCTGCACATTGTGGACATGTACCCTAGAACATAAAGTATAATTTTAAAAAAGGGTGTGTGTGTGTGTGTGGTCTCCCCAGTTAAATTATAAGCTCATTAATAGCAGGTACCAAGCCTACATTCCCACATACGCCCATCTCTCAACCAGCATAGTATGAATGCATAAATGTCATCCCATCAGTAGTTATCTGGTGAGGGAAAGACTGGAATATCCTGGAGAATAGTGGATCTGAGAGTCGCTCTAGCCCAAGTGTACACAAGAATGGCCCCTTTTGGCTCCACAAAAGTGTAGTCTGCACTTTGGAAAAAAATCCTAAAGGACACCTAAATCATTCCCTCATCTCACACTGTGTTTTCATTTCCTGAACAGTCAAAAATTAAAATGATATAGGTTCCAAAACTACTCAGAAGAAATTGACTCTTGTTTTTTTAAAAAGAGAAAATGAACACTTTTTCTATCCAAGAGGAAATTAGTAAGAACTATATGTTGTGTTCATTGCTCAAATTTTATCTTTTTCTGTGAACAAATATCTATTTAAATTCAAAATCATGCAACATGATAAAATGGTTAAGACCACAGACTCTGGAGATAGTCTCTGGTTCAAATCTCAGTTCAGTCACTTACCAGCTGTTAAGAGTAACTTCACTTCTCCGTGCTGTCATTTACTCATAGATAAAATGAAGATAATAGCACCTACCACAAAGAGTTATTATGAACATAAAATGAATAGGCATATGTAATGCCTGAAACGTGGCAAGCCATATATTAAATGTTTGCTTAATAAATAAATGAGGCAATGGGACTTGAAAAGGAAAGACAGGAACAAGCAAAATTATATACTGTTAAGAATTAGAAGAGATTTTGGAAGGCAGCTATTCTAACTTTCTTTGTATTCCTTACTTGATATCCCTGTATTTAAGGATTATTAGTAATTCCTTCCCCAACAATACCGCAGCACTTGGCTTGTATATAAATCTCTTTGCTCTGGTTGGTTTAATACGTGATTGCAAATTCTTTGGGACCAGAGACTCTAACAGTAAATAGCACGTTCCTGATCATATATAAGTGTGGAAATTCTGTTGAATAAATAAGCAAAAGGTATGAGGAGGTGGAGTTAAAAAGCTCAGCTTAAAGTTAAAAGGTAAGTTACTAACGAGATAATATCTAGCCTGCACTGCAAGAAAAGCATTTATTTGACTGAAAAATATGTGGGTCCCACCCAACAGGCTGATCTTTCTATTTCCCCATTCTTCTGTCACCACAGCAGGTGTGGCTTCTCATTCTGGACTCATCTTGACTGTTCTATTTGCCCTGTCACCTCTGCTTATTTCTCTCTGTTTCTTAGAATTCACCTTACTGGGTCCTTACCACCTGGCTCTATTTCCTAGCCTTATGGCTGCTCTAGAGAGATCATAGAATGGCCCAGGGCAGACCTCAAACCAAACACATTCCAGTTTTTATTGCAACTAACGTTTTGCTATCCCTACCCAAAGACCTGGAAGTGTCTCTTCCAAAGGAGGAGATGTACCTTGGGGGTCAAATCCTGGCCCCATTACTACTTTCTGCAGTTCCTCCCATGGTATTCCTCTTCACCACAACCCCTACCCACTTAACCACTTAAGGATCCAAACATGAAATTATAAGTGTAATATCAGGATGTTTTAATACACCACCTTTATAAAGAGATCACTTACTCAATTCCATCTGGGTTGACCTAATATTTGTAGCCATTGGGCCACATCAGCCTTAGAAAGAAATCATGGTGCCATGTTTCATACAAAGGCATTTTATTTCAAACCCACCCCCAAGTTTTCCTGGAACTTAAACCCTATGAGATTCTGTATCTTCTCTAGAGTTCTGGGTTTCAACATTCTATTGTGTATGGATTTGTACCATGAGTTGGAAGAAGAGGGAAACCTCTCATCCGCTGTGACATTTGCTATATCAAAGGAAGCCAATAGGGGGATGCCTTCTAGAGAAGAGCTTTGAACTAAGCCTCTGAGGTATGCATTTATCATGAATTTCTGGAAGAAAATGAGGAGCAACTTTCTCAAAGCAAAGTTCACATCTTACTAGAGAACATGGGATGAGGGAAGATGAATTTCTACTCTCTTGTTCACTATACCCTGTGTCCATAGGATTTCCTGCTAAAACGTTTATGATAACTTAACCTCAATGCACAGATTAGGCAATTTGACCACTAGGTCTTTTGAGAATATAAAATATAATAAAATTTTAGAGGGACCTTAAGATGGTGGATTCTAATTTTTTGACTTAAAGTAAGGAAACATGGCCAAGAGAGACAAAATTAGATGGTCACAAAGCTCATTAAAATCAGAATTTAGGATCTGAATCCAGACCTCCTAATTATATTGACACTGGGTTCTAGTGCAATGATACATAGTAATAAAAATAACCTGAGAAATTATAACATTTTATGAACTATTAACACAACGAATCAATGCTTAATAGCAACAATGTTTATTATTTTGTTACAAATTGTTCTCTGTTTAACTCTAGTGAGTTAAACTCTCTTTGGGCAATCAGACAAGGCTCAGGTGTGTCTGAGCTAAGAAGAACAATTAACAGTTTGTTTATTCTTTCCTTCCCAGGAGTTGCATTTTATAACTTATAACAAGGTTAATCATACTACAGAGAAGAGGTGAGTTGTTGTATCTTGCCTTCCCTGGACAATATAACAAACCTTGTAAGTGGGGAGCTGAATGATAAGAACTCATGAACACCAAGAAGGAAACAACAGACCCTGGGGTCTACTTGAGGGTGGAAAGTGGGAGGAGGGAGAGAAGCAGAAAAAATAGCTATTGGGAACTAGGTTTAATACCTGGGTGATGAAATAACCTGTACAACAAACCCTTGTGACACGAGTTTACCTCTATAACAAACCTTCACATGTACCCCTGAACCTAAAATAAGAATTTTTTTTTAAACTGCATCAGTGACACATAAAGATAGAAAACCAATAAAAATGCTGGCATACTTTTACATATATTGGATGATTATAGGTAGCCAGAGAGATGAGATTCCCAGGTATAAAGGGACATGTTATTTAAGTGGGAATGTTCCTGGCATTTTTCCTGCCCTTTCCCATTTATATGGGGTCCTGGCTTCTACCAAACCCTGCGCTCTGAGAATCCCTCTGCCATAGCCAGACTCATCCCGTCTTTTGTAACACAGAATCAGAAGAAAATGGTGAGGGAGACGCAACACAAATGACGCAGGAAAGGTTCTCTTGCATTGGAAAAGAGAAGCACCACAAGGTGCAAAAGAAGGATGAGAAGATAAAAGAAAAAGAGGATGAGAAATGAAAGAGAACAGAAAGAGGGATGGCTCTGAGTGGTGTATCTTCTTCCAGAACTTAAGAAATACAAATTCAGGCCGGGCGCGGTGGCTCAAGCCTGTAATCCCAGCAGTTTGGGAGGCCGAGACGGGCGGATCACGAGGTCAGGAGATCGAGACCATCTTGGTTAACATGGTGAAACCCCGTCTCTACTAAAAAAAAAAAAAAAAATACAAAAAACTAGCCGGGCGAGGTGGTGGGCGCCTGTAGTCCCAGCTACTCGGGAGGCTGAGGCAGGAGAATGGCGTGAACCCGGGAGGCGGAGCTTGCAGTGAGCTGAGATCCGGCCACTGCACTCCAGAAAAAAAAAAAAAAAAAGAACATGGGCACATTAATCCTGTCCAGCAGATTCAGTGGGCTTGATGTAGAGTCCAGTATCCATTTTTATATAAGCTCCAAGATGCAACTCTGCAGATCAGCATGGAAGCTGTGCAGGGAAAACGTTCAGTTACAAATTATGAGCTTCCACCAACACTTCTGCCCTCTCCAAGATACAATAAGGAAGAAGTTTCCACACATCTCACCACCTCTGAAGAACCAGAAGAAGACAGAAAGAAGAAGGAAAGAAAGGAGGAAGGAAGAAAAGAAGGAGGAGAAAGGGAGAGACATGGAAGGAGAGAGAGAGAAGATGACAAGGTAAGTTCAAATATGTTAGAAATCACAATAAATTTGAAGGCACTAAATTTACCTATTAAGGTGCTCAAGTTAGGAAAAAAAGCACAAAACTATGCTAGTTTTAGATGTAAAAGAAAATGACAAAATGTTAAAAAATACGGATGTAAACAGACACAGTGTGCAAATCCTAAGCGAAAGAAAGCAAATGTGGCAATGTTTATAGCCAATGTCTAATCAAGACAAAGGAAAAAATCTATTTAGAAAGTTTTGTGTTCTTTACATAGTTTTGAAATATATCAATCAAAATTCACAAAAATTATAAGAAAATTATAAATCAGTAAACAATGGGAGACTTTTTACATACTTTTCTCAGAATGTACATATCTTAGAAAATTTAATTAAAATACAGCATAGAAAAATCTGTTCCTTTCTGCAATGAACTATAGCAAGTTGAAAAATATCCAAAGAATGATTCTCTTCTTAGCTGTAGTGAAACTATAAAATGCCTAGGAATAAAGTTAATAAGAAACGTGTAAGACCTAAATAAAGAAAAAGAAACTTAAAGATGAGCAAAATCACCACATAACTGGATAGGAGGACACAGAGTACACAAATATAAATTTTCTCCAGTGAAATTAAATGAAAATCAGATAAATTCTGGTGTAGCTACACCATGGAACAATTTGCTATTCGTTTGTTTAAAACAAAATAAAAGAAGTAAAATTCTTACCTGATAAGAGGCATTAAAGAGTTAGGCATTTAAAAGAAATTAAAAACATTAGAAAGAATTATGGGAGGATATCATTACAATATTAGGTGGTAAAGTTCTTCATAAAACCTAAAATTCATTTTTAATTGAGTAATTATACAACTATATAAAAATTTAAACCTTCTGCATTATTAAAAAAAAAAACACCAAAAACGAAAACAAGATAAGCAACCAACCAACAAACTAGAATATTAGCGATACAGATAAATCAAAAGAAAAGAGTTTAATAACCAGAATATAAAAGAGTGTATGTGAATTAACAAGACACCGACCATTCTTACATCAAAGGATACAAATTGGCGATTCACAGAAGAGGAAATACAAATAATTATATTAACAAAAAGAGTAACATTTAGTAAGCATTTAATATAAACCAGAAACCTTTCTAAGACCTCTGCAATTGTTATCTCATAAAGTCTTCATACCATCCCTTGAGTCACAGAGAGGTTAAGAAACCTGCCCATGGGTAACTGTTTAGACAGAAGTCACCAAGTAACAGTTGGAGTCTGCAACTGAACACTTACTCCAGAGGCTTTGTTCTTACTGACTACCTTTTTCAGGAAATGAATACATGAAAATATGCTTGACATCACTAGTATCAGGGAAATGAAAATTAAAACAGGAGTTAAGTTTTTAACTATCAGAGTGGCAAACATTAAGTAAACTGATAATTTTGGATACAGATACCCTTTATCCTTTGTCTGGGACATGATCTGCTTCAGCCTATTCATGAAGCAATTTGACATTATCTACCAAAGTATAACATACTCATAACTTTTGAAACAAATTTTCCACTTTTGTGTATTTTCTCAAAAGATATTTGCACACTTGCACAAGAACGTTCAGTTCTTGAAAACAGATACCCTTTGGAAAAACTATCTAAAGAGATGTTTGAAAATTTGCACAGGAACGTTCAGTGCAGCTCTGTTTGTAAAATTGAAAAACTGGAAATAAGTTAAACGTCCATCAATAAAGAGAATGCTTAAATAAACAATGGTGTGGCCATTCTGTGGAAGACCAAGAAGATGTGGAAAAGAAGAACACAATTTCTATGCACTGTCATGGGAAGGCGAGTTGCTCCCATACATTGCTGGAGGGAAGTAAATTGATACAGCCTGCATACCTCCATACAGGGCAATTTGGCAATATCTGTTGTAGGGATGGCAAATTTTTACCTCCATTCTGCTGGGCCCAGTAATTAAATTGACAAAAGATAGATTAACAGAAGATAAGCACACAGATTTATTTATTTAAGTTTGACATGGCATGGGAAGCCCTCCCTCAGAAGGAAATGAAGCCCCAAAGAAGCAGTTAGTTAGTTGCTTATATATTAAATTAGACAAAAAACAGTAATTTGTAAAGAAGCAATTAAATTATGTTGGGAGGCTTAAAAGATGAGTTAAGCCTTGTTTAAAAAAAAAAAAAAACAAACACAAGGTTGTACAGAATTCTCTCGGTCTCAACTTAGCTTTTGAGGATAAGAATGTTATATCTTTTTCATGGGAAATTTCATCTTTTGCTTTTAAGAAATAGCAGAGTATTCTTTTTGCCTCTGCTGTTTTTCAAGTGCCCTTAACTTAAATAGTCAATATGCCAGAGTGATATATTTTTAATTCTTTCACTGTCAAGATCATAAATGCATACAATTGATCCAGAAATGCCACTTCCAGAAATTTATTCTGTAAATATTCTCTAGTGTGTATGAAATGCCCTATATACAAAGCTCTTTATTACCACAATTTTTAAATGGGAAAATATTGAAAAACTAAATCAGTAGGTGACAGGCTAAATACAGGATGAGAAAGTCACATAATGTAATACTACACAATGCTATTTAGAAAATGCATTACTATCAACTGTATGACGTACTATACTACTACAACAATTAAAAGAAAAAGAGGAGGCTTTTCATCTGCTAGTATGGGATAATCATCAAGATACATTAAGTTTAAAAAAACAAGGTGCCAATAAATATGTATAGTATGCTACAGTCTGTTTTTTGAAAGCAGGGGTTTACAGACTTGTATATGCAAAGAATAACTGTAGGTAGCTACACAAGAATCTGGTAACATTGGTTGCCTCCAAGGAAAACTACATGATTGAGACACCAAAGTAGATATGTGAGAGACTTTTCACTTCTTTTCAATCCTTTGAATTTTTATATATATAGTATGTAATTATTTAATGTGTACATAAAATATGTATATAAAATATTTAATATATAATATTTACATGTATTAAATATGTGATATATAAAATACAAATTTTTAAAATAAAGCAAGCTACAGAACAATACATGCAATGTGATCTCTAGTAATATTAAAAACTATATTTTATTATTTTGTTATAAATGTATTCATGTACGTAAGTGTATAGAAAAGGTTCCAACAGTAACTCTGTGGGAGAGTGGAAAGGCAGAAAGAGGATTTTAATATTTTTACCATTTATGGCTTAATATTATAAGAATTTTTATAAAGAATACACACACATATATGTATGTATCTATGTATTTATGTATGTAGTCTCATAAAAGTAGTTAAAAAAAAAACTTTCAAAATAATGAATGGGAATAAGAAATCCTGAGTTCTCACTCCTGCTCTAGTAATGGACCTTGGGTAAATCACTTAACGCCCTACAGCCTCAATTCCCTCATGTATACAGTGAAAGACTTGGACTCAGTGATACTTGAAGCCATTCCTGCTTCCTAGTCCAAGAATTGAATCTATTAATTCATAACACTATACAATGGTAAATGAATTATTAGCCAACCTTTGAAATTTTAAGCAAGAGCATGATGGGCTACCAATTTAAAGAGGAACTATGTTTTAGTAGAAAACTCTCGAAAAATTTTTTAGAATCAGGAGAATGAAACTGTAATAGGAAGGTTTCAGGGGTAGAGAAGGTTTTCTTTAGAAAGCCTTTCTGAAGCCCCCTCCATCACAGACGCCTAGTCATAAAGCTGGTCTTGGCTACACTGCAGTCACGATAGTGTTATATGACCACATAAGGTCATGGCCTTCACAAAGGCCTTCACAGCTCTGAACACACGAATCAAATTGTCCCACCAGCTTTCCAGAATAGTGTGTAATACTAACCTCCTTTTCTAGCTTCTTTATCTTTCAACTTAATTTTTACTCTTTTTTGTTGACCAGGGCTGTTGCTAATTTTTCTCCCTGAAGTCAGGAGATAAATACAATTTTAGATCTTTCAACCACAGATTTTAAACTCTGCCCTATATGAAAACTTGTTTAGCTCACTCCATGGTTATATTGCCGTTGAAATATAGAAAGAATGTGTACCAGCATGATTTCAAAAGTAAGCTAAGCAAGACTTTTTTCATTTTATTTTATTTAAAATGTCATTTTATTTCAGATTCAGGAGTACATGTATAGGGTTATTAAAAGGGTATTTTGCATGATGCTGAGGTTTGGGTCATGATTGATCCCATCACCCAAGTAGTAAGCATAGTACCCAAATCATTCGTTTTTCAACCCTTGCCTCTTTCCCTCTCTCCCCACTCTTAGTAATCTTCTATGTCTGTTGTCCCCACCTTTATGTCCATGAGCATCCAATGTTTACCTCCCACTTACAAGTAAGAATATGTGATATTTGGTTTTCTGTTTCTGTATTAATTTACTTAGGATAATGGCCTCCAGGTGCATGCATGTTGCTGCAAAGGACATATTTTCACTTTTTTGTGGCTGTGTAGTATTTCTATTTTTTTGTGGCTAGTGTATATGTACCACATTTTATTTATTCAGTCCATTATTGATGGATGTCTTTGTTGGTTCCATGTCTTTGCTGTTGTGAATGGTGCTGCAATGAACACGCAAGTGGATGTGTCTTTTTGGTCGAACAATGTATTTTCTTTTAGATATATACCCAGTCATGGGATTGCTGAGTGGAATGGTAGTTCTGAGTTCTTTGAGAAATCTCCAAACTGCTTTCCACAGTGGCTGAACTAATTTACATTCCCACAGGCAGTATCTAAACATTCTCATTTCTCCATAACTTAACCAATATTTGTTGTTTTATGAATTTTTATTAATAGCCATTCTGACTGCTGTGAGATGGCATCTCACTGTGGTTTCAATTTGCATTTCTCTGATGATCAGTGATGCTGAGCATTTTTTCATGTTTGTTGGCCATATGCATGTCTTGGTTTGAGAAGTATCTGTTTATGTCCTTTCCCCATTTTTTTTTTAAGTTTTTAGTTCTGGGGTACATGTACAGGATGTGCAGCTTTGTTCCATAGGTAAACGTGTGCCATAGTGGTTTACTGCACCTGTTAACGCATCACCTAGGTGTAAAGCCCAGCATGCATTAGCTATTTTTTCTAATACTGTTCCGCCCCCAGCCAACCCCCGACAGGCCACAGTGTATGTTGTTCCCCTCCCTGGGTCCATGTGATCTCAATGTTCAGCTCCGACTTATAAGTGAGAACATGGAGAACATGTGGTATTTGGTTCTCTGTCCCTGTGTTAGTTTGCCAGGGATAATGGCTCCCAGCTTCATCCATGTCCCTGCCAAAGGACATGAATTTATTCCTTTTTATGGCTGTATAGTGTTCCATGGTATATATATATATACCACATTTTCTTTATCCACTCTATCAGGGATGGGCATTCGAGTTGAGCCCATGTCTCTTCTATTGTGAATAGTGCTGCAATGAATATACGTGTGCATATATCTTTGTAATAGAATGATTTATATTCCTTTGGATATATACTCAGTAATGTGATTGCTGGGTCAAATGGCGTTTCTGGTTCTAGATCTTTGAGGAATCACCACACTGTCTTCCCCAATGGTCGAACAAATTTACATTCCCACCAACAGTGTAAAAGTGTTCCTGTTTCTCCACAACCTCACCAGCATCTGTTGTCTCTTGACTTTTTAATAATGGCCATTCTGACTGGCGTAAGATGGTATCTCATTGTGGTTTTGATTTGCATTTCTCTAATGACCAGTGATGAGGAGCTTTTTATCATGTTTGTTGGCTACGTGAATGTCTTCTTTTGAGAAGTGTCTGTTTATGTAGCAGGACTTTTTAAATATCAAGTAGTTCATGGGTCAGAATTGAAGAGCAGAAAAGAAAATAAGGGGTTACATCAAAGGGGGACTTAGAAATCTTTCTGGCTCACAGTCTCAAAACATCTTTTTCTGGCATCACCACTACTATACATTTTCTGAATGCCTGTTCTAGGTCAGAAAAGAAACTATAATAAACCTTGACCCTAAAAGTTGTGTAAGATTTTTTTGAGGTGCTGGTCCTACAGGAGCCCACTCTCCTATGCATAAATGTCAAAGCCTATCTAGAAGGATTGTAGATAAAAGAGCACTAGTTTCAATGTTAAAAGTCCTCCATTCAAATTATGGGTCTCATTCACTAGCCGTGTGACTTTGGGCCAGGCACTTATTCTCTTAGGGCCACAGCTTTGTTTTGTTTCATCCTCCAGGATGTCAGCTCACATTTCTCTGCACTCCTTACAGGGCACGCAGTGTTAAGCAGGGACTCAGCAAGTATTCACTCATGAGTCTAACCCCATGGACCCAGCATGTTCTCATGGCTAGGACTTCTATGCAGAGATTTAACTGATCCTGATGAATTCTGGGCTACATTCCAACTCTGTTCCTACCATGGGTCAGGATAGGAGTTAAAATTCAGTCTCTAGAGTTAGAAACCCCTGGGTTCAAATTCTGCCTTGCCATTTTTTAGTTCTCTGACCTTAGACAAGTTATTACTTTCCCTCTCTGAGCCACCAGTAATACTGGCACCTACCTTGTATATGGTTATTATGAGAATTAAATAACACGATGCTTGTAACATATACAACAGCACATGGGCCGGGGCCGATGGCTCACGCCTGTAATCCCAGCACTTTGGGAGGCCGAGGTGGGTGGATCACTTGAGGTCAGGAGTTCAAAACCAGCCTGGCCAACATGGTGAAACCACACCTCTACTAAAAATACAAAAATTAGCCGGGTGTGGTGGCACACACTGTAATCCCAGCTACTCAAGAGGCTGAGGCAGGATAATCACTTGAACCCAGGAGGCAGAGGTTGCAGTGAGCCAAGATCGCCCACCACATTTCAATCTGGGCGACAAAGCGAGACTCTGTATCAAAAAATAAGAAAGTACATGCTTGAAAAAAGTTTAATTACCGATATTGTTGCTGCCCTTGAAATAACCTTAATGATCATATCCATCTTTTCTCTGGCTATAGGCAAAGCACTGCTTGCATTTAGCCCCCTTGGCAATGGCGTGTTATGGAAACAGCATCTGTGTTAAGTTCTAAACTTTCTTTGGTGAACTTTTCAGTATGAAACCTAAGTTCCAACTTGTACCTATCTGTGTGTCATCTTCTAGAAGCATTCATCATACAATTTTTGTTACGCCAAATGTAGTAAATAGTGCCTGAATAGAAGCATAAAAAGTAAAAGCATATCAGCAAATTTTTTATTCTAATTGCTGTTTTTCTTTCAATCCCAACTTAGATGTCACTCTCTTCTGTGAATCCTACTTCCATCTCCCTGCCTTTCATGCCCCATACCCTGAAGTTACTCACTCTTTTTCTCTTCTCTGTACCTTTGGCATGTTTTCATTGTAGTAAGTAGGATTCTGTGTTGCCAAACATTGATGCCTGTTTCCTCTTCTAGATTGTACATGCCGCGGGGCAGGCTCTAGGTCTGATTCATCTTTCATCTCCTACTACCACAATGCCTAGAACACCCTTTTCAAAGTGTTTGTAGAATAGATTAGAAATAAATTGAATTTTGAGGTT
The DNA here is from genome assembly GCF_009764315.1 of Trachypithecus francoisi. Taxonomy (NCBI): domain Eukaryota; kingdom Metazoa; phylum Chordata; class Mammalia; order Primates; family Cercopithecidae; genus Trachypithecus; species Trachypithecus francoisi. Next base: position 87,269,062 of record NW_022681453.1, read on the forward strand.
CCACATGAGAAATATCTGGAAAAATGATCCCCAAAATGGCTAGAAAACAGCCTACAGAGAAAGCCAGAGGAAGAAAAGTACAGAAGCAAGATTGGGGGATCGCTGTAGATATAATATGGCAAGTAGAACATTCTGGGTTTATAAATCAATCCCTGCTCTATTTGAGTTTCCTCTCCTGTGATCACATGTCTGCTTGTAAATAAGTCAAAGTGGAAAGGACCTTAGACTATGAATTTAGAGACCTGGGTTTAGTCCCAGCTCTGCTATCAACTGCCTGTGTCACTTCCTGTCTCTAAGTCTGTGTCAGACATAATGATTCCTAAGATCTCTTCAAACTTCTCCTCACACAAGCACAATATCTGGATCCATTGCCATTAGCCTCATTCCATAGCTAGGACAATTGAGTCACAAATACCACAACCAACTCATCCAAGAATTTTACAGCAACTGGCACCCATTGTTAGTGATTGAAGATGGATGGAAAGACTGACTCCCTGTCTGGAGCCCAGCCCTGCAGAGTCACCCTACACCTGGTGGTACAAGGCAGTTTTAGGAAAAAGCAAAGCTTCTCTGTCCTCTGCCAAGAATAGGAAGTTCCCACATCTGCAGGAGCCAACTAATTGCATAGTATCAGCTTTCAGTACAATCACAGCTCCGGGATTCCTGGTAGACATGCAAGAATCTCTTAATTAATGTCCCCGTGCAGGGATGTCTTAATCAATGTTAAGCAATTGGCAGAAATTGCTCAAGCTCCACCTATAAAAACAGGAGTCTTGTCTCGGTCTTCCTATTTGCTCCAGTCACTGGAGCTTCACTGGAGTCTGACAACTAGATCCAGGACCAAGTCCCAAGTTGAGAACCTGATTAGCCACTTGACTTAAACACCCCATTCAAACAGAATACTTGAAAACCTTGAAAAAGAATAATCTGAGGCAGAGACAGGCGGATCACCTGAGGTCAGGAGTGTGAGACCAGCCTGGCCAACATGGCAAAACTCCATCTCTACTAAAAATACAAAAATTAGGCCAGGCGTGGTGGCTCAAGCCTGTAATCCCAGCACTTCAGGAGGCCGAGGTAGGCAGATCACAAGGTCAAGAGTTCAAGACCAGCCTGGCCAACATGGTGAAACCCCATCTCCACTAAAAATACAAAAATTAGCTGGGTGTGGTGGCACACACCTGTAATGCCGGCTACTCAGGAGGCTGAGGCAGGAGAATTGCTTGAACTGGGACCTGGGAGGCAGAGGTTGCAGTGAGCTGAGATTGCACCACTGCACTCCAGCTTGACAACAGAGTAAGACTCTGTCTTAAATAAATGAATAAATAAAGCAAAATAGCTGAATATGAACACCTCTGGTCTACAGCTCCCAGCAAGACTGATGCAGAAGACTGGTGACGTCTGCATTTCCAACTGAGGTACCTGGTTCATCTCACTGGGACTGGTTGGACAGTGGGTATAGCTCATGGAGGGCAAGCTGAAGCAGGGCAGCGAGTCGCCTCACCTGGGAGGCACAAGGGGTCAGGGGATTTCCCTTTCCTAACCAAGGGAAGCCGTGAGTGACTGTACCTGGAGGAATGGTACACTCCTGCCCAAATACTGCACTTTTGTCATAGTCTTTGCAACTGGAGGATCAGGAGATTCCCTCCCGTACCTGGCTTGATGGGTCCCACAGCCAAGGAGCCTTGCTCACTGCTAGTGCAGCAGTCTAAAATCAACCTGGGACACTGGAGCTTGGCGCAGGGAGAGGCATCCACCATTGCTGAGGCTTGAGTAGGCGGTTCTATGCTTACAGTGTACACAAAGCAGCAGAGAAACTTGAACTGGGCAGAGCCCACCACAGCTCAGCAAAGCCTACTGCCTCTCTAGTTCTGCCTCTGGGGGCAGGGCATATCTGAACAAAAGGCAGCACAGCTTCTATAGACTTAAATGTCCCTGCCTGACAGCTCTGAAGAGAGAAGTGGTTCTCCCAGCATGGCATTTGAGCTCCAATAATAGACAGACTGCCTCCTCAAGTGGGTCGCTGACCCCCGTGTGGCCTGACTGGGAGACACCTCCCAGTAGGGGCCGATAGACACCTCATACAGGTGAGTGCCCCTCTGGGATGAAGCTTCCAGAGGAAGGATCGGGCAGCAATATTTGCTGTTCTACAGCCTCCGCTGGTGATACACGGGCAGACAGGATATGGAGTGGACCTCCAGCAAACTTCAACAGACCTGCAGCTGAGGGGCCTGCCTGTTAGAAGGAAAACTAACAAACAGAAAGGAATAGCATCAACATCAACAAAAAGGACATCCACATCAAAACCCCATCCATAGGTCACCAACATCAAAGATCAAAGGTAGATAAAACCACAAAGATGGAGAGAAACCAGAGCAGAAAGGCTGAAAATTCCAAAAACCAGAACACCTCTTCTCCTCCAAAGGAACACAACTCCTTGCCAGCAAGAGAACAAAACTGGACTGAGAATGAGTTTGATGAGTTGACAGAAGTAGGCTTCAAAATGTTAGTAATAACAAACTTCTTTAAGCTAAAGAAGCATGTTCTAAACCATCACAAGGAAGCTAAAAACCTTGAAAAATGGTTAGACAAATGACTAACTAGAATAACCAACATAGAGAAGAGATTAAATGACCTGACAGAGCCGAAAACAATAGTACAAGAATTTCGTCAAGCACACACAAGCTTCAATAGCCAATTCCAACAAGTGGAAGAAAGGATATCAGTGGTTGAAGATCAAGTTACTGAAATAAAGAGAAAAGACAAGATTAGAGAAAAAAGAGTGAAAAGAAATGAACAAAGCCTCTAAGAAATATGGGACTATGTGAAAAGACCAAATCTATGTTTGATTAGTGTACCTAAAAGTGATGGGAAGAATGTAACCTAGTTAGAAAACACTCTTCAGGATATTACCCAGGAGAACTTCCCCAACCTAGAAAGGCAGGCCAACATTCAAATTCAGGAAATACAGAGAACACCACAGAGATACTCCTCAAGAAGAGCAACCCCAAGACACATAACTGTCAGATTCACCAAGGTTGAAATGGAGTAAAAAATGTTAAGGACAACCAGAGAAAAAAGGCAGATTACCCACAAAGGAAAGCCCATCAGACTAACAGCAGATGTCTCAGCAGAAACCCTGCAAGCCAGAAGAGACTGTGAGCCAATATCCAACATTCCTAAAGAAAGAATTTTCAACCCAGAATTTCATATCCATCCAAACTAAGTTTCATAAATGAAGGAGAAATAAAATCCTTTACAGACAAGCAAATGCTGAGAGATGTTGTCACTGCCAGACCTGCCTTACAAGAGCTCCTGAAGGAAGCACTAAACATGAAAGGACAACCAGTACCAGCCACTGAAAACATATGCCAAATTGTAAGGACCATCAATGCTAGGAAGAAACTACATCAATTAACAGGTGAAATAACCAGCTAGCATCATAATGACAGGATCAAATTCAAACATAACAATAGTAACCTTAAAAGTAAATGGGCTAAATGCCCCAATTAAAAGACACAGACTGGCAAATTGGATAAAGAGTCAAGACCCGTCAGTGTGTTTATTCAGGAGACACATTTCATGTGCAAAGACACACATAGGCTCAAAATAAAGGGATAGAGGAAGATCTACCAAGCAAATGGAAAGCAAAAACAAAAGCAGGGGTTGCAATCCTAGTCTCTGATAAAACAGACTTTAAACCAACAAAGATCAAAAGAGACAAAGAAGGCCATTACATAATGGTAAAGGGATCAATTCAACAACAAGAGCTAACTATCCTAAATATATATGCACCCAATACAGGAGCACTCAGATTCATAAAGCAAGTTCTTAGAGACCTACAAAGAGACATAGACTCCCACACAATAATAATAGGAGACTTTAACACCCCACTGTCAATATAGACAGATCAATGAGACAAACAATTAACAAGGATATCCAGGACTTGAACTCAGCTCTGGATCAAGCAGAACTAATAGACATCAACAGAACTCTCCACCCCAAATCAACAGAAAATACATTCTTTTCAGCACCACATCACACTTATTCTAAAATGGACCAAATAATTGGAAGTAAAACACTCCTCAGCAAATGCTGAGAAACAAATTATAACAAAGAGTGTCTCAGACCGCAGTGCAATCAAATTAGAACTAGGATTAAGAAACTCACTCAAAACAACACAACTACATGGACATGGACCAACCTGCTCCTGAATGACTACTGGGTACATAACGAAATGAAAGCAGAAATAAGGATGTTATTTGAAACCAATGAGAACAAAGACACAACATACCAGAATCTCTGGGACACATTAAAAGCCGCGTGTAGAGGGAAATTTATAGCACTAAATGTCCACAAGAGAAAGCAGGAAAGATCGAATGTCAACACCCTAATGTCACAATTAAAAGAACTAGAGAAGCAAAAGCAAACAAATTGAAAAGCTAGCAGAAGACAAGAAATAACTAAGATCAGAGCAGAACTGAAGGATATAGAGACACAAAAAAAACCCTTCAAAAAAATCAATGAATCCAGGAAGTGGTTTTTTAGAAAGATCAACAAAATAGACTGCTAGCAAGAATAATAAAGAAGAAAAGAGAGAAGAATCAAATGATGAAATACAAAATGATGAGGGGATGTCATCACCAATCCCACAGAAATACAAACTACCATCAGAGAATACTACAAACACCTCTATGCAAATAAACTAGAAAATCTAGAAGAAGTGGATAAATTCCTGGACACATACAACCTCCCACGACTAAACCAGGAAGAAGTTGAATCTCTGAATAGACCAATAACAGGTTCTGAAATTGAGTCGGTAATTAATAGCCTAAAAACCGAAGATGGCTGAATAGGAACAGTTACAGCCTCCAGCTCCCAGCATGAGCAACACAGAAGACAGGTGATTTCTGCATTTTCAACTGAGGTACCAGGTTCATCTCAGTGGGGCGTGTCAGACAGTCTGTGCTGGTCAGCGGGTGCAGCCCAACCAGCGAGAGCTGAAGCAGGGCGAGGCATCGCCTCACCTGGGAAGCACAAAGGGGAAGGGAATCCCTTTTCCTAGCCAAGGGAAACCATGACACACAACACCTGGAAAATCAGGTAACTCCCACCCTAATACTGCACTTTACCAAGGGTCTTAGCAAACGGCACACCAGGAGATTATATCCCACACCTGGCCGGGAGGGTCCCACGCCCACGGAGCCTCCCTCATTACTAGCACAGCAGTTTGAGATCTAACTGCAAGGAGGAAGCAAGGCTGGGGGAGGGGCCCCCGCCATTGCTGAGGCTTAAGTAGGTAAACAAAGCTGCCAAGAAGCTCGAATTGGGTGGAGCCCACTGCAGCTCAAGGAGGCCTGCCTGCCTCTGTAGAATCCATCTCTGGGGACAGGGCATAGCTAAACAAAAAGCAGCAGAAACCTCTGCAGATGTAAATGTCCCTTTCTGACAGCTTTGAAGAAAGCAGTGGTTCTCCCAGCACAGAGATTGAGATCTCAGAAAGGACAGACTGCCTGCTCAAATGGTCCCTGACCCCTGAGTAGCCTAACTGGGAGACATCCCTGACTAGGTGCAGAATGACACCTCACACCTCACACGGCTGGGTACAAAGCTTCCAGAGCAAGAATCAGACAGGAACACTCACTGTTCAGCAATATTCTATCTTCTGCAGCCTCCACTGCTGATACCCAGGCAAACAGGGTCTGGAGTGGACCTCAAGCAAACTCCAACAGACCCTGCACCTGAGGGTCCTGACTGTTAGGAGGAAAACTAACAAACAAAAAGGACACCCACACCAAAACCCCATCAGTACATCACCATCATCAAAGACCAAAGGCAGATAAAACCACAAAGATGGGGAAAAAGCAGTGCAGAAAAACTGGAAATTCAAAAAATCAGGGTGCATCTCCCCCTCCAAAGGAATGCAACTCATCGCCAGCAACAGAACAAAGCTGGATGGAGGATGACTTTGACGAGTTGAGAGAAGAAGGCTTCAGTTGATCAGACTTCTCAGAGCTAAAGGAGGAACTACATACCCAGTGCATAGAAACTAAAAACCTTGAAAAAAGAATGGAAGAATGGATAACTAGAATAATCAATGCAGAGAAGACCATAAACGAACTGATAGAGATGAAAACCATGACACGAGAGCTACGTGACAAATGAACAAGTTACAGTAACCAACTCAATCAACTGGAAGAAAGACTATCAGTGATTGAAGATCAAATGAATGAAATGAAGCAAGAAGAGAAGTGTAGAGAAAAAAGAGTAAAAAGAATGAACAAAGCCACGAAGAAATATGGGATTATGTGAAAAGACCAAATCTACATCTGATTGGTGTGCCTGAAAATGGGGAAAATGGAACCAAGTTGGAAAACACTCTGCAGGATATAATCCAGGAGAACTCCCCCAACCTAGTAAGGCAGGCCAACATTCAAATTCAGGAAATATAGAGAACACCACAAAGATATTCCTCAAGAAGAGCAACTCCAAGATACATAATTGTCAGATTCACCAAAGTTGAAATGAAGGAAAAAATCTTAAGGGCAGCCAGAGAGAAAGGTCGGGTTACCCACAAAGGGAAGCCCATCAGACTAACAGCAGATCTCTCGGCTGAAACCCTACAAGCCAGAAGAGAGTGGGGGCCAATATTCAACATTCTTAAAGAAAAGAATTTTCAACCCGGAATTTCATATCCAGCCAAACTAGGTTTCATAAGTGAAGGAGAAATAAAATTCTTTACAGACAAGCAAATGCTGAGAGATTTTGTCACCACCAGGCCTGCCCTACAAGAGATCCTGAAGGAAGCACTAAATATGGAAAGGAACAACCAGTACCAACTATTGCAAAAACATGCCAAAATGTAAAGACCATCGAGGCTAGGAAGAAACTGCATCAACTAACGAGCAAAATAACCAGCTAATATCATAATGACAGGATCAAGTTCACACATAACAATATTAACCTTAAATGTAAATGGGCTAAATGGTCCAATTAAAAGACACAGACTGGCAAATTGGATAAAGAGTCAAGACCCGTCAGTTTGCTGTATTCAGGAGACCCATCTCACATGCAGAGACACACATAGGCTCAAAATAAAGGGATGGATGAAGATCTACCAAGAAAATGGAAAACAAAAAAAAGCAGGGGTTGCAATCATAGTCTCTGATAAAACAGACTTTAAACCATCAAAGATCAAAAGAGAAAAAGAAGGCCATTACATAATGGTAAAAGAATCGATTCATCAGGAAGAGCTAACTATCCTAAAGATATATGCACCCAATACAGGAGCACCCAGATTCATAAAGCAAGGCCTTAGAGACTTACAAAGAGACCTAGACTCCAATACAATAATAATGGGAGACTTTAACACCCCACTGTCAACATTAGACAGATCAACGAGACAGAAAGTTAACAAGGACATCCAGGAATTGAACTCACCTCTGCACCAAGTGAACCTAATAGACATCTACGGAACTCTCCACCCCAAATCAACAGAATATACATTCTTCTCAGCACCACATTGCACTTATTCCAAAATTGACCACATAGTTGGAAGTAAAGCACTCCTCAGCAAATGTAAAAGAACAGAAATTATAACAAACTGTCTCTCAGACCACAGTGCAATCAAACTAGAACTCAGGACTAAGAAACTCAATCAAAACCGCTCAACTACATGGAAACTGAACAACCTGCTCCTGAATGACTACTGGGTACATAACGAAATTAAGGCAGACATAAAGATGTTCTTTGAAACCAATGAGAACAAAGATACAACATACCAGAATCCCTGGGACACATTTAAAGCAGTGTGTAGAGGGAAATGTATAGCACTAAATGCCCACAAGAGAAAGCAGGAAAGATCTAAAATTGATACCCTAACATCACAATTAAAAGAACTAGAGAAGCAAGAGCAAACACATTCAAAAGCTAGCAGAAGGCAAGAAATAATTAAAATCAGAGCGGAACTGAAGGAGATAGAGACACAAAAAACCCTCCCAAAAAGCAATGAATCCAGGAGCTGGTTTTTTGAAAAGATCAACAAAATTCATAGACCACTAGCAAGACTAATAAAGAAAAAAAGAGAGAAGAATCAAACAGACACAATAAGAAATGATAAAGGGGATATCACCACCGACCCCACAGAAATACAAACTACCATCAGAGAATACTATAAACACCTCTACACAAATAGGATAATTTCCTGGACACTTACAATCTCCCAAGACTAAACCAGGAAGAATTTGAATCCCTGAATAGATCAATAGCAGGCTCTGAAATTGAGGCAATAATTCATAGCCTACCAACCAAAAAAAGTCCAGGACCAGACGGATTCACACCCAAATTCTACCAGAGGCACAAGGAGGAGCTGGTACCATTCCTTCTGAAACTATTCCAATCAATAGAAAAAGAGGGAATCCTCCCTAACTCATTTTATGAGGCCAACATCATCCTGATATCAAAGCCTGGCAGAGACACAACAAAAAAAGAGAATTTTAGACCAATATCCCTGATGAACATCGATGCAAAAATCCTCAATAAAATACTGGAAAACCAAATCCAGCAGCACATCAAAAAGCTTATCCACCATGATCAAGTGGGCTTTATCCCTGGATTGCAAGGCTGGTTCAACATATGCAAATCAATAAACGTAATCCAGCATATAAACAGAATCAAAGACAAAAACCACATGATTATCTCAATAGATGCTGAAAAAGCCTTTGACAAAATTCAACAGCCCTTCATGCTAAAAACTCTCAATAAATTCAGTATTGATTGCACGTATCTCAAAATAATAAAAGCTACTTATGACAAACTCACACACAATATTATACTGAATGGGCAAAAACTGGAAGCATTCCCTCTGAAAACTGGCACAAGACAGGGATGCCCTCTCTCACCACTCCTATTCAACAGTGTCGGAAGTTCTGGCTAGGGCAATGAGGCAAGAGAAAGAAATAAAGGGTATTTAGTTAGGAAAAGAGGAAGTCAAATTGTCCCTGTTTGCAGATGACATGATTGTACATTTAGAAAACCCCATCATCTCAGCCCAAAATTTCCTTAAACTGACAAGCAACTTCAGCAAAGTCTCAGGATACAAAATCGATATGCAAAAATTCCAGGCATTCTTATACACAAGTAACAGACAAACAGAGAGCCAAATCATGAATGAACTCCCATTCACAATTACTTCAAAGAGAATAAAATACCTAGGAATCCAACTTACAAGGGATGTAAAGGACCTCTTCAAGGAGAACTACAAACCACTCCTCAGTGAAATAAAAGCGGACACAAGCAAATGGAAGAACACACCATGCTCATGGATAGGAAGAATCAATATTGTGAAAATGGCCATACTGCCCAGGGTAATTTACAGTTTCAATGCCATCCCCATTAAGCTATCAATGACTTTCTTCACAGAATTGGGAAAAACTGCGCTAAAGGTCATATGGAACCAAAAAAGACCCTGCATTGCCAAGACAATCCTAAGCCAAAAGAACAAAGCTGGAGGCGTCACGCTACCTGACTTCAAACTATACTACAAGGCTACAGTAACCAAAACAGCATGGTACTGGTACCAAAACAGAGATATAGACCAATGGAACAGAACAGAACCCTTAGAAATAATACCACACATCTACAGCCATCTGATCTTTGACAAACCTGACAAAAACAAGAAATGGGGAAAGGATTCCCTATTTAATAAATGGTTCTGGGAAAATTGGCTAGCCATAAGTAGAAAGCTGAAACTGGATCTTGTCCTTACTCCTTATACAAAAATTAATTCAAGATGGATTCAAGACTTAAATGTTAGACCTAAAAACATAAAAACCCTAGAAGAAAACCCAGGCAATACCATTCAGGACATAGGCATGGGCAAGGACTTCTTGTCTAAAACACCAAAAGCAATGGCAACAAAAGCCAAAATTGACAAATGGGATCTAATTAAACTAAAGAGCCTCTGCACAGCAAAAGAAACTACCATCAGAGTAAACAGGAAACCTACAGAATGGGAGAAAATTTTTGCAATCTACTCATCTGACAAAGGGCTAATATCCAGAAACTACAAAGAACTCAAACAAATTTATAAGAAAAAAAACAAACAACCCCATCAAAAAGTGGGCTCAGGATATGAATGACACTTCTCAAAAGAAGACATTCATACAGCCAATGGACACATGAAAAAATGCTCATCATCACTCGCCATCAGAGAAATGCAAATCAAAACCACAATGAGATACCATCTCACACCAGTTAGAATGGCAATCATTAAAAAGTCAGGAAACAACAGGTGCTGGAGAGGATCTGGAGAAATAGGAACACTTTTACACTGTTGGTGGGACTGTAAACTAGTTCAACCATTGTGGAAGACAGTGTGGCGATTCCTCAGGCATCTAGAACTAGAAATACCATTTGACCCAGCCATCCCATTACTGGGTATATACCCAAAGGATAGTAAATCATGCTGCTATAAAGACACATGCACACGTATGTTTATTGCGGCACTTTTCACAATAGCAAAGACTTGGAATCAACCCAAATGTCCATCAGTGACAGACTAGATTAAGAAAATGTGGCACATATACACCATGGAATACTATGCAGCCATAAAAAAGGATGAGTTCGTGTCCTTTGTAGGGACATGGATGCAGCTGGAAACCATCATTCTCAGAAAACTACCGCAAGAACAGAAAACCAAACACCACATGTTCTCACTTGTAGGTGGGAATTGAACAATGAGATCACTTGGACTTGGGAAGGGGAACATCACACACTGAGGCCTATTGTGGGGAGGAGGTGGGGGGAGGGATAGCATTAGGACATATACCTAATGTAAATGATGAGTTAATGGGTGCAGTACACCAACATGGCACATGTATACATATGTAACAAACCTGTTCATTGTGCACATGTACCCTGGAACTTAAAGTATAATAAAAAATAAAAATAAAAATAAATTACTCAGGCATGGTGGCACACGTCTGTAATCCCAGCTACCCGGGAGGCTAAGGCAGGAGAATCACTTGAACCTTGGAGGCAGAGGTTGCAGTAAGCCAAGATCACACCACTGCACTCCAGCCTGGGCAACAGAGCAAGACTCCATCTCCAAAAAATAAAAAAGAAATAATCTGAAAGTGTGAGGTATATGCACCCATTTTAGAGTAAGAAAGCCATTCGACCTCTAAAAGGAAGGTAAAAACCTAGAGATGAATCACAATTTGTTTAGCATTAAACATTTGTAATGTAAGAAGTTTTATCTAACTTCTTACATTTGTAATGTTTAGCATTAAACATTTGTAATGTAAGAAGTTTTATCTAACTTCTTACATTTGTAATGTAAGAAGTTTTATCTAACTTCTTACATTTGTAATGTAAGAAGTTTTTGAGTTCTTAAGGAGAGCCTGGAAGCCTAATACACTGTATATATATTTATTATATTTGCTCTTTTAAAGTATACTTACTCAGTGGTTTTTAATGTATTCAAAGAGTTGTGCAACCATTACTACCACCTAATTTCAGAACATTTTCATTACCTGAAAAAGAAACCTCACCCTCATTAAGTCACTTCGCTATTCTGGAAATTTCATGTAAATGAAATCATACCATATTGGCTTTTTGAATCTGGCTTTTTTCTAGGGTACATTGTTGCTCTCTAACCCTGGACAACAGGATCTAATAAAAAAGGAGAAGTCCATCTTGAAGACATCATCTTTCTTTTTCAGAAGTTCCTAAAAATACAGTATGAAATACTAAGGATGTAGAACTCATGGACTAAGATCTGGTCTAGACTATAGACTCCCCAGCCCATTGGGAGAGATATTCCTCAAATTCCCCTGACTGATTACCACCTGGCCTAAGTCTAAAGATCACCCTTAAGACAGAGCATGGTGTCATGGGAAATTCAAGAGCATCAGAGCCTCACAAACCCAAACCCTGACACAGCCACTCACTAGCCCCAGGGTGACCTTGAGCAATCTTTTTTTTGTTTTTAAGACAGAAAAAAGAATAATCTGAGGCAGAGGTGGGTGGATCACCTGAGGTCAGAAGTGTGAGACCAGCCTGGCCAACATGGCAAAACCCCATCTCTACTGAAAATACAAAATTAGGCTGGGCACGGTGTTGCACAGGCTGGAGTGCAGTGGTGCGATCTCAACTCACTGTAACCTCCGCCTCCCAGGTTCAAGCAATTCTCCTGCCTCAGCCTCTTGAGTAGCTGACATTACCGGCATGTGCCACCATGCCTGGCTAATTTTTGTATTTTCAGTAGAGATGGGTTTTCACCATGTTGGCCAGGCTGGTCTTGAACTCCTGACCTCAGGTGATCCTCCCACCTCAGCCTCCCAGATTGCTGGGATTACAGATGTGAGCCACTGCGTCTGGCTGACCGTAAGGAATCTATTTAACCTCTTTTATTTTTCACTTTCTTCATCTGCAAAATGAGATGACAGTAATATCTTCTTTATTTGATTGTTAGGAAGACTGGAAAAAAAGATAAAGTACCTAATGCCTGGCAGAGATAAGGCCCTCAATAAATTATTATGATTATTACAATTATAAAACTACTATTAGTTTTCTTAAGTGCTTTTACTTATCACCCATGACAAGTGAACAAAGAATTGTTCACCTGAACAAATAATTATATTGGTCATGGTCCTTGCCCTCTCAGAAATGACAAACTATGGTAAATATAAAATATGCCTCTTTTTGCAATCTAAGATTATCTGTCCCTGTTGTACTTTAATCTCACTACTTAATGTTGGAGAGGAATATAATAAAGAATATTCTGTGTTCTTTATGCACATGTTTAATCTACAATACTGGACTGGAAATTTGTGTCAGCTCAACTCTTCTAAGAAGAAGATGCCAAGACAAAATTAGTCATGCAGGAGACTTCTTGGGAGAAATGCCTCGAAGGCTTTGGGGAGGGGGAGCCAGCATGGGCAGGGAGGGCCTTCAGACTAGGAGGAAAGGAGGAAGACTGGGTAGTAGGAGTCAGACGACATTGCAGTGCTGAGTCTCAGCCAGGCCGACCAGGAGACCTCAGGCAAAGACTTCTCATTAGAGGAGTCCCATGCCAGCCAGAAATAGCCTGACCCTGGTACCATACAACCACCACATTCAGTTGCTAGCTAGAAGAATCCCCAGAAGAGTGTGACTTGGCAGCATGAATGCAGGGGCGGATCCAGAGGGGCCGCAGCTGGAAATATCAGCTAACTACCCTCCTCATGAGCTTCTCATGCAAGTGGATTTGAGCAGTGCACGCCCACAGCCCCTAGAGAACTCCCTGAAGACAAAATTTTGTTGGTATTATTGCTTGTACCTAGTAAGTTCTCAACAATTGTTTGTTGAAAACTGAATACGTGATGGTTTTTAGCAACCAGCAGGAAGAACAACCCATTTGCTCAATCCAGGTGGATTAGGTCTCATAATTCCTGAAGAAAGAAAATGGCTTCCATCATTTCAAGTAAATGACAAGGCCCAGAAAATACTCCTGTGGCATAGCAGATTCCAGCCCCCAAACAATAAGCGGGATTGGGGGGGGTCGCTGAGGCAATGAGCTGACGGCAACAGGAAGAAGTGTCAGGCAAAAGTGGCCTGAATTAAACCCACCATCGACTTCATTATGCACGTCATTTCACTTGTATAGACATAGCCACAGGATGAAGTAACCAACAGTGGGTGTGGCCTCAAAGGTAAAAGCAAGACGGTACAAAAACTGCTTCTGAAACAGATGACAGAGTGCGGAGAGCCTCAGGAGCTCCGGGTGGAGGGAAGATTTCAACTGTGGAGGTACACTTACCCAAAGCAAGCACCCAGCAACTGGAAATCAGGTCAGCACAGCACTCACTGGAGGCTTGAAGAGGATAACTAACTCCAGTTTTCAAAGAATTCAAATAGCTATGGGTGAGGCGAGAGGAAGAAATGACTCACGAATCTGAAGGCAAAATGAGATCTCTGAGCTAATGACCACAAATAAAGGAGGGCAGAGAGAAGCAGCAGTGTTCTTGTCAAACTCATTTCTCATTTTCATAACAGATAGCTATCTACTTTAATTAAAAATGATTTATTGAGCACCTACTGCACACAAAATGAAAGAAGCAAGGTTTCAAAAACATTCACATGTCCGACGAGCATGGCTGAGCTCCTCCCAATGCCAGGTATATATGCTGGAGTCTGCAGAAGTAAAGAAAATCATTCCCAGTGACTAAATCCCATGAAGGAGACAAACCCAAAAAACAATTAAAATATAACAACATAGGCCGGGCGCAGTGGCTCAAGCCTGTAATCCCAGCAGTTTGGGAGGCCGAGACGGGCGGATCACGAGGTCAGGTGATTGAGACCAGCCTGGCTAACACGGTGAAACCCCGTCTCTACTAAAAAAATACAAAAAACTAGCCGGGCGAGGTGGTGGGCACCTGTAGTCCCAGCAACTCGGGAGGCTGAGGCAAAAGAATGTCATAAATCCGGGAGGCGGAGCTTGCAGTGAGCTGAGATCCAGCCACTGCACTCTAGCCTGGGCGGCAGAGCAAGACTCCATCTCAAAAAAAAAAAAAAAAAATATATATAACAACATAGCACATTGTGAATCATGTAGTGATAGAGGAAGGTCTAAGTGTTATGAAAACACTCTAAGTAGGGCAATCATTTAACTCATCATTAAAGCAGAATGATTTGAAAGTAGAAGGGGGCATTATCAATAATTACACTGTGACAATGGGCATAAACTGGGACTGTTCCTGGACATACCAGGATGAATAGCATCCTGGTTATAAGGAATAAAACTGGGGAGAGACCAGGAATGGTGGCTAATGCCTGTAATCCCAGCACTTTAGAAGGCCAGGGTTGGGGAGCCCAGGAGTTCGAGACTAGCCTGGGCAACATGGTGAGACCCTGTCTCTATTGTTTAAAAGAAATAATATTTTTTAAAGTTGGAAGAAAAGGATAAAGAGGATCCCAAGGTAGTGCAGAGCATCACACAGACAGGGAGCTGAGCATACTAAGATGCTAGCTCAGGTATCTCTCTTATAAACCACAAGTTCCCCTCTAATGGTAACCCATTAATCCATTAACTCACTAATTCATTAATCAATTGATCCATGAAAGAATTAATCCATTCACCAGGGCAGAGTCCTCATGATCCAATCACATCTTAAAGGCTGCACCACTCAATATTCCTACATTGGGGATTAAATTGAGCATGAGTTTTGGAGGTGACAAATATTCAAACCATAGCACATAGTTCATTTGGAAAGTGATCCTAAGAAGCTCTAATAAGAGAAATGGGAAGAGGAAAGGGTGATAAAAGGAAGAGAAACAAGCCAATGCCAGGTATTAGTGAGCAGGTTACCACAAAGGACACCTGGGAGTCAGTCCTGCTGAGGACCTCTGAAAGATAATAAAGAATATCCCTCAGAGTGGTCCCACCCAATAGATTATGAAGCTGAGTTATTTATCCTCCAGTTTCCATCTGTCACTAGATGAGGACTGCTACTGGCGTTTCAACTTCCCAGAACCTTTGGCCTCCCTTCCCTGCACATGAACCAAGCTTCCCAGAGAAAGCTCTCAAATGGAGTATTGGTGATGGCAACAGGAAAACCATCAGGGTGCACAGCAATGGCAAGTGACAGGGAAATATGAGAAGAATATTAAGAGGGTCTGCTACATAGTTAAAATAGGTTTTAAGGGGAAAATCATTACTAGAGGTGAAGAGGGATATTTTACTTTTTAATTTATATAAATGTATGGAGGGCAAGTGCAATTTCATTGCATGAAGAGATTGTATAATGGTCAAGTCAGAGCTTTTAGGGCATCTGTCACTCAAATAACGTACTTTGTACCCGTCAAGTAATTTCTCATCCTCCACCTCTCTGTCACTCCTTGACTCTTCTTAGTCTCCATTGTCTATCTCCCATTTTGCAGGTTGTCTGTTCACTCTGTTGCTTATTTTCTTTGCTCTGCAGAAGAGTTTTAGGTTAAGTCCTGTTTGTCTGTTTTTGTTTACTGTGCTTTTGAAGTCTTAGTCAGAAATTCTTTGCCTAAGCCAATGTCCAGAAGAGTTTTCCCTAGATTTTCTTCTAGTATTTTTATAGTTTCAAGTCTTACAGTTAAGTCTTTAATCTTGAACCACTTTTGTGTATTGTGAGAGACAGGCATCCAGTTTCATTCTTCTGTCTGTGGCAATCAGATTTTTCCCCATACCATTTATTGAAAAGTGTGCAAGAGGGATACTTTAAAAAGATAAAAGTTTCAGTCCATAGACATATATAACAAATATAATTAATATACCCTTGGTAACATAGCATCAAAATATATAAGGCAAAAAAAAAAGACAGAACTAAAAGAGAAAATGGACAAATCCACCATCTCAGTAGAATCTTAGCAATATCTTACTAAAGATATTGAAGATCTGAACAGCACAGCAAAGAATTTGATTTAACTGACACACAAAGGACACCTAAGAACTTCAGAATACACATTCTTTTCGAGTATAAACAGATACTTACAAATATTGCAAGCCATAAGCAAGTCTTACACATTTCTAAGCTTAACAGTATACATAAAAATGTTTTCTAACCACAGTTCAAGTAAGCTAGAATTAATAACAGATAAGTGAAAACCCCACCTACCTGGGAAGTTTAAATATACTTCTAAATAACCTATAGACTAATGAAAAAACACAATGGAAATTAGAAAACATTTTGAACTAATGCTAATGAAAATATGACACATTACATTTATTATGTGTAATTAAAAGTGTGCTTAAAGAGAAATTTATGACCATAAATAAACATTAGAAAAGGATTCAGACTTGACCGCTTGCCAGCTGTGTCATCTTGGGTAAAATCATACCTTCTGCTGAACCTCGTTTCCTTACTAACACAACAGAGGTGCCAATAACTACTTCAGAGAGATTTTTTGTGAAGATAGGACGATTTCAAATGTAAAGCTTTTCACCCAGTACAAGATCCATTAACCATTTGAGAAATGTAACTACTCCCAGCCAGGGATCCCTTCCAGGTTTAAGCAAGCTGTTGCATAGGAAGTCCAGAAGTTCCCACATTCTGCATTCAGGGACCTCTAGGATGAGAACGTCAATGCAATAAGCCTTCAGCCTCTAGGTTTGAGCTCTTTACACTGCTGATTTGCAGATCAGGCTGCTATGGGTATGCTGCGACATAGTGAAGAAACAGGGAAGAAAAGGAGGAATGCTTCTCAGTAAGACCCCAGGCATTTCCATCCACAGCACTTAAACACACTCCATACCAGCACAAACACCAACATAAAGTCATAAGATTGTTTTGGTTGCTTTGCAATGTTACCCTCCTCCCTACCTTCCCCACGTCCTTCCACACATTTCCTTAAGCTTTGAGGCTTTTTATAAGAATTTGGTGTCCTCTGTTGCTTTCCTCTGCCCTCATTGTTCTACTGTTCTATTGCCTTGTCCATCTTACTTGATGGACAGAGTAGGGAGGTTACAGGATCCTCAAGGACAATTTATCCCACCCATTCCTTTGACTTTTGTGTTTTGTTTTGTCTGTTTTTGAGTTGGAGTCTTACTCTGTCACCCAAGCTAGAGTGCACTGGCATGATCACGGCTCACTGCAGCCTCAAACCCCTAGGCCCAAGCAATCCTCCTGCCTCAACTTCCCAAACAGCTGGGCTTTTGAGCTACTGTGTGAGCTACTGTGCCTGGCCCATTCCTTTGATTTTTATATATGTGGGAAATGAATATCAGAAAGGTCAACTTGGCTCAAAGTCTTTGACGGAATGTAGTCTAGAATCCAGTTCCAAGTTCATTACCATTTCCTCAACTGCATGTTGCCTCTCCAGTAGCTCTGGCCTCTGAATTATCTTCTACAGAGAATAGAATTCCTACTTAATAGATATCTTTGAACCATGGTGTCTTCGATTCCTATGGCTGCTCTGACAAACTGCTAATAGCTTGGTGGCTTAAAACAGCACAAATTTATTTTCTTATAGTTCTGGAGTCCAGAACTCTAAAATCAGTTTTACTGGAATGAAATTAAGGTGTAGGTAGGGCTCCCTGAAGTATTGAGGAAAGAATCCCTTGCACTGCCTTTTCCTGTTTCTAGTAGCCACCTGCATTCTTTGGCTCTGGTCCTTTCCTCCATCCTCAAAGCCAGCAGTGTAGCATGTTCTCTCTGTGACTCTGTTTCCTTTTGCTTCTGTCACATGGCCTTCTGTCTTCTCCATCTTCTGTATTAAAACTCTCTTCACTTCCTTCTCTTTATTTATTTATTTATTTTATTTTATTTTATTTGAGACAGAGTCTCGCTCTTTCACCCAGGCTGGAATACAGTGGCATGATCTCAGCTCATTGCAACCTCCGCCTCCCAGGTTCAAGCAATTCTCCTGCCTCAGCCTCCCAAGTAGCTGAGATTACAGGCACCTGCCACCACACCAGGCTAATTTGTGCATTTTTAATAGAGACAGGTTTTCACCACGTTGGCCAGACTGGTCTCGAACCCCTGACCTCAGGTGATCTGTCCACCTCAACCTCCCAAAATGCTGGGATTACAGGTGTGAGCCACCGCACCCAACATCCACTTCCTTCTTATAAGGACATATGTAAGTGCATTTAATGTTCACCCATATAATCCAGGATAATCTCCCCATCTCAAGATTTTTAACTTAATCACATCTACAAAATCTCTCTTGCCATGTAGGTTAACATTCACCCATTCTAGGGATTAGGACCTGGATATCATGGAGAACAGAGGGGAAAGGACATCATTCAGCCTACTATACATGGTAACTGATTTAATGAAATGGATAGAAATGGCTTCCAAAATTATGAACCACATAAAAGCACTCCAATACAAACTGAAAAGGTGGGGTTAAAGAAGTTGTCAGAGAAAACCTAATATCTGGAGTATAATGAAATGTTTAGAAAGTATCTTTGATTTTGTTTGAATCCTAGCTCAACAAATTAACTACACAAATAGATTTTTAAGACAAGTAGGGACATTTAAATGTAGACTGGTTATACTAGAGGTTACCCAAGAATCACTGTTAATATTGTTAGATGTGATAATTATGATTATGTAAGAAAATATTTCTTTTTAAGAGATGCATAATGAAGCATGTAGAGGTGTAATGACATGAGGTCATGAGAATATTTGCTTTAAAATACTTCAGCAAAAAGTGAAATAAACCAGGCACAGAAAGACAAATACTATCTGATCTCATTTATGTGTGGAATCTAAGAAGTATTGAACTCATACAAGTAGAGAGTAGAATGGTGGTTACCAGAGAGTGGCTGGGAGAGGTGATAGGGAGCTGTTGATCAGAGTATAAAGTGTCAGACAGACAGAGGAATAGGTTTTAACATCTATCACAGAGCAGGATGACTATAGTCAACAATAATATATTACATATTTCAAAATAACAGAGTAAACTTCAAATGTCTCACCATAAAAAATGATACTTAATTGAGGTGATGGATATGTTAATTTACTTGATTTAATCATTTCACGTTCTATACATATATCAAAATACCACATTGTACCTCATAAATATTTATAATTATGATGTGTC
The DNA here is from genome assembly GCF_009764315.1 of Trachypithecus francoisi. Classification (NCBI taxonomy): domain Eukaryota; kingdom Metazoa; phylum Chordata; class Mammalia; order Primates; family Cercopithecidae; genus Trachypithecus; species Trachypithecus francoisi. Next base: position 87,288,619 of record NW_022681453.1, read on the forward strand.
AATCAATCAAAATAATATGAATAAAAAAGACCAGCAAGAATGTAGATTTAGTAATAAAGCAAGTATGGCAAAATATTACTAATTATGGAACATGGGTGACAGGAATAGCAGAGTTCCTTTCTCTACTATTTTAATATTAAATTAAATATTTAATTAAATATTGAAAATTATTGATTTTATTTTAATAATTTGTTATCTCTATTGTTCTGTACATTTGAAATTTTTTGAGGGAAAATTAAAAATATAAAGCCTCCATTTTAGAATATAAATTGCCTGTCCCTATCCCCAACACTCAGCATCTGACCAGTTGCTGTGTAGGAAAGATAAACCGGAAGTGAGGAAACCTGCCTGCCAGAATCAGAGGAGTGATGAGCCTAGGTGTTTAATGTCTGATGGGCTGAGTGCTTGGTAAACATTGCAAAAGAAATCTCAGGGTTTTGACAATAGATCCCCAGAGCAACATGTTTGTATGTCAGTATTGATTGTGTTTCTGTGTCTCAAACCCCTTTCTCCCTGTTTCTTCATGGGATTATAATATCCAACATAAGTCTCCTTTCCCCAGTGAGATTGGAATATGAAGGGAAGAAGGGGAGAGTAAAACCATCAGCCTCATCCCATCTACTTCCAAACTCTTTTCCACCATGCTGCCAGGGTGAACTTTCTAACAAATCAATATAATCCTGTCTTCTCACTGGCTTCCCAATCTATGACATACAATATCTGCACATCTTGACCAGACACACAAGACCCTTTATGATCTGGATCCTCCCAAAGCTGAAGATCAATTTGCTCTAAGAAGAAAATTAAGCTCCAGGAAATGGAGGATAAATACAAAGGAATGTGTGTTTAAACACCAGTCCAACAAAGAATTACATAACAAATAGGAATTTGGAGTTAGGCTTTGGATAATAGGGTAGCAATTCTGTTTGGAGTTCTCAACATTCCCAGATCCACTTCAAGGAACTACCCAGAATTTAATTGCAAATTCATACTCTGAATTGAAAGATAATTGATTAGGTGGCATTAAGATAGATAGCTAGGTAGATAGATAGATAGATGATAGATAGATAGATAGATAGATAGATAGATAGATAGATAGATAGATAGATAGATAATCTAGATATATGGGGAATCTTTCTTTTCCAAACCAAACATCATGGTCTCTGCTTTTACAACTGGATATAATATCTCAAGTTGTAAGTGCCATAGAAACTTAGGACACATGGATGTCATCAAAAATATTTTCCTCTCATCAATGGAACAAAACTATACAAATAGATATTTTAGTGTAAAGTAAGGGGCCTCCCAGATCGCAAAACTGATCTTCTTGCTTGCAAAAATTGCTTTACTTCTCACTCCCATTCACCATCAATCCATCACCTTACAACAAGCTTTTGGCTATTCTTAAAAGCATAATTGGATTTGGGAGATAAAAGTGTACACAATAAATAAATATATATACAAGATCCTACGTACATCCAAATTGTTTATTTGAAATGATTATGCAACTGTCGCTTATTCCAAGGGCTTGGCTCATTCCCAGAACACCTCTTTAGTTGGGCAAGCACTATGTCTTCTGGACTTGCACTTTATTTCTTCTCGCTCAGAGTAAACAGATGTAAAGTTAAGATTTTATTAAGGTACTTGGATTGTTTTCCCTCTTCTCTGAACAACTGTATATTCGTTATCTACCACCTTCAACTGGAAATTATTATACATTGACCTCAATTCTTCTCTACTTCCCTGGAGAGTTTTCTCTTTTTTTAAATAATTTCAACTTTTATTTTAGATTCAAGGGGTACGTGTGTAGATTTGTTACCTGGGTATTTTGTGTGATGCTGAGGTTTGGGGTACTATCAATTCAGTCACTCAAATGCCAAGCACAATAGTCAGTTTTTCAATCCTTGCCCTCCTCCTTTTCTCCCCCAAGACTTTTTTAAATTTTGTTTTTTAAGACTAGTTAAGTGCAGTAGTGAGAAGCGGGGAAAAAGTAGAACAAGAAGTTTGACCTGTAACTCCCTGTGAACAGTTTGGATAACTCACTCCCTTTGGATCAACCCCAAGACTTTTCTTTACAAAACAAACGAACAAAAAGTATGTTTCTGCAGGATGTTGAATTTGGTGATGATTTCTTGGATACTATACCAAAAGTACAGACAACAAAAGAAGAAACAGATAAACCGGACTCCATCAAAATTAAAACCTTTCATGCATCAAAGCATACTATCAAGAGATTAAAAAGACAACCCACAGAATGGGAGAAAACATTTGTAAGTCATATATCTGACTGCAGATTAATATCCAGAATATATAAAGAACTCCTACAACTCTGCAATGAAAATAAAAACAATCCAATTCAGGAATGAACAAAGGATTTGAATAAACATTTCTCCAAAGAAGATACGCAAATGGCCAACAAGCACATGAAAAGATGTCAATATCCTTAGTCATTAGGGAAATGCAAGTCAAAACCACAATGAAATACTACTTTACATCCATTAGGATGGTTATGTTTTATGGAAAATACTGCAAGAAGTGCATTTACTAAAATACAAGCTGTGTTGTCAAGGATGTGTAGAAACTGGAACTCGTGCATCACTGGTGGGAATGTGAAATGGCACAGCCACTGTGGAAAACGTATGACATTTCCTCAAAAAGTTAAAAATAATATTACCATATGATCCAGCAATTCCACTTGCAGGTTTATGCCCAAAAAAGTTGAAAGCAGAGACTCAGATACTTGTGTACCCATATTCATAGCAGCACTATTCACAATAGCCAAAAGGTAGAAAAAACCTAAGTGTCTGTCATCAGATAAAAGGATAAACAAATGTAGCAAACATATACAATAGAATACTAGCCTTGAAAAAGAAAGGAAATTCTGGCTGGGTGCAGTGTAATCCCAGCAATTTGGGAGGCTGAGGCAGGCGGATCGCTTGAGCTCAGGAGTTCGAGACCAGCCTGGGCAACATGGCGAAACCACATCTCTACCAAAAATACAAAAAATTAACCAGGCACGGTGGTGCATGCCTGTAGTCCCAGCTACTCAGGAGGCTGAGGTAGGAGGATCACCTGAGCTTGGGAAATTGAGGCTGCAGTGAGCCAAGATCATGCCACTGCACTCCAGCCTGCGTGACAGAGTGAGACCCCATCTCAACAAAAAGGAAGTTCTGATACATGCTGCAACATGGATAAACTTTAAAAACATTATGCTAACTGAAATAAGCCATACACAAAAAAACAAACATTGTATTATTCCACTAATAAGAGATACCTAGAACAGGCAAATTCATGGAAACAGAAAGGGTTACCAGGTGCTAAGAGAAGAATAAGGACATTATTTAGTGGGTACAGAGTTTCTGTTTGTGATAATAAAAAATTTCTGGAAATGGATAGTGATGGTTGCACAACACTGTAAATGTACTTAATGCCACTGAACTGTACACTTAAATGACTAAAATAATCATTTCTGTGTTATGTAAATTTTACTATGATAAAAAAATAATTTTTAAAAGTATGTTTCTTAAAGACTTGGCTAGCCAGCAACAACTCTAGTATTCTACACAAAGCTCAGGAATGCCAGGCACGCAGCGGGTATTTTAAATACATTTGCTCAATAATTGATCAGATAATGATTGGTTGCCAGAATCATTATTTACATGAACAGGGAAGGGAATGGAAGACAAGTAAAGAAAAGAATATTAGGCTTTTTGTCCGACATCTTAGCAAGGCTGCTGTGTCTGCTGCTGCTCTGCGAGCTTCGCAATGCCGCCCAAAGACGACAAGAGGTAAAAGGACGCCGGAAAGTCGGCCAAGAAAGACAAAGACCCAGTGAACAAATCCGGGGGCAAGGCCAAAAAGAAGAAGTGGTCCAAAGGCAAAGTTCGGGACAAGCTCAATAACTTAGTCTTGTTTGACAAAGTTACCTACAACAAACTCTGTAAAGAAGTTCCCAACTATAAACTATAACCCCAGCTGTAGTCTCTGAGAGACTGAAGATTCGAGGCTCCCTGGCCAGGGCAGCCCTTCAGGAGCTCCTTAGTAAAGAACTTATCAAACTGGTTTCAAAGCACAGAGCTCAAGTAATTTACACCAGAAATACCAAGAGCGGAGATGCTCCAGCTGCTGGTGAAGATTCATGAATAAGTTCAACCAACTGTACATTTGGAAAAATAAAACTTTATTAAATAAAAAAAAAAAAGAAAAGAATATTAGTATCTACTATGTCCCAAACACAGTCAGAGGCTTAAGATACTCTAATTCACTTAATCCTTAAAGATATAAAATTCAAAAAGAACTTCACATCATAATCAGGACCTCCACTGGGTATCCTGCTTTGTTCACTTACTGTCAGTATTTTTACATGTTGTGTCATCTTATTTATCAAGAAGTCAACATGTGATATGATTTTGAGTAGATGTGGGTCAGGTAAATGTCAGGGAGCTTCTGTAGGACAAGCCCAAGCCCGATGGTGACGACAACCATGGGGTTGACCCTGAGGTCCCATGAACAGTCCTACAACACTGGACTTGGGACTCTCTTCAAAGATGCCCTACTGGCGCTAGACAGGTGAGCAACGTGGGAGATTCCTCATCGATGGAGCCCCAAGTATGTTTAATTGTTCACTTTCATAGTCAAGATTTGTCCCTGGCCTCCAGCCCTTCTTTTGGAGGTTGAGGTCGAGGGGGAAGAAGGAACAATGAGGACTTACCAAAGGTAGATGCTTGGTTAGGAAAAATGGTGCTGAACCTGTATTTATATTAGATTTGGAAATATTAAAATAAATGCCTACGTTTTTCAGGTTTTGTTTGTCTATAATGGGGAAAACCCAAACTGCCTGTCAGCTGTTCTTCTGACTGTATGATTCCGTTTCTGCGACTTTTACCTATAGGTCAACTTGAAATGAAAACAAAGGCATTGGAAAGAGGCCCAAGGGACTCGAGGTCAAATCCCGACTCCACGTATATGATCTTAGCAAGTTATTTCATGTCGTTTTTGTTTTTGTTTTTGAGACACAGTCTTGCTCTGTCACTAGGCTGGAGGGCAGTGGCGCAATCTCGGCTCACTGCAACCTCTGACTCCCTGGTTCAAACAATTCTCCTGCCTCAGCCTCTCAAGTAGGTGGGATTACAGGCATACATGCGTCACCACGCCCAGCTAATTTCTGGACTTTAGTAGAGATGGTGTTTCACCATGTTAGCCAGGATGGTCTTGATCTCCTGACCTCGTGATCCTCCTGCCCTGGCCTCCCAAAGTGCTGGGATTACAGGTATGAGCCACCATGCCCAGCCATTATTTCACGTCTTTAGATACCAATTTTATCATCTATAAAATGGCAGCTTGCTATCATGTAGCACCATGTAGCATAGTCCTAGAAGCAGCCTGCCTAGATACTAATTCTGGCTCTTCCACCTACCAGCTGTGACACCTTGAACAACCTTCTTACTCTTTCTATGCCTTAGTTTCCTAAGCTAAAAAATGAGGATAATAAAAATATCTAACTAATGTGTTTAATGAAGATTAAATGAGTTAATGCTTGTGAAGCCCTTAGAATGAAATCTGGTACTTAAGAGGAGCTGAATAAAAATTAACTTTTTATATTATCATATCAGTGTTTAACTTTCTCTTTTAAAAAAATAGCCCCAAAGATTTAAAAACATTTAAGAAATATGACCTTCCGTAAAGCTTGCTTCCAGTCCAGTGACTGCATGTTTTAAACACAAGCAATACACCACAGTTTTGCTTTAGATGGTTGGAGCTATATAATAGAAAATGTAAAATCGTAATGTAAATTCTTTAGTAGAAACTTTAAAGGAGGAATAATTTTCTATGGTGCTGATTATCCAGAAATCCTTGGAGCATTCCTGCTGCCAAATAGAACAAAAAATAAGCTTTTAAAACACACAGCTTAAATGCCTTAATTCTTTGGAGAGGTTCCCTTTATTTGATTCCCAAGCTCCAATAATAAAGAAATATTGCTTCAGGAAAGAATAGAGAAGCCACACGGTTATGATCTGTTGACATGTTTGTCATAGGATGTAATGTCTGAAGTAAAGCACTGCAGGTCTGACTGGTTCTGTTGTCTGGAATAAAATGGCAAGGAATGGGAGCCAATGCCACAGGATATCAGGGATTAAACAATGAAGGGAAGCTCTATCTTCAATCCTGGGTTTTTCTTCCTTTCTCTCTGCTCTGCTCCCCTATCCCTGCCCCACTTCTGCCCTGGTTTCCAAAACTACAATCTTAATAAAATCCCAGGTGAAATGAAAGAAAGCGCTAAAGTAGCATGTGAATTAGATAAGTTGGTCTTGATTCTTGATATGTTCCTTCAGTTGATAAATTACAACAGCTGAATTGAGTCCACTAATAGATTCAGCAGTTTCTATGTGTGGCCTCAAAGAAACACAATTGGTAAATCCACCAGTTTGGTCAGGTTGGTTAGCCTGCTTTGGGTACATATCTACCATAAGACATATGTACAAAGCCCAGAAATTATACTTTGGGAAAATCTCCCAAGATTACTACTTTATTGACAGATTGTTACTGGATCCTCTGAGCATTAACTCAGAACTGTTTCCAATTTAAAATATTGAAGCCCCATCTTGAAATGATAAGCTCAGGTCTAAATTTAAAGGAATATAGGTTCAATCTCTCCATTCACCTCTTTGTGTTCTCACTTCAGTTGGCACTTTCATTTACTCATGATGCATTCCACCCTCACCAGATCTTTTTTTTCCAGCACAACTCAGACAAAACCACTTATTAGCAGAGTATAAGCAGTCAGAGCCAATGAGGCAGGAAGAAGTGGTTCAGGGCTAGGAGTAAATGATTCATCGACATAAGTGGACACACTTAAGTCCTTGTTAAATGTTCTCATGATTTCTCCCATGCAGAGTTACAAGGAACCAGTGAAAATGCTTTTGTCAAACTGAAAATGTAAGTTACTGAGAAGGTCATTTGATCTTAGGCTTATGAAAGGAAAGAATTGGGAGTGTGGAGACACGTCAACGGTAGCTGACACTACCATTGGTAAAATCGGCTCACCTCCAACTGACTCAGATTGGGGGAAGAGAATTTGACAATTATAGCGTATAGGAGTTTACAAAAAGTTGGTTAATGGGTTTAAAATGCTAAGTTGACTAAGGTGTCCTCAGACACACTGAGCCTTCCTGCAGTGCCCTTGAATATAAAGTTTTCCAGATACCCACTCCAATTATCCCAGCTAAATTGCTTTCTAATCAGAACTCATAATACTTTATTAAAACAACTAATGTTTCTCTTATCTATTTAGTTTCTAGCTATTTGTTTCTTTTCCTTGAGGGCAGGAGCCATATCTTACTCTTCTTTAATTTTTTGTAGTTTTTTAAGTATAGTAGGCACCCAAAATATTCAGTGAATGGCTTTAATTTTCCTGTCATGTCCTATTATATGGAAAGATCTCTAATCATTTTTAATGCTGAGGAAGGATTGGCAATAATCCAAATTTCTCTCTTAAATTTTATTTTTAGTGTATTTGCATTCCCACTTATATTGTAATTAGGCTAATTATCAAAAGCTTGATTCCAACAGGGCAGGATGTCTCACACCTGTAATCCTAGCACTTACGGAGGCTGAGGCAGGCGGATTGCTTGAGCCTAGGAGTTTGAGACCAGCCTGGGCAACATGGCAAAACACTGTCTCTACAAAAAATACAAAAATTAGCCAGGCGTGATGGCTGGCACAGGCCTGTAGTCCCAGGTACTCTGGAGGCTGAGGTGGGAGGATCCGTTGAGTCCAGGAGGTTGAGACTGCAGTGAGCTGTGGTGGCACCACTACACATCAGCCTGGGTGACAGAGCATGACTCTGTCTCAGGTTAAAAAAAAAAAAAAAAAATTATTTCCCAGAATACACGACTGTCGAAAGGAGGAAGATAGACCAGAAGAATGCTGAATGAGTGGCAAGAATAAATAATTTTGGAATTAAAACTCTTCCCTAACTATATCAGGTCATGTTCCCCAGAAAAGAGACTAGCAGGGATTTGCATGAGGATTTTATTGGAGAGTGATCTCAGGAGTATCTGTAAGGGGTTGAAGAAAAAAAGGATTGATCAGAAGGAGAGACTGAACTGTTACATAAAAACAACAGTGGTCTCAGCTGATTCCGGGGGATCTGGAATAGCCCTTCAGGGTTGTTCCAAATGGAGGTGAAGGAGCCTGAACCATTTTGCATATCACATAGTCATGGGTGCAGGCTGCTTCTGAGCAAGGAGCATAGGTGTATTCATCTATTTTCACACTGTTGATAAAGATATACCCGACACTAGGCAATTTACAAAAGAAAGAGATTTAGTGGACTCACATTTCCACATGACTGGGGAGGCCTCACAATCATGCTGAAGGTGATAGGCTTGTCTCACATGGTGGCAGACAAGAGAAGAGTGCTTGCATAGGGAAACTCCCCTTTATAAAACCATCAGATCTCATAAGACTTATTCACTACCACGAGAATAGCACGAGAAAGACCTGCCCCCATGATTCAATTATGTCCCACTGGGTCCCTCCCATATCATGTGGGAATTGTGAGCTACCATTCAAGATGAGATTTGGGTGGGGACACAGCTAAACCATACCAATAGTCTTGGGCAAGGAAGCTGAGGACAATCCCTAGAGTGGGACTTGGGTAAAAGCTATCAGCAACAGCCAATATTCTAAGGGTGCTGAAAGAATGAGTACCTCAGTCTTGACGTGGAGGACCTGGGTGGCACACCACAGTATCCCCTCCACAATCTAATCTAAAAAGTAAATAATCCACACATATGGCCAATGAAGCGAACATACATATAAATAAGTCAACAATGCTATTTAACCAAGGAAGTCAAGTCACTAAGTCATGAATATTTTTTAAATTACTTGGGGAAGTTATTGAGAGAATGATGTATCTAAAATATGATTTCTATCCTTTATTATGCCAAATTCCTAGCTATATTGGAGAAATCACTCAACATATTGATTTAAATAAAAGTAAGAAGGCTTGGATCCATTGCTTTCCCCAAGGAGGTTGATAGAAACATACTCAGCCTCATGATAACACTAGCTGCCTCTCTAGTACTGCTAATACTAGAATAAGGTAAAATAGTGCTACACTTAACAGTGTTATAGTTAACAGGTCCTAGCTGTTCCTGGCACACACTAAATTCCCTTTAATGACAGTATGGTTTTAACATTAATATAAAGACCCAGTAACACTGATTGGTTTACAGCCATTCTTAAGTACAAATGCCTATCCCTCAAACAATGCCATTATCTGGGCCTGATATGGAGTTATTACTTACACAAAAGATTTTACATATTTATCCCATGAAGAACGAGTTTGTTTGAATGCACTGATGAGAAATTAGTAGGACCTCCCAAAATTAGATATCTGAACATGCTTGAATGAGTTCAAGATAGTGAGGCAACCATGATTCTAAAAGTCAGAGCGGCCCACCATAAGAACTGTGAGCCTAAGACCCAAGATGCTAAAAATAATGGTTCTATAATATGAAGACTATTGTACAAATGGAAATACTATCAGTTGGAAGTTAGGCAGAAGTAATACCACGGAGGTGCTATTAAAGAGTAGTTAACGGGAACCCTTAAGTCAGACTCTCCAGAAAAATTAAAAAAGAAACCCACTACCACATTTTTGCTATGTACACTCTTTTTTTTTTTTTTTTTTTTTTTTGAGACGGAGTCTCGCTCTGTCGCCCAGGCTGGAGTGCTGTGGCCGGATCTCGGCTCACTGCAAGCTCCGCCTCCCGGGTTCACGCCATTCTCCTGCCTCAGCCTCCCGAGCAGCTGGGACTACAGGCGCCCACCACCTCGCCTGGCTAGTTTTTTGTATTTTTTAGTAGAGACGGGGTTTCACCGTGTTAGCCAGGATGGTCTCGATCTCCTGACCTCGTGATCCACCCGACTCGGCCTCCCAAAGTGCTGGGATTACAGGCTTGAGCCACCGCGCCCGGCCGCTATGTACACTCTTAGGACAAGTCAATTAACTTTCCTGAGCCTCAGTTTTCTCATTTGCAATTAGTAATAGTACCAGTCTCATTCAGATTGTGGTGCTATTACACAGGATTATACATGGAAAGTGCTTAGCAGAATGTTTTCTATATTTATATATTCAAGCAACCAGTAAATGCCAAAGAGTAGTAATGAATATATTTGAAAATATAGTAAATTCTGAAAAAAACATGTTTAAGCGAGATAGTTCAGAACTATATTCAATGAAATATGTTCTTTTGGAAGAGATCCAAAAAAAAAACCGTCTTTTGAAAGTTTAAGTTAGAAAACTTCCCACAGTCCCACGGTATTGTGAAACAACGGTCAGGCTTAATTATTCTAGTTCAGCATATTCTTGTATCATGATTTTAAACTTTTGACCCATTAAGATTTTTTAAAATCCGATGTAACCCTTTGCATATTTAAGTTACTTTTTATTACAGGGTTTTTTATTTTATTTCTTATTATTAGGAAAGAGGAATGTATACATTTCATGAAATAAATGTGGTCTGACTAATGGGAATAAATCACCATAATATAATTTGATGAGGCCGGGCGTGGTGGCTCACACCTATAATCCCAGCACTTTGGGAGGCCGAGGTGGGCAGATCACCTGAGGTCAGGAGTTCAAGACCAGCCTGGCCAACATGGTGAAACCCTGTCTCTACAAAAATACAAAAAAAAAATTAGCCAGGCATGACGGTGGGTGTCTAATCCCAGCTATTTGGGAGACTGAGGCAGGAGAATCGCTTGAACCCAGGAGGCGGAGGTTGCAGTGAGCCGAGATTGCACCATTGCACTCCAGGCTGGGTGACAAAGCAAGACTTCATATCAAAAAAAAAAAAAAAAAAAAAATTGAGGAAATAGGTTTTAACTATCATATTGAGTAATGCGTACCTAATCTGTAAACACATATCAGAAACAGTCATTGCCGTTTTAAGAAATTAATTGGAAATTTACTATTACACATTTGACTAGTTCTTCATAGTTTTCAAAGAAAACTTTATATTCTTATCTCTTCTGATAAGCTTTATCTCTGAACTATCTTTTTTTTTTTTTTTTTTTTTTTTTTTTTTTTTGAGATGGAGTCTCGCTCTGTCGCCCGGACTGGAGTGCAGTGGCCGGATCTCAGCTCACTGCAAGCTCCGCCTCCCAGGTTCACGCCATTCTCCTGCCTCAGCCTCCCGAGTAGCTGGGACTACAGGCGCCCGCCACCTCGCCCGGCTATTTTTTTGTATTTTTTTTAGTAGAGACGGGGTTTCACAGTGTTAGCCAGGATGGTCTCGATCTCCTGACCTCGTGATCCGCCCGTCTCGGCCTCCCAAAGTGCTGGGATTACAGGCTTGAGCCACCGCGCCCGGCCATCTCTGAACTATCTTAGGCAGGCATACTACTACTCTTGAATCCTGGTGGCCTTTATAGAGACATGGAAGGGAAGATGGCAGAAATTCAGCCAAAATTAGGCTGTCCTGAAGCTGACTCTCATTTCTCATAAGAACACCTCTAGGAAGTTGTAGGAAAAGGCTTCAATATTTTCCCATGCTTTGGCTTTCTGTATTTAACTCAGCCAACCACTGAGAGAGCTCTTTTCTTTGAGGGTACTTCTTTCAGTTCTTAAGAAAGTAGAAGGATGATAATTTCCCACATGGTTGATGAACTGAAAATCCTATCAGTGCATTTATAGCTTTCTTCAACAGGAGAGAGAAAAGGGCAGAGAGAGACAAAGATATTATAACTGCTAAAAAGGAAAAGGGCAAATTTTATTTTCCATAAGATCATTGGTTCTTGGGTTGTAGGGGAAATATTGACAGAATCTGAAACCTAATTGATTGTTATCAAAAGATTGTGCAGCTAGCTCAAAAACTGTTAGGCAACATTCACACCCACCTATTTTCCCGAACTAATATGCTGGAAAAAGCTGAAATTTACCTCTTCAAAATCAATGAAGGGAAAAGATCCCAGAATTATTTAGCTAGAAGCATTTATTAAATATCTAGTTCATTATTTTATTTTTAGATACCTAGAAAATGTGAAAACATAAGAAGTGTTTTAAACATATCTTTTAACATCTATGTATTATCATTGTGACTCAATAAAAACAAGTGATATATAATGCAGAAAGTAAATGGGAAATAAAAAGAATCTCCTCTGATGCACTCTTCATACTGAGGTACAAATTAAGGAAGTTTTTTCTACAACCAGGTTGCAAAGTGTTGGTAACAACAGAAACTCATTGTTACAAAAATGTGAGGCACATTATTTACCATAAGAAGTTAACTCTGATGTGTTAGGATGTTGTCATCCAACTAAATGAAATTATTCCATTCTAGAATGTCTATGTGTAGTTTAATTACTTTATAGCCCAAGTCAATGAAACCAAGCCTTGGTTCCATAAATTTAACCCCCATATTGTTCAGTTACTTGAGCCCTGTTCTGTTACATGACTAAAGCCTGCTCCCTTGATCTTGACTATGCTTTTTAAAGATGTATATAAGGGTTACAGAAATAATCCAGTACGAGAGTACAGGTCATCCAACAGAAACTCATTCACCACTGCCAGGAGAGCACCTCAAAGTACATACGCTGCTAATGGAAGGACATACTAAAGGATAAGATCACAGAACAGTAGGCTTAGGAGGGATCTTTGAGGTCATCTAGTAGGAGCCTTCGGTTTACACATAAAAAAGCTTAGAATTTCAGAAATTATATAATCTGTCCAAGGTAAGTGGGTGGCAGAGCTTGAAATAAAACTTGATTATTCTGACCATATTCAACTGTAAAATTAATATAAAATTCCTTGGCCTACTCATCTCATAGGGTGGTTGTAAAGTTTAAAATAAAGTGATATCCATGAATATCATATTTTAAAGCCATCTAAACATTGCAATTAAACATAAGCCAGTATTATTTAGGAAGCAACATGGTATATTGTAAAGAAAACCTGAATTGAAGCCCTAGTTTAACCACTTAGAGAATGATTTGGCCAAGTCACAAAATATCTCTGAGCCTGAGTGTCTTTATCTTCAAAAAAGAGAAAATAATGTACTACTTCACCAACCTTACATGATTGTAAAGATCAATGAGGCAGATAACACGTGGTAAAAGTCATAATAAGCTGAAAAGTGCTATGGCTGTGAGACCCAAACATAACTAATGCTTCATGTGGCTCAGTTACACAGAGTCTTATAAAAAATGAAAATAAAAATAAAAAGCAGTCCAGAAAAAAAAACCACACATGCATGCTCGCGCACGTTGTTACTGTCTGGTGTTTGACTTTTTTCTATTTTAGCCATCCTAATGGATGAGAGTGTTATAGAGGTTTTGATTTGCATTTCCTTAATGTCTAACAATGCTAAGTGTTTTTTCATGTGCTTAGTCACCATTCGTAAGACTTTGGAGAAACGTCTATGCAATTTATCTCCCAATTTTAAATTGAATTATTTGTCTTTGATTGTTAATTGTAAAAGTTCTTTATATAGTCTGAATACAAATTCCTTATTAGACAGACGCTTTCTAAATATTTTCTCTCATTCCATTGGTTGTCTTTTACATTCTTGATGTTATTTGAAGCACAAAACTTTTAATTTTGACAACATCCCACTTATCTTTTTTCTTCTGTAGCTTGTGCTTTTACTGCATTTTTTAAAATTTTGTGCTCATTCAAATATATATGCACAATACAGAGAAGTTTAAAGTTAGTCCAGGAACAAGAGGCTACCTGCCCTAAAGCTGTCCTAGCCAAACTGAATCTTGACTGGACATACAGTACAGATCAGAACCCTGACCTACGGGAATTCATTGATTTCTAAGCTTTTCCACCATCCCATCTCTCCACTCCCACCAAACTCCATCCCTAGTTTTTGTCAAAGTTTCTTTTGGAAGATTCCAGTATTATCCCAACTGAACTAAAAGTAAGCAAGGCTCCATCTCTGCCAAGATATATCGGAAAATCAGTATGTAGTATGCTGTCAATAATCAGATGTCTTTGTGGTATACCTTCAACTAAAAAGCTCAGAAAGGCCAGTATAGAAAGTATGGACCCAGAATGGGCAGAACTGGGGAGACTCATGACTATTCTTCACCTCTTGGATAAACAGCAAAATGGCAACAAGAAATGAGAGCTAAAAGTTCCAAGTCAGAAAAGTAAAAAAAGTAAATACAAGAACCCAAAAGACATAGTAGTCAGTGCATATTTTGCAAAGGAGCAGATTTTTCTTCATGTCTCAGAGGGTATTAAAGGAGTGTTATCCACCAATCTTTCTTTTCCAAAGTAGCTGCAGGTTAGCATTATATCCAGCTAAACTGAGATTAGGGACATCTTAGCATTCTGACTACCATAAAATGTAGTTAGACTAAACTAGAAGGTTTTAGTTCCAATTCCCTAATTATAGAAAAGCGTATCTGATTGATCCAAGCCAATCAAGTTATCACCTCTGCTCCAATCAGAGTGGACATCATATAGTATAAACACGACTCCTACAGTAAGAAAACCTGAAAACATATCTATGATAATAGGTTATGGTAATATCACTACCTGGCAGGAAGAGTGCTAGTCTATCAGGTTACATAATCTCTGGGCAATTCCACAGAGACTTTACAGCTGGTTTTTTTTTAATGAGTCTGTCTCATCTGTCTCATTAAGATCAATGGTGTAGTCATTAATAAAAATATGGCCATTCCTGTAGTCCCTGCTACTCAGGAGAAAGGCAGGATTGTTTAAGCCCAGGAGTTCGAGGCCAACCTGGGCAACATAGTGAGACCACATCTAAAAAATAATTTAATTTAATTTAATTTAAAAGTTAGGATTTTATCTGACAATGTAAAAATAAAATACAATTTTTAATAAATCAGTGAGGTTTTTTTTTTAACTTTTGCATAGACACACACCCAATTCCCATAGATCAGTCAAATTATCACTGCAGTTCATGAGACCAGATACTTCTTGTTCCAAACACATACTTATGTTTAATTCTCTAAACACAGTGAATTCTCCCATAACACAAAATAACCCCAAATTCTGAGGTTTTTTTAGTTGTAAAGTTATACTACATTTAACTTTTTTTGTGAATAGTTTCAAATTGTATTTTCAACTGGGAGCATGGATCAGTGGTTAAAAACAGGAAGTTTGATGAGCAAACTTGAAACCAGTGAAAATACAGAAGATAATGAGGGAAATTCAGAAAAATCTGAAATTGGCAACAGATGTGACAGTTATGGAGCAGTTCCTAAGTTTTCCCATATGAATCTGGTAGTGGAAAGCATGATTGCAATATCCTGCCAAACATGCCAAACAAGCAGTAAATCAACAGAAGGCAATCACAGGCTGTTCTCACATGCTGATCGAAAGTGATTTTCTTAGTATTTTGGATATTTAATAAAAGTTGTGTGACTCTTGTTAATCCTGGAATAATAATTGTATGAGACCATGATGCTAGCAGAATTATTTAAAAAACCAATCATGCAAATTTTATAAAGAGCACCAGAATTCAATGAAAAGCAGTTTAAGAGGCCAAAAAGAAATTTCTTAAAGTTTTCCTCAAAGGTAATTTCTGAATCTTCTTAGAAAGCGAAGCCTATATGCTTGTAGAAACTAAAGTGAAACAGAGAAAGGAAAGCTTGAAAGGCATCATTTCAAATAATTCATTTTTAGACTTCAAAAAACATCAACAACTGTTTAGGAGAATAAAGTTAACGAGATTTTTTTATCTTGCATTTAAATTAAAACATCGATATTAGTAATTTAGCCATTTTCTTGGTCTTTGCTTGTTAAACTTATAACGGTGTATTTGATGATGAAATGAGGAGTAAACAAATTTTCCCTAAGTTGTGGGTATATATTCAGTCTAAGACACACAAGGCTGTTGGAGGGATGATGATCATGGCCCAAGTCCTCACAAACCCTGAATGTCAAGCAACTTAGGCAGAATTCAGCAAAACCACACCTCAGAGAATGCCTTCTGATTTTCAAAGTGTGTCTAACGGAGCAGTAAATGCTCTATGTTATGCTTAAAAATGTGTTTGAATACTATTCTTTTTAAACAAGTTTATAATGAAATGAAACTTTTTCAACCATATAGACGTGTGCTATTTAACCAGAAGAAATGGCTAGTCAGGGCTAAACTGGTATTTTTCATCTTAAATAACTTTTTAAATCAGACTTAATTTGGCTACCCAAAGGCCTTCTTGGATTATATCCAAGTTCTTACGATTTAAGTTTGTGAAATAAGTGGCTTCTGTAAGGGTAAGCTATGACTACAAACCATCCCTGACTTGTGTTAGTGCGACTTAACAATGGTGTGAAACAACACTCATTCAGTAGCAACCATACTTCAAGTACCCATACAATCATTCGTTGTTCACTTTCAGTGCAGTAGTCACTAAAGTACATGTGATATTCAATACTTTATTATAAAATAGGCTTTGTGTTAGATTATTTTGCCCAACTGTAGGCTAATGTAAGTGTTCAGAGCATGAGTAAGGTAGGCCAGGCTAATCGATAATGTTCAGTCAGTTGGGTGTATTAAATGCATTTTTAACTCATGGTATTTCCAGTTTGCTATGGGTTTATCGGGACATTACTCCTTCATAAATTGAGGCACGTCTGTATTATTAAATCCTAGTCAAGCCAAGCCAACACCACCAGTCCCAGCAACACTGAGTGACCTGCCCTAGGCATTTTCTGAGGGGCTTACCTTACTCTTAGATCCCACCCTGAAAGAATCGGACTCTGAGAAGTCTTATCACAAACCTGTGGGCCATCAATGAACAAGTTTTATTGAGCACCATTCTGTACTCAGCACTTACATTCATGAAACCTTAAACTCCTCTGTGTACTTAGTCTGTTTTATCTCTGCTTGTGTCTTAATAAGTGCCGTTACATGAGGGATCCCAGGATCCCACCAGCCTGCCTGACACATCGGGTTTCAGGGTGCTCCTGTGAGGACTTACAGCCCAGTCTTTTCAGTACATTGTCATTTCCTCTCTTTACCACATCTCATTCTTTCCAGGGCGTTTCCTCTATTTTCAAATACAGGGCAGTTTGCCAACATATCTTCTGTTTTGGAATAGTAATCATTACACCCTGCCAAGAATTTAAAAAGTATTAGAATGGAGACTGCTTTTAAATCCCCCTCACTCTCTGTCAGCATAATCCTAGGTATTGCTGCTTCTCTTGGGACACATACTTATTTCTATTTCTTACTTTTCTGACCGAATTCCAATAACTACTTCATAACCCAAGCAAACTGCCCTTTTTTCTTCTTATTATTATTCCTCTTATCTTTTCTCTTTCTCTTCTCATAAACGGTGGTACTGTTGTCTGTAAGACTTTCACTTTCAAGCATGGGTCTATATATCAAAGTTAAATTATTTTAATTGAACTAAAAGGTTTTGAAGGCCTACAAGACTAGCTACTTAAAAACATAGATATGTTAATTAGACATAGGCTCAAAACCTTATGGTATCATGAAGGGAGGAATGAGTAAGTGTGAACAGGTAAATAACCACTAAAATGAGAACTAAGGTGAAGATGAGAGGTACAAAATCTTTTGGGGGACAAAGCAGAGAGAAATTCTATATGTTTGAAGAACCAGGGAAAGCATCATAGATTTCGAAATAGATTTCGAAGATAGAGACTGCATAGATGTCATCCTGACCCAAGAGGAAAGGTAATAGAACAGAAAAGTAAGGACATGTTGAAGTAACAGTGAATGGTACCACTTGGCCAAAATGGGCCTCACACGTAAGAAAGTGATGGCACATATGTCTCTAAGATAACTTGGTCCACATGTTTTCCTACGTCATTTTCTTGGAAATAATGAATAAGTGAAGTCTTCTGAGCAGAAGAGTGTCCTAATCAGAGCATGCACGAAGAAGACAAACCAGCCAGCAGTGAGTGGGGTGAATCCAAATGTTGAAGCAGGAGCAAGAGCCATGTCAGCAGCCACGACAACTGTCCAGACAAGAAGCAATACAGTCCTGAACTGAGCAGGCCACAACAGAAGGAAGAAAGGAGGAAAAAACATGGAATGAGCATCTGCATTTCAGGAACTGCATGAAGTCCTTGATACACATTATTCCATTTAATGGGAAAGAAAGTTGAGTATGAGAGGCATAACCAGGATTAGGGAAAAGAATGAGATCAGTATTTATTAGGACTTCATATAAAATGTGCAGCTCTCATCCAATCCTCTCAATTGGCTATGTAGGGAATGTTATATTCCCTGCTTTGTACATAAGGCTATCAAGACTCTGGTGAGCTTAACTAACTGGCTCAAGACCAAAAGGGTAGTAAGTAACAAAACCATGATCTGAACTCAGACTTATCTGACTGCAAAATAGATGCTCTTCCCACCCTGTGTACCACAAAGCCTATAGAATCTTCCTTACTCCACAATTTACTAGGCACAGGGCGTGAGAAGTAAGAACGAATAAAAAAATTACTTGTGAGTTGTGAAAGATGATTCATTAATAGTGGTGTCATTTATAAAAACAAAATAGAGACAATCAGTTAGAGTTTGGGGTTTCATGAATATAAGTTAAAGGGCTTCGTTTTAGATACACTGAGTTTAAAATTCTGGCTGGTTACCTAAGTAGGAAAGTCTTAACAGCAATTGGAAATTGCTAGATTTTAGAATCATCAGGAGAAAGATTTTGAGACGAAGGGAAAAGAGATTGAAGAAATTCATGTGTAAAGCAATGTGAGTAGATAAGAAGTCACATGAGGCAAAGAATGTGGAGAAGATCATATTTTAACTATGGAGCAGGTGAAAGAAAAGGTAGCTAGTGAAAGAGATGGAAGAGAAGTTTCCAGAAAGATAAAAGAACAAGCAGGCTATGGTATCACAGAGGCTATAGAAGGAGAATGTTCCAAAAAGTGAAATATCTGCAGAGACAACAAGGAGAATGAGGACTGAAACAAATCCATTAGATTTGTTGGATATGAAACTAAACTCCCAGTGATTTTCTACAAGATGGGTAAAGGTAGAAGGGGTAAAGGGGTAGAAGCCATATTACAAGAGGGGTAAAGGTAGAAGCCATATTACAAGGGGTTAAGAAGAGATCGTATGAGCAGGAAGTGAAAGCAGAATTTGTATTCTCTTAGAAGAAGTGTGGTAATAAACGGAAGAAAGATAAGGCAGTAATCTGTTACAGCAGCAGGGTCAGAGGGGGGTTATTTTAGGATATGGACAGCCCTGGCCATATTTGTGGCAGAGGAAGAGAGATTGGAGACTGAAGATGGAAGAAAGATAGGGCTTAAAGGATGGAGCAAAACTAAGAGGAGGTAAGTGGTAACAGATTAAGAGCAGTATTCTTGTCAAGGAAAAAAAGCAAGTTACCTTATGTTGAGGTAGAAAAAAGGAAAAGAGGGCAACCCTTCAAGAGATATTGAGAGAATTCACATGGACTGGCCTCATTCTCAATAAAACATAAAATGAACAGCCAATACCAGGAAGAGAAAAAGAAGATCTTCTCCAAAAGACTGGAGCTCATATTCTAAAGGGAAGGAAAATGTTTATGTTGGTCACAAATAGAAATTCAGTTTTGTAACGTTATCAAACCTCAATAATTTCTCAGGGCTACTCTCTATAGCATGTATTTCCTTTTCCAGAATCAAAGCTGTTGTTCTCTAAAAGTACACGTATTTCCCTCGGACTGCATGGTTATAATTTGGACAAGGAAGATAGCCCTATTGGTTGTCAGAAATAAAGCAACTCTCTGGACACTTATCTGTGTTCTTTTGAGAAGAAAGTTCAAGATGTTCACTTCAGTAATGTTTGCCAAAGCAAGTACCATTCTCAGTGATTATTATCAAAGCCTATCAATTATACGATTTTAATTTGTCTACGAGTAACCAATACCATCTTTTAGCAAAACATTCTATTTCATGAGGATTAGAAACAGAAATTTTAAAATAGCCTCAGTTACTGGCTGGAGCTGTTTTCCTAGTCCTTTCCATTGTCACCTTTAATCACTAAGATTATAATTATTACATAATTATCATTATCATTCATTGATCTGATACTCCTTGTGGGATATACAGTGTACATGAATATTATTTAATCCTCATAACCTCATAGTATAAATATAATTATTATCATTCCCACTTTGCAAATAAATAAATAACATTAGGTCACATAACTTCTCCAGGGTCTCAGAGCTAGTAATGGTAGAACCAGTATCAGTCCTAGTCTGATTTAAAAGCCTGTGTCTCTAAAGACTAAGCTGTACCACCTCACCATTCAGTTGGATATTTTGTTACATACAGTTTTTTCTTGTTCTCTAATTTCTTTGGTTACATAAGAAGTCTCCTTTTTGTCCCCCTCCTCACCATAAGAGTATAAATTCTTTGAAATCAGATACCAACTTTAGTATCCTTGAAACAGAGTCTGGAATATTGGACATACTCAAAAAATGTAAAAGTAAATTGAAATAAGAGTAAAATCAACTCAGAATCTTGCTCCATTTTTCATCACATCTGCTTTGTTTCCACTACACTTCCTATGCTCACCACCCCTCTCATTGGTTTCAAGAGAATATGCAAGTTTGGGAATGTAACTATTATTGTGAAAAATAACACCATAAAATGGCTTCTATAAATAAGACTGTTCTTGTCAAGTGTGTAAATGTAGTGAAGATGAATACAGATTTTTCTCATCAACAATTACACAGGAAGATTGGAGCTGAAAATTCCCTGGTTCCTTCCCCTTAGAGATGATGTTCCCTAGTTCATTCAACAGCTGTTCATTGAGTATCTTCTATTTGCCTCATCCAGTTCCTGCCCTCTGAGTTCTCAGACAAGTAGGAGAGACAAACAGGTGTTATACAATTACAGAAAAGCCTGGTAACACCGGAACAGAAGTAGTAAGGATGGCTGAACGACAGCCTGACACTTTTTCATCATTAATGTGTATTTCACCCTAACTTCCCATTATGGGTTCATTTCCTTTTTGCATCAACACGAAGCCTCAAATGAAACCACACAGTGTATTTCATTTCAAAATGAAACTCATGACACAGCTAAGAAGTGAGTCATCCTCAGAGACCATGAAATTTCAATCCCAGTGGTTGAAAGACTGGCTGGGTCTTTTTTTTTTTTGAGACAGAGTTTCACTCTTGTTGCCCAGACTGGAGTGCAATGGCACGATCTTGGCTCACTGCAACCTCCGCCTCTTGGGTTCAAGCGAGTTTCCTGCCTCAGCCTCCCTAGTAGCTGGGATT
The DNA here is from genome assembly GCF_009764315.1 of Trachypithecus francoisi. NCBI lineage: Eukaryota > Metazoa > Chordata > Mammalia > Primates > Cercopithecidae > Trachypithecus > Trachypithecus francoisi. The sequence continues at coordinate 87,309,859 of NW_022681453.1, forward strand.
ACAGGCATGTGCCACCACGCCTGGCTAATTTTGTATTTTTAGTTGAGACGGGGTTTCTCCATGTTGGTCAGGCTGGAATCGAACTCCTGACCTCAGGTGATGCACCCGACTCGGCCTTCCAAAGTGCTAGAATTACAGGCATGAGCCACCATGCCCAGCCTGGCTGGGTCTTTTCTATCATTAAGCTGCATTATGTATTTCTTGGGCTGAACTGTTTTTAACCATTCATTTTAATTTAGCTGATGATTGTCAGAATGGCTCCTCTTTGTACTATAATGATAAACCTGCAACTCTCCACAGTCACTAAAAACTGAGTTTGTAACAAAGGGCAAAGAAAGTAAATAAATTATTTTCCTCACTGACCTAGATAATAGAGGAAATTAAACAATCTGATCACAATTTTTCCACAGTGATTATCCTCACAGCCTAACCTGTATTAATTACCATTTTATTCTATTGTGTGAGCTATAGAATTTTGTAAGTTAACAAAAGGCAACATCCTTTCACTTTGGAATGCAAACAAATACATATATAGAGAGAGAGCTAGGAAATCTTGGAGTGAAGCATAAATGCAGGCCAATAACACATTTCAGTATTTGTGAAGATGCCACAAAGGCAGCTCCCTCTGCCATATGGGTAATGCCATAGCTGCTTGTCTGTTTCCCATCCTTCTCTTGAAAAAAAAAAAAAGCTTCAGTAATTTCTGTGAGTTAGAACACAAGTTAGTGTGAACCAATCACCCAGTAAGCACCATTAGACTTCATCCGCCCCATCCTGACACATCAAAACACACACACATATAGCACAAAAGGAGAGAGAGAGAAATTATATCTCACTAATGCAGAAACAAATTTACCGTTACCTCAACTTTTAGTTAATTTTTTAAAAGCATTTCTGTGTGTCCCAACACACCAAATCTTTTATGTGATCTTGCATTATCTCAACTTCCATACTCCTTCCTTTCACTGCTATTGCCACTTCTCAAAGTTGTGAAGACACATTTCTACTTCAGGCCTTCCAAGCTAAGGTTGGGTAAATAATGCCCAGCCAATGAGTCTGAATTTTTAAAACCTTCGCAGAGGGCAGCCCTGAGGCTGCAGATCACATGCAAACCGCGTCATGGCTTCCAGTGGCACCAACTTGCAGCGAGACAAGAAGTTTAGCTCATGTAGTGCTCACCAGAAAATCCTAATGAATCACCACCTATATGGCAAGCAAGGAAACTGACAGCCTGTACTCAGCCTCTTTAATCTCTGTAACACAGAAGGGACAATACACCAGATAGAAGTGCTCAGATTTCACAACTTCTGATAGTTTGGTTTTGGTCAAAATCAAGGTCCTTCCTAAATACTTATCAGTTGGGAAGATGGGTGGGACACAGAACTACTTCCCGGGTGAACATCATCTTTTTTTTTCTTTTCTTTGAGTTGGAGTTTCACTCTGGTTGCCCAGGCTGGAGCGCAATGGCGCAATCTTGGCTCACCACAACCTCCGCCTCCCGGGTTCAAGCGATTCTCCTGCCTCAGCCTCCCGAGTAGCTGGGATTACAGGCATGCATCACCATGCCCAGCTAATTTCGTATTGTTAGTAGAGATGGGGTTTCTCCATGTTGGTCAGGCTGGCCTTGAACTCCTGACCTCAGGTGATCTGTCCGTCTTGGCCTCCCAAAGTGCTGGGATTACAGGCGTGAGCCACCACTCCTGGCCCAGTGAACATCATCCTCTCTCCACCTTACCAATTTTTTTTTTCCTCCTTAACCTAAAATGAGAGACCCTACCAATTTTAGTGTACAACTAGAACAATCTTAATCTTTCTTTCTCCCTTTGAAATGGAGTCACGTCTTACTCCAGGACTAGGTGGGTTAGCCCATAAAGTGAAAATTTTACGCAATTCAAATTACCCCTGAAAACCCCATAAGTCCCCCATGGAGTGCAGTGTCCTCTGTTGGTGATCTTATCAGTTCCTCTAATCGTTCTCTAGGGCTTTGGATTAATTTTCAATTCCTACACTGAGCATGTCAACAAATCCTTCACCACCCACTTAACGAGTCCCTTGAAAATCAGTTTCATATCTTTATTGTTGACCAGGAAACCCCCAACATCATTCATACAATCATTCCACGGATTTTTTTTTTTTTTTTTTTTTTTTGCCAGAGTCTCGCTGTGTCACCCAGGCTGGAGTACAGTGGTGCAATCTCAGCTCACTGCAACCTCTGTCTCCCAGGTTCAGGCGATTCTCCTGCCTCAGCCTCCCGAGTAGCTAGGATTACAAGGGCCCACCACCATGCCCAGCTAATTCTTCTGTTTTTAGTGGAGATAGGGTTTCACCATGTTGGCCAGGCTGGTCTCAAACTCCTGACCTCAAGTGATCCACCTGCCTCAGCCTCCCAAAGTACTGGGATTACAGGTGTGAACCACCACGCCCAGCCCGTTCCATAGATTTTTACTAAAGATATTGACCATTTGGGGCTTGATTAAATCTTTTGCCTACTAGAATGAACAAATAATTACACCACTACTTATCCTAACCACTGAGCCCATCTCTGTCTTTCCATCTCTACTACTGTCCCTCTGTCCCTGCCTCATTTCTTTCCTTCCCTTCTCTTTTTTTCTGCAAAGCTCAATTCCAATAAATTGCTCATAAAATTATCTGTATAGAGGGAATATTCTCAAAAAGCATTTGTAAACTCATTTACCTGATTTTCTTTCATCATATTTGTTATTTTTTATTGCTCCCACTTATTCATTCATTCACTCATCCATTCCATAAATAGTTGACACCAGCTGCATACCAGATACCATTCCAGGCATTGGGGATATATCAGTATTCATTTTCAGTGGGGTAGACGGTAAAGAGATATACACCTGGTAGACAGTCAGACAGGAGTGAGTGTTAAGATGGGGATTGAGGACAGGGTGGTCAGGCCTCTGAAAAAGTGACATTTGAGCAAAGACCTAAGTAAGCCAGGAGACGAGCCACGTTAAGTATCTGGGAAGCAGTGTTCATGACAGAGGGAGCAGCAAGTGTAGAGGCCTTCACAAGACAGTGGAATTCGAGTATTCCAGAAACAGCAAGGAAACTTTCAGTCGCAATGAGCTGAGAGCCCAAAGGGGAAAATGACATGAGATGGGTTTGAGAGCTGGCCAGAATCCAGGAGGACTTTTGGGTTTTATTTGTGAACATTAAGCAAAACCCTGGGCTCTGGGTCCTTTTGAACAGGAAGGTTGCATGATCTAACTGTGGGTGTTTTTAGAAGGATTTCTCCAGCTATTGTGTGGGAGTGTGCTGTAGAGAAGGAAAGACAGGAGACTGAGGAGCCTCCTCCAACCCTGTAGCATTGCCCAGTGTCTCAAATTAGTGTTTTCCAGAATTTAACTTTTCTGTCAAGGAGAACAACTGAGAAAATATTTCTAGTTAAGTGGTTTTGTTAACATGCCATACAGATTTCAGAGTCCTTCCTTCCCTCTCTGTAGGTCTGATTCTCTACCAGGAAACCAGCTCTGAAGCTGGTCCTGAGGGCGAGGCACCCTTGTGCCCAGATGCCACCTGCGCCCACGCAACTGCAGTGAATGCTGCCCTCTTTCCAGTGGAGGAGCCCAGCTGCTCCCTTTCTTTTTACATGGCAGAGCTTCTGGAAGCTTTATGAAAAAAATAACAATAGTTCAAAATCAAAGCTTCAATGTTAGTTCTTTGACTCCCCAAAAAAGCTAAATGTTTCTAATAAAGTCATGTGTATTTAATATGGACAATAAGTTTTCCACTGAAATATACTGAATATGCATATAATAACTCTCAAATACCAGGAGAAAAATATTACCTTTGAAAATGTACTTCTTGAGCTTGGAAGACCTTCAGAAAAATCAATTCTGAATAATCTCCTGATGTTTAAGAATCTGAATGTTTTCATTATGGCACACACCTGTGTGCACACACATACACACACACAACCTTCCTTTCATAGTCTCATCATGAGGAAGGTGAGAAGCAAGCCTCCTTCTCTTGAGGAGCAATGACTTTTTGTAAGTGGGTATGTTTTTACAACAAAGGGCCTGTTACTTCAGATTTGTAAAAACTAGTTCACTATTTCATTTTAATCCCTTCATTAAACACCAGTCTAGATAGAATTTTTAGTGCCATGAAAAGTCTGTCAATGTAACAGATTGAGTCTCAAATCTGTAAGAAGTAATTTTTTAACTTTACCTTTGACTTATTAAAAATCAAATAATGAGGGGTTTTTGTTTTGTTGTGTTTTGTTTTGAGACAGGGACTTGCTGTGTCACCCAGGCTAGAGTGCAAGGGTGTGATCATAGCTCACTGCAGCCTCAGGCTCCTGGTCTCAAGCGATCTTCCCACCTCAGCCTCGTGAGTACCTGGGATTACAGGCATGTGCCGCTATGCCTGACTAATTTTTGTATTTTTTGTAGAGACAAGGTTTTGCCATGTTGTCCAAGCTGGTGTCAAACTCCTAGCCTCAAGCAATCCTCCTACCTCGGTCTCCCAAAGCGTTGGAATTAGAGGTGTGAGCCACTGTGCCCAGCCAAATAATGAGGGATTTTTTAATTAAAAAAAAAAAAAAGATAAAAGTACCTTATGTAAAATATATAGCGCAAATTATCATCACTAAAATCCTCATTTCTTTTATATGTGTATATGTGTGTGTACGTGTATATGTACATATGGGCATATATTTATATAACTTTTTATCAAGTATGTCTAGAGTACTTTTGTTTAAACCTTCTGGCAACCCTATCACTTAGCTTCACTCAGTGCCACCACACCCCTATTCTAGTCATTGGCGCTGCTCAACTGCCTGAGTGCATCTACTGCCTGCTGGGGTCATGCCAAGGAAAGTGGATGTGATTCTTTAGGTCATCCATGAAGGTTTCAGAGAAGAAGAAGAATGTAATTTTTCGATATTCACTTATTCAAGCATTTGTTGTGCATGAACTATGTATTAGCACTGTGCTAAGCAATGGAGATACAACCACAAATAAGACAGAGGCTATGCCCTTACAGAGCAATGTGCCTGCCATGTGGAAAATGGGGAAGCTGTAGGTAGCTGAGTCCCAGGGCAAAAACACAGTAAGAGCCTTTGTCACAGTCAAAGAAGAAGAGATTGTGAAGCTAAAGAAACCCCAGGGACATGGCAGAATTAACTGGACTTCCTCACCCATTAACTGTCAAGTTTTCTTTCTTTGCCAAATCTCAGTTAATTTTCTCCAGAATTTCCCCTATAGAAGTTTATAACACTTTAGAACTCTCTGAGTAATCCAAGTTCAGAGACAGCTATACAGTGTCCTGCTTTATTTGCATATAAATAAATAGAATAAACATTATTGATGAGTTTACTTAAGGATCTGAGTACCCGGGTGTTACGGTACTAAAAAAAGAGGAAACATGGGCCAGGCGCAGCGGCTCCCACCTGTAATCCCAGCACTCTGGGAGGCCGAGGCAGGTGGATCACTTGAGGTCGGGAGTTCAAGACCAGCCTGGCCAACACAGAGAAACCCCGACTCTACTAAAAATACAAAAAAAAATTAGCCAGGCATGGTGGCGCATGCCTGTAATTCCAGCTACTCAGGAGGCTGAGGTAGGAGAATCGCTTGAACCCGGGAGGCAGAGGTTGTGGTGAGCTGAGATCACGCCACTGCACTCCAGCCTGAGCAACAAGAGCAAAATTCCATCTCGGGGAAAAAAAAAAAAAGAGGAAACACTTCCAGCAAAAGTAAGAAAAATACAGTTTTGTTTTATAAAGGTCATGAGGATAAAATATAAGTACTAAAGTCCACATTAAATAGATACCACTCATCACTCTCTATAAAATGTTACAAAACTGTCTGGTATTTCAATAGAAAATGACAAACCTAAAACTCTGGCACAGTCTGAAATCTGGCAGGCATGATGTTTGGCCACTCTGTAAGGTTGCCTTTCTCCTAGGACCTTCTCAAAGGAAAATGCAAGGCTAGGGGCTGTGGCTCACACCTGTAATCCCAGCACTTTGGGAGGCAAAGGTGGGAAGATCACTGAAGCCAGGAGTTTGAAACCAGCCTGGGCAACATAGTAAGACCCCATCTCTACAAAAAAATATATAAAATAAAGTTAGCTGGGTATAGTACACATACCTGTAGTCCCAGCTTCTTGGGTGGCTGAGGCAGGAGAATCATTTGAGCCCAGGAGTTTGAAGCTGCAGTGAGCCACAGTCACACTACTGGACTCCAGCCTGGGCAACTGAGCAAGACCTTGTTTCTAAAATAATTAATTAATTTAATGACAATTAATAAGAAAATGCAGACTGCCTCAGAGCACATTTTAAAACAAATAGTCCATGCCAAGGGAAAGAAGTCTTGACAGGCTATTTGGTTTGCTTTTCAGAAGTAAATGAATAGAATAGAGTTAGGCTGGAGCAAGTCTTTCCAGATTATCACCTGATACATTTAGCCACAGAAAGAAGAAATCTAACTGTGAAGAATGAATCCATCTGTGGGAGGCAATAATCTTCTTCCAAGTGAAGAGCCTAGAGACACTTTGCTCTTTAAAACAATTTATCTGCTAAGTCTGGCATCTAGTTTACAAAGATCCTAAGCCAAGCTCAAGTCCAAGTGAAAGCAGTGATGACTCTGTACGCATTTCTATGTCCATCAAATTGATTGAACTTTGCGGATATATGGCTGTGACTACACGGAGAAATGGTGATAGTCAGTAAAGTGAGTCTCAATTGCCTGTGTGTAGGCATTATTATTTTGGTTATCTAACTGCATAACAAGCTGCCTGAAGCATAGCGGCATAAAACAATAAACATACTATTATGTTTCTTCATTCTAGTGGTCAGGGATTTTAACAGGACCCAGATAATTTGTCTCTACCCAGTGACATCTGGGGTCTCAGCTATGATGACTCTGAAGGCTGTGAGGTGACTCAAAGGGTATGTCTGGAATAGCGGGGACAGAAGCATGCACTTTCAATGTTCACTTTCCTTACTCACACAGCTGGCACTTAGCCTGGGGTGGGTGAAGGGCAGCTTCAGCTGAGGCTGTCAGTCAGAGTGCCTACATGTGGCCTCAACAGCAGTCTCAGGGTAATCAGATGTCTTCCATGATAGTTCAAGGTGCCAAGAACAAGAACAAGAAATATGCTTCATGGCCTCTTGTGACCCAGTGTCAGAGGTCACCTAGTGTTACTTCCACTGCACCCAACTGGTCCAAGCAATTAACAGCCCACTCAGATTCAAGTGGAGGAGAAACAGACCCCACCTCCTAATAGGAGAAATGTCAAATAATAAAAAATAGGCCAGGCACAGTGTAATTCCCAGCACTCTGGGAGGCCAAGGTGGTTAGATCACTTGAAGGTGGGAGTTCGAGACCAGCCTGAGCAGCATGATGAAACCCCTCTCTACTAAAAATACAAAAAATTAGCCAGGTGTGGTGGTGTACACCTGTAGTCTCAGTTACTCGGGAGGCTGAGGCACAAAAATTGCTTGAACCCGGGAGGCAGAGCTTGCGGTAAGCTGAGATCATGCCACTGCACTCCAGCCTGGGCAACAGAGCAAGACTCTGTCTCAAAAAAAAATAAATAAATGAACACATTACATTACATAATAGAGACACATAACAAAGCTGAAAATTGTTTACTTAAAAAACTAATAAAACTTTTACCAATCTCTGATAAAATGGATTTTAAAAAAGCAAAGTATAAAGAAAATCAGAAATTCTAAAAGAAAAAACATTTGAAAACTTAGATGATACATTAAAAAGTCTAGAAAAATATCGCTCAACAAAAATCCCTTCGAGTAAAACATGTTAATAGTTCTCTAACCATTAAAGATACTGGGTCTGTAGTCTAACCACTTGTATTGGCTTCTATGACATTTTCCCCCCAAATAGCGCATATTTGGTTATTGAAGGCATATAGTCGATTTTTTTAATATAATTACAATTTAACACAGATTATTCCAATGTATAGAAAACAGAAAAAATACTCAATTCTGTTTCTGAGCTTTGTATAACCTTTATTTTAAAAACTGACAAAAGCAGTACAAAGAAGGAAAATAATAGGCCAGTTTCAATCATGAACATAGATGCTAAAAATTAAACATAATATAAGCTAAACAAGTCACTCCAACTATTCTCTAATGTACTGAAATGATATTAATTTCTGGACCTACTGGGTAGGTCATTGTTCCCACTGGGTGGGTACACTGAGTTTTGTAAACCATTATCTTTTAAACTGAACAAACATATATATTTGTTCAAATACATTTTGTGTACCCTTCCATTTATAGGATACATTTCATAATTTTTTTTTTTTTTTTTTTTTTGAGATGGAATCTCACTCTGTTGCCCAGGCTGGAGTGCAGTGGCGTGATCTCGGCTCACTGCAACCCCTGCCTCCCGGGTTCACGCAATTATCTGTCTTGGCCTCCCGAGTAGCTGGGGTTACAGGCATCCGCCACCACACCTAGCTAATTTTTGTATTTTTAGTACAGACGGGGTTTCACCACGTTGGCCAGGCTGGTCTTGAACTCCTGACCTTGTGATCCACCCACCTCGGCCTCCCAAAGTGCTGGGATTACAGGTGTGAGCCACTGTGCCCAGCCACATGTCATAATTTTTTTTAAAAACACTATTCTCTAGAAACACCTGACACATTCATTCACTCTCATTAAACTCATGTGATGTTCACTGACCCTCTCAGAATTCTGCACTTGGTGCTACACAAAGTGTGATCCAACACCTAGTAGCGGCAGCAGCACCAACATCACATAGCAACTTGTTAAAAATGAATATTCTGGACCCCACCAGAGACCTACTAAATCTGAATTTTGGACATCCAACTCAGGAATATGTGTTTTAACAAGCCCACCAGAATATTTGAAGATTCACTCAAACTTGAGAAGCACTGCTCTACGTAACAGTGACAAGCAATAGAGGACTTACAAGCAATAGCCTGGGACTTGAGCCCAAGAGAACTTGAGCCAAAGGCAACTTCACCTCGTGTTCACAATCACACCCACAGCCTCACCTGCAGCACACATTGCACCATGTTGGGTTTTCCTTCTTTGAAGGACCAGCCTCACCTTGACCAATCTTATTTCACAGTGAGGATGATAATTTTTCAATGACTCATACCTGAACATGTGTGTTAATTATATGGCTATCGTTCTTCAATTATATTACAAGATTTCTTCTCCACAGTGGTCACTGTGGAAGCCGCCCAGAGTAAACTCACTGCCATATCTCTGAATGAACAGGAAGTGTGTTCATTCCAAATTATCCAGGAACAAGGACTCTCTTTAATTCACTGACTAATCATCTGCTTGTGGGAATATCCAAACATCCGCCTCCTTCCTGCCACCTCTCTTTTGTCATTTTCACTCCTCCCCAGAACCCTTGTAAATGAAGGAGAAACAATAGACGGTTCACTTTCAAATAGGTTCCTCCGGATACCTGCAAATGACTCTGTGGGACTAGAGACCAGAACAGTTGTTCAGAACAAGATGTCTTTTAATCATTGACTAAAATGCTCATTTTCTAGATAGCTAAATTAAGCCTTAAGAAAGCTGAACAGCCATCAGTGATAGAATTAAAATAAAATATTTTTTATTTTTATCAGATGTATACTTTCATGTAATTTGAAAAGACATATCATTTTTTTAAATATAAAAAATAGTAGCCCTTGATCCAGAGGAAACAATTTTCCTCTCCTTCAGAGGATTCTTTGGAATTTATCACTATATCTCTAAAGAATATGATCATACTGTACTTCTTGATGTCTCAGTTTTACTGATTGTCTACTGATTTTCTACCAAGGAAGGTAAAGCTTTAGTTTTCTTTAACCCTCCCCTCACCCCACAGTAAACACACTCTTGCCGTTACCACCACCACTCCCTCATTCACTTAATAGAGTTGCACTGAAATTTTGGCTAGATCAACATTCACTGTTTACATTATCGTGACTATGTAAATGTCATTCACAGCTGAGACATGTAGACAACTACAATTAATTTCAATTCCTGCACAAGCTTTCGTTGATTGGGAATAGGGGAAAGAAGGAGCCAGGTGAGAAGGAACTGCTGTTTGTTTTTTCTTATTTGCTCATAAGATTAGTATTATATTTACTTATCATCAATGCAATTCCAAACTCTGCCAAATATCTAAAATTCCCATCAACATATTGTGAAACACAGTGTAAGACAGTCTATTAACTTCATCTTCTTAATTTGACTGGCAAGATGGCTGAATAGGAACAGCTCCAGTCTGTAGCTCCCAGCAAGATCAACACAGAAAACAGATGATTTCTGCATTTCCAACTGAGGTACACGGTTCATCTCACTGGGACTGGTTAGAGTGGGTGTAGCCCGTCGGAGAGTGAGCTGAAGCAGGGTGGGGCATCACCTCACCCAGGAAGCACAAGGGGTTGGGGAACTCCCTCCCCTAGCCAAGGGAAGCTGTGAGGGACTGCACCGTGAGGAACGGTGCATTCTGGCCCAGATACTATTCTTTTCCCATGGTCTTCACAACCCGTAGACCAGGAGATTCCCTTGGGTGCCTACATCACCAGGGCCCTGGGTTTCAAGCACAAAACTGGGCAGCTGTTTGAGCAGACAGCAAGCTAGCTGCAGGAGTTTTTTTCATAACCCAGTGGTGCTTGGAATGCCAGCAAGACAGAACCATTCCTTCCCCTGGAAAGGGGTCTGAAGTCAGGAAGCCAAGTGGTCTAGCTCAGGGGAATCCCACCCACAAAGAAGCCCTGCAAGCTAAGATCCACTGGCTTGAAATTCTTGCTGCCAGGACAGCAGTCTGAAGTCGACTTGGGACACTTAAGCTTGGTGTGGGGAGGGACGTCCACCATTACTGAGGCTTTAGTAGGTGGTTTTCCCTTCGCGGTGTAAACAAAGCCTCCAGGAACTTCAAACTGGGCAGAGCCTACCACAGCTCAGCAAAGCTGCTGTATCCAGTCTGCCTCTGTAAATCCTCCTCTCTGGACAGGGCATCTCTGAAAGAGAGGCAGCAGCCCCAGTCAGGGACTTATAGATCAAACTCCCATCTCCCTGGGACAGAGCAACTAGGGGAAGGAGCAGCTGTGGGTGCAGCTTTAACAGACTTAAATGTTCCTGCCTGGTGGCTCTGAAGAGAGCAGAGGATCTTCCAGCACAGTGCTCAAGCTCTGCTAAGGGACAGACTGCCTCCTCAAGTGGGTCTGTGACCCCCACACCTCCTGACTGGGAGACACCTCCCAGAAGGGGTCAACAGACAACCTCATACAGGAGAGCTCTGGCTGGCATCTGGCGGGTGCCCCTCTGGGACAAAGCTTCCAGAGGAAGGAACAGGCAGCAATCGTTGCTGTTCTGCAGCCTCCCCTGGTGATACCCAGGCAAACAGGGTCTAGAGTGGACCTCCAGCAAACTCCAGCAGACCTGCAGCAGAGGGGCCTGACTGTTAGGGAGGAAAACTAGCAAACAGAAAGAAATAGCATGAACATCAACAAAAAGAACATCCACAGAAACCCCATCCAAAGGTCACCAACATCAAAGACCAAAGGTAGATAAATCCACAAACATAAGGAAAAACCAGAGCAAAAAGGCTGAAAATTCCAAAAACCAGAACACCTGTTCTTCTCCAGAGGATCACAACTCCTCGTCAGCAAGGGAACAAAACAGGACAAAGAATAAGTTTGGTGAATTGACAGAAGTAGGCGTCAGAAGGTGGGTAATAACAAACTCCTCCGAGCTAAAGGAGCATGTCCTAACCCAAAGCAAGGAAGCTAAGAACCTTGAAAAAAGTTAGATGAATTGCTAACTAGAATAACCAGTTTAGAGAAGAACATAAATGACCTGATGGAGCTGAAAACCACAGCACCAGAACTTCGTGAAGCATACACAAGTATCAATAACCAAATCGATTGAGCAGAAGAAAGGATATCAGAGACTGAAGATCAACCTAATGAAATTAAGGGTAAAGACAAGATTAGAGAAAAAAAAGAATGAAAAGGAATAAAGCCTCCAAGAAATATAGGACTATATGAAAAGACCAAACCTATATTTGATTGCTGTACCTGAAAGTGACGGGGAGAATGGAACCAAGCTGAAAACACTCTTCAGGATATTATCCAAGAGAATTCCCCAACCTAGCAAGACAGGCCAACATTCAAATTCAGGAAATACAGAGAACACCAGAGATACTCCTCAAGAAGAGCGACCCCAAGACACATAATTGTCAGATTCGCCAAGGTTGAATTGAAGGAAAAAACATTAAGGGCAACCGGAGAGAAAGGTCGGGTTACCCACAAAGGGAAGCCCATTAGACTAACAGCAGATCTCTCTCCAGAAACCCTACAAGCCAGGAGAGAATGGGGGCAAATATCCAACATTCTTAAAGAATTTTCAACCCAAAATTTCATATTCAGTCAAACTAAGCTTCATAAGCAAAGGAGAAATAAAATCCTTTACAGACAAGCAAATGCTGAAAGATTTTGTCACCACCAGGCCTGCCTTACAAGAGTTCCTAAATGAAGCACTAAGTATGGAAAGGAAAAACTGGTACCAGCAACTGCAGAAATGTACCAAATTGTCAAGACCATCAACACTATGAAGAAACTGCATGAACTAGCAGGCAAAATAACCAGTTAGCATCATAATGACAGCATCAAATTCACACATAACAATATTAACCTTAAATGTAAACGGGCTAAATGTCCGAAGTAAAAGATATAGACTGGCAAATTGGATAAAGAGTCAAAACCCATCAGTTTTGACTTCCATTCAGGAGACTCATCTCATGTACAAAGACACACATAGGCTCAAAATAAAGGGATGGAGGAATAATTACCAAGCAAATGAAAAGAAAAAAGAAAAAAAAAAAAGCAGGGGCTGCAATACTAGTCTCTGATAAAACAGACTTTAAACCAACAAAGATCAAAAAGACAAAGAAGGGCGTTGGTAAAGGTAAATGGTAAAGGGATCAATTCAACAAGAAGAGCTAACTCTCCTAAATATATACGCATCCAATACAAGAGCACCTAGATTCATAAAGCAACTTCTTAGATACCTACAAAGAGACTTCGGCCCCCACACAATAACACTGGGAGACTTTAACACCCCATTGTCAATATTACACAGATCAATGAGACAGAAAATTATCAAGAATATTCAGGACTTGAACTCAGCTCTGGACCAAGCAGACCTAATAGACATCTACAGAACTCTCCACCCCAAATCAACAGAAAATACATTATTCTCAGCACCATATTGTACTTAATCTAAAATTGACCACATAATTGGAAGTAAAACACTCCTCAGCAAATGTGAAAGAACAGAAATCACAACAAACTGTCTCTCAGACCACAGTGCAATCAAATTAGAACTCAAGATTAAGAAACTGACTCAAAATCGCACAACTACTTGGAAACTGAACAACCTGCTCCTGAATGACTACTGGTGAAATAACGAAATGAAGGCAGAAATAAACAAGCTGAAACCAATGAGAACAAAGGTATAACATACCAGAATCTCTGGGACACATTGAAAGCAGTGTGTAGAGGGAAATTTATGGCACTAAATACCCGCAAGAGAGAGTAGGAAAAATCTAAAATTGACACTCAAATATCCCAATTAAAAGAACTAGAGAAGCAAGAGCAAACACATACAAAAGACAAGAAATAACTAAGATCAGAGTAGAACTGAAAGAGATAGAGACACGAAAAACCCTTCAAAAAAATCAGTGAACCCAGGAGCTGGTTTTTTGTAAAGATTAAAAGAATAGAGAGAACACTAACCAGACTAATAAAGAAGAAAAGAGAGAAGAATCAAATAGACACAATAGAAAATGATAAAGAGGATATCACCACTGATCTCACAGAAATACAAACTACCAGTAGATAACACTATAAACACTTCTATGCAAATAAACTAGAAAATCAAAGAAATGGATAATTTCTGGACACATACACCCTCCCAAGTCTAAACCAGAAAGAAGTCCAATCCCTGAATAGACCAATAACGAGTTCTGAAATTGAGGCAGTAATTAATAGCCTACCAACCACAAAAAGTCCAGGAGCAGATGGATTCACAGCCAAATTCTACCAGAGGTACAAAGAGGAGCTGGTACCATTCCTTCTGAAACTATTCCAAACAAGAGAAAAAGAGGGAATTCTCCCTAACTCATTTTATGAGGCCAGCATTATTCTGATATCAATACCTGGAAGAGATACAACAAAAAAAAGAAAATTTCAGGCCTATATCCCTGATGAACATCGATGCAAAAATCCTCAATAAAATACTGGAAAACCCAATCCAGCAGCACATCAAAAAGCTTATCCACCACGATCAAGTTGGCTTCATACTTGGGATGCAAGCCTGCTTCAACATATGCAGATCAATAAATGTAATCCATCACATAAACAGAATCGATGACAAAAACCACATGATTATCTCAATAGATGCAGAAAAGTCCTTTGATAAAATTCAACACCCATTCAGCCTAAAAACTCTCAATAAACTAGGTGTTGATGGAACATATCTCGAAATAATAAGAGCTATTTATGACAGACCCACAGCCAACATCATACCGAATCGGCAAAAACTGGAAGCATTCCCTTTGAAAGCCAGCACAAGACAAGGATGCCCTTTCTCACCACTCCTATTCAACATAGTATTGGAAGTTCTGGCCAGGACAATCAGGCAAGAGAAAGAAATAAAGGGTATTCATACAGGAAAAGAGGAAGTCAAATTGTCTCTGTTTGCAGATGACATGATTATATATTTAGAAAACCCCACCATCTCAGCCCAAAATCTCCTTAAGCTGATGAGCAACTTCGGCAAAATCTCAGGATACAAAGTCAATGTGCAAAAATCGCAAGCATTTCTATACAACAGTAACAGACAAAAAGAGAGCTAAATTATGAGTGAACTCCTATACGTAATTGCTATTAAGAGAATAAAATACCTAGGAATCCAACTTACAATGGATGTGAAGGACCTCTTCATGGAGAACTACAAACCACTGCTCAAGGAAATAAGAGAGTATACAAATAAATGGAAAAACATTCCATGCTCATGGATAGGAAGAATCAATATCATGAAAATGGCCATACTGCCCAAAGTATGTATAGATTCAATGCTATCCCCATCAAGCTACCATTGACTTTCTTCACAGAATTGGAAAAAACTACTTTAAACTTGATATGAAACCAAAAAAGAGCCCACATAGCCAAAACAATCCTAAGCAAGAAGAACAAAGTAGGAGACATCACACTACCTGACTTCAAATTACACTACAAGGCTACAGTAAGCAAAACAGCATGGACTGGTACCAAAACAGATATACAGAGCAATGGAACAGAATAGAGGCCTCAGAAATAACACCATACATCTACAATCATCTGATCTTTGACAAACCTGACAAAAACAAGAAGCGGGGAAAGGATTCCCTATTTAATAAATGGGGTTGGGAAAACTGGCTAGCCATATGCAGAAAACTGAAACTGGACCCCTTCATTACACCTTATACAAAAACTAACATAAGATGGACTAGAGACTTAAATGTAAGACCTAAAAACATAAAAATCCTAGAAGAAAACCTAGGCAATACCATTCAGGACATAGTCATGGGCAAAGACTTCATGTCTAAAACACCAAAGCAATGGCAACAAAAGCCAAAATTGACAAATGCGATCTAACTAAACTAAACAGCTTCTGCACAGCAAAAGAAACTATCATCAGAGTAAACACGCAACCTACAGAATGGGAGAAAATTTTTGCAACCTATCCATCTGACAAAGGGCTAATATTCAGAATCTACAAGGAACTTAAATTTAGAAGAAAAAAACAACCCCATCAAAAAGTGGGCAAAGGATATGAACAGACACTTCTCAAAAGAAGACATTTATGCAGCCAGCAAACATACTTTTAAAAAGCTTATCATCACTGGTCATTAGAGAAATGCAAATCAAAACCACAATGAGATACCATCTCATGCCAGTTAGTATGGCGATCATGAAAAAGTCAGGAAACAACAGATGCTGGAGAGGATGTGGAGAAATAGGAATGCTTTTATGCTGTTGGTGGGAGTATAAATTAGTTCAACCATTGTGGAAGACACTGTGGCGATTTCTCAAGGCTCTATAACCAGAAATACCATTTGACCCAGCAATCCCATTACTGAGTATACATCCAAAGGGTTATAAATCATTCTACTATAAAGACACATGCATAGGTATGTTTATTGAAGCACCATTCACGATAGCAAAGACGTGGAATCAACTCAAGTACCCACCAATGATAGACTGGATAAAGAAAATGTGGCACATATACACCATGGAATACTATGCAGCCATAAAAAAGAATGAGTTCATGTCCTTTGCAGGGACATGGATGAAGCTGGAAACCATTATTCTCAGCAAACTAACCCAGGAACAAAAAACCAAACACCGCATGTTCTCACTCAAAAGTGGGAGTTGAACAATGAGAACACATGTACACAGGGAGCGGAATATCACACACTGGGGCCTGTTGTGGGGTTGGGGTCTAGGGGAGGAATAGCATTAGGAGAAATACCTAATGTAAATGATGGGTTGATGGGTGCAGCAAACCACCATGGCACGTGTATACCTATGTAACAAACCTGCACATCTGCACACATATCCCAGAACTTGAGTATAACAGAAAAAGAAAGAAAGAAAGAAAGAAAGAAAGAGAGAGAGAGAGAGAGAGAAAGAAGAAAGAAGAAAGAAAGAAAGAAAGAAAGAAAGAAAGAAAGAAAGAAAGAAAGAAAGAGAAAGAAAGGAAGGAAGAAAAGGAAAATATTTTCTGGATATTTGTGATTTGCTTAATTCTGGACACTGTCCTCTATGCCTAATATTGAGCTATTGTCCTGAGATCTCTCTTCATTCGTTCTGAAGAGTCTTTTCCACCCTCTTACATTAGATCTCCTGCTTTTTTTTTTTTTTTTTTTTTTTTTTTTTTTTTTGAGAGAGAGAGAGTCTTGTCACTCACTGCAACTTCGACTTCCTGGGCTCAACTCATCCTCCCACCTCAGCCTCCTGAGTATCTGGGACTACAGGCACATGCCATTATGCCCAACTCATTTTTGTATTTTTGTAGAGATGAAGTTTCACCATGTTTCCCAGGCAGTCTCCAATCCCTGGGCTCAAGTGATCCAACCTCTTCAGCCTCCCTAAGTGCTTAGATGACAGGTGTGAGCCACCGTACTTAGCTAAATTTCCTGTTTCTTATTTCCCATGTTTTTCTCCTTTTTTAGTTTACTCCATTTCGATGGATCATACCAGGCAGTAAATCTCTGAAATCATATCCAGCAGTAAATCTATGAGAATCTCATAGAAGATAAAAATTTTCAGACCTTGAATATCAGAATTTCAAAATTCTGTTCTCATATTTGCTTATGAATTTCCCCAAGTATAAAATTCTAGGTTAATAATTAATTTTCCTCAAAACTTTTTAAGGTATTTTTCCACTCTATTCAAGTCTATGTTGTTGCTACTGAAAAATCAGTAAGTACTCTAATTTTTCACCTTTTGCATGTGACTGTTTTTTTGTTTTCCATTTTCGGGAGATTTTAGAACTTCTTTGTTTCCCCAGAGTTTCAACCTGGAAATTCTAACCTTTAGTTCTAGAAATTTGTCTTTAATTATATGGGTAGTGTATTAGTCCATTCTCAACTACTATAAAGAAATACTCGAGACTGGGTGATTTATAAAGGAAAGAGGTTTAATTGACTCCCAGCTCTGCATGGCTGGAGAGGCCTCAGGAAATGTACAATCATGGTGGAAGGCAAAGAAGCAGCAAGCACCTTCTTCACAAGGTGGCAGAAAAGAGAGACTGTGAAGCGGGAAGATCCCTTTATAAAACCGTCACAGTTCATGAGAACTCACTATCACAAGAACAGTATAGGGGAAACCGCCCTCATGATCCAATCAGAATGAGGGAAACCACCCTCATGATCCAATCAGAATGGGGGAAACTGCTTTCATGATCCAGTCATCTCCCACCAGGTCCCTTCCCCAACCTATGGGGATTACAATTTGGATTACAATTCAAAATGAGATTTGGGTGGGGACACAGCTAAAACATATCAGGTAGTGATTTCCTCTGTTCTATTTTCCTTCTTTTCTTCCTTTCCCTTTGAAACTCTTGATATAAAGACATTGAATCTCATGATCTGGTCCTCTAATTTTATTACATTTTCTCTTCCCTTTTTCATGTTTTCCTTTCGTTCAACTTTTATAGAGATTTATTTAATTTTATCTTCCCACTGTTCCACTGGCCTTCTCATCTCTGTTATTGTATTTTTAATTTCTAAGAGTTACCAGTTGTCCCCTTTTTAGACATCCTGTTTGTGTTTCATGAATGCAATATTATGTTATGTTTCTCTGAGGACCCTAATGATGATTTTCTAAGTAGCCTTTCCTCTGAAAAATTTTCTTTTCTCCTGAGTTGATTTTTTTCTGTGTGTTTGTTTTTGTCTGTCTGTTTCATGGTGAAATCTTTTCTCAGCTAGCTGGTGACCTTGCCTGCCTATTCATTTTTAAGAGTGGAGCCCTAAAGGAGCTGATTGGAAGTTCTGAGCCTGTGATTGGGACTTGACTACTATGGGCTTCGCTGTAGCTATTAATCTAGCTGGGCCTTGGAGCTCCTTCTCCTCCTTGGAGCTCCCTCTCCTCCACTGTCAGTACCATTACTTCTTATTCTTGGTCTGGTTGAGTTCCTACAGAAGAATCTTCTAGTCTCCTATCTAGAAGATAGAGGTCTGCCTGTCAAACTTTTGAGAAGTGGGGTTGTCTCAGTACTCAGAATGTAAATATTCGCTTAATTCCTCTGTTTTCAGCTCAACTGTATTGACAAATCCTATACTCAGGATGTAAATATTTGTTTAATTCCCGTTTTCAACTGTATTGACAAATCCGAGTGCAGAGACCCTCTATTTTATAGTCTCCAGTGGACAATTTTCTTCAGCTTTCTTCCAAAGTGAGTTGGGGGTGGAAAACAATTGTTAAGTGTATGGACTGGGAAAGGGGGTCAAATTGCTTTTTAAATGGACTCTAAGTTGATGGGTTTTTTTTTTTTAGCACTACCTCCCCTCTTCCAGGAGCGCCCATGTACCAGCTCAAGCTTTTAGAAGTCCTGTGGTGTAAATCAGATTTCTTCTCGGCTTTCCCACTGCTAGCTTAAGATTCAGCTTTCTCAAGTATTTCAAATTGTGCTGATATTGCCTCTCACTTTTTGTCATTTTATATTTACATATTTCTCCTCAAAACATCCATTTATTTTATGAGATGTTGAAAGGAAGTAAAAGTGTGTGTCCAATTCACCATCTTGACCCAAAAGTCCCAGAAATAAAATGCACACCAAAGATCTTCAGGCATCAAAAGATTAAAGAATTTCAATGATTAGCTAGAGAATTTAATCCACATTAAAAAATCAACAATTCCTCAAAAAACTACAAATAGAACTACCACATAACCCAGCAATCCCACTACTGGGCATTTTTCCAACAAAAAGAAAATCAGTACATCAAAGAGAAATCTGCACCCCACGTTTATTACAGCACTATTCACAATAACTAAGACACCAAATCAACCTTGGTGTCCAATAATAGATGAATTTTTAAAATGTGGTATATATACAAAATGGAATATTATTTAGCCATTAAAAAGAATGAAATCCTGTCATTTGTGGCACCATGGATGGAATGGAAAGACATTATGTTAAGTGAAAAAAGTCAGGAACAGAAAAGTAAACACTGCCTGTTCTCATGCACATGTGGAAGCTAAAAAAGTTGATCTCATAAAAGTAAAAAGTAGAACAGAGAATATTAGAGGCTGGGAATGGTGGAGGAAAAGGGCTGTAGTGAGAGATTTATTAAAGGATACAAAATTACAAGTAGGTAGGAGAAAGCAGTTCTAATATTCTATACCACCGTAGGATGACTATAGTTAACAATAATATATTATACACTTTCAAATAGCTAGAAGGAGAATACTGAATGTTCCCAAAAAAAGGAATAAGTATTTGAGATGATGGATATGCTAATTACTCTGATTTGATCACTATACATTACATGTTTTAAAACATCACTATGTTGCCCATGAATATGTATAATTATTATATGTTAATTTAAAAAATTTTAAGCCATGTACTGTGGCTCATACCTATAATCCCAGCTACTTGGGAGGCCGAGGCAGAAGGATCACTTGAGGCTAGGAGTTGAAGACCAGCCAGGGCAACATAGCAAGACCCACCTCTAAATAAATAAATGAATAATTTAAAAAATAATAATCAATAGAGTAAAAAAATTAAAATTACATTAAATGTTTTTTAAAAAGTAAAAAGTCAAAGAAAAGGCAGAAGAAATCATTAATTCAGTCACTTTGAAAAACTGTTGGCAATAAATTTTGGATATTACACCAAAAGCATGAGCAACAAAAGCAAAAATAAACAAGTGGGACTACCTCAAATGGAAACGTTTCTGCACAATAAAGGAAACAATCAACAATATGAAAAGGCAACCTACAGAATTTTTAAAAATTTGCAAACCATATATCTGATAAAGAGTTAATATCCAAAATTTATAAAGAACTCAATTCGACAGCAAAAAAAGACAAAACTAATGACCAAATTAAAAAATGGACAAGGCACCTAAATAGACACTTTTCCAAAGAAGATGTAAAAATAGCCAATGATACATGACAAAGTACTCAACATCATTAATTATCAGGGAAATGCAAATCAAAATCATAATGAGGTATCACCTGACACTTGTTAGGATGGTTATTATCAGAAAGGCAAAATGTAACAACTAATTGGCAGGGATGTGGAGAAAAGAGAACCCTTATACATTGTTGGGAGAAATGCAAGTTGGTACAGCCATTACAGAAAACAGTACGGAGGTTCCTCAAAACATTAGAAACAGAACTAACATAAGATCCAGCAATCCGATTTCTGGGTATATATCCAAAGACAATAAAATCACCATCTTGAAGAGATAAGTGCATTACCACGTTCATTACTGCATGGTCTCACTTACATGTGGACTTTTAAAAAGCCAAACACATAGAAACAGAGTAAAAGGATGTTTACTATCGACTAGCGGGGGTAGGAGAAACAGGAAAATGTTGGTTAAAGGGTATAAGATGAATAACTTCTGTAGACCTAGTGTACAGCATGGTGACTAGAGTTAAAATAATATATACTTGAAATTTGTTAAGCTAAGGAGATCTTAAGTATCCTTATCACCAAAGAAAGCTAACTACAGGAAGTGATATATATGTTAATTAGCTTGATATGTAATCATTTCACAATGTATACGTATGTGAAAATCTCACGTTGTATACCTTAAATACATACAATTTTTATTATTAACTATACTTTAACAAAGCTGGAAAGGAAAAATTATTTGGCAATATCTGTAATAACTGAATATACACAAAGTCTATTCCACTTCTACCTGTATATGCAATGAAAGTAGGTACATATGTGCATCAAAAATCATATGCGAAATTTTCCATAGCACCACTATTTATATTAGCCAAATACTGGGATCAACCACAATGCCCATCAACAGTGAAATGTGTGATAAATTGCAGTATATTCGTGGAATATGCACAATATATACACAAGTGAATACTAGAAAATTATTGCTGTATTTAAGAACACAAACATAATGTTGAATGAAAAAAGGCATGTACTACAAAGCACATGTTATAAAATTCTATTTCTGTCAAGTTCGAAAGTATTCTATGGTGACAGAGGTTATAAAAGCATTCACCTTTGAGAAAGAAAATAATGACTGGGAGCAGATATGAAGGAGGCTTCTGAGGAGCTGCTAATTCCCTGGTCTGGGAGGTGGTTCCATAAATGTGTTCCCTTGGTATAAATGCATCAACTGTACACTTCAGAGTTGCTCATTTTTCTATGCTAGGCTTCAATTAAAAAGGTTCCTTCAAAAAAAATTACCAGAAGAAAGGACAAACCGCTGAAGTGATTCATTCATTACCAAATTCTCTGATTCAAATAATTTCTTAGATTCAAATGTCAGATTTGCCACTTATTAGAATGTGACTTTAAGTAAGGCATATACATTCTTCTATAAAATTAATATGCAGTCACTCATTCATCCAACAAAAATGTATTGTGCCTCCTATTATGTGCACTTGGGATATAGCAATGAACACAAAACAACCAAATCCTTACCCTCATAGAGCAAATATTCCGATGGGAAAGAAAAAAATGCATGTTCTACCTACCTAACATAATTTCTGTGAATCTCAAGAGAGATTATGATAAGCACTTGCTACTCAAAGCATGGTTTGTGGACCAGCAACATCAGCACTGCCTGGGAATTGGTTAAAAAGGCAACTGCAGGCCTACTCTGGACCTGATGGAACAGCATTCTCACTTTAACAAGATCCGCAGACAATCAGTATGTACACTGAAGTTTGAGAAGCACTGCCATAATACCTTGTGAATCATAAACTGCTGTCAAATGTAGGTTATTATTATTAGTCATGCTCACCATGAAAATGGCTCAACCCTGCTGGGTAGTTACATTTCTATTCCAGCAAATAAGGGATATGAGGGTAAAAAAGACATGTGTGTACTCCCATTCTAAAGGGTGTTCTATTTCCAGGACATGTTCCAGGAGTGTTTTCTTTCTGTTGTTTGTTTTTTAAGTCAGTCTCAATTCTCCAAGTCAATAGTCCCCTCCATCAAAAGCCCTGAAAACGAAAATGCTATTGGAGAACCTAATTGCTGGTTTTTTCCATTGGTGCAACACCTTTCTTGGTAATCCAACAGTGAGCCTAGGAAGAGTACTTTGATAAAGTAATAAAATATTGAATGACACAGACTTGAGATTTACAGAGTTTTATTGGCATGTTAGTGTATGCTAGATTTATTTTACATCCTTCATCTCCTGACATGCAGAGCTAGCTCAGTGTTTTCCTGCAGGCTGTTTGGTGGGTCTCTGATTAGTCTTGTTCCAACAGCACTTTTGTGGAAGTGAGAACTATTGTCCTGGAAATTTAGGACTAATCAGGCCTTCAACAACTATCTTATATAAGAAAAGATACTTTGTCAAATTGTCCCTATGGTAGTGTTACTCAAAATCTAATGTGTAGACAAATCACCTAGAAATCATATTAAAATACAGTTTTGGATTCACTAGGATTGGGGTGGGGCTCAAAATTCTTCATTTCGAATATGCTCCCACTTAATATGGATGTTGCTAATTCCCAGACCATACTTTGAGTAGCAAGGTCTTATCCTTCAGGGACTAAAGAAAAAACAAACAGTAATTTTGAACCACAAGGCTCCCCCAACATACACAGAAATGTCTTCTGAAAACCAATGCCTAGCAAACCTATGTAAGTTGGTTTTGTTTTGTTTTGGTTTGGTTTGGTTTGGTTTGGTTTGGTTTTTGTTTTTGAGACAGGGTTTTGCTCTGTCAACCAGGCTGGAATGCAATGGTGTGATCATGGCTCACTGAAGCCTCGACCTCCTGGACCCGAGCAATACTTCCACCTCAGCCTCACAAGTACCTGGGACCACAGGTGTGCACCACCACCATGCCTAGCTAATTTTTGTATTTTTTTTTATAGAACAAGATTTCATCATGTTGTTGAGGCTGGTCTCAAACTCCTAAGCTCAAGTAATCCATCCATCTCAGCCTTCCAAAGTGCTGGTATTACAGATGTGAGACACCACACCCAGCTAACTTACTGGTTCTTTAGAAATTTTGAAATTAAAAGAGCCACATATTTAGATATAACTATATAAAAACTGCAAGTGCAATAAAATGTTAAAATTGTGTTTTCTTCTTATTTCTGCATTCTAGATTTTCTAAAAAATATAATTTAATTTTGAAATAAAAAACAGTAAGTATTAGTTTTTAAAATGTATTTTTTTTTTTTTTTTACAAATTAACATTATCCCACACTATACACATTGAAGACTAGGTTTAAAAAACAGTTATTGGAGGGGCAGCAGGCAAGATGGTCAAATAGGAAGAGCTACAGTCTGCAGATCCCAGCGAGATCAATGCAGAAGGCAGATGATTTCTGCATTTCCAAATGAGGCATCCTGTTCATCTTACTGGGACTGGTTGGACAATGGGTGCAGCCCACAAAGGGTGAACCGAAGCAGGGTTGGGTGTCACCTCATCCTAGAAGCGCAAGGGGTCAGGAAATTCTCTCCCCTACCCAAGGGAAGCCTTGAGGGACTGTGCCCTAAGGAATGGTGCACTCCAGCCTAGACTCTATGCTTTTCCTACAGTCTTTGCAACCCACAGACCAGGAGATTCCCTCCCTTGCCTACGCCACCAAGGCCCTGGGTTTCAAGCAGAAAACTGGGTGGCCATTTGGGCAGACACTAAGCTAGCTGCAGGAGTTATTTTTTCTATGCCCCAGTGGCACCTGGAATGCCAGTGAGACAGAACCATTCACTCCCCTGGAAAGAGGGCTGAAGCCAGAGAGCCAAGTGGTGTGGCTTGACAGGTCCCACACACATGGAGCCCAACAAGGTAAGATCCACTGGCTTGAAATTCTCACTGCCAGCACAGCAGTCTAAGGTCAACATGGGAGGCTCAAGCTTGGTGAGGGGAGGGACATCCGCCAATGCTGAGGCTTGAGTAGGTGATTTTACCCTCACAGTGTAAACAAAGCCACCAGGAAGTTTGAACTCGGCAGAGCCCACCCTAGCTCAGCAAGCCCACTGTGGCCAGATGGCTTCTCTAGATTGCTCCTCTCTGGGCAGGGCATCTCTGAAAGAGACGCAGCAGCCCCACTCAGGAAAGCCCCCATCTCCCTGGGACAAAGCACCAGGGGGGAAGGGGTGGCTGTGGGCACAGCTTCAGCAGATTTAAACATCCCTGTCTGATGGCCCTGAAGAGAGCAGCGGGTCTCCCAGCACAGCGCTTGAGCTCTGCTAAGGGACAGATGGCCTCCTCAAGTGGATCCCTGACCCCCGTGTATCCTGACTGGGAGACACCTCCTAGTAGGTGCCAACAGACACCTCATGCAGGAGAGCTCTAGCTGGCATCTGGCAGGTGCCCCACTGGGACGAAGCTTCCAGAGGAAGAAAAAGGCAGCAATATCAGCTGTTCTGCAGCCTCCACTGGTGACACCCTGGCAAACAGGGTCTTGAGTGGACCTCCAGCAAACTCCAGCAGACCTGCAGCAGAGGGGCCTGACTGTTAGAAGGAAAATTAACAAACAGAAAGAAATAGCATCCACATCGACAACAACAACAACAAACGTTCCCTCAAAGACCCCATCTGAAGGTCAGCAACATCAAACTCCAAAGGTAGATAAATCCATGACGATGGGGAGAAACCAGCACAGAAAGACGGAAAATTCCAAAAACCAGAACACCTCTTCTCCTCCAAAGGATCACAACTCCTTGCCAGCAGAGAACAAAACTGGACAGAGAATGAGTTTAACGAATTGACAGAAGTAGGCTTCAGAAGGAGGGAAATAACAAATTCCTCTGAGCTAAAGGAACATGTTCTAACCAAATGCAAGAAAGCTAAGAAGCTTGAAAAAAGGTTAGAGGAATTGCTAACTAGAATAACCAGTTTGGAGAAGAATGTAAATTACCTGATGGAGCTGAAAAACTCAGCACAAGAACTTCGTGAAGCATACACAAGTATCAACAGCTGAATAAATCAAGTGGAAGAAAGGATATCAGAGGTTGAGGATCAACTTAATGAAATTAAGTGAGAAGACAAGATCAGAGAAAAAAGAATGACAAGGAACGAACAAAGCCTCCAAGAAATATAGGACTATGTGGAAAGACCAAATCTCTGTTTGATTGGTATACCTGAAAGTGACAGGGAACCAAGTGAGAAAATACTCTTCAGGATACTATCCAGGAGACCGTCCCCAACCTAGCAAGGCAGGCCAACATTCAAATTCAGGAAACACAGAGAACACCACAAAGATACTCCTCGAGAGGAACAGCCCCAAGACACATAATCATCAGATTCGCCAAGGTTGAAATGAAGGAAAAAATGTTAAGGGCAGCCAGAGAGAAAGGTCGGGTTACCCACAAAAGGAAGCTCATCAGACTAACAGAAGATCTCTCTACAGAAACCCTACAAGCCAGAAGAGAGTGGGGGCCAATATTCAACATTCTTAAAGAAAAGAATTTTCAACCCAGAATTTCATATCCAGCCAAACTAAGTTTCATAAGAAGTGAAGGAGAAATAAAATCCTTTACAGACAAGCAAATGCTGAGAGATTTTGTCACCACCAGGACTGCCTTACAAGAGCTCCTGAAGGAAGCACTAAACATGGAAAGGAACAACCGGTACCAGCCACTGCAAAAACATACCAAATTGTGAAGACCATCAACACTATGAAGAAACTGCATCAACTAATGGACAAAATAACCAGCTAGGATCATAATGACAGGATCAAATTCACACATAACGATATTAACCTTAGATGTAAATGGGCTAAATGCCCCAGTTAAAAGACACAAACTGGCAAATTGGATAAAGAGTCAAGATCCATCAGTGTGCTGTATTCAGGACACTCATCTCATGTACAAAGACACACATGGGTTCAAAATAAGGGATGGAAGAATATTTATGATGCAAATGGCTAGCAAAAAAAAAAAAGCAGGGATTACAATCCTAGTCTCTGATAAAATGGACTTTAAACCAACAAAGATCAAAAAAGACAAAGAAGGGCATTACATAATGGTAAAGGGATCAATTCAACAAGAAGAGCTAACTCTCCCAAGTATATATGCACCCATTTACAGGAGCATCCAAATTCATAAAGCAAGTTCTTAGAGACCTACAAAGAGACTTAGACTCCTACACAATAATGGTGGGAGACTTTAACACCCCACTGTCAATATTAGACAGATCAACAAGACAGAAAATTAACAAGGATATTCAGGACTTGAACTCAACTCTGGACCAAGAAGACCTAATAAACATCTACAGAACTCTCCACCCCAAATCAACAGAATCAACATTCTTCTTAGCACCTCATCACACTTGTTCTAAAATTGACCATATAATTGGAACTAAAATACCCCTCAGCAAATGCTAAAGAACGGAAATCATAACAGTCTCTCAGACCACAGTGCAATAAAATTAGAACTCAGGATTAAGAAACTGACTCAAAACTGCACAACTACATGGAAACTGAACAACCTGCTCCTGAATGACTACTGAGTAAATAACGAAATGAAGGCAGAAATAAAGATGTTCTTTGAAACCAATGAAAGCAAAGACACAATGTACCAGAATCTCTGGTATACATTTAAAGCAGTGTTTAGAGCGAAATGTATAGCACTAAATGCCCACAGGAGAAAGCTAGAAAGATCTAAAATTGACACCCTAACATAACAATTAAAAGAACTAAAGAAACAACAGCAAAAAAAAATCAAAAACTAGCAGAAGACAAGAAATAACTAGGACCAGAGCAGAATTGAAGGACATAGAGATATGAAAAACCCTTCAAAAAAATCAGTGAATCCAGGAGCTGGCTTTTTGAAAAGATCAACAAAATAGATAGACCACTAACCAGACTAATAAAGAAGGAAAGAGAGAAGAATCAAATAGACACAATAGAAAATGATAAAGAGGATATCACCACTGATCTCACAGAAATACAAACTACCAGTAGATAACACTATAAACACTTCTATGCAAATAAACTAGAAAATCAAAGAAATGGATAAATTTCTGGACACATACACCCTCCCAAGTCTAAACCAGAAAGAAGTCCAATCCCTGAATAGACCAATAACGAGTTCTGAAATTGAGGCAGTAATTAATAGCCTACCAACCACAAAAAGTCCAGGAGCAGATGGATTCACAGCCAAATTCTACCAGAGGTACAAAGAGGAGCTGGTACCATTCCTTCTGAAACTATTCCAAACAAGAGAAAAAGAGGGAATTCTCCCTAACTCATTTTATGAGGCCAGCATTATTCTGATATCAATACCTGGAAGAGATACAACAAAAAAAAGAAAATTTCAGGCCTATATCCCTGATGAACATCGATGCAAAAATCCTCAATAAAATACGGGAAAACCCAATCCAGCAGCACATCAAAAAGCTTATCCACCACGATCAAGTTGGCTTCATACTTGGGATGCAAGCCTGCTTCAACATATGCAGATCAATAAATGTAATCCATCACATAAACAGAATCGATGACAAAAACCACATGATTATCTCAATAGATGCAGAAAAGTCCTTCGATAAAATTCAACACCCATTCAGCCTAAAAACTCTCAATAAACTAGGTGTTGATGGAACATATCTCGAAATAATAAGAGCTATTTATGACAGACCCACAGCCAATATCATACTGAATCGGCAAAAACTGGAAGCATTCCCTTTGAAAGCCAGCACAAGACAAGGATGCCCTTTCTCACCACTCCTGTTCAACATAGTATTGGAAGTTCTGGCCAGGACAATCAGGCAAGAGAAAGAAATATAGGGTATTCAAATAGGAAGAGAGGAAGTCAAATTGTCTCTGTTTGCAGATGACATGATTGTATATTTAGAAAACTCCATCATCTCAGCCCAAAATCTCCTTAAGCTGATGAGCAACTTCAGCAAAGTCTCAGGATACAAAATCAATGTGCAAAAATCACAAGCATTCCTATACACCAATAACAGACAAACAGAGAGCCAAATCATCAATGAATTCCCATTCACAATTCGTACAAAGAGAATAAAATACCTAGGAATCCAACTTACAATGGATGTAAAGGATCTCTTCACAGAGAACTACAAACCACTGCTCAAGGAAATAAGAGAGGACACAAATAAATGGAAAAACATTCCATGCTCATGGATAGGAAGAATCAATATCGTGAAAATGGCCATACTGCCCAAAGTATTGTATAGATTAAATGCTATCCCCATCAAGCTACCATTGACTTTCTTCACAGAATTGGGGGAAAAAAACTACTTTAAACTTGATATGAAACCAAAAAAGAGCCCATATAGCCAAGACAATCCTAAGCAAAAAGAACAAAGCTGGAGGCATCATGTTACCTGACTTCAAGCTATACTACAAGGCTACAGTAACCAAAACAGCATGGTACTGGTACCAAAACAGAATAGAAGCCTCAGAAATAATACCACACATCTACAACCATCTGATCTTTGACAAACCTGACAAAAACAAGCAATGGTGAAAGGATTCCCTATTTAATAAATGGCGTTGGGAAAACTGGCTAACCATATGCAGAAAACTGAAACTGGACCCCTTCCTTACACCTTATACAAAAGATAACTCAAGATGGATTAAAGACTTGAAAGTAAGGCCTAAAACCCTAGAAGAAAACTCAGGGAATACCATTCAGGACATAGGCATGTTCAAGGACTTCATGCCTAAAACACCAAAAGCAATGGCAACCCAAGCCAAAATTGACAAAAGGTATCTAATTAAACTAAAGAATTTCTGCACAGTAAAAGAAACTATCATCAGAGTGAACAGGCAACCTACAAAATGGGAAAAATTTTTTGCAATCTATCCACCTGACAAAGAGTTGATATCCAGAATCTACAAAGAACTTCAACAAATTTACAAGAAAAAAAAAATCAAAAAGTGTGCGAAGGATATGAACAGACACTTCTCAAAAGAAGACATTTATGACATTTATGCAGCCAACAAATATATGAAAAAAAGCTCGTCATCACTGGTCATTACAGAAATGCAAATCACAACCACAATGAGATACCATCTCACCAGGTAGAATGGCGATCATTAAAAAGTCGGGAAACAACAGATACTGGAGAGGATGCGGAGATATGGAACGCTTTTACACTGTTGGTGAGAGTATAAATTAGTTCAACCATTGTGGAAGACAGTGTGGAGATTCCTCCAGGATCTGGAACTAGAAACACCATTTGACCCAGCAATCACATTACTGGGTATATACCCAAAGGATTGTAAATCATTCTACTATAAAGACACATGCACACGTATGTTTAATGCAGCACTATTCACAATAGCAAAGCCTTGAAACCAACCCAAATGCCCATCAATGATAGACTGGATAAAGAAAATGTGGCACATATACACCATGGACTACTCTACAGCCATAAAAAATGGTGAGTTCATGTCCTTTACAGGGACATGGATGAAACTGGAAACCATTATTCTCAGCAAACTAACCCAAGAATGGAAAACCAAATACTGCACATTCTCACTCATAAGTGGGAGTTGAACGAGAACACAGGGACACAGGGCGGGGAACATCACACACTGAGGCCTGTTGGGGGGTTGGTGGTTAGGGCAGGGATAGCATTAGGAGAAATACTTAATGTAGATGATGGGTTGATGGGTGCAGCAAACCACCATGGCATATGTATGCATATGTAACAAACCTGCACCTTCTGCACATGTACCCCAGAACTTAAAGTATAATTTAAAAAAAAAAAAAAAAGGTTTTTGGAAGAAAGCGTGGCTATTCTTCAAGGATCTAGAACCAGAAATACTATTTGACCCAGCAATCCCATTACTGGGTATATACCCAAAGGATTATAAAGCATTCTACTATAAAGACACATGCACATGTATGTTTATTGCAGCACTATTCACAATAGCAAAGACTTGGAACTAACCCAAATGTTCATCAGTAATAGCCTGGATAAAGAAAACGTGGCACATATACACCATGGAATACTATGCAGTCACAAAAAAGGATGAGTTCATGTCCTTTGCAGGGACATGGATGACGCTGCCATCATTCTCAGCAAACTAACACAAAAACCACATGTTCTCACTCATAAGTGCAAGTTGAATAATGAGAACACACTGACACAGGGAGGGGAACATCACACACTGAGGCCTGTTGGGGGGTAGGGGGGTGGTTAGGGGAGGTATTGCATTAGGAGAAATACCTAATGTAGATGACGGGTTGAGGGGTGCAGCAAACCACCATGGCACATGTATACCTATATAACAAACCTGCATGTTCTGCACATGTATCCCAGAACTTAAAGTATAATCAAAAAAAAAAAAGAAAGGTGTTGACTTCTCCACAAGTATCACAGTGTAACATATATTCAGGTTCTCTCTGACTCTTTCTCTCTGTCCATCCTTCCACCAATAACTGGTTCATAGTGGGCAGCTCTGAGCTCTACAAGATGTCAAGTTATAATGGACTCCAAATGTATTCAACAGTACATTTTCTAAAGTAAAGAATTGCTTTTTCGGCTTTTGGTTTTACCATCTTAATAGTGAAACTGTGTGTGGATTCATTAAAAGTAAATAACTGCTACTCTCTAAGAGTATGTAATGATGGAAAAAGTCTTCATTAGGAAAGGCCAGGCACAGCAGCTTACGCCTGTAATCCCAGCACTTTGGGAAGCTGAGGTAGGCAGATCACCTGATGTCAGGAGTTCAAGACCAGCCTGGTCAACATAGTGAAACCCCGTCTCTACTAAAAATACAAAAATTAGCCAGGCGTGGTGGCGCACACCTGTAATCCCAGCTACTTGGGAAGCTGAGGCAGGAGAATCACTTGAACCCGGGAAGCAGATGCTGCAGTGAGCTGAGATCGTACCACTGCACTCCAACCTAAGCAACAGAGATTCCATCTCAAAGAATAAAAACAAACAAAGAAAGAAAGAAAAGAAAAACCTGGACTTCCCAGAAGCATTTTCTGAGTGCTTTCTGTCATTGATAATTCACCTTAAAGCAATTCAAAGACAAAACGGGTTCATTTTCAAATTCACATCACTGTTGATGATCCAGTCTTACAACCCAGTAGAAAAAACGCCACAACAGTGGCAAAGCAGTCTGACCAGAACTTGTTCTCCTACCCACTACCTTCTACTACCTCTAATCATATTCAGCATTTCTTGAGCACTTATCACGCATCAGGGACTACATTAGACATGTTAGAGGAATTATCTCAATTAATAGTCACAGCAATCTGTTTTCCCTATGTTATAGATGAGAAAACATTAGAGAGGTTAAGTAACTTGCCTACGGATATATCATAAGTGGTAAACGAGACAGGATGTGACTGAGTCCAGGCAATACGTGTCTCAATGGCGCGTTTACAAGCCAGGGAGCCTATCAAAAATGCAGTGTTTACTAAGTCATCTCATATTTCTTTTCCGAATCAACCCCAAACTTATTCATTATGCTTATCCATTAATTGTTTTGTAGCCACTTATTAGCCGTAGCTGTTCCACTGAGAGTTTGAGAGACTCATCCGTTTTCCAAATTGACTATATGGATTTTTAGAATTTTCTCATTTTAAAATAAAAATTGAGTAGATATGTTAACAGCAGGATTGAAGTTCTATTATCACCAATATTCCACATGGTATTGGGTTTTCAATCTCATTTTATCTTAATTTTTCTCATTTGTGTTGCCCTTGAAGTTGTAAGTTTTAGGGGTTAGGAGCCATGTCTTTTCATTTGAAAACAAAAGAGCTTCAGAATAAAAGACTGAATGATTTAAAAAAAAAAAAAAACTGTTAGCAATCGGTGCTTCTGGGTTAATGGGATTGTGCATAACTTTTTGTTTCTGTATTTCCCAATTTCCAAATTTTTGACAAAGCGCTTATAGCTAGAGAAAACTATTCTTTTAAATAATTTTAACTTCTCTTGTCTATGACAATATATGTTGATTTCCACAAAATGCCTCATCAACACTGAAAATTATCTAAACGTGGTATCAGTAATAAATAGAAGTAAAATTCTTAGATTAATCCAAGGAAAGGGCTGCATGTGCTGGAGCCATCCAACAGAAGAAAGAAGAAAAGTTAGAAGCAGAGAACTTTAGTGCCCTCATCTTTGCTCCCCTGAATTCAAGCATCCCAGGTTCATAAACCCACAGAGTGTTTTCCACAGCTCCTTAATGAAGGTAGTCAGTACTGGAAAGTTTCCTTCTCAGAGAAAAACCTTGGAAGCTAGGTTTTCTTGGAAGCTATTGTTTTCTCTGATATGTTGAAATACATAGAAGCCATTGCTCTGCCTGCTTCCTGATGCTTTTGTTATTATTGTGCCTTGTGATGTCATCGGTTGTGAGTTGGTGACATCATAGTCTCTTATTTGAGCCCTAGTCATCACCCAAGTGCTGCTGAGAGGACAGATGATTGAGAGAATGACAGAGAAAATGCTGGAATCTCCTCCTATGCATGAGTCAGAGAGGAAATTGCTACCATCTTCAAGGTCTACTGAGGAAGTACATACCGAATGCTGGAAGCACCAGGGGAGATCCCCAGCTGTTCTTGTCAGAGCAACCCTGAAACCAAGATCAGAATGGATGTTCCAAGAGACTGGACCAGGCCACACAGCATACAGAGAAAACAAGGGTGGGATACACGGATACAGAGAAAACTGGGGCGGGAGTGGGTAGGGGGGACATACTTTGGGAAGAAGTGCTCCAAGGAATAGTAAAATCTTTACTCAGGGAAATAGTACAATGCCTCCAGGAGGTAAGACAGAAGCAAAACTTGACAGAAGCTCATCTTTAGATGAGCTTTAGAAATACAGATCCCTTTAGAAATACAGATGTCTCTCTGGGCCAGCATCCTAACAAGGTAGGCCAGTGAATCCTTGAAAAACAACCATTAAAAGCATGATGCTACGGTTTTTAAACTGAGTGACTGAATTAATATCATACTTCTGACATGTACCAGCTGTGATTTAAGGTGATTACTTAACCTCTCTGAGCCCCAGCTTCCTCATCTGTAAAATGAATAATGAGCCCTAATCAGAGAGATGTTGTAAGAATTAACTGAGGAAATGTATATAAAGTACTATGTATAGAAAGTACACAATGCCTAGCATATAGTAGGCCTACAAAAAAAAATAGCTACTAAGTGCATGTGTGTGTGTGTGTGTGTATAAAATTGTGTGTGTGTGTTTTTGGATATCTGGTATATCTCATGACAAAGAAAGATGAGAAGCATTCTGGTTTTGGTTTTGGACTTATTAAAGGTGATATTATGCAAAATGTTTTGTGTGTCAGAATCGCCCCCAAAAATTAGTCCGAGTAACAGTGTACCATGATAAAGTTATCCTATGTTCTGGGTTAATGGCTTTTCAAACTCATTTGGAGTTGGTTTAGATAAAATACTACGCAGCTTCTATATGTCAAAGAAAAATTGCACGACTTAGAGCTAAACAGGCAAGAAAGACTTTATTCAATACTTACGGCCATAGGAGTCAAGTCTATTGCAATAGGGGAGAATGATGAAACTTGAATTTTTTAAAACAAAAAGAGGGAGAATTTTTAAGCACTGGAGTGAACAAATAGAAAAGTACTACAGGACATTAGCGCTGGCCAGTGGAAGTAGGCCATCTGTGTTTGCTAGTTGGTGCTTGTTCACTTATTAAGCTAGGCTCCCATGGTCCCACAGAGACTGGGAAATAGGGGAG
The DNA here is from genome assembly GCF_009764315.1 of Trachypithecus francoisi. Classification (NCBI taxonomy): domain Eukaryota; kingdom Metazoa; phylum Chordata; class Mammalia; order Primates; family Cercopithecidae; genus Trachypithecus; species Trachypithecus francoisi. The sequence goes on from NW_022681453.1 coordinate 87,344,244, forward strand.
CTGTCTTTCTTGATAATTACATTGCAAAGTGATGGCTCCCAGGTCCTTGTGAAAGACATTCCTGGGTTATAAAACTGGCAAGAGGTTGGGAGAAGATTTACCTCTCAAAGGGCCAAAGAATTTACAATTGCAAACTTTCTAAAGTAAATATTCTTCCTTCTGAACTACAGTTCTATGAAAAAGGGGGAAAAAAAGAAAGAAAAAAATGAAGTACAGAAAAAGAGAGGTCAAGGGCTTATACTCGGGAATAAGCCTATCTAAAGTTTAGTCAAGCTGAGGGGAACTTTAAGACCATCTTGATCCTACACCCAGCTTGGCAGGGTCTGTCTTCATGCATCAGTGAGGAGATTGCCATCTAAAGTATATCTTCTCTGGAAGCACCTGTCTAAAACGAGTTGCCTTCCTCCATTTGCAATAGCCTGACTTTTACGGGTCTGGACATTCGCCTCATTTGAGTCATTCTCCTGTGTTAGACAACAAAGGTGGGTACACGGTTTGTAGGAGACCATAGTTAATAACATTGGTGTGATCTGGGGGCAGCAATGAAGGACCTACCTGCATCTCTTATTAGCCTTTCTGTCAGGGAAAGACCTCAGCAAAATTTTGATGTAGACAAAGGCTTTCCAATCTTTGCTTCCTTTTCAGCTCTTCTTGTTTCAGACACCCTATGCCCTCAGCCTCTCCCTTCTCCTTTTGTTTTCTCCCAGAAACTAGCTTCTGAATCTTATACTAAAATGGAACAAACCAGCTAATAACCTAAAAGAAGTCAAAATGTTTGTATATTACTAAAGTCTTAAACTTGGTGAAATTTTTTGTTTGGGCCAGCAGTGAGTTAAAACGTTAGAGGACCACGCCCTTAATGCTGAAACTGCTCCCTTCTAGCAAACAGCTGTCACACTGAAAGACAGGACAGGAAAGCATCAAGGGGACCCCAACCTGCCAAGGACAAACCTAGATAGCTGGGAAATGGACCCATGCCACACCAAGGAAAGCAGGCACTAAGGTGAATGCCTGGATATGAGGGATGACAGGGATTCTGGAGGCCCTTGACAAAGGATTCTAAAAGAATATGTCTAACCAAAGTCAGGAAATGAATATCAGTGTTGTCGCCCCATAACTTTTGTCTCGAATGAGTTCTAGAGATGAAAGAATATGGGACCTAAAAAAGCAACCCTTTTGTTCAACTTTACCCCTCAAGTACAGTCTCAGGCCTTTCCTTCTGGTCTCAAAGCTCTTTTAAGAGATGGAGTTCCCATACAGTCCAAATAACATGTCAATTGCTTCTATAAAACTGGGTTATAAATACTACTTCTCTCAATAATTCATTTTAATATATATACCCAAGGCACAGTTATATGAGTTAATATATGTAAGATGGGAAAAGAGTTGCTGGTATATAATAAGTGCATATGCATATTAGTTATGATTTTTATCATTATGATGCCACAGCCCTAATTGTGAGGGATATTTGGCAAAGCCAGAGTAGAAAAGTATCCTGATTATAGCTGCTAGGTTAGCTCCATAAAAGAGAGGAACCCAGTACCTATCCATAAAGGAATATGCAATCATCCTGTTCTTTATAATGACTTAAGATAGCAGGATGGATAATATCTTTCTAGAGACAGACTTCCCCAAGGATGCCAGTCTTGCTACCTTGTATCAGTCAACTGAACCTATTCTTATTTGGGGTTACCTCTGCCCAGCACCACAGATACATGTAGGATCTGAATGTGGAAGATCTCCAGTTCTGATAATATTTCTCTGAGATATTTCTTGTAAGAAATTCATCTGTAAAGCAAATATAAGGGAAAGTCCTGTGATACTTGAAGGATGGTCTCTCTTGACTCCTGTCAGCATCCTTCGAAGTGACCATCTAGATTGATTTCATAACACCCAGTCCCAGCAACAGCAGTTCTGCTTCCGGGGGAAGGCCAGCTTCCAAAAATCACAATAGAACCGTTGATATAGAGTAATTTAGTGCTAAACGGACCCAGCAGGTTGGTTTTTTTTTTTCTTAAAAGGGAAGAGTGCAGTAAAGATAGTTTGGTTTGGGGCCTGACCTAAATCTTTCACTTCCTCTTACAGGAGAGAAGCAGATGTTAACTACAGGGTTGGGGAGGGAATGGGGAAAATGAGGGAAACAAAATAAAATTGTGGTTCAAATTATTCTTAACACATCAGTCTGATGCTCATTCTCTCATGTAAGCATTTAGAAATTCAACACAGAGAGCATCTTCATTTTTGTTCATAAATTCTTTCTGCCTACTTCACCTTTTCTTTAAAGGCACAAATAAAATAAAATAAAAGTGAAGCCAGCAAAAGACAAGCCATCTTTTCAATACATGGTGCCGCAATAATTAGGTATCCAGAAGGACAAGGATGAATTCAAACCCTTGTTTCACATCATAAACAAAAAAATTAATTCAAAGTGAATCAAAATTCATTGGAATTTATCAAAATGTTTTAACTTTTATACTTCAAAAGATACCATTAAGAAAATTAAAAGGTAAGTCACATACGGGGAGAAAAATATTTGTAAGTCATGTATCTGATAAGGGACTTGTATCCAGAATATGTAAAGAAAACTCAATTTTTAAAGTGAACAAAACATTTGAATAAACATTTTACTAAAGAAGATATCTGAATGGCCAATAAGCACAAGAAAGATGCTTAACATCATTTGTTATAGGGAAATGCAAACTCTCTTTTTCTTTTTTTTTTCTTTTTTTTGAGACAAGGTCTCACTGTGTCACCTGGGCTGGAGTGCAGTGACACTATCACGGCTCACTCCAGCCTCAACTGGAGTCAAGTGATCCTGCCACCTCAGCTTCCTGAGTAGCTGGAACTACAGGTGCATGCCACTATGCCTGGCTAATTTTTGTATTTTTTGTAGAGACGGGTTTCACCACGTTGCCCAGGCTGGTCTCAAGCTCCTAAGCTCAAATGATCTGCCTGCCTCAGCCTCCCAAAATGCTAGGATTACATGCATGAGCTATTGTACCCAGCTGGGAAAGGCAAAGTAAAGCCAAAGTGAGATACCACTGCATGCCCATTAAAATGACTATAATCCAAACAGCAGGCAATAGCAAGTGTTTGTACAGACATAGAAAAACTGAAACCTTCATACATCGTTGCAGGATATGTAAAATGGTACAGCGACTTTGGAAAACAGTTCAAAAGTTAAACATAAATTAGCCATAAGATCCAGCAATTCTTCTTCTAGGTATGTACTCAAAAGAAATAAAAATGTGCATCCACACAGAAACTTGTATGTGAATGCTCGTAGATTACTCATAATAGCTAATATGGTTTGGTACTGTGTCCCCACTCAAATCTCATGTCGAATTATAATCCCACACATCAGGAGAGGGACCTGGTGGGAGGTAATTGGATCATGGGAGCAGATTTTCCCCATGCTGTTCTCATGATAGGAGTGAGTTCTCATGAGAGCTGATGGTTTGAAAGTGTGGCACTCTCCACCTTCACTCTCTCCTGCCACCATGTAAGACAAGACTTACTTCCCTTTTGCCTTCTGCCATGATTGTAAGTTTCCTGAGGCCTCCCCAGCCATATGGTACTGGGAGTCAATTAAACCTCTTTTCTTTATCAATTAACCCAGTCTCAGGTGGTTATTTTAGCAGTGTGGAAATGGACTAATACAATAGCCAAAACCTTTAAAAAAAAATCCAAATGTCCATCAACTGGTGAATGGATAAACAAAGTGTGGTATATCCATACAAGGGAATATTATTCAGCAATAAAAAGGAATGAAGTACAGATAACCCCTGGTTTACAAATTTTGACTTTACAAGTGGTTTATCACAGTATTAAATGCATTTTCCATTTATAATATTTTTGACTTACAACGAGTTTATCAAAAGGTAACCCCATCATAAATCAAGGAGTACCTATACTGAAGGACAAGAATGAATTCAAACCCTTATCTCACATCATACACAAAAAATTAATTCAAAATGAATCAAAATTCATTGGAATTTATCAAAATTTTTTAAGTTTTGCACTCAAAAGAGATCATGTAAATGATACATGCTATTACATAGATTTTCCTTGAAATTGTTATGCTCAGCAGTGGAAGCCAGCCACAAATGGTTTGACTCTGGTGTGATTTTGTTTACATGAAATGACCAGATTAGGCAAATCCATAGAGACAGAAAATAGTAGATTAATGGTTGACTGGGGCTGGGAAAAGGGGTCTTTTCAGGATGATGAAAATATTCTAAAATTGGGTTGTGATGATAGCAGGACAACTCTGTAAATTTACTAAAAATGATTGAATTGTACAGTTCAAATGGCAGATTTTTATGATGTATAAATTATACCTCAATAAAGCTATTAAAAAGAATACATACATCAAATAAAAAGTCAGCAAATACTAACATCAAACAAAATTAGATTTAAAAGAATGATTGAATTTAAAACTAATTTTCTGACAGCCAAGGCAAAAAAGACAAAGACATTCATGAGGCTATATAACATTATTTTTGTTTAAAAACATTAAAAAGAAAGAAAGATAAAAGCATTCCTGTAATCCCAGCTACTTAGGAGGCTGAGGCAGCAGGACAATTTGAGCTCAGGAATCCAAGACCAAGATAATTTGAGCTCAGGAATATGAGACCAGCCTAGGCAACATAGTGAGACCCCATCTCAATTTTTTTTTTTAAAAAAGGCTAAATTTGTATGTTCTCACTCATAAGTGGGAGCCAAGCCATGAGGATGCAAAGGCATAAGAATGACACAGTGGACTTTGGGGACTCAGGGGTAAAAGTGGGAAGGGGGTAAGGGATAAAAGACTACAAGTTGGATTTAGTGTATAGTGCTCTGGAGATGGGTGCACGAAAAATCTCACAAATCGCCACTAAAGAACTTACTCATGTAACCAAATATCACCTGTTCCCCAAAAACCTATGTAAATAAAATTAAAAAAAAAAAAAGCTTCATTTTTGTCTTTGGTTGGGTGCAGTGGCTTATGCCTATAATCACAGCACTTTGGGAGGCTAAGGAGGGCAAATTGCCTTAGCTCAGGCATTTGAGACAAGCCTGAGCAACATGGCAAAACCCCGTCTCTACAAAAAATACAAAAATTATCTGGGCATGGTGGCATGCGCCCGTGATCCCAGCTAACTGGGGGCTGAGGCAGGGGGGTTGCTTGGGCCTAGGTGGTTGAGGCTGCAGTGAGCTCTGTTCATGCCACTTCACTCCAGCTTATGTGAAAAAATTGAGACCCTGTCTCAAAAAAAATTAAAATAAAAATGAAAAAACAAATTTTTTCTTTATCTGTTTCCTGCTGCTATAACGAACACCACAAACTGGGTAATTTATAAAGAACAGAAGTTTATTTAGCTCATGGTTGTGAAGGCTGGGAAGTCCAAGAACATGGTGTCTGGAAAGGGTCATCTCATAGTGGTGAAAGGGAAGAAAACAGAAGTAATCACGTGAGACAGAGAGGCATCAAAGGCTGGACTCACTTTATAACAACCTGCTTTGTGATAACTAACTCTCTTTTTTAAAAGTGACATTAACCCATTGGTTGGAGCCCTCTTATTAAGCCCTACCTCCCTCTCAACACTGTTGCATTGGGTATTAAGTTTTCAACACATGAACTTTTGAGGGAAACTTCAAACTATAGCAACTTTTTTCAGAAACAACTTTTTCTCTGCTTCTGACTTCTATCGAATAAAGAAAACCAAATCCCAAGTGTTTCAAATATTAGAGAGAGCCTCCATAAAATTTGAGGGCATGTTGTTAGGTCTTTACTTGGGCACAGAATTTTCTGTGGAGCCAGAACAGTAATATACTGCAGAACTGAGTTTAGGGTATAGCAACTCAATACCAGGAAGAAGCTCAGAGAAGCTAAAAAATGAGTGTTTAGCATCTCTCTTTGGTTGTATTTCTCACATGTCATTTTTCCCATATGGGCTTTAACAAGTTTTCCACAGAAGACAATCCAAAATTATGTTTACTAATGAGTTCATGATGTTCATACCTTATTGAAAGGAAAGTATTGGTCTGAAACACCTGACAGGTAGACACTTAAGAAAAGTAGAGTCCGTTTTATGCTCTTGCCCAGGAGCATGGCCTTAAACATAGAGTAGGCTAAGAAAATCTACAGGTAAATAAGACTTTTTTCTACAAAGCAGCTTTGGATATATCTCCAAGACACTAACAAGTATGGTGAAGCCCTAAATTTCTGCACCTATAGCACATAAGAGATACACCTGGCCCGAAGGATTGTTAGGATAGAAGTTAGTCTCCATCTATACCCACCACTTAAGAACTTTCAAGCGGATCCTGTGGAGCTATTAATTTGAAGCACAATTGAATCTCCATGGCTCCGATGGGTGACGTTGGTCCCAAAACACACAGCACCGCCCCTGAAATATAACTATACTTATCTGTCTGTTTAATAAAGCTCTACTAAACAGGAGCACATTCTAAAAATGGCATACTTGACACTGAGCTGTTCCTCCTGATAGAAACCAACCATTCAGTGAAGAACCATGTCATCAGCAAAGAAAATAATAGATACCTTCCTGTTTGCTATGGCAAAAGACACAGTATCTGCTTTATCTAAAAATGCTGACCCAAATATTATAAGATAAAAATAAAGAACTGAGTACAGCTACATTTAATGCTACTGAAAATTGGAATTTACCAAGAAGAGCCACTGTATTTTACAACAGGGACTGTGGCAGAGTCACTGGAGAAAAATAAAAAGCCTTGGACTTAATAAGACCCTACAATATTGCTCTAAATACTTACTGTAAAAGTCTTAAAATCAAAAATCTTAAAATCAATCTCAACAACAAAAAACCTGACTTTAAAAATAAGCAAATGACTTGAACAGACATTTCCTCAGAGAAGATGTACTAATAGCCAATAAGCACATGAAAAGAAGTTTAAAATCACTAAGCATCAGACAAATGTTCATCAAAACCCCAAGATGCTGCCCATTAGGATGGCTACTATCAAAAAATAGAAAAGTATTGGTGTGGCCATGAAGAAATTGAAACCCTTGTGTACTGCTGGTAGGAATGTAAAATGCTGCAACCACTATCAAAAACAGTATGGCAGTTCCTTAAAAAATTAAAAAGTGTTACCATACGATCTAGCAATTCCAGCTCTGGGCAGACACCCAAAAGAATTGAAAGCAGAAACTCATACAGATACTTGTATATCCATGTTCATAGCAGCATTATTCATAATAGCCAAAAAGTAGGAAGCGACCCCAGTGTTCATCAACAGATGAATGAATAAACAAAATATGGCATATACATCCAGTGGAATATTATTCAGCCTTAAAAAGGAAGAAGATTTTGACACATGCTACCACGTGGAAGAACCTTAAGGCCACTATGCTAAGTGAAATCATCCAGTCACAAAAAGACAAATACTGTATAATTCCACTCATATATGGTACCAAGAATCATCAAACTAATACAGACAGGAAGTATACGGTGGTTGCCAGGAGCTGGGGGAAGGGAGAAATTGGGAGTTGTCTAATGGATACAAAGTTTCAGTTTTACAGATGAAAAGAATTCTAGAGACTGGTTGCACATACACACAAAAAGTCTGCTACTTATGTATTCATATGAGGAAGAAAATTGAATACACCTACCACTTCTGAACTGTATGCTGAAAATGGTTGAGATGGTAAATTGTATGTCCATTTTACCACAATTAAAGATTTTTTAGTATTCTCAATTTCTCCATTAGATGAATCATCATGCCAACCAGAAACTGCAGTACTGAGTCCAAAGACTGCCTGATTCTAAAAGCATGTTAAACCAAGTAAGCCAGACTTGTGGCTCACTGAGAGGAAAATTGATATTAAGTTGCCCTTTGGTAGCTGTTGCATACTATATTTTGAATTCATCTTTGATAGCCTTCACACATTTCCCAGGCTTGAGCTTGGAGAAGTGAAGAACAGAAACAGCAAGATGAAGATGAAAGTTCACTGGCCCAGAAACCCGGCCCTTCATTATTTATTTATACTCATCATTGAATTTGGCCTTTTATTTTTGAGAAGGCTAAAAAGGTTTCGAATGATACATAATGACTTCCAATACACTTTATTTACCAGCAAGCCTGGTGGAAGGAAAAGAGCCCTCTGGTTACCTATCAATAGTGATACATTATCAGACTTGCAGCATTCATAACAGAAGGCAAAGACACTTAAGGACAGCAGCAGTGGTGGCCAGTCAAAGGCTGAGATTCCGACACGATGGAAGGAAAGAAGGAACAATGAAGAGACAGAAAACAGAAGGGCTCTGCAGTCTGCAGGAGGCAGGGGAATGCATGAGAGTGGAGGTAAGGAGTGATGTGAGATGGAGAAAGTCACACAAAGGGAACCAACTGTCTCCCACACAGCCCGCACCTCAGTTCCCAGCAGACATAGCACCTGTCCCCTCTTCCATGTGTCAGGAGGGAGTGAGAAATGAGGGTGTGCTCAACTGTGGCCTCACTCTATCTCAATGGTTCCAGAGGCCTCAGAGGGCAATGGCTTTACTAAGAAACCCTGCAACCAATCTTACCTCCACTTTACAGTGAATTAGAGGCCATGAGGCAAACAGGTCCTCACATTCCTACCCATGCCCCCACCTAAACACTTTGCATCCACACCAGTGACTCCTTCTTCCTCTCTGTTACAATGAGCGTGGAGTCTCTTCTTTCTTCCTGTCCAAGGCTACTACTTCCATTCCTATGCATTTTCAGGAGCCACGTTTCACTGTTACTCCTTCTAGCCTCCTATATTTCCATCCATTCCCCTCCCCTTAGCATATATATATATACACTCAGATCTAACCCATTATTTAATAAATAAAAAATTAAAAAATAAAAACTCCTGAATCCTGTATCCCTTTTGTTAAAGTTTATGGGAGGCTATATTTTTGGGCTAGCCTCCTTCACTAGGCCCTGGCAGGCCAGACCAAACCAGAATGAAGTCACTTGTGCTAAGTGCCACATAATCAAAGTGAACTTTGAAATGAGCTCATTTTCTAAAAATTAGGAGATTCCAGTCAACCTGAGTCAGTGTAATAGGGAAGTCCCCTCTGTTTTAACCCTATAAGGAAAATCACTATGAAACAACCGATCTGTTTTTTGTTGTTCATTTCCGCTTTCTTCAGCCGTTTTCTGCCTATAAAGCCAACCTCCTCTGCTCAGCAAATTGGAATCCTCAGAATGAGGTGCTGCTGATTCTAGAATTGCAAATAAAGCCAATTCGATTTTTAAACTAAATTTATTGTAATTCTGTCTTTTGACATCTTTTAAGACTTTCTGCTGCTTCTCAGCTGGAATTCTAAAATTACTTTTTTTTTTTTTTTTTTTTTTTGAGACAAAGTCTTGCTCTGTCACCCAGGCTGGAATGCAGTGGCACGATCTCAGATCATTGCAACCACCGCCTCCCAGGTTCAAGCGATTCTCCTGCCTCAACCTCTTGAGTAGCTGGGATTACAGGCAGGTGCCACCATGCCTGACTAACTTTTGTATTTTTAGTAGAGATGGGATTTCACCACATTCGTCAAACTGATCTCGAACTCCTGACCTCGTGATTCGACCACCCCCCTCAGCCTCTCAAAGTGCTGGGATTATAGGCATGAGCCACTGTGCCCGGCCAGAATTCTGAAAATTTTAGTCCACACTTATCTCTGTTTCCTTATCTCCTCAGCCAAGTGAAATCTCACTGCAACTGATCTCACCAAGGTCACCAATAATCCACTGGTTGTACAATATGGAGACATTTTAAGTTATTGCATTGCGGGACCAGACCCCTTTGACCAGGCCATACTCCTTGAAACCTCTTCTTCCTCCTTTGCTGTCCTTGACTCTGTTCTCTCTTGGTTTTCTTCCTTCCCTAGACTAAGCTGTGCTCAGACTCCAGCAGCTATCATCGGTTCCTCTCCCTGAGGGCCTATATCATCTCTAGCCACAAAATGTAGCAATGTAGCACAATGTTAAAACTCAGTAAACTCCCGGGCGGGTGGCTCACGCCTGTAACCCCGGCACTTCAGGAGACCAAGACAGACGGAGTCACCTGAGATCAGGAGTCCAAGACCAGCCTGACCAACATGGTGAAACCCCATCTCTACTAAAAATTAGCCAGGTGTGGTGGCACGTGCCTGTAGTCCCAGCTACTCAGGAGGCTGAGGCAGGAGAATCGCTTGAACCTGAGAGGCGGCAGTTGCAATGAGCCAAGATCACGCCACTGCACTCTAGCCTGGGCAACAGTGTGAGACTCTGTCTCAAAAAAAAAAAAAAAAAAAACTGAGTAAACCTCTGGAAAGACTTTCATAGACTGGCTATTCAATGCAGTGGTGCTGAACCCTCACTGCCCATTAAGTTCACTGAGAACTTTTACAGGAACATAAATACCCCCACTTGGTAGTATTTCTGATTTAGCTGGTCTTTGGTAAGTCCCAGATAACAGTATTTTCCAAAAGCTTCTCAGTTGAGTCTTAGTGCTCAGCAATAACCTTGTCACTCCATGCTGGGACTATAAGGACAAGAAATTTGCAAAATGCATAATTATCATTTTTATAACTTAACCCTTTAGTTGGATTTTAGGATTCTCAGACAGGGTTTTTTCTTATCTCTTGTATTTTGTCTTTTAGAGACAGAGCCTCACTCTGTGGCTCAGGCTGGAGTGCAGTGGTACAGTAATGTCTCACTCCTGGGCTCAAGCAATCCTCCCACCTCAGCTTTCCAAGATGCTAGGACTAAGGCGTGCCACACACCTGGCCAATTTTATGTTTTATTGAGACTGTCTCACTGTGTTGTTCATACTGGCCTCAAACTCTCCTGGCCTCACGCAATTCTCCCATCTCGGCCTCACAAAGTGCTGGGATTACAGACATGAATCACCAAGCTCTAAGTTTTAAAGATCTCCTTAAAAGTTTACATTAGAAGGTTGCTTAAAATTGGCTCGTCTTCGGTTATGCCAAATCTGCAATTGCCGCAGATTTCTCTCACCCTCACCTAGCCAGAAGCCCATAGAGACCAACCAAGTCATAACGTGGCCCTGTTGGCTGCAAACACTGGAAATTTTTGTCTTCCTCTCCCTACAGAGTTTGCCAGGATTCTTGGGAGTGCCTTCACCTCACGCTACCCTGGCTTCCAAGAACCAACAGGCCCTAACCCAGAGGCACTGGCCTTCCCTTCTACTTCTGCCTTGAAGGTGCAGAGTCTGTTGTGTGCCTGCCTTGCTAGAGAAATTCTGCCCGTTACTGTTTATGAGGGAGGCGTCTCTCACAGGGATGGCGTGACCAGAGAAACATATTCACACAGAGGCAGTTTTATTTGTTTCATGTGTTTAATTATTTGACTGTGGTTGTGGTTTTGGGGGCTTTACGGTGAAGAAGTGGGGAAGGAGTTGGCCAAAAGAGGCCTAGAGGATAGGAGCAAAACAACCATAAAAAGCTATGAGACCCGACCACACTAAGAAACAATTCCAACTGCCTGGCCCTCCTTTTCCTCCCATCTTTTGCCATACACATCCACCCACCTACCCACTCATTCTAGAGAGGGAGGAAGGGAGGCCACAAAGAGAGACAATACTTCAAAACTGCACCTTCAATTGCAACCAAACTGTTGTTACTAAGTCACCTTATAACAAAGGGATGAAGTCCCAAAGATCTGACCCTTTAGTGATTGTGGAAGATTCTGGAAATCTCATGTTGCCAGGAGAGAAGAAATTGGATATTCCCTCTCCACTCGGTTCTTCTCAGCAAAGCTGCAGAGTCTCACAAGGAAAAACAATAACAAAAAGAATTCCCTTCAAAATTCAAGTCAGGAAAACTCAGGCCTTAATCCGAAGCTCAGGATAGTATAGTATACAGTGCTCCAAGTTGGGAATGACTTAAGAACTACATTTATGCTGCTCTTAGTAAAGACCAGATTCTCCATAGTTTACATATTGGAAGAGCAGGCTAAAGGGAAGGAGGGACAGAGCAACAGTTTGCAAAGGACAGCAAATGCAGTCAATCAAAAAAGTGATGATGGTAAAACATGTGGCACTGCTCCTAGCTTTTGCTGCACTAGTTGCCATGCTTGTGATTTTAGTGTCATCGTTCGTTCCACTACGCTACTACAAGGAAATGGTAAAAAGTTATTTCATGTAGGAGAGTAGAATTCTGAGTGGTGAGTGACCATTATGAGAGGCAGATTTCAGTTCTGGCTGTCAGAGGGGCTGCTCAGAAAGGCAATGAGATGCCTATGCTGTATGTACTCATGGTCATCAGGGGAACTGCTGCTTAGAATTGTAGGGGAAAATCAAGTCAGAGGCACTGGTCTTCAAGATGCCTCTTGGACTAGAGAGTCAATGATTGCGGCAACACAGATTACTGAAACTGTCTTTCTACCCCCAGTGATTAACAAATCTACTTCATCTAAATTTTGCTTCCTCATTCCTATTTAACCTTTCAAAGTAAGCCTACTGGCAAATTTTAAGAGTCTATTAAGTACTCAGTACAGGGACAGATTTTCTGAATAATAGACGAAAATTTATTGTGCTAGAGAGCAAAATGAGAAAGAAAGCTAAAGAAATAGAAAAGTAGGCTGGACACAATGGCTCACGCCTATAATCCCTACACTTTGGGAGGCCGAGGTGAGAGGATCCCTTGAGGCCAGGAGTTCAAGACCCTAGGCAACATAGTAAGACTCCATCTCTACAAAAAATAATAATAATAATTAGCCAGGGGTGGTGTCACACACCTGCATTCCCAGCTATTCAGGAGGCTGAGGCAGGAGGATTGCTCAAGTCCAGGAGTTTGAGGTTATAGTGAGCTATGATTGAACCACTGCTCTCCAGCGTAAGCAACAGAGCAAGACTCTGTCTCAAAAAATAATAATAATAATACATTAAATTAATAAAAACAAGAATAGGAAAACAATTGAAAATTCCAGAACCCTTTGAAAATCTTCCTCTCTCCCTAATAAAGACCACGGGGCCTCCTTGTGTGTAAAGAAGCACGACTGTCCCAGCATTCTGCCTGGCTATGGCTACTCCCTTGCTTGACTCATTTTCACCTAAGGGTAGAGAGAGCAAAATTACAGGGAAGTGTTTGTTGGGTTTCGGCCACACTTTTAAACTTACCTGGGTCACACTCTGTGGGCTTGGAGCCAGCTGCCTCTCCTTGGTGATTAATGCAGCTCCACAGAAACCTTCTGTTCTCTGTTCCTCCTCCTACCTGGGGCAAGTACCAATGGTTTTCAGACTAGAGATGAGAGGGAAGGCCAGTATGAAGAACACTTATCTGTGATTAAAATGATGGCAAGATAATGAAGACCTCATGACTTGCTGTTAGTGGGATCACTATAAAGATCCGACTATCACTTTTACTCAGGGATCCCTTGAGTTAAGAATGCCCAGACCTGCAATACCATTCAGGACATAGGCATGGGCAAAGACTTCATGACTAAAACGCCAAAAGCAATGGCAACAAAAGCCAAAACTGACAAATGGGATCTAATTAAACTAAAGAGCTTCTGCACAGCAAAAGAAACTATCATCAGAGTGAACAGGCAACTCACAGAATGGGAGAAAATCTTTGCAATCTATCCATCTGACAAAGGGCTAATATCCAGAATCTACAAAGAACTTAAACAAATTTACAAGAAAAAAAAAAAAACCATCAAAAAGTGGGCAAAGGGTATGAACAGATACTTCTCAAAAGAAGACATTTATGCAGCCAACAGACACATGAAAAAATGCTCATCATCACTGGTCATCAGAGAAATCCAAATCAAAACCACAATGAGATACCATCTCATGCCGGTTAGCATGGCGATCATGAAAAAGTCAGGAAACAACAGATGCTTGAGAGGATGTGGAGAAATAGGAACACTTTTACACTGTTGATGGGAGTGTAAACTAGTTCAACCATTATGGAAAACAGTGTGGCAATTCCTCAGGGATCTATAACTAGAAATATCATTTGACCCAGCCATCCCATTACTGGGTATATACTCAAAGGATTATAAATCATGCTGCTATAAAGACACATGACACATATGTTTATTGTGGCACTATTCACAATAGCAAAGACTTGGAACCAACCCAAATGCCCATCAATGATAGACTGGATTAAGAAAATGTGGCACATATACACCATGGAATACTATGCAGCCATAAAAAAGGATGCATTCATGTCCTTTGCAGGAACATGGGTGAAGCTGGAAACCATTATTCTCAGCAAAATATCACAAGGACAGAAAACCAAATGGTGCATGTTCTCACTCATAAGTGGGAGTTGAACAATGAGAACACATGGACACAGGGCAGGGAACATCACACACCAGGGCCTGTTGGGGGTAGGGGACTGGGGGAGGGATAGTGTTAAGAGAAATACATAATGTAAATGATGAGTTGATGGGTACAGCAAACCAACACGGCATATGTATACCTATGTAATGAACCTGCACGTTGTGCACATGTACCCTAGAACTTAAAGTACAATTAAAAGGAAAAAAAAAAAAAAAAAAACAAGAAGAACACCCAGAACCGGACAGCATTGTAATGCAAACACCCTGATCCGGTCCCATGTGTTTTTCCTGGGGAAACAGGGACTTGAAATTTTGACCTTCCCAGGCTTCTGTAGACCACAACATCCTCCACACAGCCGTCAGATCTTTCTAAATTATGACCTGATCCTGGTTCTTCCTCGACTGAATTATTTCTGGGGATTCTTCTCTCCTACATCCCAATTTCCGTCAAAGTCAGTGAGGTCCTCCAAGATCTAACCCTTGTTCTCTCTCTCTCTCCCGTCTCATTTCCCACCATGCCAGGTCTCAGACTCTTGCAAATAAGTCAACACAAAATTCTGTTTCATATTTCTGTGACTTTTGCACGTATCTTTCTTCTTTCCTTTGTTGGACTGACTACCTGACAAACCCATACTATCTGAAGGTGTGGTCAATCCTGGGTTTTTCCTGAGTTAGACCCTGGGGCAGTATGTAAATGAAGCCATGAGGAACGGGCAAGTTCTTGCTCATTTTTATATTGCCATGTGCAATCAACTCACATGTGTAATCAACTCCTCCAGATCTTACTTTTTGTAGGGAATGAACAACGCAACACTTCTCAGCCAATGTGGTTAGCCCCTTTTGCCTAGAGGGAAGATGATGGAGAGAGACTTAAGAAGGTGCTTTTCCTTAATGCCATTGAGGAGGACAGTAAAGATTACTTTTCTCTGAAGATTCTAGGTAGCAAAGGTCCACACTCTTGAAGACCCTTATAGAGTGTGGGACATGGATCTGTTAGAGTGCTATGCTAATTACACCCTTCCTCTCTATCTTTCTTCCTACTTCTCTACGTCTCACGTCCACCATTTCCACCAAGTTTAGTGTTTTATAGTCACTGGAGTTGGATTAAAGATTTAGCAGAAAGTAATTGTTAATTTAAATATTAATTGCTTCAACTCTTCCTACTAGGTTACATGTAGTTTTTTGATACACTGGAGAAAATGTATGTCCTGATCAGGTACACACTGCTGATATGTTTTCTTTGGAATAATATGTAAAATGTTTTATATTACCAATTCTATCACTAATTAATTGTTTCTCACCTTTGTAGAGTGCATACTTTATACTTGAGCAGATATTATTACATTATTATTACATGATCCTTGCATCAGTTTAAAGCCTCATCAGAAATTCTGTCTCATCAGAAATTCTGTCTGTTCTGTCTGTTAAATCTCTCTCAGACCTGACTTATCCTCCCTTTTTCTTTTTGCCTCTGCCTTACTTTAGGCCTTGAGCAATTCTCACCTGGATTTTTATATTAGCATCCTCAACAGCCAGCCAGACCAGCCAGTACCCTGTTTTTCTTTTTCCTCTGTCTCCACTGCCTCCCTCAAAGTCCATTCTCCACTACTACATACCTTTCTAAATTACAGCCCAATCCTGTTACCTCTGTAGTTTAATTACTTTGGAGGTTCCCTTTCACCTACACAAAACTCTTTTCCATGGTACAAAAGGCTCTCCAAAATCTGTTCCTTGCCTGGCTCTAATCTTGTTTCTTACCCTCCAGGTCTCAAATTTTTAGAGTTGACGGAAGACATAATGCTTTCTTATACATTTATGCCTTTATATATCTTTCTTCTGTGGAATGCCCTTTTGATCTTTGTCTATTTGGCGACACATACTCATCCTTTGACAGACTAATCTAGCGTCTCCTGTTCTATGAAACTGCCCCCACCACTCAAAGGCAGAACTTACTACTCTCCCCTCTAGTCACAACTTAACCCTATACTTATTTCTATAATGGTACTTATTGCACTGTTTTGAAATAATAACTTCATTATGTTACTGTCTCCCACTAAGCTATGAAAACAAGATATTTGTAATATTTATCTTTATATGTTTATTGCTTGCACGGTTCATTGCAGTTAACCTAGAAATCATTGTTAAGTAAGTGAACAAATGGAGGAAGAAGAAAGATGAATATAGGTCTGTTATTATTATTCCCATTTCACAGGAGAATAAACTGGGCTCAGGGAGGTTAGGCCTCTTGCCCAAATTCCACCTCAAGCCCATGGCTCCTCACTTCAGATCCAGGAGTCTTTTCTTCAAACCATCTTCCTTCAGCCAGATGAGCATAATAATAGTATACCTGAAATCTACTTGCACTCTGGATTTTTCATTTCTTATCTCTGAAACAGGAAACTAAGATCATGCATAGGACTTACAAATCAAAATTTTGTGATCTATGACCTGTATACAAGATAGATCAGTGGTCTATTGCTGCATAACACACCACTCCAAAATGTAGTAGCTTAAAACAAAAATCACTTATTTTGCTCATAAATCTGTAGCTTGGACAGGACTCAGTGGGAACAGCTTATCTCAGCTCCATGGTGCCTCAGATGGGGCAGTTCACTGGGAGACTTAAGGATACACTTTCAAATGGCTCCCTTATATGGCTGGTATGCTGGTCCTGGCTGTCAATTAGGACTTCAGTCAGGACTGTGGGCCAGATTCCCCTGCACATAGTCCTTTTTGCAGCCTACTTAAGCTTACTTACAGCACGGTGGCTGGTCCCAAGTGCCTCAAGAGAAACAGGCAGAAGCCACATTGCTTTTATGACTTAGCTTCAGGAGTAATGCAGCATCACTTCTGAATCCAGATTTGAGGGTAGGAAATATAGATTCTACCTCTTTATGGGAAGATTGTCAAAGTCACTTTGTAAGAAGAACTAGTGGACAAGCAATCTGTCATTATTGATCTCTCTAATGGTATGGAATCAAAAAAAAAAGAAAGAAATGTGAATATAGAATGTATATGCCCAATGAGTATTATCTTTAAAATATCCTGGAAAAGCTACGTTCATTACTCAGAATATCTGGGAGGTCCCCTCTGAAATTTTCTTCAGGGCTTGGCATGGTGGCTCATGCTTATAATCTCAGCACTTTGAGAAGCCAAGACAGGTAGATCACTTGAGCCCAGGAGTTTGAGACCAGCCTGGGCAACATAGTGAGACCTTGTCTCTGTTAAAAAAGGAAAGAAATTGTCTTCAGGATCAATGTTAAAAACATTGAACACTTACTTTTACCATGTACTAATATAAGTCACTGCTAAAACTAGTCATGCAAAACTGAAGGCACTTAAACCAAAAACTTGGTAGTTCTAGTAGCTATACTAAAAGATAGAAGTCAACACAAAATACTATTGGAGCTCAGAGAGATTAACTTAAAATTGGGAAGATAGGAAAACTGTCATTATATAGATTTCTAAAGACAAGTAGGAATTCAGCAGGAATGAAGAAGGCCACATTAAAACTTCTGCAAAAAGGGAGTAATAAATATAAGTCAATGGGAATAAGGAAAGGCTATTCCATAAGGAGCAACATGGGCAAAGGCATCGAGTTGGTAAATATTGAAAGTCAAGTAGTTCAATGTAACTAACCAGAGTTAATGGCACTATCATAGGAAGTACGTCTGTAAAGTTAGCTTGAGCTCAATGAGGGAAAGTCTTGATACTTTTATTCTGCAAAGAGGAGGTCTTGGAATCAAAAAACTTCATCCCCAGAGTTCAGATTTTAAAAGTGGACTCTGGCAGCTCTTTATAAAAGAGATTAGAGCAACAAGAAATGGGAACTCCTCAGGCAGGATTGCTCAGGCCCTCTGCTCATGTTCTACTACTATTTATGTTACTCAGACTGGTCATCTACTTCACTTGGTTTCAAATAATGTTAAGCTGTTCTCAAAAAACCAAACCCACTCTAAGGAGCGAAACTTACTACCCTGGAAAGTTTTAAAAAACAAAACATTCCCAAAAAGTGAAATCCCCAAAGCTGGAAAATCACAATAATGCAGAAATATGCTTTCATTTGGAAGGGGGTAGGCTACATTGGGATATTTAAGTTCAGGTGTGTTTATCAAAAAGAAAGTCATATTACTTTAGAATCGATAGTGGGTATGTATAAAGTGCATATAAATCTGTGAATCTGTGTGTGCAGGTATCAACGTGCCAAGAAGAGATTAAACAGTGTGAGGACCCTGTGTTAAGTGCTGTAGCTTTTGGAGTTCTTCCCTGGTAACCATGGCCTCTCTCACTTCAGATAAAAGAATATCTGTCATTTGCCAGGGACAATGACTCATGCCTGTTACCCCAGCACTTTGGGAGGCCAAAGTAGGAGGACTGCTTGAGCCCAGGAGTACAAGCCAGCCTGGGCAACATAGCAAGACTGGCTCTCTACAAATAAAAAAATTAGCTAGGCATGGTAGTGCATGCCCATAGTTTCAGCTATTCAGGAGGCTGAGATGGGAGGATCACTTGAGCCCAAGCCCAGGATGTCAACGCTGCAGTGAAGAGTGATCAAACCACTGCACTCCAGTCTGGGTGACAAAGCAACACCTTGTCTCAAAAAAGAAAAACAAGAGATGGGGGGTGTCTGTCATTCAACCACCAACCAAAACCAGAGTAACGACTTAACTTGCAAAATAACCAACAAGTACCACAGGGTCTGCCTGCTCCTTTGTTGCCTCCTCAACTCAATTCTACTAATATAAAGGATGAGTTTCAATTGTAGCAAATTATACAGAAGAGAAGTAAAGATTTTATAGACGGAGTAGAATTTTAGTTAACATTATTCATGTCTGGGCCTCTGTGACAAAATATATATATATATATTTACCAATCTTTCAGGGACGTTGTGAGATTTAAATCATTTATGTGGTACCATAAGTTTCAACCAAAGTGTTCAATATGCTTTCTCTACAATTAAGTCAGCTGTATAAAACTACAGCTCATACTCTACATAGCACTTTATTACATAAAATTTGTCTCAAGCAAATTTATTATATAAAATTTTACCCAAGCAAAAGTATATAACCACAACAGGGAACTGGTGGAATCATCTTTGTTTTTTCAACCATTTTTTTTTTTCACTGGTTGCTGAGCAAGATTCTAGAATAGTCCTTCGGGGAATCTCACTAGCAAGATTGTAGCCCATGTGCATTATGAACTCATAATTATTCAAAGCATGTTTTGTTTTGGTAACTTAAATGTTCTCTTTTTGTATGAAATAATATATTTCCTTCTCCTTTTTTTGGTACTCAGCAGTTTCTTAACAACCAAGACAATTTCCCTTTTCTGGCCATCCAAATATATATACAACAACATTGTATACATGTACACAATATATACAACAACATTGGAGTCTCTACGAAGTACTGTCCTAAGTAAAGCAATACCTAGAATCATAAGTTTTAAATGCGGATTAAAATATCCACTGCTCAATACAAGATTTTTCTCTGCAAAGGAGACAATGTTGTATGATAGATAAAGCAGATGCATAATAAAAGATAAGATGAACCGTGCCATGACCTGATATTATTTGCTTTGCCACCTCTCCCGACCTCAATCTTTTCATTCTCAGAAGTGAGATAACCTACCACACAGGGTTAGTAGGAGGAGAAAACCAAATCTTGCCTATGAAATCAGTTTGTAAAGCAAGGAGGTTTATATAAGTTACACTGTCATCAGGATGGTGTAAAGTTACCAACTCTGGATACCTTTCCATTAAAATATGCATACGGTGGGAAGTTGGGATTTGGGGAGAAGAAAGAAGGCACTGGACTAGTTATGGAAAGGATTCGAGGGCAGGGGAGAAAAGGTTAAAACTAGAAAACAGTGCTAGGGAGACAATAATATGGACCTATGCAGAGTCATGTGAAAAAAACCAAAGAAGTAAAAATGTACTTTTACTAAAAATTATTTTGCATAAAACACAACACTTTGTGTCTCCATGTTTTAAAGAACCTATCTTTTTGAGAATGTTTGCCAGAGATGCAAACCTGGTCATTAGAGTTTGGCCTTTTGAAGACAGCGTCAAATGAGGTATATGTTTGCCCACACATGCTTTTGCCAGAGTGCCAACAGGACACTCCCTATAAAGAGAGTGGCTCTGGTTGCTGTCTTTCAACAGGCTCACCTTTAACTGCTTCTCTAAATTACATTTGTTTTTCCTTCTCAGCATTCCCTGTTTAATCTAGTCTCATGGCTGTCCTACTTTGAAAGGTTGCAATCACTGACAGAGAGTAATTTTAATATTATCATTAAAATGTTATTTACCTAAGCAAAGTATACAACTTATTGTCTTTATTGTATACCAGATATTTTATATATGTATTGTTATTCAATTCATGCAAGTTATCAGTGATAACATTTCACAGGTGAGAACACAAAGGCTTGACTCTCCTAGCCCAAGTTCCCCAAGATCAAAATAGCATCCAAGAAATGGTTGGTTAAAAGTTATCTGAAAATTCCATGCTTCTCAGAAATGTTATGCAAGATTTTATTTAATGAAATTTAAGCAAAAATCCTCAGGTTTCACCACTCCCTTGCCGTTTCACTGGACACTCCTAATTCCAGAGCTTATACAACAGAAAACTGCTACAAACATTGAGACGAAATCTACCTTTTGGAGACCTGCACCAAACCTGGAGGACTGAACCAACTTTTTGGAATTCAACTCACAGCAAAAAGCAGGTTCAGAGATAGACTGTCAATATATCCATTCATTTCTTTAAGTAGCTGTGCGTATTTTATCCCCGCTCTCCCTCCACCCTATTTGTACTGCCACCATGTCAAATCTGCCCAAACTTGAGGTTGGCACTACCCTTCTAACAATTATATGAGTCATAGCAGGAGGGTGCCGTGATGCTAACTCAACTCACTCCATAGTCCACAGCCTGGGGAGAAACATCAGGAGGAGCTGAAAAATCTACCCTTAAATTTCACTGAACAAGACTACAACTCCTGCTTTCTGCTCATAGGCGTTTTCCACAAGATCAACTGGACTTTCAGATATTGAGAATAGATGAGGCTTGGATCAGAAAGCCCCAGTTTGTAGAACCTGTTTTTACAAAAGTACGTTGGGATATCAATAAATTCAGAATACTAAGGGCTCCTCTCATAATGATCACATTACCCTGTTCACCTCCAACAATCCTAAAAAAAAGATAGTTTTCTGTCTTCGCGCAACAGGATCACCTCAGGAAATTGCTAAAAATATACTTTCCCAGAGTTCACTCCAAGTCTACCGAACCAGAATCTACAGAATTTCCTGTAGAAACCAGGGATATCTGTTTTAACAAGCTTCCTAGTTGAGCCTAATGAAAATGCAAATTAGAGAAATACTGCTTCAGCCTAAATTGGTGACACAGTCATTCAAAATCATGGTGTAATTCATGGTGCTATGGCACTAAACATTTTATTTAGAACTTGGATCTCTCCTAGACTATCTAATTGCCCTAAGAGATGGCAGTTTCCTTGCCAGAGAGCTCTAAGCTCATGCTTGTGAGCATTCAACAAGGGGCAGATTCCAACTCAGACCCTAAGCCTGGCCAGATGAGGTGAAAAGATAGACAATTTCCTCCCTTCCCCAACTGCCTTCACTCCTGGCCAACCAAGAGCCGGCTGGTCACAAATGTAGTTACTTCATCAATAAGAATCAAATCCTATGTCAGCATTCGTTTGTTTTGGGAGGGCAGGTTCGCAATAAAATGACAAAACTAGTTGGGCAGAATACTCCTTTTTATGTCAACAAAAAAGTTTAACGGCAGAATACATTTACAGAATATGATATCTTCACTTTCACAAGGAAGAACTAAATCTCCATTTCCATGGTAAATACGTTGAACACAAAAAGCTTGGGACTAAGATCCCGAGGGTGAGAGCTCAAAATGGCACTGAATGCAACAGGTAAAGATCTGAATCACAGTGTGGCCTGTAGCCAGGCGAGGCCTGAGTTTACTCTTTATGCTCTGAACCTCAGCGGAGAGGAAGTTCAAAGCCAGTTAGCAGTTTCCAATGGGAAATTCATGTTCATTTTCAGCATTGCCTGTTTTTCCCTTTTTCACTTCCACAGTTGCAAGCTGAGTTTCTATACGCAAGCAGACAGCCACGGGTAAGCCCAGTTGAAGTGGTGCCAGTGGACCAGGTCACACAAAGATAAATGTCTAGTGTCTGATAGAAAGCTGGAGGGAACTGCATGTGGCCATGCAAAATAGGATCATCAGTGTCTCGTGAAAATGGGAGAGTCCTTGATCAAATATTTTCTAAAACACCAAAAAGATACACATTTAAAACAAGCTTGTGAAAATTATTAAAGCGTTCAGCTAAAAATGCAGTAAGAACGTATTCATTGATGCATTCAGAAAATGTGTATTTATCACATACTTACTATATGGCAGTTACTGTTCTAGGCACTGGGGATTCAAAGATAAATAGACAGACTTACCCCCAAAGAGCTTTGATTCTTGTAGGTAGGAGACAAATATGGGAACATCGGTTAGCAATGAGGAATGATGGGTGTTATAGCAGGTGGGTGGACAGGTAACTGTGGGAACCGAAGAGGGAACGGTCAAGTGGTTTTTGGAAAGAAAGCAGGAGAGAGCCTGTGTCAAGTCTTCAATAATGAGCAGGTGTTCGTTGGCAGACAAAGTGAATAGAAACTTTCAGGGAAGCATGAACAAAAGCCTCAGTCATGAAACAGATGGTACCTTTGGAAAAATGAAATAATTTGGGACAACTGGAACATCATAGACTGTAAGCGACAAGACCCAATGAGGATGATTCTAAAGAAGCAGCTCCTCCTGAGGAGCTGTAAACGATATGCTAGGTGCTAAGTAAGGCTCAATGGGACACCAATGAAGAACTTTAAGAGTCTTAGAGCTGATACTGAATATAAGAAAACCGGTATTATAGGCACGGAAAAACCAGGATGGAGACCATTGCAATGATCTGGACAGGATCATAAAGCCTGAATTAAGGCAGGAATACTGAAATAGAGATGTGTACAGATGTTAGAGCTGTTCAGAGTAGATATAATTCAGAGTAGAAATAATAGGCCATTCACAAAAGCTCAGCTAACCTAGTATCCCTCTTCTGATTCTTCCAAGTAGTCAAATTATTTGTTCAAATGATTCCACATAAGACATAAATGCGAAGACAACAGTCTAAATTCGATTTCACATCTCTGATGTTTAGGAATGTTACTGAGCAGTAAGATCGCTGAATATATAGACCAAGCAGGATGGAAAAGAAAAGAAGAGCCTGAGGTGATGTAAAATAAACAATTCTCTATGGTTGCTGGCAGTTGAAGGTTGGGGATTTAACTACAAAAGTTATCGAGAGGGAATTTTTTGGTGGGGAGCAGAGGGACATGAAACTGTTCTATATCTTGATTGTGGTAACATGACTCTAGACTTTTGTAAAAACTCATAGATCTATACACCAAAAAAATAAATTTTACTGTATGCAATTTTTTTAATAGGAGAGAAAGGCAAAAAATAGACAACCCTCGATGATAAATCAAGTTCATAAGAATCTGAGACAGGAAACCTACTCACTCTTCAACATTCCTTCATTTATTTAACAAATACTTATTGAACACATACACCATGCCAAAAACTGTGGTAGGTGCTAGATACGTGGTAGGAAATGGGTTTCATGGAGCCTGTAGTCTAGTGGAAAAGACATCCATTAAATAAATATTTAAGTAAATTCAATTATAATTATGATTTAAAAAATAAAATACATGTTATGAAAGCATTTAACAAGGTTCCTGGAAGTAGCAATATTGAAGCTAAATTCTGAATTACACATTTAAGTTGATTGATGGGGAACAGGTTGTGCTCAAGGGAAAGAACATTTGGAAAGACTCCGAGGTAGGAGTTCTCACATACCCACATGTGCTCACAACTTCCCTCACAAATTTATGATGCAGGTTAATGTAATTTGAGTTTCTAGAATCCTTTATGCTATATAATATTTCTTTTCTTTTCTTTTTTTTTTTTTTTTTTTGAGACGGAGTCTCGCTCTGTCGCCCAGGCTGGAGTACAGTGGCCGGATCTCAGCTCACTGCAAGCTCCGCCTCCCGGGTTCACGCCCTTCTCCTGCCTCAGCCTCCCAAGTAGCTGGGACTACAGGCTCCCGCCAACTCGCCCGGCTAGTTTTTTGTATTTTTTAGTAGAGACGGGGTTTCGCCGTGTTAGCTAGGTTGGTTTCGATCTCCTGACCTCGCGATCCACCCGTCTCAGCCTCCCAAAGTGCTGGGATTACAGGCTTGAGCCACCGCGCCCGGCCATTTCTTTTCTTTTTTAGAGACAGGGTTTCACTCTGTCACCCAGGCTGGGGCACAGTGGCACAATCATAATTCATTGCAGCCTCAAACTCCTGGGCTCAAGCAATCATCCCACCTCAGCCTTCCAAGTAGCTAGGACTACACGCATGCACCACCATACCTGGTTAATGTGCTTATTTTTTGTAAAAACAGGATCTCACTACGTTGCCCAGGCTGGTCTGTAAATAGGATTTTTAATTAGTAATTAATCATGTTCAGGTACTAACTAGTAGTTAATTGGTGATTAATTGATTTGTTATAAAGAATTGGTTAATAAATATAAAGCCTTAAATACAGAACCTAGAACATTAAGTATATAATAATTGTAAGTTATTATTACTACTATTATTTTTAGAAACCTTCTTTTTGTTTCTTAGAGAGGGGAGATGGCTATTAGACTCAATTTTTAGAAACAATGCAGAGAAACTACACGCTACTCCACCATACTAACTTCCTATGAATGGAGTCAGTGTCTGAGTCATAGGATGGGACTCATGACTATTATAAATGCTTTTTCAGCCAAAACAGAATCTTTGGGCCCCCTCTTTGGTAAATTCGTTTCTGTTTACATAATTTAATCTTTAAGAGCACATCTTGCAAACTTTCACTTCCAACTATGATGAAACAACTGGTATAGGACTAGCCCTCCACCCACAAACAATGAAATGGAAAAAAACATGTGAGGCAATTGTTTTTCAGCATTGGACAACAGGAAATTAAACACTGTGATCTCGGAGAGAGGAGAAATTCATTAGGTGAGCCCCATGATTATCCTGGATCTCTGCAAGGGTACATTTTTCCAACCACAGCATAGCAAGCTAGAATCCAGTCTGAGCACAGTAGTTCTGCTGAGCTGACAGGGCAGAGATCAGAGTTGAAGACAGGAAGCAGTATGAACCTGTTGAGCCAGGCACCAAAAAGAAAGGTATTTTGGGGGTGGTGAGAAGGTGGGTCCCAGAAGTTGTATGGAAGATTCTCTATGAATTCTTGACTCAGAGCTAAGGTGCACGTGCCCATGTCAAGACTACCTGGATCCTACAGTAAATATAGAGAATTGTTAGTGCAGAGACAAGTACAGAACAGAAATTGTAGACATTAAACAGTGCTGAAGAACATTGAAGTTTTGGCCAATCCAGAGTGACAAGACCTTGTTATTAATTTATTAACACACCAACCATCTAACTGAGATACCAGAAGAGATTAGAACCATGCTTTAGAGTAAGGTCTACTCCAGGCCCACATTAACAAAAATAAAAACCAAGCCTCATTTTTTTTTTTTTTTTTTTTTTTTGTGATGGAGTCTCACTCTTTTGCCCAGGTTGGAATGCAATGGCGCTATCTTGGCTCACTGCAACCTCCGCCACCTGGGTTCAAGCAATTCTCCTGCCTCAGCCTCCCAAGTAGCTGGGATTACAGGCACCCACCACCACACCTGGCTAATTTTTGTATTTTTAGTAGAGAGGGGGTTTCACCATGTTGACCAGGCTAATCATGAACTCCTGACCTCAGGTGATCCACCCACCTCAGCCTCCCAAAGTGCTGGGATTACAGGCATGAGCCACTGTGCCCAGCCAAAACCAAACCTTTAAAATATCTGCAGAATTGGAGGTTGAAATGTGCCAAGATAGAAGAACTTGGGAAATATATTGAGTTTTCCGGAGATGTACCCTAGCAAAGCATGAAAACTAGCCCACAGAAGTGCAAGGTAATCTGCAGGTAATGAAACTGCCTAATAGAAGACAGGGTAACACTTCTCACAAGAAGAAAACAAAATCCAGAGCCTAAAGTCTACACAATGTATCACCAACAATGTCCAGTGTACAACTTAAAAATTGGTAGACATTTAAAAAAAAAAAAAAAAAGGCAAACATGATCCACATTACCCACAGTCAAAGAGAAAATACCAGTCTCAACATTACTGAGATCTTGGGTTTAGAAGAAAAAAAAAGACTTTAATTTTTTATTTTATTTTATTTTATTTATTTATTTTTGAGACGGAGTTTCGCTCTTGTTGCCTAGGCTGGAGTACAATGGCGCAATCTCTGCTCACCACAACCTCCGCCTCCAGGGTTCAAGAGATTCTCCTGCCTCAGCTTCCCGAGTAGCTGGAATTACAGGCATGTGCCACCACGCCAGGCTAATTTTGTATTTTTAGTAGAGTCGGGGTTTCTCCATATTGCTTAGGCTGGTCTCGAACTCCTGACCTCAGGTGATCCGCCTGCCCCGGCCTCCCAAAGTGCTGGGATTACAGGCCTGAGACACAAGGAAAGACTTTGAAAGCAGCACCTATAAATGTGGCTCAAAGAATTAAATGATATATGTTCAAAGAATCAAAGTATTGGTTTAATGAGTGAAAAGACAGAAAATCTCAGCACAGAAATGAAACCTATAAAAAAGAACTACATAGAAATACTGAAACTGAAAAGTTTAATGACAAAAAGACATCACAGTACATCAGAGATGGTAGAAGAAGCACAGTGAAGTTGAACACAGGAAAACAGGCCAATAGAAAATATTCAGGCTAATAGATGGAGAAAAAATAGATTCAAGAAAAATAAACAGATCCTCAGAGACCTTCAGGACAATAGAAAATGGTATAAATAAGTATAATTAGAGACCCAGAAGAAGAAAATGAAAATGGGGCAAAACAATTTTTTAGGAAGTGATAAAAAGGCAAGCCACAGACTGGGAAAAATTCTTACAATACATATATCTGAAATACATTTATATCTAGAATATATATTTTAAAAAACAGTTACAACTCAATAATAATACAATCCAATTCTTTTAATGGATGAAAACTTGAACAGATGCTTCACTAACAAGATATGTGAATGGTAAGTAAGCACAAGAAGAGATGCTTAACGTCATTAGTCACCCTGGAAATTAAATCTATAAGATAATACTACGCATCTTAAAAAGACTGGCAATACCACGTTTGAGGGAAGATTGAAAAATCTCTTCTGCATTGCCATTTGAAGAGAAAAATGACACAACCACTTTAAAAAAGAGTTTGACCATTTCTTTTAAGGCTAAACATACACTTATATGAACCAGGTTCTTCACTCCTAGGAATTTAAAATGAAATGAGAACATATGTCCACACAAATACTGTTCATATCAACTTTATTCAATAATAGTCCCAAACTGCAAAGAACCCAAATAGGTGAATGGCTAACAAACTGTTATGAGTGCAATGGAATTCTAGTCAGCAATAGAAATATACTTTAGTGATCAACGCACCAATCCGGATGAATCTCAAAAATATCATGCTGAATGAAAGAAACCCAGAAAGTAGTACAGACTGTATGATTCTATTTCAATGAGGTTCTTGAAGAGGCAAAAACTAATCTACAATGATACAATAGAAATCAGATCAATAGCTGTGTAGAAGGAGAGATTGACAGCAAAGGGGCATGAAGGAAATTTCTGGGATGTCAAAAATGTTCTGTATCTTGATTGGGTGGTGGTTACATAGGTGTATACATTTGTTAAACTGTACACTTAAAATGTATGCATTAATTACACCTCGCAAAGTTGATTTTTAAAAGAACACTTGCATAACCCTTTAAATTAGGAGCCTTATTATCTTCATCATCATTCTTTAATGAGTCATTCAGCAATAAATTTTATAAGGAACGAGTTATTTACGAATCACACAAAGGCACCCCAAACGAATGCCTAATCATTCGTTCATTTCTGTGTGCACGGCTGGAGAAATAGATGCTGGTTAAACCAATAAAGCCCCTGCTCGTCATCTGTGATCCCAGGCTGCAGAAAAAACTGTAATGTAAGTTCTCATCTTAGTTCCAAGAGCTCTTGACAACTGTTTGTTGACCAGTCTCTGAAGTGAGTGTGTCTATTTATTTTAAACAAGTTGTACCATCTGAAATCTTGGCTGCTACAGAGCTAAGGGGTTCTTTCCCTACAACAGGGTTCCCCAACTCCCGGGCCATGAACTGGTACTAGAGATGGGTGAGCCAGCATTACCACCTGAGCTCTGCCTCTTGTCAGATCAGCCTCCGGCATTAGATTCTCACAGAAGCGTGAACCCTATTGTGAACTGTGCATGTAAGGAATCTAGGTTGCGTCCTGCTTATGTGAATCTAATGCCTGATGATCTGAGGTGGAACGGTTTCATTCCGAAATCATCTGCTCACCCACATCCCATCAATGGAAAAATTGTCTTCCATGAAACTGGTCCCTGGTGCCAAAAAGGTTGGAGACCGCTGCCCTACAAAACATGCCCCACTCTTACAGTAGAGGTAAATGGCTAGAGTATGGCAACACAGTAAGCTGATGCTACTACTGGTCAGATATGCTGTACTAATCACCTTCCCCTGCTCCAGGACCGTTTTATAGATTCTTTTGAAAACACTGGCAATAGGGAAGCTAAACTTTCCTTGAAATTTTCCAGGCTGGGCACGGTGGCTCATGCCTGTAATCCCAGCACTTTGGGAGGCCAAGGCAGTGGATCATGAGGTCAGGAGTTCAAGATCAGCCTGGCCAACATGGTGAAACCCCATCTCTACTAAAAACCACAAAAATTAGCCAGGCATGGTGGCACGCACCTGTGGTTCCAGCTACTTGGGAGGCTGAGGCAGAAGACTCGCTTGAATCCGGGGGTGGAGGTTGCAGCGAGCCATGATCATGTCACTGCACTCCAGGCTGGGCAATAGGGCGAGACTCCATCTCAAAAAAAAAAAGAAAAGAAAAAAAAGAAATTTTCCTATCTGGAATGGGGAAGTGATGGACAAAAGTGAGGTATCATAAACTAAAGACACTGCTAGCCTGTGTAATGACCACACATCCTAAGACAAGTGCCCCGTTTATTGGAAAACTTCTCTTGCTGATTTGCAGCCTTAATTAAAATAGCAGGAAATGTATAAAATTGCACTATAAGCTCAAACCCTATGTTATATATTGTATTCACTTTCTATTGTTGTGTAACAAATTACCCCTAAATTTAGCAGCTCAGAACTCCACCCATGTGTTATCTCACAGTTCGGCAGGTCAGAGTCTGGGCGGGGTTGGCTTGACTCTCTGCATGGAGTAACACAACGCCAAACTCAAACACCTGTCACCAGGGCTGGGCTCTTATCTGGAGGCTCTGAGCAAGAATCTGCTTCTAAGCTTAATCAGGTTGTTGGCAGAAGTCAATTCCTTGTGGATGTAGGACTGATATTCCATTTTCTGTTTTCATATTTAAAAACTACCTGCATTCCTTGGTTCATTGCTCCCTTGCTCCATCCTCAAAGCCAGTAATTGTGGGTTGAGTCCTTCTCAGGCTTGGAATCTCTAGGATTTCCTCTTCCGCCTCCAGCCAAAGAAAACGCTCCGCTTTTAAAGGGCCCATGTGATTAGATGAGTAGTTTCCCTATCTTAAGCTCAGCTGGTTAATAATTACTTTATTTACATTTGCAAAATCACTTTTGCTATGTAACCTAACAGAATCACAGGAGTAACACCTGGGGCAATGGACCATCTTAGAATTCTGCCTACGATTCCAACGCTGGAGTCTATCCAGCACCACTCACCTTTGTGTCCTCAAAAATACCACTGACTCAGGCATTTTAAAGTTGTATTTAAAAAGTAAATGCTGCAGTAGCACACACCTGTAATCTCAGCACTTTGGAAGGCTGAGAAGGGAGCATTACTTGAGGCCAGGAGTCGCCTGGGAAATATAGTGAGACCCCCATCTTTACAACAAAAATAAATTAGCCGGGCATGGTAGTATGAATCTGTAGTCCCAGCTACTCAGGAAGCTGAGGAGGGAGAATCACTTGACCCCGGTAGGTCAAAGCTGCAGTGAGCTATGATCATGCACTGCACTCCAGCCTGGATGAGAGTGTGAAAAAGAGAGGGGAGAGGAGAAGGAGTGGGGAGTGGGGAGTGGGGAGGGGGGAGGGGGGAGGGGGCAGAACAAAAGGAAAGAAAGAGAGAAGGAAGGAAGGAGGAGGGAGAGAGGAAAGGAATGAAGGAAGGAAGGAGGAGGGAGAAAGGAAAGGAAGGAAGGAAGGAAGGAAGGAAGGAAGGAAGGAAGGAAGGAAGGAAGGAAGGAAGGAAGGGAGGGAGGGAGAAGGGTAGGAAGGAAGGATAAAGGGAAGGAAGAGAAAATGCTGCTAGTCAGTGATTCATAGCTCACTTTCCTGATTGCAATAATTAAGTCTGGAATATGACAGAAAATACCAGATAATGAAAGTTAGAGGAATTGTGTTTTAATCCCAGGAGTTCAGGGAAGAGAGCAGTCAGTATGAGCTGGAAAAAGTTTAATAGAGAAAGTGGCACCCAAGCAGGGCTCTCTAGGATGCACAGAATTTGGGGAGGTGAGGACATGACAAGAGACAGGAATAAACGGAGCACCAGCTGATACAGTGAAGAGACCCACCTGATAGCCCACTGGGGAAAAATGAGATGAGATAGCCAGGCAGGGTCAAGCTAAGGTCAACATACCTTTGTAAACCAGAACAAAAGTTTGCATCTGATTCAACAGGCAGCACTGAGCCTTTGAAAAACTTTCTATGTTTCTTTAACAGTATGCCAAGTGGTGGAAATTTTTTGATTGGTAAGAAAAGCAGGAAGATTGGAGGAAAAATAATTAGAAAGCTATTTATTGGGGACACAAGTTACTCAGCTATTAGCGATTTTTACTGACAATTTATAATGCTTGGAGTGGGCTTTAACTTATTCTAGAAGAAAATGTGGGGGCAAAGAAGAAACAAAAATGGCAAAATGTTTATAATTGATGAAGCTTCATGATAGATATATGTGTTCAATATACTATTCTGCCTACTTGTGTGTTTGAATGTTTCCATAATAAAAAGTCAGGTTTCTAAGTCTATTGTGGTAATCCAAGAATAAAGTCTTGAAAACTTATATGTGGGTGGTGGCAGAGAAGATAGAAAAAAATATTTTAACAGACTTTTTTTAACTACCCTAATAACTGATTAACAGACATTTTGACCTTGATAACAGATTTGGTATAACTTTAGCTGAGGAAAGAAACAAAATTGATTGATTTATATAGACAGGGAAATAGAATAATGTCATAAAAGAGAAACTTGTCAGCTGTCTATAAATCCTGCACTTTAAATGATGTACCTCATTAGCCTGTATGATTAGAATGTGTATAGAAATTAATAACCTGTGTAATCCCAGCACTTTGGGAGGCCGAGACGGGAGGATCACGAGGTCAGGAGATCGAGACCATCCTGGCTAACACTGTGAAACCCCGTCTTTACTAAAAAAATACAAAAAATTAGCCGGGCGAGATGGCGGGCGCCTGTAGTCCCAGCTACTCGGGAGGCTGAGGCGAGAGAATGGCGTAAACCCGGGAGGCGGAGCTTGCAGTGAGCTGAGATCCGGCCACTGCACTCCAGCCTGGGCAACAGAGCGAGACTCCGTCTCAAAAAAAAAAAAAAAGAAAGAAATTAATAACCTGTGTAAATTAAACTTCTGTCTATACATCTTATTACACCACACTGGCATGATCATGGATGGCTCACTGCAGCCCAGAACTCCTGGGCCCAAAGAGTCCTCCCGCTTCAGCCTCCAAGTGGCAGACACTACAGGCATGTGCCACCACACCTGGCTAAAAATGTATATTTTTAAAAAATTTTCCAGGAATATTTTGGGTAGAGGCACCATCCAAATGCTTACTTGTTTTCCCAAATCATATATTTTGAATTTTCCTTACATATGTGTAAGAAGTTACACCAGACAAAATTGCTATCCTGAAGACGACCAATTCTTCCATATCTGTGAGAGCCTAAAAAGGAGAACTTTTTGAAATTTTGAAAGTATTCTGGAAGGAATACTTCTTGGGAGCAAAAGAAAAGGATACCTTTTTTAAAGACAAAAGAAAAGTGACATCTAATGTGAAAATAAATAAATAAATAAAACAACTCTGGCACCAATTCAGAAAAGCAGACTCGCAGTGGACACACTCCCACTGAGGCAAACACCAAAACTAACCCTGGAGTGCTGGAATAAAAGAGCAGTTCGCCTCCAGAGCAGTCCACACCTGGGGCTTCCACAAAGGCCAGTCAGGAAGTACCCTACAGTCTTAGGCAATCACTCGAAATTAAAAGTCCTACCTGAGAGATGTTCAGAAAGAAATATTCATCTTATAAGTTCTAGAGATCTGTTGTACAACGTTGTCCCTCTTATTGTACACTTTACAATTTCTTAGGAAAATAAAATGAATGTTCTTACCATGATAAAATAATTTTTTAAAAAAGGAAATATTAATCTTACTCGTTTTTTAAGAGAAATAATGGTAACAGAAATTATTATAAATCCTCTTTCCTGGCGTAGTAAGTTTTAAGTTAAGGTTGCCCAAAAGATATATCCACATCCTAATCCTCAGAACCTGTGAATGTGACCTCATTTGGAAAAAGGGTCTTTGTACAATTAAGAATATTGAGGCTGGGCATGGTGGCTCATGCCTATAATCCCAGCACTTTGGGAGGCCAAGGTGGGCAGATCACTTGAGGTCAGGAGTTCGAGAGCGCCGTGGCCAAAATGGTGAAACCTTGTCTTTACTAAAAATACAAAAATTAGCTGGACATGGTGGAGCACGCTTGTCATCCTAGCAACTTGGGAGGCTGAGGCTAGAGGATTGCTTGAACCCAGGAGGCAGAGGTTGCAGTGAATTGAGATTGTGCCACTGCACTCCAGGCCTGGGTGACAGAGAGAGACTCTGTCTCAAAAAAAAAAAAAAAAAAAAGGCTGAGCGCTGTGGCTCACGCCTGTAATCCCAATACTTTGGGAGGCCGAGGTGCGCGGATCATCTGAGGCCAGGAGTTCAAGACCAGCCTGACCAACATGGTGAAACCCCATCTCTACTAAAATAGAAAATTAGCCAGGTGTGGTGGTGCATGCCCGTAATCCCAGCTACTCAGGAGGCTGAGGAAGGAGAATCGCTTGAATCCAGGAGGTGGAGGTTGTAGTGAGTTAAGATGGCACCATTGCACTCCAGCCTGGGCAAGAAGAGCGAAACTATTCCTCAAAAAAATTAAATTAAATTAAATTAAATTAAATTAAATTAAATTAAATTAAGATGAGGTCATCCTGGATTACTCAGGTGGCCCCTAAATTCAGTGGTAAGAGTCCTTGTAAGAGATATACAGAGAGGAGGCACAGGGAGAAGAGGAGAAGGCCATATGGAGATGGAGCAGACACTGGAGTTACATTACCACAAGGCAAGGAACACCTGGAGTCACTAGAAGCTGGACTAGAAGGCATGAATTCCACCTACGGCCTTTGGAAGGCACATGTTTCTGCCACCACCTTGGTTTCAGAATTCTGGCCTCCAGAACTGTGACAAAATGAATTTCTCTTAGTTAAGCCACCAAGTCTGTGGTTGTTATACAGTCCTGGGAAACTAACATACTTGAGAAACTTACACTAGAATCACCTTAGAAAAGTGATTTCTGAAATCAGGAAAAAAAAAAAAATAAAGCAACTCATGATTGTATCTTCAAAGCTAGTTTCTATACCATAGGATCCAACGTGCCTGGCACACGGCACACCATCAATTGCTACTTCATCCCCATATGCATTCCAGCAACCCATTCTGTTACCGCCATATGGCTACTGCCCAACCCCAGCTACTCTCCAAAGTCTGCATTTCCTAATTAATTTAAACTAAAACTGCACTAGAATCACCACATATAACCTGCCAGAAACCTGAAAACCCTAGAGGTTCTGATTCAGGAAGCTTGTTTAACAAGCTTCACATAAGATACTAATGTCCACCAAAGACTGAAACCTCCAACCCAGGGCACTCAGCAGCTGCGCTATCTCATCCCCAAATCCTCTTGGGCTGATAAGCCAGGGGAATGGTGTGATGGAGAGAGCAGGGACCACAGGCCAGAGGACAAGGAGTACAAAGAAGAAAGCAAGACACATTTTGAGAGGAATCTACAATCAGTCAGGCATGATGGCTCATGCCTGTAATCCCAGCAGTTTGGGAGGCTGAGGTGGGCGGATCACTTGAGGCCAGGAGTTCGAGACCAGCCTGGCCAACATGGTGAAACCCCATCTCTATTAAAAATACAAAGACATTAGCCAGGTGTGGTGGTGCGTGCCTGTAATTTCAGCTACTCAGGAGGCTGAGGCACAAGAATTGCTTGAACCTGGGAGGTGGATACTGAGTGAGCCAAGATCTTGCCACTGACTCCAGCCTAGGCAGCAGAGCAAGACTCCATCTCAAAAAAGCAAACACACAAACAAACAAAAACAACCAATCTTACTCCTCCTAGAAATGTGCCACCCATGCAATGTTTCTGGGTCTGCACAGACTCCAAAGGCTTGAAGCATAAAAGTACTGGATTAAGTCATAAACTGTATGTGAATACTAAAAATATTTGTAGACTGAAGAATAAATATGCCAAGAAAAAAAAATTTTTACGAAGTCTTGAAATTAAATTCAATTTAGGAACTATTTATTGAATGTCTACAATGTGTCAGATACTGTGCTAGGTGCAGGGCCTCTGATGACTAATGAGGCAGTGTCTCCCCTTCTCTCAAGGATTAATCCAGGGCACCAGCAGGTATAGCCAAAACCTAGTAGCATGGTTACAAGTAATCTCAAACCTTGTACCCAGGCCTGATCTCAGAGGAACCATCACAAACTTAGCCAGTGACTGAAGCTGATTTCTCTCTGAGGTCATATTCAATACAGAATAACTGAGGTTATCAGAAAATGGAAGTTAGTGGCTGTATGTTTAAGTTGACATTTGTTAAAAGTCAGAGACATTTGAGGAAATTTTCCTGTCCTGATTAAGCAAAAATATAGAAAGGATATTAAATGTTACTGATTTGACTAACAAATCGAGCTAGAAGATTTGATCTCTGACTCTTGTAGGGTGTTCTTAGTCAATATCAAACTACAGTACTAACATTAGTCCTTTGTGTTTTTGTTTGTTTGTTTTTTTCTTTGTTTGTTTTTGAGATGGAGTCTCGCTTTGTCGCCCAGGCTGGAGTGCAGTGGCGCGATCTCGGCTCACTGCAAGCTCTGCCTCCTGGGTTCACGCCATTCTCCTGCCTCAGCCTCCGAGTAGCTGGGACTACAGGCACCTGCCACCACGCCCGGCTAATTTTTTGTATTTTTAGTAGAGGCAGGGTTTCACCGTGTTAGCCAGGATGGTCTCGATCTCCTGACCTCATGATCCGCCCGCCTCAGCCTCCCAAAGTGCTGGGATTACAGGCGTGAGCCACCACACCCGGCATTAGCCTTTTGTAAAGACAGACTGCCTGATTTATTTTCTTTAATGAGTCCAACTATGCCCATGCCCATTTTCATTAACATATCATCCATGTCACTGTGAAATCATGTGGCAGAATTAAATTCAGAACCATGATAGTCAATAATTCATTAGTAATTAATAGTATAACTCTGGCTCAAAACATCACCTCCCCCAACACAATCAGTGACTCTAAGTAGGACTGGCATCCATTGGTTCACTCATTTAACCAATATTTTATGAACCATTTCCATGTGCCAGGCACTGTGCTAGGCACTGAAGTTGCAGCAATGAGCACACAGACTTGGCTTCTGTGAGGCTTTAAGATATATTCAATCAAGAGCCATTTCCCATATTCCTGTGGCAGATATCACGAATCAACCACAGTAACCTCTCCTGACAAGCCCCTACGAGCCCAAGGATTTTTCTCAACTTGATACTCGAGAATATTACCAGAGGTGGAACACAAGATGAGTTTGATTGACCACTCCAGAGTCTAACTAACTATATCAAAATCACCTGCTATTCCCACTGACGACTATGCTTTGGTTCATACTGTTTGTTTCTTTTACCTGCCTCTCCTCCCTTTAGATGAACATCCAAATCAACTATTCAGAAGATACAGTTCAAATGCTCTACCTTGAATCCTCCCCATGTTATATGAAAGAAGAAAAATATTTGATGTGCAGAAATGAAACTAGAGTGGATTCCTGCGAGTCATGGTCTTCTGAAGGTTGTAAAGCCCCAAATATTGTACATAATATTTGTGTGTACACATATATTTGCATTTTTCCAGGGAAAGGATTCATAGCTTTCACCAGATTCTCAAAACAGGCTATAAGAACTAGACTATATGTGCAGTAATTGTAATGACATACTGACAGACATTGATGTGTTTGTTCTCATACATGTCAAAATGGCTTGCTGGCAAAGGGAAGAACCTTTCCCAGGTTTACATTTCTCTAAGGATGACCCTGGTAATCTCCAAACTGTTTTTCCTATGATTCACTGCTCCCACTTAGCTTTTTTTTTTTTTTTTAGCATCTAAACATCTGAATGATTGACAGCATCTATTAAACGTCCATGATAATTTCAAAACCTAACACACTTCTACTAGTAAACTTAGCAAATAGATTTTGATGTTAACTCTTGTATACTTTCAGGAAACATGTTATCCAAAAAACCCAAATTAACACATATTAACTAACTCAAAGGTATTTAAAATCATCATTAGTACTTTTTTCTATCTAGGGAAATATAAATAAGACACTAGGAAAAGAAAATGCATGTAAGACAAATAATATTAGTGAATTAGTTTATTTAAAACCATCAGTTTTTCCAACGTGAATGGACTGGTTCATATCACACCCTATTTAGAGATACAAGGTGATTATAACTAATGTGTCTACAAGACATACTGGGTCAAACAATGTGATCAATCCAAAGGGTATCTTTTAAAAAGAATTTAAGTACTCAGCTGCAAACATAAGTTAGTCACAAATGAGATTTTAAAAAAAAAAAGTTTTTAATGAGTCAATTTTATTATAAAAACTTAGCGTGTAATCACAGCCAAATGCATTCCTCAGGCATGCCAGTGGCAAGCAAAATGATGTTAATAGAATGTTATTAAAAAATAAAACTTTTTCTGAATGATATATGTAAAACATCATGGCACATTATCATCATTTGACAACAGAAAACAGGACAGGAAGACATGTTTCAATATTGACTTTTTGTTGTTTCTATAAAGGTAAAAAAAACAAAAATTTCAACAGAACACATAAATCAGAAATTCTAAAGAGTAAGCCATAAAGAGGTGTTCTCTTCCATGCAATTGCCAGCCGGGCATGGTGGCTCACTCCTGTAATCCCAGCATTTTGGGAGGCTAAGGCAGGCAGATGGCATAAGCTCAGAAGTTCAAGACCAACCTGGGCAAGGTGGCAAGATCCTGCCTCTACAAAAAATAAAATTAGCCAGGCGTGGTGGTGCACACCTGTAGTCACAGCTACTCAGGAGGCTGAGGTGGGAGGATCACTTGAGTCCAGGTCAAGCCTGAAGTGAGTCAAGATCATGCCACTGCACTCCAACCTGGGTGCCGAGCAAGACCCTGTCTCAGGAAGGTAAAAAAGCATGCAATTCCCTACAAATAATGTCTAATTTCAATGCATGAGAAAAAGTATCTTTACAATTCAAATATATCTTTCAGCCAACAGAGGAACAACTCCATAACTCCCCATCTGCTTTATCTACAAAGACTTAGTGATTACACAATAAAAACTCCTTGGAATTGTAAAATAAATTTTAAATAGCAATAATTCACTTGTTATTTTCTATTTTATTGACTTATACATTTTCAAATATGACCATGTTAATGACCAAGTATGTACAATATTTTTAAGGACAAAATAACAATTATATACAGTTTGCAAAGATCAAATTCTAACCATGGACACCTTTCTTCTAGTCCAATGACCGAAGCCTGTCCAGTGCCAGTAACTCCCAGGGACTGCATAAGGCCAAATGAAGCCTCAATGCTGTATTTACCTTTTTCCTTTCACACGCTTTCATTTTTCTTAAAGAAACATTTACAATGCACCTGCTTTGAAAATATTAACAATGTTTTGTGCCACAGATCAAAGTCCTTGCCTACTCACAAGCTACTGTTAATTGAAGGCAATGTTACCACTCAGATCAAATTCATATGTCTAGATCCCAGATACCTGGGTATGAAATATGCAAATCTGCCAAGAGAAATTAGATATTTTTCTTTTCTTTTAATATAACCCACTATATAATAGTGAACTAAATATGTTTGTTTCATAGAAACAACTCACATTTGCCAATATGAGGCAAATGGTCTATGTACAGATATATCAGGACTGCCTAACTGACAGTGAGTGTTGCTAGCCAGGCTCCAAGCTAATGGAGCTAATACGGTGGAGCTCTCTGCTGAATGGACTTCCCCTTCAGGATACGTCGGATCTGGAAGAGAAACAAATAAAATTTGTGAGGTTTATTTCTTATGGCCAATGCAGTGTATTTCCTTCTGGGTTTCATTCCTTTCTTATACAATCTACACTACTCCTATTAACTTGTAAGTATGTGAAGAAATACATACAATACTTATCAAGATTTTGAGGTGACTCTTAAAAACACTAAACTCCTTTTAAAGCTTATTTCAGATCTCCTATAATAATCTTTGGGTCCAAGAAAGTAAAACATCTCCATTAAAAATTATCTGAAGTTGAAAATCTCCATAAACTTAAGTAACACCTATATTCTTTTCCTAATTTTTACTCTTGCTATTCGTGAGAACATTTAATATAAGGCAGTAATTAAGGCAAATTATAATATCTCACTTATCTTGAAGTCAGCCTCAACTAACAAGAACACAAAACCCACATTTTATGATACACACACACAAGTAAATCCTTAATACCATTCGAGTCAAAACAGCTGTCATGATATCCATTAAAGCATCTACACATAACTTCATGGATCACAGTAAAGAACCCGGCTCATTCAGAGTGATTCATTTTATACCCCAGTCTGACAAATTTTATTTTCTATCTCTCAGCCTCCAGCAGATAAGAAGCAACAATTTAGAAGAAAGGAGATTGAGGTAGGAGATACAACTGATAGCTGCTAGAAGGAAACACACGATCACAGTATGACGATAAAAGCCAGGAAAAAGACCCTCTACCTGCCCAACACACACAAAATACCAAAGCAAAAAGGAGATAATCTGAGAACATTGAATGAAGAGCTAAATGGCTTAACACGTCAGTAATCCCTGAGAGCATAGTTATAGGACTGCATACCACAGACAGTGAAGCAGAAGCAAATACTGAGCTTAGGACTCTGCCTTTTCACAAGTTAATGATGGTTCTGGTCCTCGGAACCTCTCTGAGTATCAATTTTCTCAGCTGAAACTTGGAAGTTGCAAAGTTCTTCTAACTATTAAATGATATACATGAAAACTCTTTACAAACTATCGAAAGATTCCTTCTAAATTACACAGAGCTCTCTACCTAAAGGCTACTATAACACTATGGTCATAATGACAGCTCAGAATCAAAGAAAAAGCTCAACTGCAGTCCACATATTTTATTTTGTGATTAGTAAAGTATGTAATGACCTACCCACAGCCACAATCTCCCTCATTCCCCCCAGGAAAAGAGTTCTATCAAAAACATTTTAAGTTCTTAAAAGAGTAAGTTCTTATTATCTAAAAAGTTTACTCATGAAACTATTCAATCCTCAATGATAACATATAACCATATTTGATGAATACAGCATTAATTCTGTTTAAAGTATAAAGTATTTCTAGGCTTGAAATTATGTAATTTTTCCATTTTTGGTTCAGTATCACTTTGTAGCTAGAAACAATTCTAACGACTGATGTTCACTGAGCTCTTCTTACTCTGGACCTGGGACTACTGTCAGCACTCCACATATAACAACTCATTTAATATCCACAATATCTGAAGGCTCATACCTTACAAGACTAAGATTCTCTTTCCTTGGTATCTGCAGGAACCTTGGTACCTTCTCTTTCCGCACCTTAAACCATTCTGACTTACTCTAACCCTAAGTCTGTGTCACAGAATACTACCTGACCTCTAACCATTTTGAGTCTATGGATAAACTCTCAGATTTCTTAACTGCTCTGTTTCCAAAGGAAGAGGAACACCAAAATGCTATGATGGCTACCGTGAGACACAGACACTGATAGAGCCCACCTAAAGAGCAACAGCGGGCCTCTGCCCTGCACAGCCTAATCTCCCTTTATGTTTCAGACTGGAGTGCCAAAAAGTACTTCCTCTCCCTCCTGTGCCTCTCACCTGTTCTCCCACAGGGCCATCGGGAACCAAATGCACTGGCTGTTCGTTCTCCAAGTTCCGAGTACTTGGGTCGGCTCCCTTCCTCATCAACAGGCGGACGGCATCTAATTGTGTCAGCCGGTACTGCAGGCTGGCAGCAACATGGAGGGCAGTGTTGCCGTTGTAAGCCTGAAGATAAAATGAAAGACCAGACATCGGGAAGGGGGAAATTTCATGAAAGGAGCTCAACAACTTTGACAAGGTGTACAGAAGGCCATTCCCACTCTGGTGTGGTTATTGAAGCTTTCTAAAAGTACCTTTGCATTCACAAAAGACAGGCAACTGGGCAGCTCCAAAAAGAGGCG
Organism: Trachypithecus francoisi; assembly: GCF_009764315.1. NCBI lineage: Eukaryota > Metazoa > Chordata > Mammalia > Primates > Cercopithecidae > Trachypithecus > Trachypithecus francoisi. The sequence goes on from NW_022681453.1 coordinate 87,385,324, forward strand.
AATGAGTTCCAGATTTGCTTCTTCAGCTGCTAAATGCAGGGCTGTGCGGCCACTTTTGCGATCCTTGTCAAAGGCAAGAGGGAGAAAAAAAAAAAAAAGAAAATCCAGATACCATGCCTTGGAATACACTTTTCACCCAGTCTCTTGAATATCTGATTCGGCTTCAGAGACTCACTTTGAATGCTCCCTTCTCCACAATGCCTTGCTTAATCCCAAGCTAAAGGGAATCTTATTTCTCTTAAATTTCCTATTAATTTGCCTATATGCCTCTTGTCACAATGTACCTTTTTATACAGAGTGGCCATAAAATGTAGAAAAATAAATGATATTTTTAAATCCTATGTCGTAACATATCAGTAAACTATGTATTATGTATTCACCTGCATTTCCAGACTTGGTAGCCTCCCGGTAGAGCCATATTTAGCTATATCTCTCACCTCTTTTACTAGACAGTAAGCCTCAAGGGTCCAAACGGTTTATGACTTAGGCAATTTTCCCCCACATATTCAGTGAATAAAACCAAATTTTAAAAGAATATTTTCCAGCTTAAAAAACAGAAGATGAATTTCACATCCCACAACAATGAAGAAACCCTTACAAAAAGCACCACCTTTATTCTCAGTGTATGAAAATGGAAGCCAAAATGACAATATCAATTTTAGGTATTTTCTTTTCCTTTCAAAGACTAATTTATTTTACACCTAAATGACCTTTTGGATAATAATCCACAGATGCAAAACAAATCAAAAAAACACATGAAACAATCTGTTAAAATCTGAGCTTCTTAACCACCCCATACATTGCTACTCACACCATTAATTTCAAAAAAAAAAAAAAAAGAGAAGTTTGAATCTATACTTGGAAGCAAGGTCTTTTGCTCTTCTGCTATAACCAGCTTCTCCCCTACCCCATCTTAAACCTTTTCTTTAAATTTACCTTCGCTTCCACCGCTGCTCCCATTTGAATTAGGCACTTAATGGTATCAACCAGACTCTTATTCTTCAGTAAAAGCTCCTGAACTTCAGGTGAATGAGGCTGTTGATTTCTCTGGAGTTCATGGACCACAGCATTGTGGGCTATGACTGCACAATGAAGGGGAGTCAGGCCTAGAAGAAAAGTATAATCAAGCAGTGGTCGAGCATCCCATCGGGTCTTTTGGTCCTTCTATAACGACAAAAGTTGAGGATGGCCTGTAACTTAACCTACAAATGGGCTTCACAAGAACTAGTAAAGCAATCTGAATATAGTCCCTTTGTTGGGTCTCAGTGCTAATTTTACCTACAGAGTATTTTAGCTTTAATTACCTTCCTTCTTAGTATGATACTTAGTACCCTTAGACCTTATGGGTCCCCCCCCCCAAGGGGCTCTCAATCTAATAAAGTTTCAGTTGCTTACCATCATAGTTAGTTGCCTCAAGATCCACAAACTGATTACTTCCCACTGCTCCCTTCTGAATCGCCTGCAGGTTTTAAAAACAGACATCTGTTAGCAACACAAGCTGTGCATATACGTAACTATTACAATCCCCAAGAAATGAGTAAGTTAACTCAAAATAGATTATTGCAATAGGCAACCTATATCCAACTTCTAATATCCAACTGTATCTCTCCGGCCTTGCAATGATGGAAGCCTGGTCTGCTGCCTCTTACCTGAAGCACCTGGGAGTGGCCCTTCTCAGCACAGACATGCAGAGGTGTTCTCCCCCAGCAGTCTGTGGTGTTCACCTGCGCCCCGAGGTTCACCAGATCCTGCACAATGAGATGCTGATTGGCAGCCACTGCCACCTGAAAGGCACTCTGTGGATATCCAGAGGAAAAAAGGTATTTTAAACATACAATGTTATCATAACAAGGAATATGAAACTAAACTATGACTGAGGGAAAAACCCACATAGAGAAAATAAATCCGTTGAATAAGCAATCAAATACTGTAAGACAAGGAAACTCAAGTAAGCCGAGGGTGTGGCTTTATTACACTCAGTGTTTGGTCAAATAGCTACAAAGTTAATGTTAATAACTTCAAGGTTAATGATAGCAAAAAGTCAACATCTCAAAGTTAATATTAACTAAACTCTCTTGATGTTGAGCTCTAAGATGATCTACACATAAGGCTGGTCATCATTCACTTCACCATGACCCCCTCTTTGCCATTTCAGACTCTGTCAAGGTCCTTCACCTGTCCATTGTGCTCTTTAATATCCAGCATGTGAAGTGCATTCATCTTTCTTGCTAGAACATAGGAAAGTGCCCTTCTCCCTTGGGCAACAGCAATATGAAGGAACCTGGGGAACACAGAAAGGAAAAGGGGTAAATTATTTCTGATTTCACTAAGTTGTTCTTTTGAAAAAAAAAAAACTTCCTTTAGCCCCCTTTTTATATATTGGTACACTCAAATGCAACATTACAAAGCATAATTTGTCTTTTCTGCTACATTGATAATACACCCCAGTTGAAACAGGATGGGTTAGGCTATCAGAAATAAGAAAAAGAAGAATGTCAAGCACCATGCTGATCACCTTACATCTATTATTTTTAATACTCATAAAATCCCTATACAAGAAGTATTATCATTTTACATCTCCAGGAACTGAGACATAAAGAGGTTAAATAACTTGCCCAAGGCCACAAAGGCATCAGGACAGATTAAGATCAATCTGCAAACCAACTCACAGTTTATCCCTAATCATGATCTAATTGTTTCTGTTCTACAGTCTACGCTGGTCTTCCAAACCCAATTATTCAAGATGACACAGATATTTTTACGATTTAGAACAGGTTCAGCCAAAAAATTTCTTTGAAGGAAAACCCTTTCTTGACCTATTAGCTATCACTGTGTGGCGGTTTCTATCTATACTAGTCATCTTGGTAAGCCAACCACTAAGGTATACCTTGGTATACCCTAGAAAAATTCTATGCTTACTAGTCCAACAAGTGTGGCTTACCTAACTAAGAACATGAGATAAAAGGATACTCACGTGTCACCATCTGCATCCTTTGAAAGAAACTGGTCTTGGGAAACATTTGCCAATTTGCTTTCTTCCTGCTCCACTTGCCACTGAAAAAATGATTTCCCTAACTGTATGGTATTCAGTGGATTTCCAGGGATGTTTGGGAATGGCAATGAAGTGTTTGAAGCATCCGAGGCCATCTCGTGCCCCGCCATGGCCTCACAGGAGCTGCTGGACATCATGCTGAAGCTGTGCAAGTGAGCATCATTTTGCTGCTGAACACTGGAGGAAGTCGGAACGGGATGAGCAATATTCTCAGATTCGCTGTCATTATTAAGAAAGGAAACTAAGCTTTGGTTCGGGCAAAACTGTGATTCTTGACCATCAAAGAGGTTTGGTTCGTAAGTGGGGGACTGGGAAGGTCTGGAGAAAGGACTGTATTCCAGAGTTGGTTTGTGGGTGTAGTGCGGCTGCTGCTCTACGTGCTGGCTCTGTGGAGAATACTGGTACAGGGAAGCCTGGTCTATCACTTGTGGGGAGCTGCTGACTTGGAATGGTTGGTATTTCTGAGGTGGAGAAAAGACCTGCCCTCCATGGAAGTCTTGACACTGCTCTGCAGGGGAGCTCTGAGGGACCACCACAGGGTTCAACCAGCTAACTTGAACTGTGTTCAGGGAAACGGGGCTGCATTCATTCTTAATGTTGATAATGTTCTGAAGCAGATCAGCACTGCTGTCCTGTTTGGGTTCATTGTGATGAACATCTTCCATGCTCTCTCCAGGCGTTGGTGTTTGAGGTGGTGTCTGGAAAGAAGTAAAATGCAACTTGCACTCACTTCCTTCTAAAATTATCCCAGGAATAATTTCCAAAGGATAGTCAGAGGACAATGGTAAGATACTTACCAAAAATTGGGAATGCAACAGAGTTGGCCTTTTGCAAGCTGGTCCATCAGACAACGAATCGGGCCCTTTCCTTTTCCCACCATATGATACTGTGTTCTTCCATTCTGTACCCAAAGGAATACAGCCTCTGTGATCATCTTATTTGATAAATGTTACCCATAATTACACTCTATGATTTTACTCTAAAGCCCCGAAAAAATTATGAATACAAGTAACTCTTACCTCTGAACTGTTCTATGTTCACACCTTGTGTCTATAAAGAAAAAAGTTTCCAATTTAGTGTATACAAAATGACTTCCTCTTAATATAACATCAATAAGTAAGCTTATCTCTAACACCCTTTATAGCTTACCACAAATCTCTGATACGGTTTTTCTATCAATATTTATTTTCTATGTCAATTTTTATTCTATCTTGCAACTTCCTCATTTTCACTTTCACCTTAGCTCAACGCAGGTCAAGATGAAATTAATAAGAGCATTTGATTTTTCCTCTTCTAGTTAAAATGTTCCATTTCGGTTGAGTCCCTGAACTTGCCTTCATTTATTCACTCATTAAGTTTCTCTTGCCCGCCTACCAGATGTCTGGCACTGGGCTCAGTAGGATACAACAGACCAAATATGGTCTCTGTCCTATGGACTCTGTCATCTATGAAAAATTTCAAGTAACTTACTTGATGACTGGACCTAGGCCATCATAACAACCCTGGCAGACTAACCCCTCCCCACCACTCTACACTCAAAACAGAAAAACAGATGTCACCTTAAAATCATCCACAGCTTGGCCAGAGCCCTTCTGTTTATGACTTCGGATGTGCAACAGGAGTTCCTTCACCGAGTTCTTCACCCGAACACCTTGAAAAGGGCCTCTCTGCTGCCTGCCAACCCCCATATGGGGCTCAACTGTTCAAAAGAAAACAAAACATATTCCTGGTTAAATATCTTCACAGACATAAACATTACTAATCCCAAAAGTATAGGTGTTGCCTAATGTATAAAGTCCCCAAGCAACAGATTGCAAAACATTTCCAACTTGCTCTGGTCAATCAATGGCCTTGTGAGTCCCGAGCTCTGCTCAAGGGTCCTAAGTTGCCTGATACCTTTCTCTACTGGGTACCCTAAGAAACTAAAGCTCATACAAATGTGGCCAAGGATCCTCAGAACCAAGAGGTAAACCCAAATTAAGCCTATCTTTCAGCTCTAACCACCCATAGGAATGGATCACAGATTTTGCCATCCTGACTCTCATAGATCTATAATTATTCTTGACTTTGGAAAAACCTTGGGGAGCAAGTGATAAATTATGCACTTTTCGCTTTTTAAACCAATGGTTTTATGTTCACATAGAAATTTTAAAGTCTATCAATTCCGCTTACCCAAGAAGGCACAAAACTTCTTTCAAAGACCTCAATGTACCAAAACCTGACAATTAACAATGTCTTAGATTTATGTCTTATTATTTCCTTCAATTCAACCATGCCCAAAAAAAAAAGCTGCTTAAATTAACTGAGCTTAAACACATTTCTACATATGCAAACAGGATTTCCCCTCACTGACTGTTTTTGGAATTACTTACACAGGTCTCCTGAGTAAAAAGGAAATATGCTTGTTTCACTTTTAAATTCTGAAATAGACTTTAGCATTTAGTATAGAAGTACAGTACACCACTTTTGATCACTATTATGTCACAACCTCTTAGTATGTGTGTTGAACATAAATTCACAAAAAGTCAGGAAATGAATAATTCAGCCACTCCATCAAGTGTAGAAAAAATAAGGTGGGGCAAGAAACAATGCATAATTTGAACATATGTATCTATCATAAATATATGAGATAAATAGTTCAATGATAGGGTAAGTGAAACATTAGTTGGCTTTAAGTTTAGGGATTTCAAAAGATACCAGAATTGCCAGAATCTAACACAGCATTTTTCTGGAATGAGAGCAGTTAATAATCCAACGTCACAGAGATTAAAAAAAAAAAAATGCAGTTTCAGAAATCCCCTGTGGCTGTGTGGTAAACCAAGGGACTAGCAAAAGTTTCAACCAGATGAAGGCCAAATGGGGAAGAAAAGGTCCTAAACACACACTCTCTCTGGATCTGCTACACAGTGGTTTAAATCACTTTTCACATCATTTTAAATGACTTAAAATGAAAATGAGAAGTCACTTTTTAAAATAAATGACAACCAAAACAGGAGTGGCTAAGAGCGGGAAACACCGGAAAGAGATGTTCTTTAAAATCATGCTGATTAGACTCTCAACGGTTCAATTATGAAGGCGTTTTTCTAGCCTACCCACAGGGGCATCCTGTTTTCCCCCAAATTATGCAACTCGGTTCACTAAGAAAGGAAACCAATTCGCAGCCAACGAAAGATAACATTACGTCTTTCTCTGCTAGATATGGCTTATCCGTTGTTTTTTTTAAGGCATACAGAACAAAAATAAGACCTCAGAAATTCTGGACAGACTTCCGAAACTCGCCAAACTAAAGGCATAACTTGAGTTGGTTTTCAGCCCTGCTTCACCTTAATAACCGCAGTTTTCTTTTCTTTGACGGTCAAGTATTTTTACTTAAAACTTTCACAAATACTGACGAAGAAATAAGTCATGACCTTTAACGCAATCCCCAAACCCTTATCCTCTGCTACAGCTTTTCACTAAAATAGTCACAAGAAGAAAATTACACCTACATCAGACCCCAAATCTCATCATAGTATATTAATTATAACTCAACAAAGCTGCTGCTTAGAGAGTGAGAGATCTCCTGGTCACTCGCCCGGCAGTCAGAGCTGGGCTGAGCGGTTTCCGAAGCCCCGAGGCCCGCAAGAGGGCGCCGGTACAGCGGGCCGCCGAAGGGCGTGTAGATCTGGCAGGCGTCCGGCCCGGGCAAGGCGGGGAGGGGTAACTGATGGCTAAGGTGCGTACGTCCTAGCTCTAAGGAGGGCGCAGGGGCCACCCTCCATCTGGGGAGTCTTCCAACCTCCCAGGGCGTGCGCGCCCCGAGAACGCAGCGGTGCGGGGCCGGCTGGTACCTGGCTGGCGCTCGGCGCGGGCGCCGCCTCTCGGCCGGGACTCCACGGCGCCGCAGGAGGACACAGACGAGGCGGAGGAGAAGTCCGAGGAGTCGGAACCCGGAGAGCCGGGCGCCGAGGGGCCCGAGGCCGAGCAGCTGGCGTCGCAGGCGCCCGGGGCGGCGGCGGGCGGCGACGCGCCGTAGAAGTAGCCCAGGTTGAGTGGGCTGGTCATGAGGCCGCAGCCGCCCGCCGCGTCCCGCAGTCCCTCTCCGCCGCGGCTGTCGTCCAGCAGCTTGTCCACAATCATACTCCCAGGCTGCGCGCTCGGGACCCCGACACCTGCGCCACCGGCTCGCTGCGCGCGGCTGCCTCCCGGGCGGGCTCAGGTAGCTGTCGGCTGGCGGATGGCGCGGGCGGGTACGGGCGCGGCGCGGAGCTGCCAGGGTATTTAACCGGCCGCTGGGCTCGCCGACCTTCCCGGCGCCCGGCCCGGCCATTGGCGGTGCCCGGGCCGCCTCCCAGCCCCTCCTCCGGATGCGCCCGATTTCCAGTAAAATGTACAGGATGAGGCAATGCGCCCTCCGCCCTCCGCCCTCGCCCCGCCCGCCCGGCTCCGCCCAGACCGACCGGTTGTTTTCCTGCCCTTCACCTGGAAACCCCGACAACGCGCGGCCTCCCGCCTCCTGCCTCTCGTCTCCCGCCTCCCGCCTTCCACCTTCCACCTTCCACCTTCCACCTCCCGCCTGCGGGACCCCGACCCTCGCCCGGGCCAGTCCTGCCCTCTAGGCCCCCGCCGGGCCTGGGAGCCCGGGGAGAGGGCGCGCGGCGCAGGGCTGGGCCTGCAGAGGGAGGCGGGAGTCAGCGGTGGGAACCGGTCGGCCTGGTTCTTGGGGCTGGCAAGTCCGGAAGGAGCGCGCCCCTCACCCCTCTGCCTGCCCTGGCGCGGCGAGCTGTTAGCCCAGTTAACGCATCTCTGGAAGGTTCTTAAGGGCCTGTCTCCTTGGGCGCCCCAGCGTAGCCTCCCTTCTCAAACAGCTTTTGTCGACTTTTTTAGGCAACATCCCGAATTGAAAAAGATGTTGGAGCATTTTTATGTTCTCAAATTATCTTCTGGGACGCAAATAATTTTTTAGGTGCAGCCATGAATAAAAAGTAATGCCACACTTCTGTATCCTTCAGCACTAGAACAAAGCCATCTTAGCAAAATAATTAATACACAAACATATAGATGTCTGTATTATACATAGATGTAATTTTTAAAATTCTGCATGGCTTTACATTGCATCTGATAAACACACACAGTAATTTTGACCTTTCCTGTCTTGAATACTTTTTTCCAATGGATTTATACAACTATTTGTTCAAGTCCAACTAGCAAAAAATGCAGGAATGATAAGGTTAAGTACACACATGCTATGTTAAAAGAAACCGATTATGATTAAATAACACGAGGGATACAAAGTTCAGTGAGCCACCTAAAAAGAGAAAGAACAGGTCTGGTAGAGGAAAAAGGAGGTCAGAAGGAAAGTCTTTGCAGGGGTGGTGGCATTTAAGATAGTTCCTAAAGGATGGGGGGGGGGGGCATGGGGCCCACAGCATTTACAGAAAGAACAAGAGCAAAGAATTAAGGAGAGGGTTCATATTAGAGTGTACAGTCCCCTTTTACGATTGTCAAGAGAAGACGATGACATTAAACATAAAAGGTAACTTGGTGCCTTTGGGTGGAGCACCTCCAGCAGCTGAGACAGTGGAATTTTATTTAATAAACATTGAGGAAACATGAATTTTAGGTAGGCAAAATTAATCTGCAAGCAGTTGAGAGAAGATGAGCCCAGAGGCCATTAGGATCCACTGCAGTAGCCCAGGAAATGACTGGGCACTGGGGCAGATACAGTGGGAAAGGAGAAAGTAAATGGAAAGAAAGCAGAGCTGGGCAGCATTGCTAGGGCAGAACCCACAGGTCTGGCTCTTTTGGAGGTGGGGAGCAATGAAAGGGTCCCCGGTCAGGCCATGGCTTGCAGCCATGACCAGGTGAACAGGGCCACCAGCTCCAGATCACAAGGAAAACACCAGAGCAGAATGTTAGGGTTTTAGGAGGAAGGGAGGGACACCATGAGTTTGGATTGTTACTCAGTATTAGTAGGTGGTATAAGACCCTGGTGGGGACAGGTCCAAAGTAAATACAGCCATGCCCCACAAAATGATGTTTAAGTCAACAATGAACTCCATGTACAATGGTGGTCCTGTAAGATTGTAATACCATATTTTTTACTGTGTCTATGTTTAGATATGTTTAGATAGATAAATACCTCTGTTACAGTTGCCTACAGTGTTCAGTACAGTAACATGCTGTGCACGTTTATAGACCAGGAGCAGTAGACTACACCATAGAGCCTAGGTGACTAGTAGGCTAGACTATCTAGGTTTGTGCAAGTACATTCCATAATGTTCAAACAACAACAAAATCACTTAACGACACATTTCTCAGAATGTGTCTCCATCATTAAGCAATGCATGACTGTATTTCCTTGTTTCTCACGAGTGTATTTCCCTAAAACTTCTTGCTGTCTCTCCCTCTAACTTTTTGATAACTTTTAAAAAATAAATAAATAAATAACAAAACAAATTCCTTGGTGTATCTGTGGAAAATACAAGACTTCAGTAACTGTAATTCCTTGGAAACCAAAATCATTTAAAAGATGCTCCAAATAAGATGTTGAGTGTGATGGTTAATTTGATGTGTCAGTTTGACTGGATTAAGGCATGCCAGGCAGCTAGGAAAACATCATTTTGGGGTATGTCTGTGGGAGTGTTTCTGGAAGATATTTGCATTTGAATCAGTAGACAGGGTGAAGAAGATCCCCCCTCGCCAATGTGGGCAGGCATCCTGCAATCCACTGAGGGCCAGAACAGAACAAAAAGGCTGAAGCTATCTTCTTGAGCTGGGGCATCCATCTTTTCCTACCCTTAGACATCAGCACTCCTGGTTCTTGGGCCTTCAGACTCTGACTAGGACTTACACCACCAGCTCGCCTGGTTCTCAGGCCTTCAGGCCTGACCTAGAACGGCATCACCAGCTCTTCTGGTTCTTCAGCTTACGGATGGCAGATGGTGGGACTTCTTGGCCTCCGTAATTGTGTGAGCCAATCCTTCAAAATAAATCTGTTTCTACATATTTATATGTACCCTATCGGTTCTGTTTCTCTGGAGAACCCTAATACGTTAGAGTTTCTCAATAAAATCTATCTGAATTTTGTTTTCTACCTACTAATACTTTATGTATAATAAAGGATTTAAATGCCCATTCAAATAAATCCATCGAAAGTAATTTTTTACAAAATTAATTATCCTCCTGTTTTAATTATCTTCCCATTTTGCATGAGATACAAAAATTCAAGCCACAAATTCGTGACCCCTGGAGAACTTAATATAGACCAAGATGATCAACAAAAGACTAATGTTTCAACATGAAGTTTTGTGGCAATGCCAAAACAATAGTACTGTTTGACAAGACCACAACCCCCAATGCCCAGAAGCCCTCCCACACACATCAAAAACAGTTGTTAATATCGCTACAAAAAAAATTTAAATGTACTTTGCTTTATGTAAATGTCGAAATACAAATTCAGTTTGATCCGTCAGGTCAAATGATAGGATGCTGCCATTGTTCTAATCAAATATGGTTGAACACTCATGCTGTGGGAGACAGCCACCATGTTACGAGGACACTCCCTGGAAAAGTCAACTGAGGCCAACAGCCAGCACCAATATGCCCGCCACGGGAGTGAGCTACTTTGAAAGTAGATTCTGCCCCCGCACATCAGGCCTTCAGATGACTGCAGCTCTGGCCGACATCTTGACTGTAGTCTTATGAGAGATTTTGAGCCAGAACTCTCAAAAACACTCAGAGATTCCTGATGCACAAAAACTGTATATGAAATATGAGGCCTTGAGAATTTGTCCAGTTACACTGCTCCATCAAAAGCAAAGAAGAGATTAAAATCCTCATCAAATTGACTCTGGAGCCTCATCTTTTGCTTTAAAAAAAGAGATTAGAGGATTCACTTCCTCCAGACTCAGATGGACTGTCTACACCTAAAGATACAGAAAAAGATGAAATGATCTATCAGAGAGTTCTGTGACAACTCATAGAGGGGAGAAATCTAGTCCAAAGCTACTGGAAGAAACATATACGAGAATGCTGTCTTTCCCCAGGCTTTATAAATGTTAATAATTTACCTTATTGTATCTTATGCAGTAGAACATTTTTGCATAGTTTTATGGTGTCAATTAACATTGTAACACTATCTTGAGACCAATAATTCAGAGTTTCAAAAAAGGAATTGAGGGCTGGGCTGGGTGCAGTGGGTCACTCCTGTAATCCCAGCAATTTGGGAGGTCACGGCAGGAGGTACTGCTTGAGCCCAGTATTGCTTCAAGACCAGCCTGGGCAATATAATGAGACCCCATCTCTACATAAAATAAAAAATTAAAAAATTAGCTGGGCATGGTGGCACATGCCTGTGATCCCAGCTCCTTGGGAGGCTGAAGTGGGAGGATAACTTGAGCCCAAGAAGTCAAGGCTGCAAGCAGTAGGCTATGACCATACAACTGCACTCCAGCCTGAGTGACAGAGCAAGACCTTGTCTCAAAAAAAAAAAAAAAAGGAATTGGATTTTTTTTCTTTTTTTTTTTTTTTTTTTTTGAGACGGAGTCTTGCTCTGTCACCCAGGCTAGAGTGCGGTGGCATGATCTCAGCTCACTGCAAGCTCCGCCTCCCAGGTTCACGCCATTCTCCTGCCTCAGCCTCCCAAGTAGCTGGGACTACACGTTCCCGACACCACGCTCAGCTAATTTTTTGTATTTTTAATAGAGATGGGGTTTCACCGTGTTAGCCAGGATGGTCTCAATCTTCTGACCTCATGATCCCCTGCTCCTCGGCCTCCCAAAGTGCTGAGATTATAGGCATGAGCCACTGCACCCGGCTGGAATTGGATTTTTAAGTGTAGATGTAATGAACTTTTGAAAAGCTAAGGACAATTTGGAACAGCTTTTCAAACTTGAGATGAAAAAGCCAGTATCTTATAGGATAAGTTATTATATTACTTTGGCTGAAGAAATGAACATCATAGGTGAGAGACCAGTAAAGCCTGGTAGAGTTCATTTTGCTGAATGCTTTCTAGATGAAAAGTCAGCAAAAGAAATCACAGTGCTGCCACGTTGCAATGATACAGTAGCTCACTGAATTAAAGACTTAACTGCACACTGGTTTTGTCTGCAGAATTGCACTCTTGCCTTAGAAATGGATAGGTTTATGGACTGTCTGGACTTGCTATTTCAGTTATATTCACTTACAGCACCAGCCAGTCATCAAAGGTCTTTTATTTGAATGCATGACAACAAACACAAGGAATGCTGAAACATTCAAAATGTACAATAACTTTTCAAATCTCATCATTTATCCTGAAACAGTTGTGTTTACATTTGAAATGATGGTACAAATGCAATGGGTAAAACTACTGGTGCCTTAAAACAAATCAAGGCAGTGGCAACAAAATGAACTAGTAATCACTGTATTCTTCACCACTGTCTACTTGCAGAAAGAAAAAGAAAAAAAGCCAGTTTCACCTAAAAAGTCCTGGACGAAACAGTAACAGTCTTAAATGACTCTTGTATACATCATTTTAATATTTTATGTGGCAAAATGGGAAATATGCATAGAAGTTGGTGCTGCATCCTGAAATATGGCAATTGTCTCAAGGAAATGCACTTGTCTATTAGCTTGAACAATATGACATTGCCATTTGTTCTAATCAAATACTGTTTTGAGTTGTGAGTTGAACTGCCCTCTGTTTTTCATGGAATACCAATTATACTTGACTGACAAACTGTGTTTCAGATTCAGGTATTTGTCAGTTTTTGGTTTTGTTTTGTTTTTTAATGAACAAAGTGAGCCTGTCATGTCAAGGAAAATAACTAACAGTATTTATTGCCAATAATAAAATTCAAGTTTTTGAATAAAAATTACAATTTTGGGAAACTTCTGTTGGACACCTTGAGCTTGATAACTTCCTAGTTCTAGAAGACTTTTTTGATAAGCCCAATGGTGATGTGCTATTAACAAATGTGATTTTTTAAATATTATATAATGAAATGTGGCAACATTTAGAAAATTTGCATAACTTAATAATTTCCAAATGAACAATGCAAGACATTGTAAAATCATACATGAGTGAAAGAGCCACTCAAAGTGTGAGAGTGGCCAATGGATTTTAATGTATCAGAATATAAAAAGTTCATTGACATGGTTTCAGGTTCCATCTTGTATCTCCCCTTTAAGGAACTACCACTTGTTTTGGTATAATATTAAATTAGAATATCCAAATTACCTGAAAAGACTATTAAGCTATTTCTTCCTTTTCCAACTACATATGTGTATGAGACCAAATTTTCCTTATATTTTCACCAACATAACATATTGTGACACATTTTTCTTTTTTAAGAGACAGGGTTTCACTCTGTCACTCAGGCTGGAGTGCAATGGCATGATTATTGCTCATTGTAACCTCTAACTCCTGGGCTCAAGCTCTCCTCCCACCTCAGTCTCCCCAGTAGCTAGGACTACAGGCATGCTCCACCAGGCCTGGCTAATTTTTTTTATTTTTCATGTTTTGTAGAGACGGGGTCTGGCTGTGTTGCCTAGGCTTGTCTGGAACTCCTGGCTTCAAGTGATCCTCCCACCTCAGCCTCCCAAGTCACTAGGATTACAGGCATAAACCCCTGCACCTGGCCAACTGCAACAAAAGAAATGCAGAAGCAAATATGAAAATCTGTCTTCTGTAAAACCGGACGTTAAGAAATTTGCAAAGATGTGAAACAATACTGTTTGCATGAAGTTTTTTTTTTAGAAAGTACAGTTTTTAAAAATAAATTAGTAAGTAAAATTTAAATAAATTTTAGGGATCGAATGTAGGCAATGTCCTATCAGTCAACTCAATAGTTCCAGATTGGACTCATCATTGTTGAACACCTGGTTCTGAAACTCTCCTCTCTTCTCCATCTCTAATTTCCACTATCTAAGACAGGCCTTGATCTCTTACCTGATGCAAATGATCACCCATCCAGCCCTGCCCACTTAAAACCCATCCTCCAGACTGCCATCAGCATGCCAATGGGATGCTGGAATGCCAGGAATTCTTCGGCCAGGTCTAAGAATTCCTCCACACCAGTGGTGTTCAATCTTTGGGCTTCCCTGAGCCACAGTGGAAGAAGAATTGTCTTGGGTCACACATAAAATACACTAACACTAATGGCAGCTGATGAGCTAAAACAAAAAAGAAAAAAGAGAAAAAAACCACGAAAGAATCTCATAACTTTTTAAGAGAGTTTATGAATTTGTGTTGGGCCACATTCAAAGCCATCCTGGGCCACATGCAGTCCATGGGCCACAGGTTGGACAAGCTTGCTCTACGCTGTTAAAAAATCCTTCAGTTACAAATCTGCACGTTGTGCACATGTACCTTAGAACTTAAAGTATAATAAAAAATTTAAAAATCCTTCTGTGGCTCTCTACTGCTTTTAGCATGGAGTCCAGTCTTCTTAGAATGACAGATGTCCAAGCCCTGCCTTCCTCACAGGCTTCATCTTCCTCGTTACCTTCAGTAATACGAAACTGAATATAGTTTCCCACAGCTCTGGGACTTTGCTCTTGCTGTTCTTCTCTCCTCTTCCTCACCCAAAAACTCATGCTCACTTAATACCCAACACTCACTCAAGACTCACTTAATAGCCAACACTTCTGGAGCCTTCCCTGACCCTCCCTTCCTCCCCTGACCCCAACTGTCACCCCTACTTCTGGGCTAAGGGTCTTCCTCTCAGTCTCCACATAGACTTCTATCATAGCTCTTAGGATGTGCTAAAATTAACCATTTATGAGTCTGTGTCCTCTATTCCACTATAAGCTCCCGAGACATGTATCCCTTGTCAATAGCCAAGTACCTGTTACTTAGTAGGTAGTTACTTGGTACATATTTAACTGGATGGTAGAAACAAGTGGAAATGCTTCCAAAATTATTTTATGTCAATACTGTACAGACATCAAAACAAATACTTTGGCCCCTTGAATTAGAATCTCCTCATTCTCTGCACTTGGATTATTATAAAACTATTTTCATCTATCTTGTAAATATAAAAACCCAGCTGTCTTTTGCCCAGAATTCTTTGTAAAGAACATAAAATCTTTCAGGAGCTTTCAAAACAGATATCATCTCATGTGTTGACTTGTTGAATGCTTTCCCTTAAAAATAATAATTTGTTATTATCCCCATAGCAATGTAAAACATACTTCAACATCTCAAGAAACATTTAAACTTCAGGGTATTCTAACAGACTTTTCTAACTCAGATGAGTAAATCAGACCACATATTTTCAAATTCTAGTTATTCTTCAATATGGTAGTGCTTTATAAATGTCAGGTACTCTTCTAAGTACTGGGACACAGTGGTACATCAGACAAACACTCATCTCTGTCTTTATGGAGCTTATACCTGGCTGTGTGAACATTCTGGTCCATATAGTATCCATATAATAGAAACAATTACTATTTCTGAGATATATGAACTCAGTTCTACTGGTACTCATATACTTCCCAATAGGCCACCTGACCAACCAGGCTATGGCACAGACAGCTGTAGTTAGTAAGTTCTATAAGCTGTTTCCTTACAATGGTGTAACCTATTATTTTGTATGTTTTAATCTGGAAAGATCAAAAGGTTGTCTTTAAAAGTAATTCTCTAGGTCCTGTTTGCAGTAAATTATTAGCACCTGATGTCAAAGCATAGTACACCATATTGAGGAAATTTCTTCAACCAGTAACCTGATCATCATACAGATGAATCAGCAAAAGGTTTGCACATCTCAGAACATCCTGCTCAGTGCTAAGAGAATAAACTTGATATGCCCTTAAGTACTGTATGTATAATATGTACAATGTTGCATATTATGGACTGATTGTGTGAAGACAAAATTAATAGTGTCCCTGGAGTCATCTCTCTGCAACTTCCTTTTATATGAAAGTATCAGAGGAGATGCCATATACCACTTTGTCCTCCTCACAAATATTTTCCGAGCACCCACAATGTGTGAGTGAGTCATCCACCATGTAAAGTAACTCCACTGCTTCCCAGCAGGTACAAAAGGTCTGTCCTCTGATGGGCGGCCAGAGAGGCACCTTGCACAAAGTCAGGTCACACAGCTGAACATCCCAATAAACAGATGCCTTATAAACAGACCCTGAATCACAGCAATGCTACAATACCCTGAAATACTTTTTCAGCATCCCATCCTTCTAGCCCAGCAGGAATCCAAGTGTATAAACTGAAAACAAAACAAATTTTTCTTCTCCTTTAACGTTTCATTTCTAAAGAAATGAAAATTCTTCCATTTGATTTCAGAACGTATCTACATACTATAAAATGCATATGTTTCATGCAAAATCATATATATGATGGAGTGGTGTTTGGTGTTAGTCTGAAGGGCTATCTGTGTACTACACTCTCTCTCTAATAGTAATAACCAAAACTCACACAGAACATCCATATGAAACAAGTACACTTTCTTAACTTTCACCCTGTAAGCGGTTCTTAGCTCATGAGGGTGTTTTCTGGTTTCTATTTATAATGATGAACTTTATCCACTATAGACACTTACAGATAAAAATGAGGTAGGTGAGCTTTGTCCAAAAAGGCAGAGAGCATTACAAGTTCCACGGCTGCTTCTGCTTTCTCTGACTTGTTGACAACTCCAGAAGTTTCATTTCCACACATATGAATGAAAGCATCCTCCTAAACGCTGAATGTGGGAATACTGTCAACTCTTGCCTGCTTTAAAGGACACTAAAATCTGAACTGCCTTAAAACAGAATGGTGAAGGACCAAAAAGTATCTTCTAATCCCAACTCCCCTTTCTCCCTCCTTTTTTCCTCTCCATTCTTCTTTGTGACACTCTTTCCTACATAAATCCACAGATTCTAGACAGTAATACATAGTGCAAAATTACCCAACCCTGTACCCTTCTACTGTAAAAAATGTACATGCTCTGGGAAAGGATCTCAGTTTTCAGGAAGAGAACTAATGAGCTAATTTACATTGTACTATAAATACATAACATTGTTACTTTTCCTGATAATATTTACTTTTTAAGGAGAAAAATCTGAAGGCAATTAACCCCAAAGAACTGAATATTTTATAGTTGAATTTTAGGATCTACAGAAATTAAGTAAAGAAAATTTCTGACCGAAAGACGCTTCACCATTCCTTTGTATGAGGCTTTGGCCTACATGGACCTGCAAAGGCCTAAAGCTAAGAAACTTCTAACCATTATACTTTTCCTTTATATTTTGACTTAAATATAAGCCTTCTGTTTTCCCCTAAAGAAAAGGCTAAATTTGGAAGGTTAAATTGAGCTTAAACTGAGCTCATTAATATAGAAAAGGAGTACAGTACTTATAAATGTTCAGTACATAGTTGCTTCATAAACATGTTGATTAGAATTTATGTTTTTCAAAACTTTCATATCCAAAATCTTCTTCCCCCTTCCCTTTGTAACACAGATAACACACATTTGTCAAACTAAACAAGGGATAAGAATATAATGTTATGTCTTATTTAAAAGCATGAATGCCTTATATGCCACATTTTTTCATGAAGAATTTCAATTCTGGAACTTTTAATTCAGAATTTAAAACTTGAAGTTTTTTGTTTTGGGAGATTTTAGGAAATTTTGTTTGTTTTTATAAGTCTCTAGGGATTTATACTGAATTTCTGTAAACAACGACAATAGTGTGTGCCAGACAGAAAGACTAATTATAAAAATGTTTAAGATCTGAGAAGGAGAAATCAGCTTACATCACGTGTAACATATATTAATATCAGCAAAATAGTAATAAATCATAGATCCATAATATAATAATACTTTGGAACACTGATAATGTTTATAATAACTACCACTATTTAATATCTACCATATGCGGAATACTATGTACTTTATATACATACATTATCTCTAATGTATATAACAACTGGGAGAATGGTCAAAGATGGAGGTAAAATACGCAGTTATGAAATCTTGCCAAACACAATGAATACTAACAGACAAAATACATCAAACATGCATAGCTATCAACAGGAATAATTTTATGAAGGAATAATTTTATGAAGGAATAATTTAATACTGGAATTAGTGAGGAAATCTGAATTCTCAGTTACTAAAAGACTACGCAAATTTAATACAAAGTTGATGACAATTATTTATTCAAACAATCACCTTACCTCCCCCAAATTGCTTTTGCTTACATTTTCTGGATACTTTAGGCCAGGAGTTGGCAACTACGGCCTGCAGGCCAAATCCAACCTATTGCACAGCTGTCACCTAAAAATGGTTTTTACATTTTAAAATGATAATATTTTAAATGTTTGTGTAAGTGCCTGCATAATATCCTCCATCTTGTCTCTTGGCCCACAAAACCTACATTTTTACTATATGGCCCATTACAGAAAAAGCCTGCCAACCCTTGTTTAAGCAAAAGTGCTTAGAGGCACTGCAGTGTCATGGCTTTGAAGCCTGCATACCCATCTGTGCCTTTTACCAGCTACGTGACCTTGGGCAAATCTCTTAATCTCTGAGCCTCAGTTTACTTGCCTATACATTGATCTACAAGTATCTAAATCAAATTTCTAATATGGCATGAGATAATGTGCAATGTATGTCAAGCACTTGACACATCCTAGACACTTAATAAGTGTTAGTTCCCTTCCTGTTCCCATAAATTATTATGACCATTGAGTAAACCTCCCTCTTATTTGTGTGCATATGGCTACAGGGAGTGGAAAATGATTGATTACAGATTGGACAAAACCTGTTAGTCATACCTCGCATCTGCATTGAATTTTTCTCCCAGAGCACTTTCACACGTATGCAATCAAACTGATTACAAAGGACTATAATCACAAAAATATCATAATTGTAGAATTTGTAAGTCAGACAACTATTATAGTGAACAGTTCCTAAAGATGCACTAAACTGGCCATAGATTCAGTAAACAGGTTCGACGTCCTTCTCTTTTTCTCTCTTTCCAACAAGCGTGCTCAGAATTTCATCTCCTAATCTGATTCTGGATTTTATAGACTTGTCCTGTTGCCCTGCAGAGTGTCCTCTTCCCATCAGCCTACATCATTCCGTACCGTGTTAAAGTTCCATAAAATTCTAGCAAACAAGGGTCTGGGGGACCAAAAGTTAATTCGGCAGTAAAGAGGAGAGGATGGAAACCAACAAAGTCCCCCTTTAGTTTTACATGTTCTGTTCAGCTTAACTCTCAGATTCTTCGATCTGTGATTCTCACCCCTGTGTTTTCCACCTGACAGGTATGGCATGCCCCATCAGAAAGGTGCTCTGTGGCCTGTACGATTTTTCTTGTTTTCTTTTCTTTTTTTTTTTTTTTTTTTTTTTGAAACAGGATCTCACTCTGTTGTTCAAGCTAAGTGCTGTGGCTCAATCACCCACTATGATTTTCAAAAAGGGGATGTGTGGCCCTTGAAAACATTTCCTCAGTGATTTTTTAATAGTCCTTCAAGGAAGAATTCCCCATCTGCTGAAGAACCGCTTTAAATGACTTAACACAATAATTCTAGTGCCAGGTATACCACTAAGACTAGTGAAAAAGAAAAGCTAGATTTACTGAGAGTCTTCACCTGTATGAAATACACGTAGATTCACATTTAACTTTGATTATGATCCCTTAGAAAAAGGAAAGAGTAGACTCGGTTTAAATGCCTATCCTACCTAAGGTTATATCTTATGACTTCATGACACCATCCCATAATTGGCAGTACTCCCCGAGAAAAGAATGGAGAATGGTGTAAACAAATTTCTTATGTTCGTATCATCTGGCACCCATATAGGTACAATGAAATGGGAATCTTTAAATACAGGTATGGTGAGCAAAGGGAAAAGAGACCTCACAGAAACCAAGGACTCCACAAATAACCTATGAAAGTCACAAAAAATATAAAAGTAGATACGAATAGATAATCTGATCAAAGTAACCAGAGTACTGAAATGCCTGGCTTTTTAAAGACAGTCATAACTACTTTCTCATAAAGAAATGATGGTAGCAGAGAAGGAACCAGGTGATCTTGGTTTGGGGAAAGTACAAATTAAGGGAAAACACAGAAACAAACCCAAGTTTTTAGGCTGGATATTTAGAGATTCTCAAATACATGTGTCTATACGTTCATTTATTAAAAGACATTTGTTAAAGAACAAATTTTTACTTTAAGAAAAGATAAAAGGGAAATATCGAGCAATCTAATTATCAAACTAAATTATACTGATTATAGAAATTCACCTATTCATGGATTCACTCAGTAAATATTTATTGAGTACCTACAATGTTCCGGACACACTTCTAGATACTATGAATACAGTATTGAACAGAAAGGCCATCAATGCCCTTACAGAGCTTGTGTTCTACTGGGAAAGACAGACAATAATCAAAAAGCTATATAATAGAATGCAGGCAGCCATGATGTGCTATAAAGAAAAGCAAAGCAAGGTCAAGGAAGAAAGCCAGAAGTGCTATTTTACCTAGAGAGTTCCTGGAGTGCCTCCCTACTATCCTCCAAACCAATGTGACAACAAAGCAGTTTCAGATCTGAGCATTCTTGTCTCTTGTCCTTTTTGAAGTCTGAGCAATCTTATCCACTTCCACAGGTTCTATTCTGACCTGTGTAGAGTTGATTCCTATTACTAGCTCTGACCTTTTCTCTGAGTTCTAATTCCATGTTGCCAAGAGTATAATCAAGTCTAAAATGAAACTTGCCATATCCCCCTCTCTGTCCCTCTACCCTCACCAAAAGATTATCTTCATTTTTCCAGAAACCTCTAGAGGAATTAAAGATTTGACTATTTCAGGCCGGGTGCAGTGGCTCAAGTCTGTAATCCCAGCACTTTGGGAGGCCGAGACAGGTGGATCACGAGGTCAGGAGATCGAGACCATTCTGGCGAATACAGTGAAACCCCGTCTCTACTAAAAAATACAAAAAACTAGCCGGGCTAGGTGGCGGGCGCCCGTAGTCCCAGCTACTCG
This sequence comes from Trachypithecus francoisi, assembly GCF_009764315.1. Classification (NCBI taxonomy): domain Eukaryota; kingdom Metazoa; phylum Chordata; class Mammalia; order Primates; family Cercopithecidae; genus Trachypithecus; species Trachypithecus francoisi. Next base: position 87,406,331 of record NW_022681453.1, read on the forward strand.
GGAGGCTGAGCCAGGAGAATGGTGTGAACCTGGGAGGCGGAGCTTGCAGTGAGCTGAGATCCAGCCACTGCACTCCAGCCTGGGCGACAGAGCCAGACTCCGTCTCAAAAAAAAAAAAAAAAGATTTGACTATTTCAATTCTTTTATTCCACTATAGAAAAGTGTTAATAGTTCCCTCTCTAAAATGGTTCCCATTCACCCCTTAGTACTCTACTCAGTCTAACTACCTTTATGTTTAAGAGTAGCTGGAAGTTTGCTTGAGAAAGCAATGACATTCATGTCTTCCCCTGCTGAACCACAACTCTACCCTGTGAACTTCCATATCAGAACTTAATGTCTGTGCCTGGTTTTCACATCCTCTAAAATCAAGCTACATCAAACCTATCTGTTATGGACTGAATGGTGCCCCCCTAAAATTCACATGTTGAAGTCCTAACCCCCAGTACCGCAGAATGTGGCTATGTTTGGAGACGGCGCCTTTAAAGAGTGTAAGTTAAAATGGGCTGTTGGGGTGAGTCCTCATCTAATCTGACTGGCATCCTTACAAGAGGGAAGAAACACCAGGGATGTCCATGCACAGAGAAAATGTCATATGTGAGGACATAGTGAGAAGGCAGCCATGTACAAGTCAGGAGAGAGGCCTCAGGAGAAACCAAAACTGCCAAGACCTTATCATGAACTTCCAATCTCCCAGAACAGTGAGAAACAGATTTCTGTTGTTTAAGCCACCCAGCCTGTGGTATTGCATTACGGCAGCCCTAGCCAACTAAAACATTATCCCATCATACTTCTATCTCTGTTCTTCAACATGCAGTCTTTATGAGTATCTTCTAAAATAGCACACTAATTCTTGCCCCCAAATTTTTACCCAAGCTAGAATTCTTGCCTGTAATATTCTTCTCCCCTTGATTAAAAGCATGGGGTTCTGAAGTCAAACAAACCTGGGTTCAAATCCAAGCTCCATTCACGTAATAACCATCCAGCTTTAATTAACTTCTCTAAGACTGTTTTCTCATCCATAAAATGGGTATATTAACTGAATTCAGCCAGTAAGTAGGTTAGATGTGGTAGTGTCACAAGATGCCTAGCACAACTCCTGGTATATAATATACACTCAATGATGGTAGTTATAATTATTATTCAGTTTTCAAAATTCTAATTAATACTTTATTGTTAAGCATTTTGGCCTCTTTGGACTATCGGCCCAACTTGAAGAGAACATAGGAGAAGAGGAGGACTACAGGGTCAAGTCTGGAACCCTTCAGGGCCTTGATGTTGCCTGCAAACAGTGGACAGCTGATGTGATGGGGAGCCATTCAGGGGTTTCGAACAAGGTAAAAGCACGATCACAGTGGCAGCTGTGTGCAAGTGATCAGGAAAGACTCTGCAACAGTCAATGTGACAGGTACTGGAGGTCTGAACTGAAGTGGTGCTCCTGGGCATGGAAAGAGGGGAACTGTTTAGAGATTTCACACATTTAATCTATAGGACCGGCAAGAGACTGAACACAGAAAGAGAGGGGAGGGGCCGGGTGTGGTGGCTCACGCCTGTAATCCCAGCACTTTGGGAGGCTGAGGCGGGTGAATCACCTGAGATCAGGAGTTCGAGGCCAGCCTGGCCAACATGGTGAAACCCCATCTCTTCTAAAAATACAAAAATTAGCCAGGCGTGGTGGTGGGTGCCTGTAGTCCCAGCTACTCTGGAGGCTGAGGCAGGAGAATTGCTTGAACCCCAGAGGCAGAGACTGTAGGGAGCCAAGAAAGCACCACTGCACTCCAGTCTCGACAACAGAGTGAGACTCTGTCTCAAAAAGAAGAGAGAGGAGAGGAGAGGAGAGGAGAGGAGAGGAGAGGGGAGGGGAGGGGAGGGGGAGGGGAGGGGAGGGGAGGGGAGGGGAGGGGAGGGGAGGAAGAGAGATGAGGGTCAGAGGTTACTCCAAGGCCTTGAGGATTATAGTGGTGGCACCAAGAACAGAAACAGGAAAGCCAACTGAAGGAGAGTAGGGGAGGCACCAAGTCTGATTTTAACCTTCACATTCGGTTCACTGCACTGCTCCTGCCACTCTACCTCACCCCTTATCTGCACTCTGATTGGGGAAGTCTCTGTGCCCTTCTCATCCAGTAAAATTTCAAGAAAGAATCTAAAAATTAATTCACACCAAGGCATCAACAGTAACCCTTCTTAAAGGTTATTTGCATTTTAAGAGAGGCTCCCAAAAATGAACAACCATGAAGTTTGGAGAGCCGACAAACCTAAGTGAGGTGTGGGGTGGAGAAAGCATGTCCTTTAACATTATTATCACTACCCAGCCCACCTCCTGTCTGCTACAATTTGGCTGCAATCTGTCACTCTGCCCTAGATTTTGACATTAGTGTTGGGTTTAACAATCCCTTTCTTATCTAAGTGCTGGATACTGTTCAATACTAGAGATAAACATACACAACTGTTTTCATTGGCTGTTTACAAGATATGAAACCTTACCACAGAAGAGCAGGGTTGCGAAGGTCCATGATATATCAGCCTCTGCCATCTTTCAGACTGTTCGTCTCTCATGATACTAGAAATTCCAAGGGTAAATTTGGCAGTCTTGCCCAGTGATTACTTTCAGTTTCTTCAAACTCTTACCTTCCACCTCAAATTAAACACACCTCCTTTCCCCATAGCAGAGATACAACATAGAAAGTTCTTATGGCCTTCAGAACAACTTTTCACAACTGTTATGATTAAAAAATAAATCATCCTTTCATTTTTTTTCCATCCTGGGTTATTTGTTCAACCAAAATTTAGGAAGTCACCCTGTGCTATGCTGCAGAGGTAAGGGAATGGGTGTGGAAGGGGAGGAGAAGGGCAACAATCAGAACTCACACAATTCCTATCTTCAAAGTGTCCTCAGTTCATCTTCATTCACAAGACCTAATCCCCACATCTGTGGATCATCTTTGTAGCTCTGGCCCTTTTAAACCTCCAGCAAGCCTCCCTAGGTTTAAGATGTGGAACTCTACTGCCAGTGGTCCAAATTTCCAAAAAGATCTGACCCACATGGAATCTAAGTGCATTGCCTCAATGATTCTCATAGGAGTTATTCCCAACCATGCACATCTTCGTAAGTGTGTGCACTGTAGTATGTGGCCAAGCAAGGGTGAATAAATAGGAGATGTTGTTTTAATAGTGGTGCTGAATCATTCAGCAGATTTACTCAGAACTTCGTGTCATTTTCTGTCATATATTCATGGTATACACACTTATTCACTGCACTCTGCCAAATACTGCACAAAATGAATTAAAAAGAAATTCATCATGGTGCAGCCACTGTGTAGAATAGTATGGCAGTTCCTGAAACAATTAAACATAGAATGACTTGATATATCCCCAAAAGTAATGAAAGCAAGGATTCCAACAGATACTTGTACACCCACGTTCACAGCAGCATTGTTCATGACAGTCAAAAGACAGAAACAATCCAAGCGTCCATGGACAGATGAATGGATAAACCAAGTGTGGCAGGCACACTTACACACACGCCGGAATAGTATTCAGCCTTAAAAAGGAAGGACATTCTGACATTTATACAACATGAATGAACCTTGAAAATATTACGCTACATGAAATAAACCAGTCATAAAAAGATAGGTATTATATGACTCCACTTATATAAGGTATGTAGAGTCATCAAATTCGTAGAGACAAAAAGTAGAACGGTGGTTGCCAGGGACTTGGGGGAGGGAGGAATGCAGAACTATTGTTTAATGGATATGAAGTTTCAGTTTGGGAAGATGAATAAGTTCTGGAAATGGCTGGTGGTAAAAGTTGTAATATGAAAAGTACTTAGTGGCACTGAACTGTACACTTAAAAATGGATAAGATGGCAACTTATGTATCTTTTATCACAATTTTAAAAAATATATTTAAAGCATTTAAGGATATAATAGAATAAAACTTTCCTGAAATAAAGAAATATAAAGCCAGGCATGGGGGCTCACACCTGTATCCCAGCACTTCGGGAGTCCAAGGTGGGAAGATCCCTTGAGACCAGGAGTTTGAGACCAGTCTGGGTACCATAGCAAGACCCCATTTCTACAATAAAAAAGAACAAAGAAGCTTGGCATGGTGGCATGCACCTGTAGTAGTCCCAGCTACTGATGAGGCTGAGGCAGGAGGATCACCTGAGCCCAGAAGGTAGAGGACACAGTGAGCTATGATCATGCCACTGCACTCTAGCCTGGGTGACAGAGGCTCAAAAACTCTGTCTCACAAAAAAAAGCAAATCTTTGTGTGACTGAGGCAGGTGGCTCACTTGAGGTCAGGAGTTCAAGACCAGCCTGGCAAACATGGTGAAACCCCATCTCTACTAAAAATACAAAAATTAGTCGGGCGTGGTGGCATGTGCCTATAGTCCCAGCTACTCAGGAGGTTGAGGCATGAGAATCCCTTGAGCCCGGGAGGCGGAGTTTGCAGTGAGCCGAGATGAGGCTACTCACTCCAACCATGGGTGACAGAGGGAGATTCTGTATCAAAAAAAAAAAAAGAAAGAAAGGAGAGAGAGAGGAAAAAGAAGCGGAGGAGAAGGAGAAGAAGGAGAAGGAGAAAAAGGAGGAGGAGGAGGAGAAAAGAGAAAAGAAAAGAAACTAAAAATGTTGTTCCTCCTCTGGAAACCAGTACTTTTAAAATCCATGAAAAATGAGGATGTAGACACAAAGCAAGACACAAAAAGACAACAAACCACAGAAAAATATTTTGACTTCAGTTGAATAAGTACATGCAGAGCATTTATAACGGAATGTCTCAACCTTTCTTTCAGTATTAGACCCACTACGGAGTCTTTTTAGACATCTTTTTCCTAATCATCCCCTGATGAAAGTTTAATACCACAGATATACTGTATATCTATTATGTACTATGCTCCCTTTCGGGGTCACAAACCATTGTAATAGCTAAGATTTTTCCCTGAAGAACCAATTTTTGCCCTCTTGTAGATAATATCAGCCTCTCTGAGAATGCATGATTTACAGTATCAGACCCTCTACAGATTCACAGTAGTAGGCTGTCTAGCAAACTTGACTGAAACAATCAGAGGACTGGGGATGCACATAAACTACGCAATGCTAAAATGTATCCAAAAGTCTTCTACCAATATTAAAAGTGCCTGCATGTTGCTAAATATCTGAACAAACAGTGAAAAAAATCATTTTTAATGTCTCCAAATATCTGGAGGTTGGCATTTTATAGATATAGCAGCTAGGTAATTAACAGTATTTTGATAAGTTTAATTCAGATATTTGGTATCATGTATACAGAACGTAGCACTGTGATTATTGTTTAATATAACCATGACAGAATTCACCATTTGTCGTGGTGAAGTCTATCAAAAAGACATATGCACCTGTGTGTACATTGCAGCACTTATTCACAATAGCAAAGACATGGAATCAACCTAGACGCCCATCAAGAGTGGACTAGATAAAGGAAATGTGGTACATATACACTGTAGAAATCTACACAGCCATAAAAGGAATAGAATCATGTCCTTCGCAGCAACATGGATGCAGCTGGAGGCCATTATCCCAAGTGAATTAACACAGGAACAGAAAACCAAATACCACATGTTCTCATTTGTAAGTGGGAGCTAAACATTGGATACTCAAGGACGTAAAGATGGCAACAAAGACACTGAGGACTGCTAGAGGCGGGAGGGAGGGAGGGAGGCAAGCAAGGGCTGAAAAATCACTATGATCAGGGCCTGGGTGATGGGATCAGTTGTACCCCAAATCTCAACATCACGCAATATACCCAGGTAACAAACCTACACATGCACCTCCTGAATCTAAAATAAAAGCTGAAGTTATGAAAATAAATAAATAAAATAAAACTAATTACAGCTACCTAAAATGCTGTAGGGCTAAATGAGATCTTGCTGGTAAGCTCCCAAAACAAGTGTTTAATAAGTGTTCATTCCCAATCCACTAACTCCATCAGTGGCAGTAAATATTTTCATTCACTACATTCGAAAGGAAGGTATTTTACTTCACAGACAATCCCAAATTAAAGGAGCAGAAAGTGCTTTAATCAGAAATCACATATGCTAGCTTTAAGGAGCCTCTTCACCAAAACTATGAGGGGGCATGATGCTCTCCAAGCCTGTTAAAGATTACTTAACCCTGAAACTGTCAGTAATCAGAGAGCTGACTTCCCCTCTTAGATGTATTCATATGTCCTCCTGCTATGGAAAATAGCGGAAATTCAACAAATTGGTTTAAAAAAATACTACTAAGCCACACACACACACACAAACACACACACACACACACAAAAACTTAGTTCTCATGAAATCACAGTAAAATGCCTATAAGTAAAATTCATAGTAATTTTACAGCAACTTCAAAAAAATAGCTAATTTAAGAAAAGAATCTTAGAAAAATCCCACCACCCTCTTTGACATCAGCCAGGGGCTAGGTAACACCTGGATGCTACTCGTTTAGAAATATCAGCCCTTCTCACCCTCGGGAGTTCAGCATCAGGCCAAGAAAGCCAAAAGGTGAAGTTCAGCCAGGGCCCTCGAGATCTTCCTGTTAACCTGGGAGAAAAAATCAAGAGGCCTCCAGTTCAGTGTCAGCTATGAGTCAAAAGAAAATGGTGTTCTCAGAAGCAATTCATTGCTGGTCTCAGAACAATTAGAAAATCTTTCCCTCAGTAATGCTTCCCATGGCTTTGTAGCTTCTGAAAGGGTTTCTTTTGCTCTCTGAGAGCAGGATCTGTTTCAAGGCAAGAAAAGAGAAGGGTTTGCTTCCTTTTCCTCAGTGAGGAAAAGTCTGTATCTGAACAGCTGGATTATGCTGACCTTGGTCATCACCTCCACACTGGAAAGGATGCTGCCAAACGTTTCCCGTCATCTGCGCTGTGCGCTGATGTCATGTGCTAACTCCTCTCAGACTGACTCCTCTGCCACCACAGTGCTCCACGCCTGTACCCTCCCCAACTGTGTCTTTGACCTCAGCAGGATGATGTTAGAAAGACGGTGGGGAGGGGTGGTGGACTATACATTGTATTTTGAAGCCAAATAAAAAGACTGCAGGGTTATCTGCATGTTTAGATTATCTGTGTGGCTGATGCCCTGCTCCATCTGGGATTATGTGGGGTGGTGAATGAGACTTGGAAACTTTTCTCTCCTTTTATTGTTTAAACAACCCACTGTCTAACAGAAGCAAAAAAATATTCCACCCAGCCAAATATTTATTTAGATGTCAGATTTAAATAGAGGGAATATATATTACCAAATGCTTAAAATTTATATAACTGTCATCCTCTTTGGACAGCACCTTCAGCCACTACAGCAAATTCACTAATCCCAATGCAAAGAATCTCTAATCCATTCTATTTAGAAACATGCTTTTATTCAAACAAACCCCTTAACATATACAGATTATCATGAATCTGGAGGTCCAGTCAAATCATCAAATTTCAGGTTTTCCTCATTCATAAAATGGCTATTCATACATTTTAATTTTACAGAAGTAATGTAAGAATGAATGAGGGCATGCTATAAAGTACTTCAATTTACTCTGATATATTTTCCCATATAGTTTCATGTCTATGCTTGGTGGGAAAGTACACCTCTAAACCCACACATCACATCTCCTGGAAAGGCTTCTGCCTCGGGATATCATAGTTCTAGGTCACTGACAGAACATACAGTGTTACATTAGATTTATGATACTTCATCACGCATTCTATCGATCTCCTCCATTAGTATCTTAGTCCTTCCCGGGCCTTTAAAGCAAACAGACATGATTCTTGCTATTACTAAACTACAAAAACGTCCGAGATGTTCTTTCTCCAAAAAACTATCCCCCAATATTTTGCCCCAAAGCAAGTATGGCTACTCAAACACAAGAGAGTGACTCCAAAGTTAAGAATCTGACTATGGGAATAGGAAAGAAAAAGAAAAAAAAAAAACTTAGCATTTATTTTAATAAAACATCAAATAATAAAAATATACCTTTGTGTTTGAAGAGTCAAGTCAAACAAATACGTAAGAGGAAATCAATTGTTTCCAGCTCTAATCAGCGATAATAACCCAAGTACGTGACAGCATGAGAAAGACGATCAGTTTCCTTTTGAGGTTACATGATAAGCAGCAGCTAACAGCCTTTTTCTCTAAGAACTCGCCATCTGACCTCGTGGCAAGAGGAAGCTCGCCCCTCGCACTGGCGCCCTTTATAGCATTCGCTTTCAGTTCACCACTCGAGTGAGGAAGGGGGCGGGGGAAGCTAAGAGCCTGTTTTCTAAAATACAGAATACGGTCATCCTCTCGTTCGAACTGGGTTGTGTGGGCACTGAGAACGGCCAGAGGAGACAGGGAGGGGGTAGCGAGGACTAGGTTTGTGGATTTTTTTCTGCACACTGGAAATTCCCAGGCCAAAAAGGTACCGACCCGAGTCCCGGACATTCCCCTCGAGGGCCGGCTCCAAGACCTGGACTGGAGCCGCAGGGAGGAATCAGACGCAACATCTTCAGACAAAACTTTTTCTTTAAAGATGTCCTTTTAAAATGTCCTAATGAATCTCCTGGTGGGCGTTAGAGTTGCCTCTCATCAGATTCACTTCATCTTATTTCACTTTTTCTGTGTGGCCCCTAACCGTGGGGGTGCAGTGGGCGGGTGGAGGGAGTTACAATACAGCTTTTACAATATGGCAAACAAAAAGTAGTATCGCTATCATGTGCCTTCATTGACTAATTAAAGGACAAGGAATCTGTGGCGTAAATAAAGCAATGGTCCTGTAACATGAAGATCACTTTATTTTCAAGGGGTAAGGGGAATGGTAATGGGGTAGATTTAACAGCAAATGAACCACTGCAGAACACTGAAAGGGTTTCTCCTATGACATTTAGTTTCACTTCTTTTCCATTTAGGACACCAGCTGCTGTAATCTCAGTACTACTTTTTTTTAAGTTATCTTCCCCAAGCAGTGTTACAATCCAGTTGGAATGGGCATTAGATGTACACATTATTAGACTCTTAAAACTAAAAGAGGACCAATAGCCTCTCATTTAACCAGAATATTAAAAAAGAAAATATATGTACACACATATAAATATATTTAAGTTCACACTTTTTTATTTTTTATTTATTTATGTATTTATTTATTTATTGAGACAGTTTCACTCTTGTTGCCCAGGCTAGAGTGCAATGGCATGATCTCGGCTCACTGCAACCTCCACCTCCCAGATTCAAGCAATTATCCTGCCTCAGCCTCCTGAGTAGCTGGGATGACAGGCATGTGCCACCATGCCCGGCTAATTTTGTATTTTTAGTAGAGATGGGGTTTCACCATATTGGTCAGGCTGATCTTGAACTCTTGACCTCAGGTGATCCACCCACCTCGGCCTCCCAAAGTGCTGGGATTACAGCCATGAGCCACCGTGCCTGGACCACACTTTTTTAAAAAGTTAAAACATAAAAGCACTTTTAAGAGACAAGTTAGACTGAAGTTGGTGGAGTACAGTGCTCTCCTAGCTTCTGTGTCCTTTAAACTCCTGCCCTCAATCATCCTCTTATCTTCCACCACCTCCACTCCCCTAGGATTCCCAGGTCCCCTTAGCACTCAAGGGGCTGTGGTCTCACCTTCAAATGAAAAACAACTTCAAAATTTTATTTATTTGCACACTGAGGTGTCAAGAATCCTAAGTACACTAATACTACATTGTAGACATAAACCAGGTAGAATAATGCTTAACACAAGAAAATAAATACATTTAAAGTGGAATTTCTGGCATTAGTGACTAGCTGAGGTTAAAAAGCTGAATTTACCCAGAACCCACAGAGATAATGCTGAGCAGTTTTTTAGAAAGTTGGGGAGGCTTATTTCTGTCATTTCCCTTGGGTGTTTATTTCCCTGTACCTCTCTCAGTGATCACTATTTCCCTGAATAGGGTCCAGAAACAGACTCATTTCTGGCATGTAACACATGAATATGTAAAGACTTACCATATTTATTCTTGTCAAGTACCCTGATTTACCAATCTGCAAACTAAGTTTTCAGATTGATAAATGTGAAACTGGATTCAGTTATTAAACTGGATCAACTTTCAATCTGAAACTTAATAATTGAATACAGGAAGTGTCAGTTAAGTGGCCTTAATTAAAATGATAGTTATTCAGAATGGCAAAATGAATCATACTGGAACACCAAAGGTCAGTTTTACATTCACTAAAGAAAGGTGCTTTTGGTAGAATAATTCTATAAAATGTAATTTGCATAGAAAGGCTTTATCATGAGTTCTATCACAAATAGCATCAAATCAATCATCTCAGTTCTGAAACATGAGATTCACTACATTAAATTCTGTCATTCCAAAATAGAAATTCATATTTTAAGCCACTGAAATTGATATAAACCACTGCTCTTTATTTTATTTTATTTTATTTTATTTGAGACAGAGTCTCGCTCTGTCACCCAGGCTGGAGTGCAGTGGTGCGATCTCGGCTCACTGCAACCTCCGCCCCTCCAGGTTTAAGCAATTCTCTGCCTCAGCCTCCGGAGTAGCTGGGATTACAGGCGCCTGCCACCACACCTGGCTAATTTTTTTGTATTTTTAGTAGAGACAGGGTTTTATCATCTTGGCCAGACTGGTCTTGAACTCCTGACCTCATGATCCACCCGCCTCGGCCTCCCAAAGTGCTGGGATTACAGGCGTGAGCCACCATGCCCGGCCCACTGCTTTAATATTGTAAACCTAAATGTCCAACCATAATGATCAACTTATCTAATAATGAAAACTACAGTAGCAGTACTATTAAGTAGATCTTTATAATTAACTTATGAAGACTATTTAACATAGAAAAATATTTATATGTAAAAAACACAGACCCAAATTACATATTCTCTATAACTATATGGTTAAAAAACCTTCAAGAAAATATACCTAAATGCTAATGTTCATTGCATTCAGATGATAGAATTATGGATTTTATCCATACATTTTTCTTCTAGATTTTATAGTTTTTAAAAATTATGATGTCCCTTATATTTATACTGGGAAATATATATTTAAAACAAACTATTATTTGGCTACCATGCTAATATTCACAACCATATGGCACTAGCCTGAAATAAACTTTTCAGAAGAAACTATTCTATCTAAATATTCTGGGAAATGTTTAAGTGGTATAGGAATCTCTATCAAAATTTCCACACCAGAGTGAAGAAAGACAAATCAGATGTGGGATGAAAGTTGTTCTCACTGATAAGTGAGAGCTAAATGATGAGAACACATGGTCACATAAAGGGGAACAACACAAACTGGAGTCTATTGGAGAGTGGAGGATAGGAGGAGGGAGAAGATCAGGAAAAATTACTAATGGGTACTAGGCTTAACACCTGGGTGATGAAATCATCTGTACAACAAACCCCCATGACATAAGTTTACCTTGAAACAAACTGGCACATGTACCCCTGAACTTAAAAGTTGTTAAAAAAAAAAATTTTTTTAAGAGAGATGAAAGTGACTGAGAATACCTCAAGAAGCTGTGTCACCAAATCTTTAAGAGCTATGTCACCAAATCAAAAAATAACAGAAACTAGACAAGATCATAAGAAAGCATTTGCACAATCAAGTGGCAGCATTCCAAACCACTGGAGAAGCAATGCCCTCTTTCTTTTTAAAATTCTCCTGGGAAAATTACCACTCAGCCTCCTTTACAAATCCTTGAGGAAATGTCTAGAAGTTCTTTCATGAAAATAAAAAACTCTCAGCTGGGCACAGTGGCTCACATCTGTAATCCCAGCACTTTGGGAAGCCGAGGTGGGCAGATGGCTTAAGCTCAGGAGTTTAAGACCAACCTGGACAACATGGCAAAACCTAGTCTCTACAAAAAGATACAAAAATTAGCTGGGCATGGTGGTACATACCTGTAGTCCCAGCTACTCAGGAGGCTGAGGTAGAAGGATCGCTTGACCCCAGGAAGTCAAGGCTGCAGTGAGCCCTATCATGCCACTGCACTCCAACCTGGGCAAAAGAGCAAGACTTCGTCTCAAAAACAAATAAATAAATACAAACCCTTCTTTATGAAAGTCTCACAATTTTAGCTGAAAAGGGATATGGACTTTTTTCAGGTACCTTATTTCAAATCTAAACTTGAGTTCCTCATCTATAAAATGGAGCTAATATCACCTATACTACTGGATCGTGAACAGAATTAAACCAGTTATTGGTAAATCCCCTGAAATAATAAACAAGCCATGTTTATTCCCTCATTCTAGCTTACCTCTTCTCTTAGTGTTTCTTCAAGTGTGGAATACCACCATTGCATCAGAATCACTAAGCAGTTGCCACAAAGGTTGGTTCCATAAATCCCAGAGGCATCATGGTCCCTCTTTTTTTTTTTTTTTTTCTTTTTTTCTAGAGACAGGGTCTTGCCCTGTTGCCCAGACTGGAGTACAGTGGCATAATCAAGGCTCACTGCAACCTCTGCAACCTTCTGCCTCCTGGGCTCAGGTGATCCTCCCACCTCAGCCTCCTAAATAGCTGGGACTACAGGTAAGTGCCATCACACCTGGCTAGTTTTTATATTTTTTGGTAGAGATGGGGTTTCACCGTGGCACCCAGGCTCAAGCCCCTTCCGGGCTCAAGCAACCCGCCCACCTCAGCCGCCCAAGACTGTAATCCCTGCTGGGATTACAGGTGGGAGCCACCACGCCTGGCCTTAATTCTTTTTTTAACAAAATTTGTTAGAGATAAGATCTCTTGTCCATTGCCCAGGTGGGAGTGTAGTGGCGCAATCATAACACACTGCAGCCTTGAACCACTGGGCTCAATCAATCACCCTGCCTCAGCCTCCCTAGTAGCTGGGACTGTCGGCCCATGCCCGGATCATTTTTTATTTTTTGTAGAGACGAGATCTTACTATGTTGCCCAGGCTGGTCTCAAACTCCAGGCCTCAAGCAATCCTCCTGCCTGGCCTCCCAAAGTGCTGGGATTACAGGCTTGAGCTACCACACCCTGCCATGACTCTTACTTTTTCCTTTTTGTCAGATATTACAAGTGATCCTTAGGTACTGTAAAGCGTAAGGACCATTAAAATTAAACTATTTTAATATATTTTATTGCCTCATTAGACTCAGAAACAATTAAAAATCTTCTTTCCCCATAAAATACTTTAAAAACTTGAAGGTGTTCCTCAAGGATAGGAAAGTAAGATCTGGGGCCCTCCTATTTTAAATTAAAAATGCAAATTATTTGACCCATTCTTCTAAAGGTATGTATCGTTCATACTTCAAGCATCTGTCTTCCTCTCTAAGGCCTCCCTAGTTTCTTCATCTGTCTACTTAGGAGCAACTTAAACTAGACTATAATCTATCATAGCTCAAAAAGAAAAGAGTACTTACTAAATGGTCCCAAATTAACTAAACTCATTTAAAATTAATAAGTCAAATAAAATTAATAATTCCATTCTTCTTAGATAGCCAGTAGGAAAAGCAGCTTCTTCCAAGCATGAGAGAATTGGTGTGCCTTTTATGCCCAAATCAAGAAATACCAAAAAAAAAAAAAAAAACTGTCATGAATTTTAATAGCTTATTAATTTCTAATTAGATTTTAACTTCTAATTGTGGTAAGTAGTTCAAAATAACAACAACAACCAAAAAAAAAAAACACCTGAAACTGGTGGGAAAAACTTCCACAGCTTTATAATACAATAGCATTCTTTACACAAAAGTCAATTCTTAAAACCCTCAAATTTCAGAACATAAAAATAAATTTCCATTTACAGATTTCCCCCTTCCAGTTCCAAAAGTAGTTATTCTAGAGTAAGTATTCCACACATAAAATTTAGCTGAATCAAATAAAAAACCATCACCAAATGCAAATATCGATTCCAAAGCACAGATTTTATACATACTGCTTTCATAGTTTCCTTCTGCTCTTTTCTAGATAAAAGCAAGAAATTGTAAATATTCCCACTAAAAAACTCGAATCAAGCACATTGGCCTTTTCAAGTAATTCAGAAAAGGTAGATCATCAAGAGAAACTCCTGAGACACAGCAGTCTTCAGTGCATTCACAAGAGCCTCTGACTGTAAGCTTTCTCTAGTTAACCGCCCGAAGAGGGACTACTTGTGCTATGCATGCAGATGCACTCAATTTCCTTTACCAGATAAGCTACAAACACTCTGCTACCAACCAAACTTGTCCCTTCCATCAGAATATTTTTCATACTCTTTAGCAAAGTAATCAACCCTCCCAGGAGAAGCTAATTCAAATACACTCAGCATCTTTGGTTATAAGAGCAATACAGTGTGTAGATGCTGTTAAGAGTTCTACCATGGCTAAGTCAAGATTGGATAAAATCCTATAGGTAGATATACATGTAACCTGCATTTTCTAAGCTCCTTGTAAGTCATCATATAAAGTTCAGACCTTTTTGAAATTTTATGCTTATTAATGGCAGTCATCTCTCACTGGGGCCACTTTCTGTAACTCAGGTCAATTGAGAAGGTCATTGAATATGATTCCTCCAGTCCCTTCCAAGATAGGCTAGGTCTCCAAGGGGCACACAAAGGACAAGAACATGTCCAGCTGGTTCTTCACAATAACTTCATCTGGATGCAGCTTGTGCGGTAGATAATGGGCCAGGGTCATCTCCCAGGCATCGACGAGATATACTCCAACCCCTGAGAACATCCTCCGAAGGATGGTGTCCAGCTGAAAGTTGTACCAGTCGCTGTTGAAAAGGCTCACCTCAGGTCCCAGCTCCTGGGCATTGGCCGTCCGGATGACCACCACGGTCTTTGGGCTTCGATCGAGGAGCCGAACCACTGCTCGACGGATGTTCCTGAGCCGCCGGATGTACACTTCCAAAGGGAAGGTGCTGAAGTGAGACCATACAGCTATGGCAACCACTGTGTTCTTCCCTCCCACAATGCCATTCAGCTCATTCGCCACATAATGGAGCTCGCTGCTAAAGACGGTTGTGAAGCGGATGGGTGGACCATGGCAGCGGTATTTGAGCAGGATGCTGTGCTTCTGGTCCACTGCAAGGAAGGGACCCACATTCTTGGGACTACCCAAGTTAAACTCCACTAAATCTGAAACAAGGAAAACTCAAGTTCATAAAAACCTTCAAACCAAGCACACATATTTTGATTATACCTTATTAAGTGGCTTCAAATAACAAGTTTTTTTTAAGTACAACAAAAAGGTACAATATAAATGTAAAGGGAATACCTATTTCACTGAACCCTGCCCCCTTTTGTATCAGTGGGCCTTTATTCTAACATGTTTATTATTTAAATTATTATATAAACACAACATTCATTATAAATAACACCATCAGTGATAGACTCTACACTATGCCTGTCTATGCCTGAAAAACAAAATAACTCATTTTTCTCTAATTATTAGGCCAAGAAATGTTGCTATTTGCACTGATCATTGCAATTTTTTTAATCCATGTCTAAAAAGTTTCTGTTAACTTTTATTTTAGGTTTGGGGGTGTATGTAAAGGTTTGTTACATAGGAAAATCTGTCATATATTATTTCATCACCCAGGTTTTAAGCCCAGTACCCAATAGTTATCTTTTCTGCTCCTCTCCTTCCTCCCAACTCCCTGACTCAAGTAGACCCCAGTGTCTGTTGTTTCCTTCTGTGTGTTCATAAGTTCTTATCATTTAGCTCCCACTTATAAGTGAGAACATGCAGTATTTGGTTTTCTGTTCCTGTGTTAGTTTGATAAAGATAATAGTCTCCAGCTCCATCCATGTTCCCACAAAAGACATGATCTTGTTTTTATTGCTGCATAGTATTCCACAGTATATATGTACCACATTTTCTTTATCCAGTCTGTCATTGATGGGCATTTAGGTTGATTCCATGTCTTTGTTACTGCGAACAGTGCTGCAATGAACATTTGCTTGCATGTGTCTTTATGGCAGAATGATTTATATTCCTCTGGGTATATACCTGGTAATGGGATTGCTAGGTCGAATGGTAGTTCTGCTTTTAGCTCTTTAAGGAATCGCCATACTGCTTTCCACAATGGTCGAACTAATTTACACTTCCACCAACAGTGTGAAAGTGTTACTTTTGCTCTGCAACCTCGCCAGGATCTGTTATTTTTTGGCTTTTTAATAATAGCCATTCTGATTGGTGTGAGAACCACAATGAAATTTGGTTTGCATTTCTCTCATGATGAGTGATACTGAGCTTTTCCTTCACACATTTGTTGGCTGTACGTATGTCTTCTTTTGAGAAGTGACTATTGATGATCATTTAATTTATAAAAATCAACTTGGCATTTACATTTTATTCTCCTAACAGATAAATACTATTTCTTTCAAGACAAGGGCTTTAACTTCTGTTTTATGAGCACATATTAGTAACCAAATACTTCTTTTGGGAAATTCTGTCATTTGTAACAACATGGATGAAACTAGAGGACATTATGCTAAGTGAAATAAGCCACACACAGATGTCTTTGATGCAGAACTTCATGCAGTATTTGCCTTATACTGACTTATATGTGGACTTTAAAAAGTTGAAGTAGAGAGTAGAATAGTGGTTACTAGGGGCTGTTAGTGGGGTAGGTGCAATGGGGAAATGTTAATCAAGGTCTCAGAAGGAAAATGTTTTAGAGATCTATTGCACAACATGGTAACCATAATAAATAATAATGTACCATATATTTCAAAACTGCTAAGAGATTTTAAATGGCCGGGCGCGGTGGCTCACGCCTGTAATCCCAGCACTTTGGGAGGCCGAGGCGGGCGGATCACGAGGTCAGGAGATCGAGACCACGGTGAAACCCCGTCTCTACTAAAAATACAAAAGATTAGCCGGGCGCGGTGGCAGGCACCTGTAGTCCCAGCTACCCGGGAGGCTGAGGCAGGAGAATGGCTTGAACCCAGGAGGCGGAGCTTGCAGTGAGCCGAGATCGCGCCACTGCACTCCAGCCTGGTGGACAGAGTGAGACTCCGTCTCAAAAAAAAAAAAAAAAAAAAGAGATTTTAAATGTTCTCACTATAAAAAAGTAAGTATGTGAGGTGATGGATATGTTAGTTTACTTGATATAATAATTCCAGTATATATATAGATCACATTGTACCCCATTATACCTATTTGCTGATTAAAAATGAATGTTTTAAAAAATAAAATTAAAGCAAGTTCAAATAATTCTGAAAAGTGAAAACAAACACCTCTTTATGCAATAAGCAAAAGAAAGAAGCAACCCTGTTTCTTTTGACTTTCAATTTTACCCTGTAGATGAAAAATCATGTTAATGTCCTATTGAAAAACTTCCGGCTGGGCGCGGTGGCTCAAGCCTGTAATCCCAGCACTTTGGGAGGCCGAGACGGGCGGATCACGAGGTCAGGAGATCGAGACCATCCTGGCTAACACGGTGAAACCCCCATCTCTACTAAAAAATACAAAAAACTAGCCGGGCGAGGTGGCGGGTGCCTGTAGTCCCAGCTACTCGGGAGGCTGAGGCAGGAGAATGGCGTAAACCCGGGAGGCGGAGCTTCCAGTGAGCTGAGATCCGGCCACTGCACTCCAGCCCGGGCGACAGAGCGAGACTCCGTCTCAAAAAAAAAAAAAAAGAAAAAGAAAAGAAAAACTTCCATCTCTATCATGAGAATAACACAGATAGCATCACTTTTCTCCCTCTAAGCTGTATTTCAAGGTCCAGTTGCCTGGAGACATTCTGAAGGTCCCAGGAATCAGTGGGACTCCTTGTTATTCCTAAAAAATTCTGTATAATTCATCACTTAGCGTGTGTATCCATGAGGAACGAAGATGTGTCTCATATCGCTAAATATTCCCTTAAGTGCCTTAAGTAAATGTGGACAATCCAATTCAACTGATATTTTCTAAGCACCTACTTAGTGCCCACTGCTATAGGTGCTACAAGCCAGCAATGCTCAGATGGATAAGCTATAGTCCTTGCCCTCAGGAAGTTCACAGTCAATTTTGAAGAAGTAACATCAGAACAGAATTGTCCTACAGGATGGACAAGGTGGCTCATGCTTGTAATCCCAGTACTTTGGGAGGTCAAGGCAGGCAGATCACTTGAGGTCAGGAGTTTGAGACCAGCCTGGCCAACATGGTGAAACCCCGTCTCCACTAAAAATACAAAAATTAGCCAGCCATGGTGGCGGGTGCCTGTAATCTCGGCTACTTGGGAGGCTGAGGCAGGAGAATCACATGAACCTGGGAGGCAGAGGTTTAGTGAGTAGAGATCACACCACTGCACTCCAGCCTGGGCGAGAGTGAGACTCCGTCTCAAAAAAAAAAAAAAAAAAAATATATATATATATATAGAGAGAGAGAGAGAGAGAGAGAGAGGAGAGAGAGAGAGAGAGAGAGAGGAGAGAGAGAGAGAGAGAGATTAGATAGATAGATACATACATACATACATATATATATATATATATATAAAACTGTCATATATTCTTCTTAATGGTTAAAGTAGGTTTCACTTTTTTCTCCTTGCATTTCCAGGCTTCTCTTCTAGATTTTCCTACCTAACTACTACTTAGCATTCAGCCCCATTTTAACTGAACAAAAAGCTCAAGCTACCACTTTCTTTTGATTAAGATCAAGCACTGACATAAGGCTTTATTTTTATCAGGTGAAGATATGTCTGTAAAGTATATGGTGGGAAGTGATCAAAATAGTCAGTGTGATCCTTACTATCAAAGGAAATACCAAGCTCCATCATTAGAATTTAAGAAGCAAGCAACTACAGACACCTAGAAAGGCCCCCACTGGTCAGCATCACACCAAACCTTGTCTAGCATCATGCCATACAAAGTATTTCCCTTCTCCTAATATATAACTTATACTTTATCAAACAAAGCTTAGTTATATCTGTTTCAATTTAAAAAACAAGCAAAACAAAAAGTGGAATTGACTTTACACTGTTGGGGACAATATCTACTTCCTCCTTTCCTTCTAAAAATTAAATTTAAAACTAAGTTGAGGCCAGGTGTGAGCCACCAGCACTTCAGGAGGTGGAGGCGGGCGGACTGCTTGAGTATAAGAATTCGAGACTAGCCTGAGCAACTCAGTGAGACCTCGTCTCTACAAAAAATACAAAAAATAAGTCGAGTGCAGTGGCTTACGCCTATGGTCCCAAACGCTTGGGAGGCTGAGGTGGGAGGATCACTTGAGCCACGGAGGTCGAGGCTGCAGTGAGCCACGATCACACCATTGCACTCCAGTCTAGTGAGAGAGTGAGACCTCAATCAATCAATCAATCAATAAAACTAAGTTGACCTAATAAATAAAAGCTGATAAAAAGAAACACAAACAACTCACAACAAACCATCAGGCTTTACTTTATTAAAAGCCTTGCCCACACATAGCCATTAAAAACAGTTCCCACAAAACCATTCATCAGCTCTCTAAATTGTAAGCAGGGTCTTTATTTCTGCTCCTTCAGGATCCCTCCTTCCTTACCTCATCCACAACCCTTCCAGAAGGAGAAGAATGCCCTTGTGAAGAAGGGGTGGGCCTCCAACCACTGGGGTTTGTTCTGAGTGTGGAGAATAGCCCCAGAGTCAAGCAGAGAAATCAAGAAGTTAAGAATGCTGGAACTTACCCAGACTCCCTCAGTAGGAGCCAACTCCATTTTAGAGTCACACCAATGGTAGGCCCAATGGATGACACAGGGATGGCTTTGCTGCAAGGATGCAATATGGACCACTATAGGTCTGGCTGCTTCCTTCTACTTAAAGCTACTATAAACTTGGAGCTGGATGAGACAGAACTAGGGGAGAAACAACTGGAAATGCCCACCTCTATTTACAACCCAGAATATTAGAAGTGAAAGACACCTGTGAAGTGACATGGTCCAGCTGTCTCATCTCACACATGGAGAAATGAAGCCCTAAAAAGTAAATGACTTGTCCAAAGTCATACAGCTCATCAGTGCCATAAACCTCAATGAGAACCCAGTGCTTCCATGAGTACAACAGAACACAGCTATTGATCAGAAGCTGTCACACATCTCTCCAGGGTATGAGTACCTCTTTAGTCCTACAGAGAAATAAATGTTTCCTCACCTGATAACCTTTCTTCAGGCACCTGACTGAGCCTGCTGATTTCAAAGCCGATGTGGGAAAGGGTTATGAAACAAAAGGCAAAGCACCAACCTGGAACAAATGTTGTAAGGTATTCAAACCATTGCCTGATTGTTGAGTCACCAAACAAATGCACCACTTTTCTTTGTAAGCACTCTGTAATGTTGTCAGGGTCATTAAACTGACGCATCTTAAACTTTCTGGGCCTCCACTGGTCTTTATAGTAATACCCAGAAGGAAAAGTTCCTGAGCCTTGAGATAGTTCTAGATTGTTAGTTTCTGTAAAGAAAAACGAAAAACAAATATTTTAATATTCTCGTCCAACAATAGATGAAAAATGTCCCAAGAAACAATTATGCCCACGTATTTGTTAGCCTGATGGCATGGGGAAACATTTCCTGTTGTCAGATCTCAAATCCCAGACTTCTCTCCTCATTAAAAAAAAGGTTTTCTACAGCCATAAAAAAGAATGAGTTCATGTCCTTTACAGGGACATGGATGAAGCTGGAAGTCATCATTCTCAGCAAACTAACACAGGAACAGAAAACCAAACAACGCATGTTCTCACTCATAAGCAGGAGTTGAACACCAAGAACACATGGACACAAGGAGGGGAACATCACATACTGGGGCCTGTTCGGGGGGTGGGGGGCAAGGGGAGGGAGAGCATTAGGACAAATACAAGGCTTAAAACCTAGATGATGGGTTGACAGGTGCAGCAAACCACATGTATACCTATGTAACAAATCTGCACATTCTGCACATGTATCCCAGAACTTAAAGTAAAATTAAAAAAAAAAAAAGTTTTTCCTTTGTACAAAAATGGGAAGATCTGAAATGGGCATGAGCGTGTTGGTGGACAGAAAGGAAGGAGGGACTTTCAGCATTCCCTCTACTTACATTTTTTTTGAGATGGAGTCTCACTCTTTTTGCCCAGGCTGGAGTGCAGTGGCACAATCTTGGCTCACTGCAACCTCCACCTCCTGGGTTCAAGCGATTCTCCTGCCTCAGCCTCCCAAGTAGCTGGGATTACAGGCATGCCCTACTATGCCTGGCTAACTTTTGCTTTTTTTTTTTTTTTTAAGACAGAGTCTCACTCTGTCGCCAGGCTGGAGTGCAGTGGCGCAATCTCAGCTCACTGCAACCTCCACCTCCCGGGTTCAAGCAATTCTCCTGCCTCACCCTTCCAAGTAGCTAGGACTACAGGCGTGCACCCAGCTAATTTTTGTATTTTTAGTAGGGACAGGGTTTCACCACGTTGGCCAGGATGGTCTTGAATTCTCTTGACCTTGTGATCCACCTGCCTCGGCCTCCCAAAGTGCTGGGATTATAGGCGTGAGCCACCGCGCCCAGCCAATTTTTACACTTTTAGTAGAGACAGGGTTTCACCATGTTGCCCAGGCTGATCTCGAACTCCTGATCTCAAGTTATCTGCCTGCCTCGACCTCCCAAAGTGCTAGGATTACAGGCGTGAGCCACCATGCCCAGCCTGATTACATATGTTTTTATCAAAGCCAAATATAAAGGAAGACAAAACCCAAGAAAATGTGTGTACATAAGCATTTATCCAGCATTCTCCCAGAACAGAACAGTTTCTCACCCACATGCCTGTAAGGCAAGTAACAACTTAGACTAATATTTTATACATATGGAGTGGTATTCATTCACTGTTTTCATCCCATTAAAAGCAAAATTACAATCCATGAATCCTACCTTCAAATTTTAATTTTAATTCCAAAAAAAATCACCTAATATGGAGAACAAACTAATGGCAGACAATCTAACGGATTATTCTCCATAATACAAAAGGTTCAGAAAGTCTTTATACATAATGAACAACGCTAAAAATATATCACCAATGTGTACTCCTGGTTGTAACCTAGCTACACATGATAACACAAGCAAAAGGACACCTTTCAGAGGGGAAGTCAACATCCTTCTGCCCTAACACCTCCTGTAGAAAATGCCACTGTGGAAACGAAAGGGACATTATATGCTTCAAAACAGATTGTAATGGCTAATATTTCTTGCAAGTTTACTCTGCATCAGACACTATTCTGAGCAAACATATTATCTCATATTCTCACAGTAACTCTTTAAAGCAGGTACTATTGCTATTTCTGCCTTTCAGAACAGCTAAACAACTTGACCAGGGTCCCAGAGCTGAGCTAGTAAGGAGCAAAGTCAGCACCTGGCCCAAGCAGGTGAGCCCAAAGCCCACGATCTTAACCACTGTGTGCTAGGTTACTTCTCAAAAACAATGTTTATAGATGTTAGCCTTTCTTTTTTTCTTTTCTTGAAGGTATATATTTATTCATTTCTAACAATTATTCAAACCTACAATCTTTAAGAAACCACCAGTTTACATCATTTTCATACACAACCTTTATCAAAATCCAGTCATTCTATAGTCACCTATTAAGCCACAATTTGGAATCTAAATGCTTACATAACTTAGAAATTTAAGTGAGTCCCCTATTTGTAACTACTTTTAGCTTATTTGACTTGACATTATCTGTGTTACTCCAAATTATTTTGGTTTTTATCCCTCCAAAGAAGATGCTCTGTTTGACAGAGTGCATATCTAATCTTTTTTCTTTGGCATCTGCTAATTCTTTGCGGATTCAGAACCCAAGTAGAAAAGGAAACTGAACGCTGATTTTAAAAAGCTTTATTTGGCCACTTTGGGAGGCCGAGGCGGGTGGATCACAAGGTCAGGAGATTGAGACCATCCTGGCTAACATGGTGAAACCCCGTCCCTACCAAAAATATAAAAAATTAGCCAGGCGTGGTGGCGGGCGCCTGTAGTCCCAGCAGCTCGGGAGGCTGAGGCAGGAGAATGGCGTGAACCTGGGAGGCGGAGCTTGCAGTGAGCCGACACGGCACCACTGCACTCCAGCCTGGGCGACAGAGCAAGACTCCGTCTCAAAAAAAAAAAAAAAGAAAAGAAAAGCTTTATTTGGCAAACGCAATTATCAAAGAAAAATTGGGGGGGGCGGGTAGGGTAAATATTTCCTTGGCTTGTTCAGAAATAATTTCTCAACACGTTATCAAGTGTAGCTTTACCATGTTACTGCACCTTGTGCAAAGCTCCCTCATTATATCAGTACATCGAGTGGCATAGCTAGAGAGCCCCAGAGATGATACCTAGGGCCCACAGAAAACATTTACTAGAATGAGAATTAAAAGTAATTTTGATGTTACAATTTTTTACCACTGTTAATTCAACAGACTCCGTTATTCTGTGTCAAATATGCGTTATAAAGGAAAGTATACGTCACACAGGAAACAATCACCATTTCCATTCAAATGTTAATTATATTTACTACCAGAGCTAAGTCAAGGAAAGCAAATCAATTACTAAATCTGACATTAATTCTTTAAACATGCTGCATGTTACACGAGAAAAATCATATTTTTTAAACGAAATGCACACACCTATATTGCCCCCTAATGGTCAGTTGGGACAAAAACATTTCCTGACAATTTTAATATGATTTTTAAGCAGTCTGTGGCTGTTTAAACGGTGTTTCTTGGAACTCAGAATGCATTTCATGTAAGATAGCTGAGATATGAAAGTCTCCTAAATAGATGATATAACCCCTAATTTACTATTCACATGGAATAAAAATAATGAAAACAAAAAAATAAAAATGAGCTACTATTCAACTTTCTGGTTATACTGAAAATTGCTGGTGAAGGAAAAAGTTTAAACAGAGGTGGTTGTAAAAGCAGATATGAAGATCTGGGCAAAACCAGAAGGGATATTTTTTATTATTTGAAAGTAACGTCCCTGTATCTCTAAAATGTCTTGGCTTCTCTTTAAAGCCCATGGTTTGCCTTTTTCTCAACAGGGTGTCATCCGTGTAATCCATTAGCCACAGTGAGGGCCAAAGATGGAACAAAACAAAGGAGAAAAAGGCAGAGAGATAAATTTCCCTAAATAATCCAAAAAGAGCTGGACAAAAGGAACACAACGTAAATTGAGGTGGAGCGGGGCGGGGAGGGCCGCGGGGTGAGCACGTGCAGCAAACCTGTCCCTTAATTTTATGGTATGGAATTGTCTGCAGAATTGAGAACAGTAAAAGGCAGGGCAACAGGGAGTACACAGTTTATAAGGGGGAAAAAAGACAAGACAGAAGAAATGGGATCAACCAATTCCCTGCACCAGAGATTGCCATGAGCATAGGAAGCTTGGGATAAGGTCAGTAGGGAGAGATAGCCCTCGGCAGGATGAGGAATGGGGACAGTGCGTATTGAACTGGTTAGAAACACTCTGACTAAGCGCTGGGAATATGAGAAGGGCCCAGCTACACAGCAATTGTAATGGCTTGAGTTTGAGTTTACGCCCTGAATTCCTCCTATGAAACCCTGGAAATTTACTTTTCTGTCCTATATATTTTAGTACCCTAAAACCTCTGCATTTTACAAAGGAAAGCTAAAAATGTTATATAGATAGAAATTCTATAAATTCATAGACTGTTGAATGGGACCTCAGAGAGCAGCTATTCCGAATATCTTTTTTTTTTTTTTGAGATGGAGTCTTGCTCTGTCACCCAGGCTGGAGTGCAGTGGCGCAATCTCAGCTCACTGCAAGTTCCGCCTCCCGGGTTCATGCCATTCTCCTGCCTCAGCCTCCTGAGTAGCTGGGACTACAGGCACCCGCCACCATGCCCAGCTAATTTTTTTATATTTTTAGTAGAGACAGGGTTTCACCATGTTAGTCAGGATGGTCTTGATCTCCTGACCTCGTGATCCACCCGCCTCAGCCTCCCAAAATGCTGGGATTACAGGCATGAGCCACCGCACCTGGCCATCCAAATATCTTTTAAAGATGAAGAAAGCAAGTCACAGAGTGACTTGACAAAGTTTCTCAATGAGTATAGAGGCAGGTAGTGGTAGATGTGGTACCATTTACAAAGACAAATACATTTCACTGATATATTGAGGAGGCTTCCTTCCCTCAAATGATTTTTATATGCAGAACATGGGCCCTTTGATTTTCCAGGTTAACTAAATTAAAGACATTCTATATCAAACTCTTTTTTTCAGCAATTGAAAAGTAGTTGTCTTTAAAATAGCTTTGTCCCTTTGACATCTGCATCCAGATAGTTAAATTTTTAAAAAATAAAATAGCTTTGTCCCATTTGTTATAACATTTATCTGCCATTTTTTAGAAATCAATATCAGATGAGGTCTCATCCATAAAATGACTAGTTTCATTTTTACTGCATAACATGAAACACTATCATTCACTTCACGATCTGTATACTAGAAGGCTGATACATTTCACTACTGTAGACCGGGCACGGTGGCTCATACCTGTAATCCCCAACACTTTGGGAGGCCAAGGCAGGTGGATCACTTGAAGTCAAGAGTTCCAGACCAGCCTGGCCAACATGCAAAACGACATCTTTACTAAAAATACAAAAATTAGCCAGGCATGGCAGCATTGTGCCTGTAATTGTAGCTACTTGGGAAGCTGAGGCAGGAGAATTGCTTGAACCCGGGAGGCAGAGGTTTTAATGAGCTGAGATCACACTACTGCACTCCAGCCTGGGTGACAGAGCGAGACACCTTCTCAAAAAAAAAAAAAAAGTAACTACTGCAGGCAAACCAAAGCATCAAGACATCATTGGCCATACCTCCTAAACATGGTTAAGGGGCAGTAGGGAAAATGCTAGATGAAGAGTCACAGGACCAAGTCTAAGTCCGACTCCACATCTCCAACTCTGAGACTTCGGAAATCATTTAAACTTTCATCTTATTCCCTAACTATACCCTCAAAGTCTAGCCTAACAGAGAAGGAATCAAAATGATGACACAATAAGTGAAATCTCTGGACTCTGGTTACATCATCCATAAAATGGGTCAACTACTAGTTATTTTGAAGGGTTACTGTGAAAATTCAATACTGTAATAGTGTGAATAGTAAAGCGCATGCTAGAGTCCTGGAAACATCCTGTATGTTCTAAACGTTCAATAACTTGGTCTAGATGGTAGTTATTTTATTAGTTTTCTATTGCTGTGTAACACATCACCACAAACTTAGTGGCTTAAAAACAAGGGACTTTTACTAACCTGCAGATCTGCAGGTCAGGAGTTTGACACACAGCATAACTGTATTCTCTCCTCAGTCTCACGGGCTGAAATCAGGATGTTATCAGGGCTGTGTTCTCTGGAGAAGAGCCTTCAAAAAGGTCATTCAAGGCCAGGCACGTGGCTCACGCCTGTAATCCCAGCACTTTGGGAGGCCGAGGCGGGCAGATTGCTTGAGCTCAGGAGTTCGAGACCAGCCTGGCCAACATAGTGAAACCCCATCTCTACTCAAAATAGAAAAATTAGCTGGGTGTGGTGACACACACCTGTAATCGCAGGTACTTGGGAGGCTGAGGCACAAGAATCGCTTGAACACAGGAGGCGGAGATGTTCAGTGAGCCAGGATTGCACCACTGCACTCCAGCCTAGGCGACAGAGCGAGACTCTGTCTCAAAAACAAACAAAAAATAAACAAACAAACAAACAAAGTTCATTGAAGTTACTGGCAGAACTCAGTTACTTGTGGTTGTAAGACCCATTTCCTTGATGGTTATCAGCCAGAAGATGCCCTCCAGCTCCTAGAAGCTGCCTATATTCCTAGCCATGTGGCCCCCTTCATCTTTAAAACCAGCAACAAATAATCTCCCTCACATGGAATCCTTCTTTCTTAAGCAAGAACATGGCCCCTGTTAAGGGCTTATCTGATCTAAGGTCAGGTCTACCTAGGATAATGTCACTCTCTTAAAGTCAACTTTGTCATATAACATAATCAAATCACAGGAATGATATACCATCATATTTACACGTCCCTCCCACACTTAAGGGGAAGGAGATTATGTAAGAGCATAGATCACTGGAAGTCATCTTAGTATTCAACCTACCACAGCTACAAAGATAAACACAAATGTAAAATTTCATTGTTCTTATCTATACTGTTGCTATTAGATCGAGTCTTATCCTAAACTCTCAGTAAGTTCCCCCCAAAAATATAGCCTCAAGTTGTTGATGAGGTTAGAATCTGTCAAGGTTCCTGAGCCACTTAGCTGTGATAATCTGGGGACCACATTACAGGTACTAATGAAAACTCAGCAGTAATTCTGGCACTAGGAAAACCTGACATAAACCAGATGCTTGCCCTTAATAAGGTAGTCAACTAGAATTACTAACTGTTTTCCCTTGCTTTTGACTGGAAGTATGACCACAAGTAGCAGCAGCACTGGCAATCTCAAGCAATCTAAATATGAATCTTAACAGTAATTTTACCTTGTAAGAATATGAATTAGCTAATACATAAATACAATTTCATAGGGGAAAAACCTTCAAAATATAGAATTCATAAGTGAAATAAAAGTACAAATACTATAAACTCCTTCTAAGGCTAAAGCAAAGAAAATACAACACAAGCCTCAAATACCTTGTGGTGCCAGAAAGTAAGGAAGTGCTCAAAACAAACAGAAGGATGAGAGCACACAGGGTGACAAAAGGGCATAAAGAAGCCAAACTGAAAGCGTTCCCAACTGCCAGAACTGGAACAATTTGAGCAAAAAGAAAAGGAAAGAAAAGAATGATGGAATTGGATTGGATTATAACCCAAAGAATGAAATTATCATGAGTCTACACTGATATAAATACTTAAAATGAAGAAGGGACAACTCTTCTTTGCAGAATTCCAACTAATAAATGTTGAAAGAATGAGAGACATTAAAAGTCACAATTAGAATGCCACCAAAATCATTGCCACAGGCAACATCTGATGAACCTTGATGAATGCTAAAATTAGTTGGTAAAAGTTTAAGCAGAAACAGAACGTTTGCATAGAATGAAGCAACAGAAGGAAAAATACGAGCCCTTTATTTAGGGTCTTTGAGTGCCCCCTGCTGGTCAATAGAGTGAAATTCAATGAAGTTCTGCCAAGCTGGGTTCCTTCTACATTCCATAAAGCAACTGCCTTCTCTTTTCTTTCCAATTATATACCTGTTACAAGAAGATGGTTTTCCTATTAAAAACCAGGATATTCTGCTCCTACTAATTCATAATTTCTTCCTCTAAAAGTATATCAAAAGGCTCACTAATTACCAAATCTATCTTCCCTCTAACCAGAAGAGTAAATCATAAAACCACAGCCACTTCCTGGTTGATCCTCAAGACTTGTCAGGTACAGGTAAACTTTCCAAAGTTCCTTCCACTGACCATCCCTGGGACACCTAGGGACATCACAATAAGGGCAAGCCAGTCGAAGACTGTGAGAAAGAAGGACAGATCCAGTAGTGGGCGAGAGGGCCTCCTGAGGATGTCAGACACGGAGAGTGTTTAGAGCGCAGTACTCCTGAAGGACACCATGTCTACTGACATCTTGACAATCTAAGCAATCTAAGGCCCAAACAGATAAAAGATAAATATATCCATTACTGATGTCTCATATACAGAGCCTCTAAAATTAGTAATTCATTTGGTTCAAGTAAATCAAAAACAGCTCTTCGTCAGGAAAAGACTGGGAATTCTTGTGGCATACGATAGTAGAGACAAGAGATATACACTGGCAGTGCCCTGGCTGCATATGGGCCAAACAGATTTCATTTAGCCCATACAATATTTTCAAAGTCTTTTTTTTTTTTTTTTTTTTTTTTTGAGACGGAGTCTCGCTCTGTCGCCCAGGCTGGAGTGCAGTGGCCGGATCTCAGCTCACTACAAGCTCCGCCTCCCGGGTTCACGCCATTCTCTCGCCTCAGCCTCCGAGTAGCTGGGACTACAGGCGCCCGCCACCGCGCCCGGCTAGTTTTTTGTATTTTTAGTAGAGACGGGGTTTCACCGTGTTAGCCAGGAGGGTCTCGATCTCCTGACCTCGTGATCCGCCCACCTCGGCCTCCCAAAGTGCTGGGATTACAGGCTTGAGCCACCGCGCCCGGCCTCAAAGTCTTGAATTAGATGTCAGTGTTCTAAAATCTGGAGATATCACATTTAAAAAATCAAAGTTTCCGGTTTCTCTTGGAAAAAACAAATCGATGGATCTGGCCATATAGGGTTTGTTTCTACAGGGTAACAAAGCAGCCGAAACTGAAAAGAGGCTGCCCCTTGAGATGGTCCTTGCTTTTCAGTTCCTTCCCACCACTCAAACAAGGCATGTGGCTAATATCCACTCTGCCTGATCCACATGTATTAAATATTGAGCCCCTGAAGCAAAAGGGTTTGCAACATCTACAGAGTGGAGTACTATTAGTTAATACACTTTTAAAAGCTAGAAGGACCTTGCCCGCCATCTGTATAAG
Organism: Trachypithecus francoisi; assembly: GCF_009764315.1. Lineage (NCBI taxonomy): Eukaryota > Metazoa > Chordata > Mammalia > Primates > Cercopithecidae > Trachypithecus > Trachypithecus francoisi. The sequence continues at coordinate 87,435,707 of NW_022681453.1, forward strand.
CTTCATTAGTGACATTCATCCCTTTAGCTATTCAATCACGATAGCTAATTATATCTGTTCTGCAAGAACATAACATAAGCATTTGCTGCTCTGAATTTTGTTCTTTTACTATTAATATTCTACAGCAATAAATCAGAGTCACCCAAAAAGTCTGTTAAAACATGAACTGCTGGGCCCCACCAGCCAGGGTTTCTGTTTCAGTCGTCTGAGATGGGACTTGAGAATCTGCAGTTCTATCAGGTCTCCTGGTAATGCTGATGCCATTGATCCACAGATCACACTTTGAGAACAGCTGCTATTCTCCAACCCAGTGTTTTTTATTTTAAACATTTCCATTATAATTTTACCCATATTTCTCAAGTATCTCTAGAAAAGCAATGTCCTACACAACTTTTTGTGATGATGGATAAATTCTACATAAAATGCTGTCTACATGTAGTTATTCGGCATGTGTGATTAAATAACTAGATTTTGAATTTTATTTAATCTTAATTAATTTAAATTTGAACCACTACATGTGACTAGTTGCTATCATATTGGACAACATTGTTCAAAGACTCAAGGAACCAAAGAGAAGAGGGCTGGCAAGAGAAGAAAATTTTTACATGAGCATAAATAGCAAAACTCGGCCATGCACATGTCTGTAATCCCAGCACTTTGGGAGGCCAAGGTGGGAGGATTGCTTGAGCTCAGGAGCTTAAGATCATCCTGGGCAACACGGCAAAAATTTGTCTCTGCAAAAAAAATACAAAAATCAGCCAGGTGAGGTGGTGTATGCCTGTAGTCCCAGCTACTTGGGAGGCTGAGGTGGGAGGATCACTTGAGCCCAGGAGGTCAAGGCTGCAGTGAGTCAAGATTGTGCCACTGCACTCCAGCCTAGGTAACAGAGCAAGATCCTGTCTCAAAAAAATAAAATAAAATAAAATAAAATAACAATAAATATCAAAACTCAGAATTACACACATAAGATCTGATTTTTTAAATCAAACAGTACTTTTAATATTTTCAATTGTGCCCAGAAGTAACTATGGCATATAAGTTTTTGCAGCATAAATGAAACAACAGAGCCTCAACCCACTTAGTACGAAAAACAATAAATCATCAAGCTTATTCTTTTTTTGTTTTTTTTTGTTTTGTTTTTTTACCTTTTATTCTCCTGGGAATCACAGTTACCCAATCAGGTCCACTGGAGTTGATTGGCATTTTGATATTGACACCACTTTAAGAGGAATAAAAAAGCACAAGCTTAGGTTCAGGAACATTTATTTTCAGATATATGTCTTTACTTACAAATGATAAAATGACTAATTTCACAGAGCCTTATTATGATGAAACATACTTATGAATGTTAACCAACATAAATAATAAACTGGGTCTCTTGTAATAAGCAGGTTATATGTATATAAAAACTGAAAAAAAATAAATTGATTCTTAAAATTTCACTCCACTGTATACTGCTAAGAGTGCAAACTCCAAAATGACCAGTTCTGGTTTGAATGATGTACTCCCCTTGGACTCAGAGAATGGCTCACACTGACAAGAATGTCTACTTTGTCATTATCTAGTTTTCAGGCTGCAAGTTCATGCTGCATTAAGTCATGTATCTGATTCCTTAGGCCTTTTCCAGATCTCAGAGGAGTCCTACGTGGGACACTTGCCCCCCAGATATTTACTTATGCAGTACTTTGCTCATCATTACCAGGACTCTTTAGTGTCTGTTCCCCTTACTAAAACATGTACTACTAGAGGGAGGCAGCAGGGGAAAAAAGTAAAATAAAATAAAACATATACTACTCGAAGACAAGGGTGATGCCTCATTCATCTTTGTATCCTAGCACAGGCCCTAGTCTAGAGTCCACACTCAGTAAATATTTTTGGAGGGCTGCATTAAAACGTGGCGGAGGGTGGAGGTAAGGAGAAAAGCACTGAAAATTCAAGGCAACTATTCCAAAAACTGAGTCACAATAAAACTAGGCCTCACGTACTTAGACCAAAAACAAAAAAATAAAATGTTAACTCCCCAAACTCTTGATATGGGAATGTGCAGTCATTTTTCATTATTTCATCAATTTCAGAAAAAACTGTTTATTCAACAAATAATTCTTAAGCTTCTGAAGCCAGGTACTGTCCTAGAATTCAGGGCTACTAAAGTAAGCAAAACACAGCATCTCCTTCTTCATGGAGCTGACACAGAGGAGACAGACAAAAAACAAGTAATGAAGGAAGTATACAGGCCTGGCCACATTAGAGCATAATCGAATTTCATAGCTTAAATAAAGTGATTTTTAAGACAGCACATATAAACTACTTTCATGAGTTTAGAGTTTTATGGTAAGAAAAAAATATACAATTTACTTGTCTATAGTTATAAGAATTCTATATTATTGTACAATAATTTTCTTGCAAAAACATAATTTCCTCTGTAATTTTCCTGCCAAAATATTTAGCCTCAGTCTAATCACATGGAAAGTGAAAACTATAAAGCAAATCCAAAGTAGACTGGGCATGGTGGCTCACGCCTGTAATCCCAGCACTTTGGGAGGCCAAGACGGGCGGATCTCCTTAAGGCCAGGAGTTTGAGACCAGCCCGGCCAACACGGCAAAACTCCATCTCTACTAAAAATACAAAAATTAGCCGGGTATGGTGGTGCACGCCTAGTAGTCCCAGCTACTCGGGAGGGCAAGGCACAAGAATCACTTGATCCCAGGAAGTAAAGTGAGCCAAAGGTTACAGTGAGCTGAGATCACTGCATTGCACCCCAGCCTGGGTGACAGAGTGACACTGTCTTGAGAAGGAAAAAAAAAAAAAAAGAAGTAAAGGACATTCTACAAAACAGCAACATCAAAATTGCCAATGTCATACAAAACAAAATAGGCTAAAGAATTCTTTTGGATTAAAGAGATAACCAAACATACTGTGTAAGCATAGATTAAATTAGTTAAAATTAAAAAGATAGCTATAGAAGTCATTATTTGAACAACTGAAGAAACTTGAATATCTAACATGAACTGCATATTAAATAATAGTACTATAACAATGATAAATGTCCCAAATGTGATCATTATGGTTACATGTTAGAGAAAGTCCACTTTCTTAGAAGAGGCATATTTATGGAGTGCAGAGCCATGATGTCTGCACCATACTCTTAGATGGTTCAGAGGAAAAAATTATACACAGATACATATAAACACAGAGAAAGAAAAGCAAAATGTGGCAAAACATTAATAATAGTGAATCTAAGTTAAAGGTATATGAGTTCATTGTTATTATTCCTGCAATGTTTCTAAAGATTCAATATTTTTAATACAAAGTTAGAAAGAAAAAAGCAGCAATCATGCTAAAATAAAAGGGAAATGTTGTAGGTGATAAGCCCATTCTTTCAAAAGGCCTTCCCTTATATTAATAGGATCTTTAAGGAAACCCCTGTTGCCCTTTCCAAAACTAACACTTTTATTCCCTTATAGATAAAGAACAAAGATGACATTCCTCTAATTGTTCAACTGTCATTTAGGGAACCAAATACCAAGGCTAAGATTCTTAATTCTTTCTGGCTTAAGTAAGGTTATGAGTTACCAAGAAAGAGAAGTAAAAAAGGTTACCAGCTCAACATATTTGGGCCATGAGCTCAAAACAGTACACCCAAAGATCCCCCAAAAAATCAATTTAAATCTTTTTCTTTTTCTTTTCAGATGGTCTTATGCAATATTTCAGAACCTAAAGAGAATAAATGATGGAAAATGAAAACCAATTATAAGGACTCTGTCAAATGTTTGCTTTCCAAAAACTTACACCACCTCAAACATTGTTTTCTCAGCAAACTTCCAGGTAAATAGAATTCTGCAATTATTCTACAACACTGTACCATCAACCAGCCTCACCCAGGATATGCAAGTAAGGGCAGGGACAAACACATTATTTTATCTTTGTGGGTTCACGGGTGTTTTTTGTTTTTAATGGTAGAATTTACAGTCAGAAATACTTTTAAGTTTTACACTAAGTCAGCTCTCTAAACTTTCTCTATTTTCCACATGGAATTTGAGTAAATTACTATGCTTCTTCCTCTTTGCTAGACCACTAACTAGACTGACAACATAACTCTATAGGGCAATTATAGTTAGCAATCATTTACTATAGATTTCAAAACAATTATGACACTGGAATTGGAATGTTCCCAACACAAAGATGATAAATGCTTCAAGCAATGGATACTCCAATTACCCTGATTTGATCATTACATATTATATGCTTGTATCAAAATATCATATCTACCTCAAAAATATGTACAACTAGTATGTATCCATAATAATTTAAAAATCTAAAAACACAACTCTAACGGAGCATGGTGGCTCACATCTGTAATTCCAGCCCTTTGGGAGGCCAAGGCAGGAGGACTACTTGAGCCCAAAGGTTCAAGACCAGCCTGGGCAACATTAGCTGGGTGTGGTGGTGCACACCTGTAGTCTGAGGGGAGGTGGCGCACACTCGGGAGGCTGAGGTGGGAGAATCGCTCAAACCCGGGATGTCAAGGCTGCAGTGAGCTGCAATCATGGCACCGCACTCCAGCCTGGATGACAAAGTGAGACCCTGTTGCAAAACAAACCAACCAACCAATCCTTTAAAATAGGGTAACTGAGTAGTCTTCATACATAGGCAAAAAAGTACACAGAAATAAAATAATCTGCTCAGTCACCAATAAACAGCATGTCTGAAACCTGAACCCAGGAATAAAGTGAAAAAACTTGTTTTGGTTTTGTTTGGAGGAGTTGTGAAATTTAATTTTGTTTTCATTTTGTACTGAACCATAGAAAATACCAGTCTTCTCAGCAGTAAACACTGTACATTGAGTAGTGCTCCCTCTGCTGGCCTTCCAAAGGTATGTCATGAATCCACTAGACCTGTACATAATCCAGTATGACCAAAAGCTGACTTCAGGGTGGAAAACTGAAGGGTTTTATTTTAGGAGCTCCTACAAACCACATACTTTATGGTAGTAACTTTTCTCCCATCCGGTAATGAGTGGACATAAACTATGAAATTTTTTAGGGTGCCCAGATGTACTTAACAAAAATACCTCCCTTTCATCCAAGAAAAAAATTCTCTCTACCAAGGACCGTTTAAAAACAATATACTCCATTAAAAAGTAAAAAACATGTATACATGCTTTCAAACAACTGTACTTTTTTGTTGAGGCAGGGTCTCAATCTGTTGCCCAGGCTGTAGTGCAACTGTGATTACAGCTCACTTGCAACCTCAAACTCCTGGGCTCCAGCCTTCCTCCCACCTCAGCCTCCCAAAGTGCTGGGACTACAGTCATGAGCCACCACACTTGGCCAAAATGGTACTTTTTAACCATGTAGCTTTTATAATTTTTTATTTCTTAGTAATGTTATGAAATGTTGAAGAAAACACAAATTGTAATTCATATTGGTTCCATATTCCTTTCTGCACATTATTCTATGTATTTATCATCATGCTGAAAATATTTTATGCTTATATTTGAAATAGAAATTTGAACACAATACTGTAATAATTTCAACAACTATATAGCTTAAAAAATATAGTTTTCTGTGGCATTCCCGACGTCCTATGCTTATTAAGTAAACCCAGCAATGTTGCCATATTCATAGTTTTTTAATCAGTATGTTCAAATGATTTTAAAAACCGTTATTATGTTACTTTTTAAAGTTTCAGTTCATTAGATACAAAGATAAAACACCAGCCTGACTACTAGGCCTACCAGCCTGTTCTTGGATTATATTTTTTCTTCACATAAAATAGATGAGGTCTTGCTATGTTGCCCAGGCTGGTCTCAAACTCCTGGGCTCAAGCGATCCTCCCATTTCATCCTCCCAACGTGCTGGAATTACAAGCATGAGTCACCACCACACCTGGCCCTTGGATAACTTTTATCTGTTCTGTGAATAAGGGATTTTACTTACACAGCTACTGTGCAAACACGCTTTGTGATTCTAAAGTAAAACAGATATGAGGGTAAAGAAAAAAATTCGAGGGTAAAAGGTCTTTAATTTGGACTTAGATAAGCACTAAGCTTCACTTGTAAAACACTAACGAAAAATATAAATCTCTGTTTAATTTTTTATTCACTACCTCTTCTGAATTGGGCCACGTTGAGAGAGAGATAAGAAACACATACCCAACACCAGAAAGTCTCCTAAATGGGACAAGGACAGTGGAAAAGAACTCTTCAAATTATCCCCAAGAAAACACAGCACGTACCTCTGGAAGAAAGCACTCTCTGCAGCAGTCAGGAGACCCTTCAGGTATCCACCTTTGAAATGGGTAATTCTGCTGCTGCAAGGGAGCTTCTTTGGTTTGAAGCAGAACCAGGGCTCCCCAGTGTAGAGGTCTGTAAAGTTACACAGAGGCAGATTCCCAGGAAGACACACGTTGCACTCAGTAGTTTCAGAAATTCTTCCCGAACGGAAGAGACTCTTGAAATAGACCCTGTCTGGTTTATCTTCCTGTAAGCGCTGAAGAACTCTGATCCCTTCACTGGGGTGGACCAGAAATATGGACACTTTAACTTTGCCTGGCCATAACAAAGTAAAGAAAACCTTGTAAAACCCATTCTGGTAGTCCACCACCCTGCCCACAGCCCCAGCCTGCAGCTTGGGGGAGTGAATTCTGGCCTGCAGGTAGTCTCCACCATACTTCTTGGGCTTTCTTTGAAAATCCTGTACATGAACCAGCACCTCCAGCTGGCTTCCCACCTGAAAGAAGGCAGCAGAGTTCAAGATGACAAAGTAGCTGGAAGAAGGGTCAGTGCTTTTCACAAAGGGAACTGGGCCCACATCAGGAACCTGTCGGTGCAAGGCAGCCAGCAAGGAGTCCTCCTCCATACGTTCCTGGCTGGACAGGGTCTGCTGATCATAGCCGCAGTATGGATTTCGACTAATTCCTGTCACCTGGGAGGAAATAAACTGTCCACTGCTGTCGATGAATGTGGCTGAAACAGTCTCATGGTCCAAGTACTAAAGAAGAAGACACAAACAACAGAAATTACCACTATAATAGGTCTCTGTATTTTCGGCATAAATTCAGAAGGCTCCCCACACTTCTGCGAGTTTTAGCTCCAAGAGCTCACCCAGTGAGTTTGAGCTCCAGGATTCTCACAGTGAATATCAAAGAAAAAATCCCCTTGGGCTTCCAGGAAGGGAAAGGGAAAAGGTCCCATTCTGAAGTAGGCAGAGCACTGTGTTGTTCTGAACAAAGCTGCCCCTCAAGAGAAACCACTTTATCAGAACCTAGCCTATTGGAGTGTTATCAGAGCCTAACCAACCTGAGAGAAGGGAAATACCCAACTCCAGCCCGCTTTAGCCACCCAGTCCAACCTAAGATGGTGAAACACCAAGAAAAAAGCAAAGGAAAGGAATAGAGAAAGATATACTATGCTAACACTAACCCGAAGAAACCAGTAGCAGCTATATTAATTTCAGAGCAGATTTCAAAGCAAGGAAAGTTATCAAAGATAAAGGGGGTCATTACATAATAATAAAGAAGTCAATTCTCAAAAAATAAATAAATCAATAACAACCCTTAACATGTAAGTACCTAACCAATGAGTATCAAAACATGTGAAGCAAAAACTAACGGAGAAATAGATGAATCTACATTATAGTCTAAGACTTCAACACTCTCCTATCAGAAATACACAGATCCAGGAGGCAGAAAATCGGTAAGGACAGAGTTGAATTCAACAGCACCATCAATAAACTGGATATAGTCGACATCTGTAAACTACTTCATATCAAGCTCTCATGGAACATTCACCAAAACGGACCACATTCTGGGCCAAAAAATGCACCTTAAAAAATTTTTTAAAATAAAAATCATACAATGTCTTCTCTTAAGCCATAATGAAATTAAACTAGAAATCAATATAGAAAGATAGCTGGAAAAATCCCAAAATGGTATACAAATGGGTAACATACAAAATCTCATGAGAAATTTTTAAATATTTTAACTAGGTGAAGGTGAAAATATAATTTATTAAACACTATAGGATGAAGCAAGAGAAGTGCTTAGAGGGAAATTCATAGTACTATACATATTTTAGGAAAGAAAAATGACCTAAAAGGAATAATTTAACCTTACATCTTAGCAAACTAGAAAAAGAAGAGCAAACAATATCCAAAATAAGCAGAAGAAAAATAATAAATATGATAGCAGAAATCAATGAAGTTGAAAACAGGAAATTAATAAAGAAAAATCAATGAAACCCAAAGCTGGTTTTTTAAAAGATCGATAAAATTGATAAGCCTCTAGCTAGGCTAAGAAAAAAAAGGGAGGACACAAATTATTAATATCAGAAATGAAAAGGAGGCCATCACTACAGATCCCATGGACATTAAAGGAATAAAGGACTATTATGAACAATTCTATGACCACAAATTTGATAACCCAGATGAAATGGACCAATTCCTTGAAGGACACAGTCAATAAAGAATCCACCTAATGATGCAAAAGTAATATTATAACTAGTGGAAATCAAATATAAAAGAATGAAGTAGGCCGGGTGCAGTGGCTCACATCTGTAATGCCAGCACTTTGGGAGGCTAAGGCAGGTGGATCACGAGATCAGAAGTTCAAGACCAGCCTGGCCAACATGCTGAAACCCCATGTCTCTACTAAAAACAGAAAAATTAGCCGAGCATGATGGAGGTTGCCTGTAATTCCAGCTACTCAGAAGGCTGAGGCAGAGAACTGTTTGAACCTGGGAGGCGGAGGTTGCAGTGAACCAACATTGCACCACTGCACTCCAGGCTGGGCGATAGAGTGAGACTGCATCTCAAAAAAATAGTAATAAATAAGTAAATAAGTAAGAATGAGTAGTGCTTTCTTCATCACTTAGAGTAGGAAGTTAAGATATATTATCTTAGGCTGTTGGGGAAATAAAAGGTCTAAATACATTATTTAATGTTATATATAGAAATAAAATTAATTTTACAAATTGTGGAAGGAGAATGAAGTAAGCAGAGGCCTTATTTTTCATTAACAGTAGTAGGTCGGGTGCAGTGGCTCATGCCTGTAATTCCAACACTTTGGGAGGCTGAGGCAGAACTGCTTAAGGCCAGGAGTTCAAGACCAGCCTGGGCAACATAGCAAGACCCGATCTCTACAAGAAATTTTTTTTAAAAGTTAGCCAAGCGTGGTGGCACATGCCTGTAGTCCTAAGCTACATGAAAGGCTGAGCTGGGAGGATCACTGAACCCAGGAGCTCCAGTAACTCCCCTGAATTTTACTTGCAAATGACAGGTAGTAGTGAGCTATAATCACACCATAGAACTCCAGCCTGAGCAACAGAGCAAGACCTTGTCTCTAACAAATATATAAATAAATATAAATTAAAACTAGGCTGGGCACAGTGACTCACACCTGTAATCCCAGCACTTTGGGAAGCAGAGGTGGGCAGACCGGGATCGCTTGAGCTCAAGAGTTCAAGACTAGCCTGGGCAACATAGTGAAACTCCGTCTCTACTAAAAATACAAAAACTAAGCTGGGTGTGGTGGTGCACACCTGTAATTTCAGCTATTCAGGAGGCTGAAGCACAAGAATTGCTTGCACGCAGGAGGCAGAGGTTGTAGTGTGCTGAGATCGTGCCACTGCACTCCAGCCTGGACAACAGAACAAGACCCAGTCTCAAAAACTTTAAAAGAAAAAAAAAATAGATATATAGGTATAGATATACACACATACATATATATGTGAATATATATGTGTGTGTATATGTGTGTGTGTACATATATGTGTGTATACATATTATGGGGATTGCTTGAGCCCAGGAGTTAGAGGTTACAGTGAACAACGACTGTGCCACTGCACTCTAGCCTGGGCAACAGAGTGAGACCCTGTGCTTAAAAAAAAGAAAAAGAAAAAGAAAAAAACAGCAGTAGCAGAAACACCCAGCATTTATTGTGAGCACTTATGTGCTGGATACTCTTGTATACAGTTTACATGAATCTTTAAATTCAATGTTCAAATTATCACATGTGGTAAGTCCTGTTATTATGTCCATTTTGTAGAAGAGGAAACTGAGGCAAAGAATAGCTTAATAATTTGCTCAAGGCCATGTAGGTTAGAAGCAGCAGAGGGTTAGAAGCCAAGCTGTCTGAATTGACACCTGTGTTCTTAACCACCACGCTACACTGCCTCATATGAGCAAGTCAGGAGATAATTCGTAAAGTTCACAAATCAAGACATAAGTATGTAATGTATAATTAGTGCTAACTACCCAAATAATTAAAAATAAGTAATTATATTCACTCAGAGTAAAGAATGGGGAGGGAATCCAATTGTGTACTTAATACCATTCTCCATTCTTGGAAATTTCCATGCATTCCATGAACTACTTTATTAGTAAACAGGATACAGGAACAAATGGGCAGGAAAAAAGTTATATACCTAACCTGAGGCATATAACTAACCTACCTAAGATGTAGAAAACTACACCTTACGTTATGCAATTAGTTAAACTGCAGGGGAATAAACAACAACAAAGTAAAACCAAAAATTTCTCTCCTCAATAGCTACAGCGTTTCCTTGTTTCTAGCAAAACACTTAAACAAGGCCTCAGGCTCCCCACCTACGGCAAACCACTGCAAAATCCTACATAAGGTAAAAATAATCTCAAGATACAAGAATGTGAGGGGGCGGAGCAAGATGGCCGAATAGGAACAGCTCCAGTCTTCAACTCCCAGCGCGAGCGACACAGAAGACCGGTGATTTCTGCATTTTCAACTGAGGTACTGGGGTCATCTCGCTAGGGAGTGCCGGACAATCGGTGCTGGTCAGCTGCTGCAGCCTGACCAGCGAGAGCTGAAGCAGGGCGAGGCATCGCCTCACCTGGAAGCGCAAGGGGGAAAGGAATCCCTTTTTCCTAGCCAGGGGAACTGAGACACACAACACCTGGAAAATCGGGTAACTCCCACCCCAATACTGCGCTTTAAGGAAACAGGCACACCAGGAGAATATATCCCACACCTGGCCGGGAGGGTCCCACGCCCACGGAGCCTCCCTCACTGCTAACACAGCCGTCTGCGGCGATCTATCCGCAAGGCAGCAGCGAGGCTGGGGGAGGGGCGCCCGCCATTGCTGAGGCTTAAGTAGGTAAACAAAGCCGCTGGGAAGCTCGAACTGGGTGGAGCTCACAGCAGCTCAAGGAAGCCTGCCTGCTGTAGACTCTACCTCTGCAGACAGCGCACAGCTGCAGTCCATTAGGGGAAAGAGCGGGGCCGTGGCAGACGCGAACGACTCTGTCTGACAGCTTTGGGGAGAGCCGTGGATCTCCTAACGCGGAGGTTGAGATCTGAGAACGGACAGACTGCCTGCTCAGCTGGGTCCCTGACCCCTGAGTAGCCTAGCTGGGAGACATCCCCCACTAGGGGCAGTCTGACACCCCACACCTCACAGGGTGGAGTCACCCCTGAGAGGAAACTTCCAAAGAAAGAATCAGACAGGTACACTCGCTGTTCAGCAATATTCTATCTTTGGCAACCTCTGCTGCTGACACCCAGGCAAACAGGGTCTGGAGTGGACCTCAAGCAATCTCCAACAGACCAACAGACAGTCCTTCTGACTGTCAGACGGAAAACTATCAAACAGGAAGGACACCTATACCAAAACCCCATCAGTACGTCACCATCATCAAAGACCAGAGACAGATAAAACCACAAAGATGGGGAAGAAGCAGGGCAGAAAAGCTGGAAATTCAAAAAATAAGAGCGCATCTCCTCCTGCAAAGGAGCGCAGCCCATCGCCAGCAACGGATCAAAGCTGGTCAGAGAATGACTTTGACGAGATGAGAGAAGAAGGCTTCAGTCCATCAAACCTCTCAGAGCTAAAGGAGGAATTACGTACCCAGCGCAAAGAAACTAAAAATCTTGAAAAAAAAGTGGAAGAATTGACAGCTAGACTAATTAATGCAGAGAAGATCATAACGAAATGACAGAGATGAAAACCATGACACGAGAAATACGTGACAAATGCACAAGCTTCAGTAACCGACTCGATCAACTGGAAGAAAGAGTATCAGCGATTGAGGATCAAATGAATGAAATGAAGCGAGAAGAGAAACCAAAAGAAAAAAGAAGAAAAGAAATGAACAAAGCCTGCAAGAAGTATGGGATTATGTAAAAAGACCAAATCTACGTCTGATTGGGGTGCCTGAAAATGAGGGGGAAAATGGAACCAAGTTGGAAAACACTCTTCAGGATATCATCCAGGAGAACTTCCCCAACCTAGTAGGGCAGGCCAACATTCAAATTCAGGAAATACAGAGAACGCCACAAAGATACTCCTCGAGAAGAGCAACTCCAAGACACATAATTGCCAGATTCACCAAAGTTGAAATGAAGGAAAAAATCTTAAGGGCAGCCAGAGAGAAAGGTCGGGTTACCCACAAAGGAAGCCCATCAGAATAACAGCAGACCTCTCGGCAGAAACTCTACAAGCCAGAAGAGAGTGGGGGCCAATATTCAACGTTCTTAAAGAAAAGAATTTTCAACCCAGAATTTCATATCCAGCCAAACTAAGCTTCATCAGTGAAGGAGAAATAAAATCCTTTACAGATAAGCAAATGCTTAGAGATTTTGTCACCACCAGGCCTGCCTTACAAGAGACCCTGAAGGAAGCCCTAAACATGGAAAGGAACAACCGGTACCAGCCATTGCAAAAACATGCCAAAATGTAAAGAACATCGAGGCTAGGAAGAAACTGCATCAACTAACGAGCAAAATAACCAGTTAATATCATAATGACAGGATCAAGTTCACACATAACAATATTAACCTTAAATGTCAATGGACTAAATGCTCCAATTAAAAGACACAGACTGGCAAACTGGATAAAGAGTCAAGACCCATCAGTCTGCTGTATTCAGGAGACACATCTCACATGCAGAGACATACATAGGCTCAAAATAAAGGGATGGAGGAAGATCTACCAAGCAAATGGAGAACAAAAAAAAGCAGGGGTTGCAATCCTAGTCTCTGATAAAACAGACTTTAAACCATCAAAGATCAAAAGAGACAAAGAAGGCCATTACATAATGGTAAAGGGATCAATTCAACAGGAAGAGCTAACTCTCCTAAATATCTATGCACCCAATACAGGAGCACCCAGATTCATAAAGCAAGTCCTTAGAGACCTACAAAGAGACTTAGACTCCCATACAATAATAATGGGAGACTTCAACACTCCACTGTCAATATTAGACAGATCAACGAGACAGAAAGTTAACAAGGATATCCAGGAATTGAACTCATCTCTGCACCAAGCGGACCTAATAGACATCTATAGAACTCTCCACCCCAAATCAACAGAATATACATTCTTCTCAGCACCACATCGCACTTATTCCAAAATTGACCACATAATTGGAAGTAAAGCACTCCTCAGCAAATGTACAAGAACAGAAATCATAACAAACTGTCTCTCAGACCACAGTGCAATCAAACTAGAACTCAGGACTAAGAAACTCAATCAAAACCGCTCAACTACATGGAAACTGAACAACCTGCTCCTGAATGACTACTGGGTACATAACGAAATGAAAGCAGAAATAAAGATGTTCTTCGAAACCAATGAGAACAAAGATACAACATACCAGAATCTCTGGGACACATTTAAAGCAGTGTGTAGAGGAAATTTATAGCACTAAATGCCCACAAGAGAAAGCAGAAGAGATCTAAAATGGACACTCTAACATCACAATTAAAAGAACTAGAGAGGCAAGAGCAAACACATTCAAAAGCTAGCAGAAGGCAAGAAATAACTAAGATCAGAGCAGAACTGAAGGAGATAGAGACACAAAAAACCCTCCAAAAAATCAATGAATCCAGGAGTTGGTTTTTTGAAAAGATCAACAAAATTGACAGACCGCTAGCAAGACTAATAAAGAAGAAAAGAGAGAGGAATCAAATAGTCGCAATAAAAAATGATAAAGGGGATATCACCACCGACCCCACAGAAATACAAACAACCATCAGAGACTACTATAAATGCCTCTACGCAAATCAACTAGAAAATCTAGAAGAAATGGATAATTTCCTGGACACTTACACTCTCCCAAGACTAAACCAGGAAGAAGTTGAATCCCTGAATAGACCAATAGCAGGCTCTGAAATTGAGGCAACAATTAATAGCCTACCCACCAAAAAAAGCCCAGGACCAGATGGATTCACAGCTGAATTCTACCAGAGGTACAAGGGGGAGCTGGTACCATTCCTTCTGAAAGTATTTCAATCAATAGAAAAAGAGGGAATCCTCCCCAACTCTTTTTATGAGGCCAACATCATCCTAATACCAAAGCCTGGCAGAGACACAACAAAAAAAGAGAATTTTAGACCAATATCCCTGATGAACATCGATGCAAAAATTCTCAATAAAATACTGGCAAACCGGATTCAGCAGCACATCAAAAAGCTTATCCACCATGATCAAGTGGGCTTCATCCCTGGGATGCAAGGCTGGTTCAACATTCGCAAATCAATAAACGTAATCCAGCATATAAACAGAACCAAAGACAAGAACCACATGATTATCTCAATAGATGCAGAAAAGGCTTTTGACAAAATTCAACAGCCCTTTATGCTAAAAACGCTCAATAAATTCGGTATTGATGGAACGTACCTCAAAATAATAAGAGCTATTTATGACAAACCCACAGCTAATATCATACTGAATGGGCAAAAACTGGAAAAATTCCCTTTGAAAACTGGCACAAGACAGGGATGCCCTCTCTCACCACTCCTATTCAACATAGTGTTGGAAGTTCTGGCTAGGGCAATCAGGCAAGAGAAAGAAATCAAGGGTATCCAGTTAGGAAAGAAGAGTCAAATTGTCCCTGTTTGCAGATGACATGATTGTATATTTAGAAAACCCCATTGTCTCAGCCCAAAATCTCCTTAAGCTGATAAGCAACTTCAGCAAAGTCTCAGGATACAAAATTAATGTGCAAAAATCACAAGCATTCCTATACACCAGTAACAGACAAGCAGAGAGCCAAATCAGGAATGAACTTCCATTCACAATTGCTTCAAAGAGAATCAAATACCTAGGAATCCAGCTTACAAGGGATGTAAAGGACCTCTTCAAGGAGAACTACAAACCACTGCTCAGTGAAATCAAAGAGGACACAAACAAATGGAAGAACATACCATGCTCATGGATAGGAAGAATCAATATCGTGAAAATGGCCATACTGCCCAAGGTGATTTATAGATTCAATGCCATCCCCATCAAGCTACCAATGACTTTCTTCACAGAATTGGAAAAAAACGGCTTTAAAGTTCATATGGAACCAAAAAAGAGCCCGCATTGCCAAGACAATCCTAAGTCAAAAGGACAAAGCTGGAGGCGTCACGCTACCTGACTTCAAACTATACTACAAGGCTACAGTAACCAAAACAGCATGGTACTGGTACCACAACAGAGATATAGACCAATGGAACAGAACAGAGTCCTCAGAAATAATACCACACATCTACAGCCATCTGATCTTTGACAAACCTGACACAAACAAGAAATGGGAAAGGATTCCCTATTTAATAAATGGTGCTGGGAAAATTGGCTAGCCATAAGTAGAAAGCTGAAACTGGATCCTTTCCTTACCCCTTATACGAAAATTAATTCAAGATGGATCAGAGACTTAAATGTTAGACCTAATACCATAAAAACCCTAGAAGAAAATCTAGGTAGTACCATTCAGGACATAGGCATGGGCAAGGACTTCATGTCTAAAACACCAAAAGCAACGGCAGCAAAAGCCAAAATTGACACATGGGATCTCATTAAACTAAAGAGCTTTTGCACAGCAAAAGAAACTACCATCAGAGTGAACAGGCAACCTACAGAATGGGAGAAAATTTTTGCAACCTACTCATCTGACAAAGGGCTAATATCCAGAATCTACCAAGAACTCAAACAAATATACAAGAAAAAACAAACAACCCCATCCAAAAGTGGGCAAAGGATATGAACAGACATTTCTCAAAAGAAGACATTCATACAGCCAACAGACACATGAAAAAATGCTCATCATCACTCGCCATCAGAGAAATGCAAATCAAAACCACAATGAGATACCATCTCACACCAGTCAGAATGGCAATCATTAAGAAGTCAGGAAACAACAGGTGTTGGAGAGGATGTGGAGAAATAGGAACACTTTTACACTGTTGGTGGGATTGTAAACTAGTTCAACCATTATGGAAAACAGTATGGCGATTCCTCAAGGATCTAGAACTAGATGTACCATATGACCCAGCCATCCCACTACTGGGTATATACCCAAAGGATTATAAATTACTCTACTACAAAGACACATGCACACGTATGTTTATTGCGGCACTATTCACAATAGCAAAGACTTGGAATCAACCCAAATGTCCATCTGTGACAGACTGGATTAAGAAAATGTGGCACATATACACCATGGAATACTATGCAGCCATCAAAAAGGATGAGTTTGCGTCCTTTGTAGGGACATGGATGCAGCTGGAATCCATCATTCTTAGCAAACTATCACAAGAAGAGAAAACCAAACACCGCATGTTCTCACTCATAGGTGGGAACTGAACAATGAGATCACTTGGACTCGGGAAGGGGAACATCACACACTGGGGCCTATCATGGGGAGGGGGAGGAGGGAGGGATTGCATTGGGGAGTTATACATGATATAAACGTCATGCACATGTACCCTAGAACTTAAAGTATAATAAAAAATAAATAAATTAATTAATTAAAAAAAAAAAAAAAAAAGATACAAGAATGTTTAATGCTCTTCTTAGATTCTGCATTTTTCCCCTCTCATTTTATACTAACATACACACATTTTCATTTTAAAGAATCCCATCTAGGAGACTTCATTTTGAAGGGTACATGGCAGTATTTGTTTATTTCAAAAATGGCATGGGGAAAACAAAACTGACTTTGAAAAATTCCCTTTATTACCTTACTGATTACCTTTCAGGAAATGTTCCAGCCACCCTCTCCTTTTTAGTTGTTGTAAGTCTGTGACACACCATTAAGGACCAAATCATGCACCATGTGATTACAGCATAGCTCTTCTTCCTAACCTTTTCCTCTCTTCCTCACCCAACTGACTGACACATGCAACCCAATCCAGAAATCACCATACATTTGGTGGTAACTCCCCTGAATTTTACTTGCAAATGACAGAAATGCAAAAATGTCAATCTGCTTAACTTTCCTAAAGACAACGGCAACTTCACGCCTGCCATCTTTTTAGGTTCAGAGCTAACAGGAAACACCAAACAGATGGCTCACTCCTCGAGTCATCATAACCTATGGGCTGGAGTGAACATGGTGACTGCCTGTCCCACATCCATTTCTCTCCTGGCCTACTGAACCACAGCAATGCTGTTTGCTCACCTGTCAGCTCAGGGGTGGGCCTAACTGATGGAGGGGTAATCCCAGGTAAATGGCTGGTTCAGGAATGGGTATGTGACCCAATTCTGGACTACGAAAACCAGAAGAGGTTGCTGGAGGCTTATGCTTGCATGCAGCCAAATTCAGGCACCACTAATTCCCCCTGCTAACAGCTATTTGAATTTTATTTGCGAATTAAAAAACACAGTATTTTGAGATCATTTCAAGAGAATAACTGCTTCTTTAGGTGGACATGTACACGAAAGCAAAAACGCCATTACTCCGGCAGCCATCCTACAATCAACCGTGAAGGAGGATGCCATAGATAAAAGGCAACACACAAAAGAAGGCACAGTTAAGAGGCTTTCAGACAAACAGAGGCTGATTCCCAAAAGAACTATGCCCAACCTATCCACTGACTTCTATTCAAATGAGTAATATGTATTACCATTAGCTTGAAATAGGTGTCTTTACTTGAAGCCCAAAGTCCTAATACACAGGTGTTATAAAACATATCTAAAATATCAATGAATAAGGCAAAAGAAAAAAAATGCATAACTTTCTCAATGAGAGCTTATCAGAGAAATAAAACGCTGCAATTCTCCCTCCAACCTTTTGTTAGATATTCCTACAAATACCCACTTCTCATATATGGGCTGTTTTTTGAATTTTTCTGTTTGTTTGTTTGTTTGTTTATTTGTTTGTTTGTTTTAGACGAGTCTCACTTTGTTGCCCAGGGTGAAGTGCAGTGTTGCAATCTCGGCTCAGTGCAGCCTCTGACACCTGGATTCAAGTAATTCTCATGTCTCAGCCTCCCGAATAGCTAGGATTATAGGCACCCGCTACTAGGCCCAGCTTTTTTGTATTTTTAGTAGAGATGGGGGTTTCACCATGTTGGCCAGGCTGGTCTCAAACTCCTGACCTCGGATGATCCACCCACCTGGGCCTCCCAATGTGCTAGGAATCCAGGTATGAGCCATTGCGCCATCTTATGTAATATTTTTAATTAAAATTGAGTCTGCTTTTTAGAAACTGATAAGATACTCCAATCACAAGAGTACAGTGTCAGAAGCATAGTATATTCTATATCTAAAAAGAAGATTCTATATCTAGAAAAACCCACAATCTCAGCCCAAAAGCTTGTCCAATTAACAACTTCAGCAAAGTTTCAGAATACAAAAACAACGTACGAAAATCACTAGCATTCCTAGACATCAACAGCCAAACTGAGAGCCAAATCAGAAAGGCAATCCCATTCACAGTTGTCACAAAAAGAATAAAATACTCATGAATACAGCTAACAAAGGAGGCAAAAGAGTTCTAAAATGAGGATTACAAAACACTATTCAAAGAAATCAAAGACACAAACAAATGGAAGAACATTCCACGCTCATGAATAAGAAGAATCAATATAATTAAAATGGCTATACTGCCCAAAGCAATTTACAGATTCAATGCTATTCCTATCAAACTACCGACAACATTCTTCATAAAACCAGAAAAAACTCTTTTAAAATTCATATGGAACCAAAAAGAGCCCGAATAGCCAAGGCAATCCTAAGCAAAAAGAACAAAGCTGGAGTCATCATGTTACCTGACTTCAAACTATACTACAAGGCTACAGTAACCAAAACAGCATAGTACTGGTACAAAAACAGGCACAGAGACCAACAAAACAGAATAGAGAATCCAGAAACAAGGCCACACATTTACGATCAATCTGACCTTCAACAAAGCTGACAAAAACAAGCAATGAGGAAGACTCCCTATTCAATAAACGGTGCTGGAATAACTGGCTAGCCATATGCAAAAAATTGAAACTGGACCCATTCCTTACACTATATACAAAAATCAACTCTAAGAGAGCCGTGGATCTCCTAACGCGGAGGTTGAGATCCGAGAACGGACAGACTGCCTGCTCAGGTGGGTCCCTGACCCCTGAGTAGCCTAGCTGGGAGACATCCCCCACTAGGGGCAGTCTGACACCCCACACCTCACAGGGTGGCGTCACCCCTGAGAGGAAACTTCCAAAGAAAGAATCAGACAGGTACACTCGCTGTTCAGCAATATTCTATCTTCGGCAACCTCTGCTGCTGATACCCAGGCAAACAGGGCCTGGAGTGGACCTCAAGCAATCTCCAACAGACCAACAGACAGTCCTTCTGACTGTCAGACGGAAAACTATCAAACAGGAAGGACACCTATACCAAAACCCCATCCGTACGTCACCATCATCAAAGTCCAGAGACAGATAAAACCACAAAGATGGGGAAGAAGCAGGGCAGAAAAGCTGGAAATTCAAAAAATAAGAGCGTATCTCCCCCTGCAAAGGAGCGCAGCCCATCACCAGCAACGGATCAAAGCTGGTCAGAGAATGACTTTGACGAGATGAGAGAAGAAGGCTTCACTCCATCAAACCTCTCAGAGCTAAAGGAGGAATTACGTACCCAGCGCAAAGAAACTAAAAATCTTGAAAAAAAAGTGGAAGAATTGACAGCTAGATTAATTAATGCAGAGAAGATCATAAACGAAATGACAGAGATGAAAACCATGACACGAGAAATACGTGACAAATGCACAAGCTTCAGTAACCGACTCGATCAACTGGAAGAAAGAGTATCAGCGATTGAGGATCAAATGAATGAAATGAAGCGAGAAGAGAAACCAAAAGAAAAAAGAAGAAAAAGAAATGAACAAAGCCTGCAAGAAGTATGGGATTATGTAAAAAGACCAAATCTACGTCTGATTGGGGTGCCTGAAAGTGAGGGGGAAAATGGAACCAAGTTGGAAAACACTCTTCAGGATATCATCCAGGAGAACTTCCCCAACCTAGTAGGGCAGGCCAACATTCAAATTCAGGAAATACAGAGAACGCCACAAAGATACTCCTCGAGAAGAGCAACTCCAAGACACATAATTGCCAGATTCACCAAAGTTGAAATGAAGGAAAAAATCTTAAGGGCAGCCAGAGAGAAAGGTCGGGTTACCCACAAAGGGAAGCCCATCAGAATAACAGCAGACCTCTCGGCAGAAACTCTACAAGCCAGAAGAGAGTGGGGGCCAATATTCAACGTTCTTAAAGAAAAGAATTTTCAACCCAGAATTTCATATCCAGCCAAACTAAGCTTCATCAGTGAAGGAGAAATAAAATCCTTTACAGATAAGCAAATGCTTAGAGATTTTCTCACCACCAGGCCTGCCTTACAAGAGACCCTGAAGGAAGCCCTAAACATAGAAAGGAACAAGCGGTACCAGCCATTGCAAAAACAAGCCAAAATGTAAAGACCATCGAGGCTAGGAAGAAACTGCATCAACTAACGAGCAAAATAACCAGTTAATATCATAATGACAGGATCAAGTTCACACATAACAATATTAACCTTAAATGTCAATGGACTAAATGCTCCAATTAAAAGACACAGACTGGCAAACTGGATCAAGAGTCAAGACCCATCAGTCTGCTGTATTCAGGAGACCCATCTCACATGCAGAGACATACATAGGCTCAAAATAAAGGGATGGAGGAAGATCTACCAAGCAAATGGAGAACAAAAAAAAGCAGGGGTTGCAATCCTAGTCTCTGATAAAACAGACTTTAAACCATCAAAGATCAAAAGAGACAAAGAAGGCCATTACATCATGGTAAAGGGATCAATTCAACAGGAAGAGCTAACTCTCCTAAATATATATGCACCCAATACAGGAGCACCCAGATTCATAAAGCAAGTCCTTAGAGACCTACAAAGAGACTTAGACTCCCATACAATAATAATGGGAGACTTCAACACTCCACTGTCAACATTAGACAGATCAACGAGACAGAAAGTTAACAAGGATATCCAGGAATTGAACTCATCTCTGCACCAAGCAGACCTAATAGACATCTATAGAACTCTCCACCCCAAATCAACAGAATATACATTCTTCTCAGCACCACATCGCACTTATTCCAAAATTGACCACATAATTGGAAGTAAAGCACTCCTCAGCAAATGTACAAGAACAGAAATTATAACAAACTGTCTCTCAGACCACAGTGCAATCAAACTAGAACTCAGGACTAAGAAACTCAATCCAAACCGCTCAACTACATGGAAACTGAACAACCTGCTCCTGAATGACTACTGGGTACATAACGAAATGAAAGCAGAAATAAAGATGTTCTTTGAAACCAATGAGAACAAAGATACGACATACCAGAATCTCTGGGACACATTTAAAGCAGTGTGTAGAGGGAAATTTATAGCACTAAATGCCCACAAGAGAAAGCAGGAGAGATCTAAAATTGACACTCTAACATCACAATTAAAAGAACTAGAGAGGCAAGAGCAAACACATTCAAAAGCTAGCAGAAGGCAAGAAATAACTAAGATCAGAGCAGAACTGAAGGAGATAGAGACACAAAAACCCTCCAAAAAATCAATGAATCCAGGAGTTGGTTTTTTGAAAAGATCAACAAAATTGACAGACCGCTAGCTAGACTAATAAAGAAGAAAAGAGAGAGGAATCAAATAGACACAATAAAAATGATAAAGGGGATATCACCACCGACCCCACAGAAATACAAACTACCATCAGAGAATACTATAAACACCTCTACGCAAATCAACTAGAAAATCTAGAAGAAATGGATAATTTCCTGGACACTTACACTCTCCCAAGACTAAACCAGGAAGAAGTTGAATCCCTGAATAGACCAATAGCAGGCTCTGAAATTGAGGCAACAATTAATAGCCTACCCACCAAAAAAAGTCCAGGACCAGATGGATTCACAGCTGAATTCTACCAGAGGTACAAGGTGGAGCTGGTACCATTCCTTCTGAAACTATTTCAATCAATAGAAAAAGAGGGAATCCTCCCTAACTCTTTTTATGAGGCCAACATCATCCTGATACCAAAGCCTGGCAGAGACACAACAAAAAGAGAGAATTTTAGACCAATATCCCTGATGAACATCGATGCAAAAATCCTCAATAAAATACTGGCAAACCGGATTCAGCAGCACATCAAAAAGCTTATCCACCATGATCAAGTGGGCTTCATCCCTGGGATGCAAGGCTGGTTCAACATTCGCAAATCAATAAACGTAATCCAGCATATAAACAGAACCAAAGACAAGAACCACATGATTATCTCAATAGATGCAGAAAAGGCTTTTGACAAAATTCAACAGCCCTTTATGCTAAAAACGCTCAATAAATTTGGTATTGATGGAACGTACCTCAAAATAATAAGAGCTATTTATGACAAACCCACAGCTAATATCATACTGAATGGGCAAAAACTGGAAAAATTCCCTTTGAAAACTGGCACAAGACAGGGATGCCCTCTCTCACCACTCCTATTCAACATAGTGTTGGAAGTTCTGGCTAGGGCAATCAGGCAAGAGAAAGAAATCAAGGGTATCCAGTTAGGAAAAGAAGAAGTCAAATTGTCCCTGTTTGCAGATGACATGATTGTATATTTAGAAAACCCCATTGTCTCAGCCCAAAATCTGCTTAAGCTGATAAGCAACTTCAGCAAAGTCTCAGGATACAAAATTAATGTGCAAAAATCACAAGCATTCTTATACACCAGTAACAGACAAGCAGAGAGCCAAATCAGGAATGAACTTCCATTCACAATTGCTTCAAAGAGAATCAAATACCTAGGAATCCAGCTTACAAGGGATGTAAAGGACCTCTTCAAGGAGAACTACAAACCACTGCTCAGTGAAATCAAAGAGGACACAAACAAATGGAAGACATACCATGCTCATGGATAGGAAGAATCAATATCGTGAAAATGGCCATACTGCCCAAGGTGATTTATAGATTCAATGCCATCCCCATCAAGCTACCAATGACTTTCTTCACAGAATTGGAAAAAACGGCTTTAAAGTTCATATGGAACCAAAAAGAGCCCGCATTGCCAAGACAATCCTAAGTCAAAAGGACAAAGCTGGAGGCGTCACGCTACCTGACTTCAAACTATACTACAAGGCTACAGTAACCAAAACAGCATGGTACTGGTACCACAACAGAGATATAGACCAATGGAACAGAACAGAGTCCTCAGAAATAATACCACACATCTACAGCCATCTGATCTTTGACAAACCTGACACAAACAAGAAATGGGGAAAGGATTCCCTATTTAATAAATGGTGCTGGGAAAATTGGCTAGCCATAAGTAGAAAGCTGAAACTGGATCCTTTCCTTACCCCTTATACGAAAATTAATTCAAGATGGATTAGAGACTTAAATGTTAGACCTAATACCATAAAAACCCTAGAAGAAAATCTAGGTAGTACCATTCAGGACATAGGCATGGGCAAGGACTTCATGTCTAAAACACCAAAAGCAATGGCAGCAAAAGCAAAAATTGACACATGGGATCTAATTAAACTAAAGAGCTTTTGCACAGCCAAAGAAACTACCATCAGAGGAACAGGCAACCTACAGAATGGGAAAAAATTTTTGCAACCTACTCATCTGACAAAGGCTAATATCCAGAATCTACCAAGAACTCAAACAAATATACAGAAAAAAGCAAACAACCCCATCAAAAAGTGGGGAAAGGATATGAACAGACATTTCTCAAAAGAAGACATCCATACAGCCAACAGACACATGAAAAAATGCTCATCATCACTCGCCATCAGAGAAATGCAAATCAAAACCACAATGAGATACCATCTCACACCAGTTAGAATGGCAATCATTAAGAAGTCAGGAAACAACAGGTGTTGGAGAGGATGTGGAGAAATAGGAACACTTTTACACTGTTGGTGGGATTGTAAACTAGTTCAACCATTATGGAAAACAGTATGGCGATTCCTCAAGGATCTAGAACTAGATGTACCATATGACCCAGCCATCCCACTACTGGGTATATACCCAAAGGATTATAAATTACTCTACTACAAAGACACATGCACACGTTGTTTATTGCGGCACTATTCACAATAGCAAAGACTTGGAATCAACCCAAATGTCCATCTGTGACAGACTGGATTAAGAAAATGTGGCACATATACACCATGGAATACTATGCAGCCATCAAAAAGGATGAGTTTGCGTCCTTTGTAGGGACATGGATGCAGCTGGAATCCATCATTCTTAGCAAACTATCACAAGAAGAGAAACCAAACACCGCATGTTCTCACTCATAGGGGGAACTGAACAATGAGATCACTTGGACTCGGGAAGGGGAACATCACACACTGGGGCCTATCATGGGGAGGGGGGAGGAGGGAGGGATTGCATTGGGGAGTTATACATGATATAAACGTCATGCACATGTACCCTAGAACTTAAAGTATAATAAAAAAAAAAAAAAAAAAAAAAAAAAAATAAATAAATAAACACAGTCTACTAAATGCTGTTAAAAAAAAAAAACAAACAAACAAAAATCAACTCAAGATAGATTAAAGATTTAAATGTAAAATCCAAAACTGTAAAAACCCTAGAAGACAACCTAGGCAATACCATCCCAGACACAGGAATGGGCAAAGATTTCATGACAAAAACACCAAAAGCAATTCCAACAAAAGCAGAAATTGACAACTGGGATCTAATTAAACTTAAGAGCTTCTGCACAGCAAAAGAAACTACCAACAGAGTAAACAGACAACCTGCAGAACAGGAGAAAATATTTGCAAACTATGCATCTGACAAAGGTCTAATACCCAGCATCTATAAGGAACTTAAACAAATTTACAAGAGAGAAACAACCCCATTAAAAAGTGGGGAAAGGACATGAACAGAAACTGCTTAAAAGAAGACACACATGTGGCCAAAGAGCATATTAAAAAAAAGCTCAATATCACTGATCATTAGAGAAATGCAAATCAAAACCACAGTGAGATCTCACACCAGTCAGAATAGCTATTATTTAAAAATTTTTAAAAAAAACAGATGCTGGCAAGGTTGAAGAGGAAAGGGAACAGTGTTGGTATGAGTTGAAAATTAGTTCAACGATTGTGGAAAGCATTATGGCAATTCCTCAAAGGCCTAAAAGCAGAACTACCATTCCACTCAGCAATCTTATTGTGGGGTATATACCCAGAGGAATAGAAATCATTCTACCATAAAGACACATGCAAGCAAATGTTCACTGCAGCACTATTCACAATGGCAAAGACATGGAATCAACCTAAATGCCCATCAATAACAGATTGGATAAGGCCGGGCGCGGTGGCTCACGCCTGTAATCTCAGCCAACATAGTGAAACCTTGTCTCTACTAAAAACACAAAAATTAGCCGGGCATGGTGGCGGGCGCCTGTAATCCCAGTTACTCGGGAGGCTGAGGCAGCAGAATCACTTGAACTCGGGAGGCGGAGGATGCAATGAGCAGAGATCACACCATTGCACTCCAGCCCAGGTGACAGTGCAAGACTCTGACTCAAAAATAAATAAATAACAGATTGGCTAAAGAAAATCTTATGTTCCATAAGAAATATAAGAAAATGTAAGAAAATCTTGTATTATATATACAGCATGGAATACTATGCAGCCATAAGAACGGACAAGATCATGTCTTCTGTGGGAACATAGATGGAGCTGGAGGTTATTGTCCTTAGCAAACTAACACAGGAACAGAAACCCAAATACAGCATGTATTCACTTATAAGTGGGAACTAAATAATAAGAACTTATGAACACAAAGAAGGAAACAATATACACTGGGGTTTACTTGAGTGGGGAGAGTGGGAGGAGGGAGAGGAGCAAAGAGGGTACTGGGCTTAATAACTGGGTGATGAAATAATATGTACACAAACCCCCATGACATATGCTTTCCTATGTAACAAACCTTCACATGTACCCCCAAACCTAAAATAAAAGTTTAAAAAGAAATATAATTCAATAAATAAAAAAATAAATAAACACAAATAGGTTTAAAA
This sequence comes from Trachypithecus francoisi, assembly GCF_009764315.1. NCBI lineage: Eukaryota > Metazoa > Chordata > Mammalia > Primates > Cercopithecidae > Trachypithecus > Trachypithecus francoisi. Next base: position 87,462,005 of record NW_022681453.1, read on the forward strand.
AACAACAACTGGCTGGGTGTGGTGATGACTCACACCTGTAATCTCAGCACTCTGGGAGGCCAAGTCAGCAGGATCACTTGAGCCCAGGAGTTCAAGACCAACCTGGGCAACATGGCAAAACCCTGTATCTAAAAGAAAATACAAAAAATCAGCCAGACATGGTGACGTACACCCATTGTCCCAGCTACTCAGGGGGCTGAGAGGGAAGGATTGCTTGAGCCCAGGAGACAGAGGTTGTGGTGAGCTGCGGTCGTGCCACTGCACTCCAGCCTCGGCAACAGGGCATGACCCTGTCTCAAAAAAAAAAATAAATAATAAAATTATGGAAAAAGATATACTTGCTAACAGTAAACAAAGGAAAGCTAGAGTGGTTATATAACACCATATAGAGTACATTTCGGAGCAAAGAATTTTACCAAGGATGAAGAAAGTCAACTCATGATGATAAAGCAACTAAATTCATCAAGAGGACACAATTCTAAACATTTATGTACCTAAGAACAGAACTTTACAACACATGAAGTGAAAACTGACAGAAATGCAAGGTGAAATAGACAAATTCACAATTGTAATGAAAGATTTCAATAGTCTCCTTTCAATAACTGATAGAGCATGTAGACAGAAAATAGTAAGGATATACAGAAGATGACCAACACCATGAACCACGTTGATCTAACTGACATTTAAAGAATACTCCACGCAATAAAAGCAGAATGCATTCCTTTCCAGTACACATAGAATATATACCAAAATAGACCACATTCTGTGCCATAAACAAATCTCAATAATGTTTTAAAAGAATTCAAGTCATACAAAGTATGTTCACAGGGGAATTAAATTAGGACTCAATAACAGAAAAGTATTTGCAAAATATCCAAATATTTGAAAATTAAATAACACTTCTAAATAACATACGAGGCTGGATGCAGTGGCTCACACCTGTAATCGCAGCACTTTGGGAGGCTTAGGCAGGAGGATCGCTTGAGCCCAGAAGTTTGAGAAAAGCCTGTACAACATAGTGAGACCCCATCTCTGCAAAAAGGTAAAAAATTAGCTGGGCATGGTGGCAGACACCTGTAGTCCGAGTTACTTGGGAGGGGGAGGTGGGAGGATCACTTGAGCCCAAAGGTTGTGGCTGCAGTGAGCCATGAGCATGCCACTGCACTCCAGCCTAGGAGACAGAGTGAAAACCTGTCATAAAAAAAAACCTAAATAACACATGGGTTAAAGAAAAGAAAAACAGAAATTAGAATGTAGTTCAGCTTCATGAAAATGAAAATGAGAACAATATCTAAATGTGTGGTATACACTAGAGCAGTATATAGAAATACATTTTTTATTATTTTTATTTTTATTTTTTTTAGAGACAGGGTCTCACTTTGTTGCCCAAGCTGAAGTGCAGTGACATGATCATAGCTCACCATAACATCAAACTCTTGGGCTCAAGGGATTCTTTCGTCTCAGCTTCCCAAGTAGCTAGGACTACAGGTGCACACCACTACACTCAGCTAATTTTTCAAAAATTTTTGTAAAGATGAGGTCTCGCTATGTTGCCCAGGCTGGTCTCAAACTTCTGGCCTCAAGTAATCCTCCTGTCTCAGCCTCCCAAAGTGCTGGGATTACAGGCTTAAGCCACCACACCTAGTCTTGTAGAAGAAAATTTATAGAATTAAACATTTAATTAGAAAAGAAAAATCTCAAAACAATGACTTTAGCTACCACTTTAAGAAACTAGGAAGAGACAATTAAATCCAAAGTAAACAGAAAACTGGAAATAATAAAGATCAGAATGGAAACTGACCAAACAAAAAAAACAGAAAAAATACAGAAAATGAAATCCAAAGCTGGTTCTTCAAAAAGATCAATAAAACACAAACCTCTGGTCAGAGTGATCAGGAGCAATAAGATAAACACAATTCTACAGATATTAAAAGGATAAAAGGGGGTTTGAGAGGTCTATTTCAAGACAATGTAAATAAGACTTAATGCTACTGAGACCAGGCATGGTGGCTCACGCCTGTAATCCCAGCACTTTGGGAGGCTGAGGTGGGTAGATCGCCTGAGGTCAGGAGTTCAAGACCAGCCTGGCCAACATGGCAAAACCCCATCTTTACTGAAAATACAAAAATTAGCTGGGCACGGTGTCAGATGCCTGTAATCCCAGCTACTCGGGAGGCTGAAGAAAGAGAATCACTTGAACCTGTGAGGGGGAGGTTGCAGTGAGCCAAGATCGCACCCCTGCACTCCAACCCAGGCAAAAGGTCAAGACTCCATCTCAAAAAAAAAGACTTAATGCTACTGAGCTGTACACCTAAAAATAACTAAGATTAGCAAATTTTATGTTTTTATCACAATTTTTTTTAAAGGATAACAAAGTAGATCAAAGACCTAAACATAAGAGCTAAAACTATAAAACTCTTAGAAGAAAACACAGAGGAAAGGTCTCACAACATTGAATTTGGCGATGATTTCTTGTATATGACACCAAATACACAGGCAACAGAAGTCAAAATAGATAAACTGGACTACATCCAAAGTAAAACTTTTTGTGTATCAGAGGACAAAATCAGAGTGAAAAAGCAACCTACGGAAAGGGAGAAAATATTTGCAAATCATATGTCTGATAAGGAGTGAATATCCAGAATATATTAAAAACTCCTACAACTCAACAACAAAAAACAAACAAACAACTCCATTAAACAATGAGTACAGGAATTGGGTATTTCTCCAAAAGCACATGATAGAAAGATGCTCAACATCATTAATAATTATGGCAATGCAAATTAAAACTACTGTTATACATTACCTCACACCCACAAAGAAGGCTACTATCAAAAACAAAACAAAATAACAAGTACTGGCGAGGATGCAAAGAAATTGGAACCCTTGTGTACTACTGATGTGGATAAAAAATGATGCAGCTATTATGGAAAACAATATGGTGGTTCCTCAAAAAATTAAAATTGCCATATGATCCAATAATTCCATTTGTGGGTACATATTCCAAAGAATGAAAAGCAGAGTCTTGAAGAAATACTTGTTATCCACTATAGCCAAAAGGTAGAAACAACCCAAATGTCAGATGAATGGATAAAATGTGGTATGTATGTACATGCTGTAGCATGTTATCAGAATTTCCTTCCTTTTTAAGGTTGAATAATATTCCTCCATCTATGTGTAGACAGAGAAGTATTACTCAGCCTTAAAAAGAAAAGGAATTCTGATAACATGCTACATGAGTGAACCTTATGCACATTATGCTAACAGAAATAAGCCAATCACAAAAAGACAAATACCAGGCCAGGCTTGATGGATCACACCTGTGATCCTAGCACTTTGGAAGGCCAAGGTGGGAGGATCGCTTGAGGTCAGGAGTTCAAGACCAGCCTGGTCAAATGGCATAAGCTCATCTCTACTAAAAATACAAAAATTAGCTAAGCGTGGTGGCACACTCCTGTAATCCCAGCTACCCGGAAGGCTGAGGCATGAGAATCACTTGAACCCAGGAGGCAGAGGTTGCAGTGAGCCAAGATCATGCCATTGCACTCCAGCCTGGGCAACAGAGTAAGGCTCTGTCTAAAACAAGAAAAAAAAAAAAAAAAAAGGACAAATATCATATGATTCCACTTGTATAAGGTACTTACAGTTGTCAAGTTCATAGAGACACAAAGTAGAACTGAGTGAATGCCAGGGGAAGCGGGTAGGCAAGAATGGGTAATCATTGCTTTTTGGGTTTTTTTTTTTTTTTTTTTTTTTTGAGACAGTCTCCCCCTGTAGCCCAAGCTGGGGGGCAGTGGCATGATCTCGGCTCACAGCAACCTCTGCCTCCCAGGTCCAAGTGATTATCATGCTTCAGCCTCCGGAATAGCTGGCATTACAGGCGTGCACTGCCATGCTCACCTAATTTTTGTATTTTTAGTAGAGACGGGGTTTCACCACATTGACCAGGTTGGTCTCGAACTCCTGATCTCAAGGGATCCTCCCACCTCAGCCTCCCCAAGTGCTGGGATTACAGGCGTGAGCCACTGCGCCTGACCTAGGTAATCACTGTTTAATGGGTAAAGAGCTGCAGTTTGGGAAGATGAAAAAGTTCTAGACATAGATGGTGGTGGTGATTGCACAACAGTGTGAATGTACTTAATGTTACTCAATTGTACACTTAAAAATAGTTAAAATGACAAATTCTATGTTAGGTTTATTTACCACAAAAAAAATAAAAAAAGAAGAGTTTCTAAAATATCTAGACACATCATCAACAGCTTCCAGGTAAAGGAACTATCGGTATAGGATTGGTAGTGTCTTATATAGTAAAACATGCAAGAACAGTTTAAGCAAAGAAAAAGAAGAAGACATACCTAGCTTTTATGCCTTAAGCCTATTTCTAATAGGAAATCTTTAACAGACTCTTTGACAGAACTACTTCACATTCTCCAAAGTACCTAACAAATTTTACTCATAGCGCACAGAAAAAGATCTGTAGGACTTTAGTGTGCCCATTTCACAGTGAGATTAGGTGTTCTGCTAAAAACCACAAAGTTGATTCCAGCAGGAGAAATTTTTTTAAAAGCCTATGGCTTGACTTTTAGAGCATCTTATGCTAATAAAACCCAATAAGAAAAGAAATGCCATAATTAAGTTGGATATGTAATCTGAGAAGTACCACAAGCCAACAAAACAAAAGGACAGCATCCTTTATACAGAAACTCTTCCATAAATTTTGGTTATATAAGTTCATATCGGGGCTGGGGCCAGGGAAGAAGGAACACTACTAAGTACCTTCTTAGTAACAGGCCCTTGTGAGGGGTTCATTAAGACATGGTCGCCACCCTTAGTATCATCTAGTAATCTCCAAATCAGACTCGTCTGCTCCCTCCCTTGAAATATTCCTTCAGCTTTTTCCCATGGGTCGACTAGAAGTTCCCCTCCTTGAAGAGGTTTTTCCTTTATCACTCTAAAGCTATCCTAGAATAGCTCCTTCCTTATTGCACTTTTCACCATCTCCAATGATCATTACTATTATTATGTGATTATGATTACTACTATTCTTCCATGTACACTTATAATGTGAGCTCTAGAATGAAAGGCCCATAAGTGAAGAAATGTCTTCACTGTACCCTCGGTGACTAGCACAGTATATAACCACTGTGAGCACGCAAATACTTACCAAATAATTGAAAACAAGAACTGTGACTACGATAAGCTTCCAATAACCAACTTTTCCCAGGCTAGCTAGCCCCAAATCCCCAGATTTGGCTCCCTTAGTTGTGAGGGATTATACTGGGTACTCACCTCTACCTGAGTAACATTGATGACCAGCACCACCACCATCAACACTGCAAGCAGACAGCAGAAAAGCCGTAGTTTGAAGAAATTGGTCCACATTGTCTGGCTGTGTCTTGTTCACCCATGGCCAACACCATGCTACCTTCACTCTTTAAAATTCCATGTCTTTGTTTTTCTGAGCTGCAGATGAGCTTTCAGGTTCATTTGCTTCTATCCTGCTAGTACCCTTAAGAGCTCTTATGTAGAGGAGAGACTGCGGTTGATTCAAGAAGCACATTTTTCTTCAAAGAGGAGAGATGAGAGAACATCACCAATTGCAATGGCCTAGGGTGGGGTGAGAGGAAAAACATCACACTTCCTCTTCCTTAACCTTATCTAAGGCCCAAAGTCACAAGGAGAAAGCAAAGAGACAGAGCACAGTAACGTCTTTTCATTTCCAGACAATCTCAAAGTTTCCTTTTCCAGTGTCAGGCTTCTGTGTAAATACATTATTTCCCCTATTGCCTATTTAGGTTTTAACTTTTAAGATAGCAAGGAAGTATGCCTTCAAACTCAGAAATTGTGAAATAAAAGCAGCTGTTAAATTTCTACAGAGACCTCAGTCAATAAAATCACTTCCCTTCCCCTTCCCTTTAAATTATGTAACACTGCTACATTAACCACACTTAAAGAACATGAAGAGGAAACTGTTTTCATGAAGAGCTCTGGGATACTGCGCAAAGCATCGGGACATTCTCTGGAAAACAGTAAGTGCCACCCCTCTCATACAGACGTATGGTAGGAGATGCGACACACTCTTTACACTCTTTAGGTTTCCAGCTCTCCCCACCGCATATGTGGTCCTGATGCTCCCTCAGCTAAGTAGTAAGGCACAGGAGGACACACACCTGCCTGGAAGATGTGGGAGAGGAAAGTCAAGCTTGAAAAATGGGTAACAGGATCCCAAAATCCTTCATCACACCTGCTAGAGGCAGGGGACTTCAGAGTCAGCCGTGCCTAACTGTTCTCCCACGTAACAAATTCAAATGCTCTTTCCACTTGCCATTTCGATACAGGTAAACAGAAAATGTCCTAGTATTCTATCCCCGGGGAGATGTTCCATGAAGGGCAGGACGCAGAAATAAAGGCAGAGAGGGTACAAAATCATGGTGCAGAGTATCTTAGAACAGCTCAGCTGCATCAACTCTCCCCTCCACTTTGTGTTGGACCTGGCAAGCCCCCATTCTCTCACTCCTCTGCCTCACCTGTCTGAACCAGTCCCAACCACAATGACAATGCCCATCAGCTTCACAAAGGAGACAAGGATGAGCCATTCCAACAAGCTCTCCATCCTCAGAGTTCCCATAGTACTTATTATTTTCACTTCTCAGCTGATCTCTATTTGTATTTTTTTCTCCCTCGTGCTCCATTTGTATTTCTTATCTCTCAAACTAGACTACACCAATTATGACTATATTTTTTTAAAAAAACCATATATCAGAGAAAACCAACTTAATGATACTGCATTACACTTTTCTGATTTGCTCAAAGTACTTAGTTCTTTACATGGTACACAATGATTCAACAATCTACGCAACAAATAATTATGGAGGCCTACTCTGTACCACACACTGTACTAAGTGCCAGAAATTCCCCTTGAAAAACTTATGCCCATATTAGACAAGATGTCAGTACCTTTTTAAGGAGAAATAAATCCACCAGTCCTGGCCACCTCCACAGGGATGCCAGGAACTGTGAAAGACTGTGCTTCTCCATTTCCTGACCCCTAAACCCCTCCTCTCTCCAATATCCAGGCACTCATTCACCTCAAACTGTCTATAACTTCTTGGAAGAAGCTGGCTGTAAAATAGAGGATAACTCTGTCATCAGGGTCCCAACTGTTCTGCTATCGAAATCCTTCTCAAAAAGTTGTCCATAAAAAAAAAAAAAAAATCAGTTTTTCATGACAGCCAGAGAGAGAAAAGACCAAAGATGGTAGTCCACAGGAATTTAGTTGCACCATATGCAGGTGTGGTCATGGGTTGTGTTGACACAAGCCATTTAAAGGACATCAGAGTGGTTCAGCCAGGCAGCAGCAGCACACAGCTGTCAGTGATGCAGAAGGAAGACAAGGGCAGGAGACTCTAAAGCGAAAGAACTACAGGACTAGAGGCAGGAATGCAAGAAGCCCCTCCCAGCTAGAGGCTTCTACTGACAATAATTTAGGAGGATCGTGCCAGGAAAAGACCTGACTTTGTGCTATAAGTAGAGCACTGACATTTGAGAGACCACATTTGTACACCTAAATAGATGTTGCGTGAGGCACACTAGACAGACCTCTCTTTGAGAATATATACACTAAGCCGGGTACAGTGGCTCACATCTGTAATCCCAGCACTTTGGGAGGCCGAGGCAGGTGGATCACAAGGTCAGGAGATCGAGACTATCCTAACATGGTGAAACTCTTTCTCTACTAAAAATACAAAAAATTAGCCGGGTGTGGCAGTGTGCACCTGTAGTCCCAGCTACCTGGGAGGCTGAGGCAGGAGAACAGCGTGAACCCGGGAGGCAGAGCTTGCAGTGAGCCAAGATCGCACCATTGCACTCCAGCCTGGGCAACAGAGCGAGACTCCGTCTCAAAAAAAAAAAAAGAAAAAGAAAAAAGAAAAGATATGCACTAAAATTTTAATAGTTGTCACCTCTAGGCAGTTTTTGTTTTCTCCTTTATCTGTATGTCCTAATTTTTCACTGGGAAATGAAAATCACAAATACAAAGAATAAAGCTGGGCCAGGCATGGTGGCTCACGCCAGTAATCCCAACACTTTGGAAGGCCAAGACAGGTTGCAGAGACCAGGACTTCGAGACTAGCCGAGGCAAGACAGTGAGATCCCAACTCTACAAAAAAAAAATTTTTTTTTTAATTAGCTGGGCACGGTAGTACGCACCTATAGTCTCAGTTACTCAGGATGCTGAGGTAGGAGAATTGTTTCAGCCTGGGAGGTCGAGGCTGCAGTGAACCATGATTATACCAATGTACTCCAGCCTGGGCAATAGAGCAGGACTCTGTCTCAAAAAATAAATAAATAAAATAAAGAATAAAACCAATTTCTAAAAGTAAAAATTAAAGATGAGACATAGGAGAAACAAAGCATTAAATCATATCTGTGAAATCAATTCAACTTAAACTGAAAGATTTCTAAGTAAAAGAAGAAACCTAATTCACGGCATGAGGTGACTGTAGTGTAAACAACAAACTATAACAAGTTTCTGGTATTTTCCTATAAACATAAAACCTACGCATTATAACAAGAAAGCTATTTGCAAGGAGCCTTAAAATCAAGTAAGAACAACAGTGTTGGCAGGGAATGATTCTAGAAAAAAGTTCCTCAGATTAACCAAAAAAATAAAAATATATAATTCCATGTAATTTACCTCTTTTGGAAATTTTCCAAGAAGAGATGTTTACTGGAACTAGAAATTAGAAGTTACATCTAACATTCCTTCCAGCATGAAATTCTGAACTCAGCCAATTTTGATCAGAGGTCCTTATTTTTTTCATGCCACATTTGAAGCACACATCAATGTTTTTTTCACTTTTATACAATTCTTCTTGCTGCAACAAAAATATGCATATGATATAAAGGTTAGAGATACTGAAAATGAAGTAAAGAAAAACATTAGAAATTAAGAGTTCAATTTTACAGGCAGAGATAACTATACATGATATAGTGGTAGGAGTGGGGATAGGAACGTTTCCTTTTCCTTACTAATAAAAAATAGTAATTGTCTATTTAAATACATTAACTTCAAACTGGTAAATCACTCTCAGACCTTGGCAGAATGTCAAAACTTTATAAATAGCAATATAAGTGAAAAAACATAAACCAAAGATAAAAGCTCCAAATGTTATTTTTCTTAAAAACTATTATAATTTTGTAGTTCAATGATCCAATGATTTTGTTTCCCCTACAGAAAAAAAGGGGTATCTGTACAGATCTAAAAGTTATTATTCAAGGAATCTAAACTTGAGTGATCCTGTTTTCAAATGTCAGACCACTACTTACTCATGCTTTATTTTTATTAATATGTGCAAAGGACAAGCAAAAAGTTAAATGCATGCTCTGCCTTACATGTGGAACCCAGTATTTGTTGGAAGTGTTCTGCCAAGTTTTTGTTAAGCCTACTTCCATATCCAGGACTCATAGTGGCCAATCTAACTTCTTTATGGCCTGTAACAACAACTCCAGACTGCCATTAGGATTCCTACCCCCATCTCACAAGATAATTACAAAGTAGTCACTTACATTATTTGGAATTACAATTGTCAGTAACACAAATGACATTCCTGAGTTCAATACTAAACAAAGAAAATCAGACAGCAACCCTATCCTCTGGGGAGCTAATGTTCTCAGGCAACCATTTCACAAAGATAATATATTAAAGGACAACTGCATAGAAAGTGTCCAGTTTCTGAGGCAGTCCCTATCCTAAATACTCTGACCTGTTAGCCACATAAATGTAATTGTGCTAGTCACAGCAAGTCTCTGGAACTTTAATTCAGAATATATAGTTCAGAAGAATAGTAAGAGACAAAAGCAAAGATTTACATGGAAAGTATCTACACTTAAATGCTTATATTTCAAACTTTGCAAAGAGTCGCTGTATTTCATAGGATGCTGAGTAAGACCATGAAACAGGGCAGGATCTAAAGAATGAAGAACTGGAGACCCATCCAGGATCCCAACAATGACGGGTTAACCAAATAGGGTCAATACTTGGAAAAAGATGAAGCAGGGGCACTAGTCTGCAGGACTTGTTTCCACAGATTCTATTCATCCTCCATGTCCCCCAGCCTCACATGCCCAAAGTGCTGACTCATCTGGACTTTCCCTTGCCCTTCTTCCAAAGCAGGGCCCCATGTATTCATGGAGGTTACATGGCAGGTGGAGAAGTAATAAAATCAGTTATGTAAGTCACATTGTACTAAGTGCTATTTTTAAAATATTGAACACATTGATAGGTTGTGGCCCTCAACCCTGCATGAACATTAATCATCATCGTGGAAGCGTTTTAAAATACAAATAACTGGGCCCCATTCAACCAATTAAATCAGAATCTGTGGGAATAGGCCCAAGAAGCAGCTTTTTTTAAAAAGGTCCCTAGATGATTACAACGTATAGCCAAGTGGGAGAACCACTAGCATAGAGTGGCCAGGGGCTGTTATTCGTTTCAGTTGGTAAAAGGATGGCCTTTTCAAAATGATGTTTGAATTGTAACTTAAATTGTCGGGTCAGGACAACCCAATTCCTGGGCAATGGGGACGGCTAACCCCACTTCAGTGATTTATCCCTTCGTTTCCTTTCTCAGTAACAAATAACAGCACTCTACCAGCCCCAAAAAGATTGTGAGGATAACAGACATGGGAAAAAAAAAAAAACTAAACAAAGTCAAACAAAAGCTGAACCCAAACACTACAGAGAAATAGTATGCTGCTGCCTCCACTCAGACAATTATCAGGGTCTGGGAGTCCTGCCAGCTTCAAATATACCCTGATGTTCCAAATGATAATTAACCACAGTGAGGAGGGGGGAGGCCCACCAGAGCAGTGCGATTCTTTTTCTTTGGGAAATGTGGCAACAATCCCCCCTTAACGTAAATCATGAAAAGCAAATAAAATTTACTATTTTGCACAAATGTTGCATAAATCCTGCCTCGGAACCCCTCTTATCACCACCCTAGTGGTCTTCGATCAGGCAGAAATGGGCAACAGGCCAGGGTCTCCATATCACACCTTGTAAAGTTACACTCGTTTCTCCCCATACGACCTGAATCTGATGTCCCCAAACCGCAGCTCAGTAAGGCCAGAACAGTCCACCGTGTGACAGCAGCGCCAGCCAAGAGCTCAGAGCAGCCAAGGTGCTCAGAGCAGCGATGAGCCGAGAGACATGAAATGGGCAGGGAGGCGTCGCCAAGTGCTCCGCACCGGGTTAGTGAAGGTGCCTGGGGGACAGAAGTCCTTCGCTGAGGCGTGGAGGTCCGAACTGCACTCAGCTGTGCCGTTGCCGCAAGTCGAGGAAACTGAGGCTGAAGATGCTCGCTCTCGGCCCCGCCCCGCCCCGCCGGTACTAGCCTCGGCTCCTGCTTCTCAGCTGCGACGCTTTGGCAACCCAGGGCTCCAACTCTGCCTACGCCATCGACCCGGAACTCCCCTCCCTGGCCCCTGCGCCCCTAGCCACGACCCCGGGGGCTGCACCCCTCAGCACGGGGCTGGGGACTCGGGAGCAGATGCGCGCGGAGGGAGGGGCTTCGCAGTCGAGGAGAGAGCTAGATGAGCCGGGCAATGGGTCGCTCCACCCGCAGCGGCCCCTCCCGACGTCCGCACACAGACCACATCCCGCACTCACCTCCGGGACCCGCCCGCCCTTCGCTCTCCGGGGGCCAGGGATCCTGACGCCCCGGCCGGTCGCCGCTGATCCAGGCCGCTAGTCCCCCTCTTCCTCACCCGGCGACGTCTCCTCACCTCCGACCCCCGGCTACGATTGGTGGAGCTTCGGCGGGGGCGGGCCGAGGGCGTTGACTGACAGCAGCACGCGCCGGGCGGAACCCACCGGCCTGGAAGCGAAGTTGGCACCCTGGCGCTCCACGCCGCCGAGCTCCCGCTTGCGACGCGACACTGCAGCTGTCTCCCCGCGGCCCGAGGTCTCGCCCCTCTCGCGACCCAACTCTTCGTGACCTTCGGACATCAGAGTTTCCTGGGAGCATCCACCTACCTCAAGACTTTTCGCTTGTCAGCGAAAGTGCCCACAACCGCAGTTGACTCTAGTGGGGCAGTCTTTCCTGTGCAGTGATGGAATTTATTGTGCCCTGAACCGGAGAAATGCGATTTGCCAAGTGTGATCACGGATATAGCGGATCCTTGAATCTTTTCCTTGCTTTGAAATTAGTCAGCAACTTCTATTCGCCGGTAAAATAGCCCGTTCCTTTTACTCTCACTGTATATGATGTCGGTCTCTTGGCAAAGCATACTTTCCCCACCCCCCACCATCCCAAATTCTGGGTTATCCTATTTTGGACATTTTTCTAACTGGTGAAACGTCGGTGGCAGTTATGTGAACTTCAGGAACTGAGAGGAGTCCTGAGAAGACACTTGTTCAAGAAACCAGAAGGGATTGCAGTCTGCACCGTGTTTCTCTGTGCTCGGAGCACAGTGGGGTTAACACAGGTCCCAAAAGCAGGCCTGCCCCTGGACTATTATCCCAAGGTTTAAGAAACATAATTAATATACATGACAACTAAGTATTTTTCCATTTCTTGACCATAATGGACTCTGCATGCTCATTCAGGTGTTTTCATGGCAGGCCTGCATCGTGGGCAACCAGATCCGTGAATAGGATAAAAGGCAGTTCTGCTCCAGGGTGGAAGATCTCTTCTGTAGTAATGATCTGATACTCCTTCTTCCTCGAGGAAATACAGCACTCTGGTACCTTTTGAGAACATAAAAGGTAGCTTCCTTCCGCTATCGAAGAAGAGCCCCATATACTAGACCTCTGCTCTGATGATGCTTTATCTCCCAGTAGGATCCCCCACCTCATGTACAGTTTGGCTGTCTTACAAGTGGTAAAATACTTAGGACAAGATGACTTCTAGGTCATGGTGTTGGACCTCATTGACCCCATTCTCCCCCAAGCACTCATAACCCTGAGGCATTTGAGTGATCTCACCTATATTTACCTATATTTTACAGTCATAACCACAAATAAGAGCAGCCCCGACCAGAAAACCCATCCATCACTACCAGTTTCTTAAAAGATTTCTCACTGCAAAGTTCCCACACTCCCACCTCAGCACATTCAGTGAAGAATACTGTCATGCACAGAGTATGCACTTTGGATCCTAGCCTACCTGGATCTGGACCACAGCTTTGTTTCTTACTAGTAGTGCCATCCTAGGCAAATTACTTAACTTCTCTGTATTCATTTCCTCTACCGTAAATTGGGGGCAACACCACTGAATGTTCATTTATGATCATCTCACAGCCCGTCATGGTGGTTCACACCTGTAATCCCAGCACTTTGGGAGGCCGAGGTGAAACAGGAATTAAAAGAAATTTAAAAATGTGTAAGCGAAAACTCAGTTGTATGTAAGAAAACCCAATTCCCCCTGAGAAAGAGAAAGAGATGGAGTCCTTTAAAAATTAACTGCCTGTTTTTCTGTGGCTAGTGGGCCTTATCTCTCCCTTTACCAGGCATTGTGAAGACTCTGCATCTCTAGCTGTGCAGCTGCAAGGTCTCTAGGCAGATAAACTCAAGTCGTAAAACATGTTGTTCCTTGAAAAGTAAGAAATGATGTAATGCATTGAATAACTGTCTTTGTGTCTTGCTTCTGTAATAAATCTCCCGCCACCCCACAAAATGCTTAAAAGGTAACCGAACTCTTTGTTTGGGGCTCAGTCTTTTCGGCTGTTCATCTGACTGGGCCGGTGCACTTAAATAATAAATAATAAGTTTCCTCCTCAACCCCTCAGTCTCTCTGATTCCTAAATTGTCCCGCTGCAGAGGCAGGCAGATGGCATGAGCTTAGGAGTTTGAGACCAGCCTGGGCAACATAGTGAGACCCCATCTCTACAAAAAATATAAAAATTAACCAGGGCCAGGCACAGTGGCTCATGCCTGTTATCCCAGCACTTTGGGAGGCCGAGGTGGAAGGATTACCTAAGGTCAGGAGTTTAAGACCAGCCTGGCCAACATGATGAAACCCCATCTCTACTAAAAATACAAAAATTGGCTGGGTGTGGTGGCACACACCTGCAATCCCAGCTATTCAGGAGGCTGAGGCAGGAAAATCACTGGAACCCAGGAGCCAAGATCACGCCACTGCACTCCAGCCTGGGCAAGACTCCATCTCAAAAAGAAAAAAAATTTACCAGGTGTGGTGGTGTATACTTGTAGTCCCAGCGACTCAGGAGGCTGAGGTGGAAGGATAGCTTGAGCCTGGGAGGTTGAGGCTGTAGTAAGCTGTGATCGTGCCACTGTACCAGCCTGGGTGACAGAGCGAGGCCCTGTCTCAAAAAAAAAAAAAAAAAAAAGTTTGTATGATTATATGAAACCAAAGGAACTGGTCATTTCTGTCCCATCTGCAAAAGTGGTTTAGACACTAGTGTTTATTAATGCTAAACTTGATTATCTAAGCAAAACAAAGCATAGATCTAAGCAAAACAAAGAATAGATCTTAAGAGTAGACAAAAGCAAATAAATCTGTCTCTGATGGCAGAAGCTTGAGGCACAAGCACATTAAGTATTTTTATATTTCTTGACCACAGTGGACTCTGCATTCATTCAGATATTTTCACGAAGGCCTACATGCATACTCCTGAGCCCAAGTCAGTTCCTCATTCAGTTCCTTTGCTTCCCCACTTTGAACAAGTCACTGAAATTTGAGCCCCAAGGCCATCTACCTACTGAAAATTAAGTGATCACTGTCACATTAGGTACCAACCACTCTGTTCCAAAACACCATGAACAGTTGGAGGAGGCTGCCAAGAGTAAGAGACTAAAAGGGAGAGAGGCAGTTGATGTCACTATTGCCTTGGTCCATGCTCTCAAATTAATGGACATATTTTCCTTTTAAAAGTCATAATTGGCTGGGCGCGGTGCTCACGCCTGTAATCCCAACACTTTGGGAGGCTGAGGCAGGTGGATCTCCAGAGGTCAGGAGTTTGAGACCAGCCTGGCCAACATGGTGAAACCCTGTCTCTACTAAAAATAAAAATAAAAAAAAGCCAGACACCTGTAATCCCAGCTACTCGGGAGGCTGAGGCAGGAGAATTGCTTGAACTCAGGTGGTGGAGGTTGCAGTGAGCCGAGATCATGCCATTGCACTCCAGCCTGGGCAACAAGAGCAAACCTCTGTGTCAAAAAAAAAAAGAAAGAAAAAAAAAGTTGTCATTAATGATGGCTAATCTTACATGCAGTTTAGGGAAAAATGAGATCGATTTGTTTCCTCCACTCTTGATTTCTCCAGTTCAGTAGTCCCCAAATCAAATTTCACTGATAATCGAAATAACATCAGTAGCTTTTTTTTTATTTTTTTTTTTTATTTTTTGAGATAGAGTCTCGCTCTGTTGCTCAGGCTGGAGTGTGGTGGCACAATCTCGGCTCACTACAACCTCTGCCTCCCGGGTTCAAGAGATTCTTCTGCCTCAGCCTTGACAGTAGCTAAGATTACAGGCGTGTGCCACTACGCCCAGCTAATTTTTTTTAATTTTTAGTAGAGATGGGGTTTTTTACCATGTTGACCAGGTTGGTCTTGAACTCCTGGCCTCAAGTGATCCACCTGCCTTGGCCTCTCAAAGTGCTGAGATTACAGGTGTGAGCACTTTGGGAGGCTGAGGCAGGTGGATCATGAGGTCAGGAGTTTGACAGCAGCCTGGCCAATATGGTAAAAACCCATATCTACTAAAAATACAAAAATTAGTAAGGCGTAGTGGCACACACCTGTAGTCCCAGATACTTGGGAGGCTGAGGCAGGAGAATCGCTTGAACCTGGGAGGTGGAGGTTGCAGTGAGCCCAGATTGCGCCACCGCACTCCAGCCTGGGAAAAAGAGTGAGATTCCGTCTCAAAAAAAAAGAATATTGATCAGGCATTTTTTAGACTATCCTTCAACTTGGATTTGCCTGGTGTTTGTTTACTCATGGTTAGACTTGGGGGAAGAATACCAGAATGAAATGTCTTCACTGCATCAGATTAAGGAACATGCAAAGTGATTTATCACTGGTGATGTTAACCTTGATCATTTGATTGAGATGTTATATGCTATGTTTCTCCACAATAGAGTGGCTAATTTTCTTTTTCCATACTCCATCTGTTAGTAACAAGTCACTAAGTCCAGCTCACACTCAGGAGAGGGAAATTAAGTTTTATCTTATGAAGGAAGGAGTATCAAAGAACTTTTGGCCGGGCGCGGTGGCTCAAGCCTGTAATCCCAGCACTTTGGGAGGCCGAGACAGGCGGATCACGAGGTCAGGAGATCGAGACCATCCTGGCTAACACGGTGAAACCCTGTCTCTACTAAAAATACAAAAAAACTAGCCAGGTGAGGTGGCGGGCGCCTGTAGTCCCAGCTACTTGGGAGGCTGAGGCAGGAGAATGGTGTAAACCCGGGAGGTGGAGCTTGCAGTGAGCTGAGATCCGGCCACTGCACTCCAGCCCGGGCGACAGAGCAAGACTCCGTCTCAAAAAAACTTTTGGGTACATGTTTAAACCACCATAATAATCAATATATATTTAAGGGAAGATACTTTGAAGCTACACAAATATTCTATCTCTTCTTATAGTTTTGCCCACTAATGTTGACATTCATCAGTGGATTTCTGTTGTAGCAATTATTATAGTGGTTTTCTAATGGTGATTTTCTTATTTCCTTCATTCTTTCTGGGTTTGTTATTTGGAAGTCTTCTGTAAGAGTTGTCCTTCTGTACCCTCTCTGAAAGGACTAAAAAACTAGAAAAAAAAATGAAAGAGTTGCCCCTTCTTCTCCAGCTATTCATTTATTTAATAGTTTATTTACATCAGGGTGCACTCATGGATATTTATTTTATTCCTTGATTTATAATCTGTTGTTATTTTGCTGCTCAAATTGTTCCAGCTTTTGCCATTGGGACCTCTTTCAGGTTGGTTCATGTGTCTTTTTTACATGCTTGATCATTTGTTTGCTTATCACTTCCTTACTTTCTGGCACTTAAGATGTTCTGGGATCATTTTTTTTCTTTGCCTCACCCCTGGAATCAACCATTTCTCCAAAGAGCCTTGTTCCCTTTTATTGAAGAATGGTAGAGACCAAGACATGGGTGCTAGACGTGCTTGTTGCTACTGAAGGATCATTCTTTTTTTTTTTTTTTTTTTTTTTTTTGCGGCGGAGTCTCGCTCTGTCGCCCGGACTGGAGTGCAGTGGCCAGATCTCAGCTCACTGCAAGCTCCGTCTCCCAGGTTTACGCCATTCTCCTGCCTCAGCCTCCCGAGTAGCTGGGACTACAGGCGCCCACCACCTCGCCCGGCTAGTTTTTGTATTTTCAGTAGAGACGGGGTTTCACCGTGTTCGCCAGGATGGTC
Source organism: Trachypithecus francoisi (assembly GCF_009764315.1). Taxonomy (NCBI): domain Eukaryota; kingdom Metazoa; phylum Chordata; class Mammalia; order Primates; family Cercopithecidae; genus Trachypithecus; species Trachypithecus francoisi. The sequence continues at coordinate 87,479,377 of NW_022681453.1, forward strand.
TCGATCTCCTGACCTCGTGATCCGCCCGTCTCGGCCTCCCAAAGTGCTGGGATTACAGGCTTGAGCCACCGCGCCCGGCCTGAAGGATCATTCTTTCTGGGCCTGTACGGAGCTAAAAATGTACATGTGTGTACTAACCCATGTGTAAACATGTACACTGTATCTTTATACTTATATAAACACATATATACACATTTATATAGATATATATGTCTATATTTACTTCCATAACTACCTGTGTAGACATGAGTTCATACTGATATCTCCAACTGCAATCCAGCACCACAGGGTTCATTCCTGCATTTCTCCTTTGCATATTTGTAATTTCTTTTTCTAACAGTGAGATACCTGGCCATCATTATCTATATTTACTTATTTGTTCAAGCCTAGTATAGATGCAGTTACAGAATAGACAACCTGTACCCCTGTAAGAAACATTTACCAACCAGAGTACAGTGTTCCTATATAGTTCTTTTTGTCTCTAGCTCAGTGAGGTTATGTCATAAATCTGTAATACAGTTGGTGTCATTTGTCATAGTCCACATTCCATTCTGAGATCCCCTTGACATCCTCGGTAGAGATTTATTTTTTGGAAAAACTTGAAAAAAGTTCAGACTTTGTAACGTATTGTTCTATGGATTTTTGACAAGTCTGTAGACATACGTATCCATCATCACAGTACCATACAAAAAAGTTTCACCCTAAAAATTCCCACATGCAAGCCCTTTATAGTCAATCTCTTCCTCAATCTCTAACAACCACTTATCTATTTTCTCTCCCTATAGTGTTGCTTTTTCCAGAATTTCATATAAATAGGATCATACAATATGTACTCCCCAGATTATGACTACCAGAAAGTTTGGGAACCAATACTCTTGCTAATTCAGATACTATCTGATGAAGTACCAACATCCACTTCATCACTAAACTGGGAATCAGCTTCAATTGTTTGAGGGGCAAAGAGGTTTTTTTTCCTTCAAAGATAGATGAAACAATACAAGAAAAGCTTTGCTGTCCTACTCCCTCTCCAGAATATGGACTTCCACTTCCACCAATTTGAGTTGTATTTGTTTGTAAACCAGTTTATTCCAGTTATAATGTGATTATAATCATATAATCTAAGTACTTATTATGTGAACCTTTGAAATCTAGTGTAAAAAGAAAAAATATTCAAGGAAAACAAAGTTGAGTGTTTCGGAAAGACTCAAAAGTGAATTGCTTTAAAAGGTAAAAAAACTGCAATTGAGTTAGGTACGGGCAAGAAATGTGTCAAAAATCAGATGGAGAAATTATAAAAACCTAGAAATATTCTGCATTCCGATGGCTTTATACATGTTTTTAAATTCTTACTCTATTTTAAAGAAACTAAAAATGGAAATTGTGCATTATAGGTAAAAGTTAGACACAGAACTACAGAGCATCTATACTCAAAGAAAACAACAGTAGAAAAAAAAAAGGACTCAAACACTACCTGATTTCAAGACTTAGTATAAAGCTATAGTAATGAAGACAATGTAGTATTGAAATATAAACAAATAAATCACTGGAACAGAAGACAATCCAGGAATGGATTCATACATATATGACCAGTTGATTTTTTGCAAAGGTGACAAGGCAGTTAAATGGGGGAAAGGACAATCTTTTTCAACAAATGGTGCTGGATACCTGGATAATAATATGTAAAAAATAAAGAAACCATAAACTTTATCTCGTGCTGTATAAAAATTTAACATGAAACAGATCATAGGTTTCAATGTAAGAGCTAGAACTACAAAACCTCTAGAAAAAAACTTAGAATATATTTTTGGCCTTGGGTATGGCAAAGATTTCTCTTTTTTTCTTTTTTTTTTTTTTCTTTTTTGAGGCGGAGTCTCGCTCTGTCGCCCAGACTGGAGTGCAGTGGCCGGATCTCAGCTCACTGCAAGCTCCGCCTCCCGGGTTTACGCCATTCCCCTGCCCCAGCCTCCCAAGTAGCTGGGACTACAGGCGCCCGCCACTGCGCCCGGCTAGTTTTTTGTATTTTTTAGTAGAGACGGGGTTTCACCATGTTAGCCAGGATGGTCTCGATCTCCTGACCTCGTGATCCGCCCGTCTCGGCTTTCCAAAGTGCTGGGATTACAGGCTTGAGCCATCGCGCCCGGCCCAAAGATTTCTTAAACACAACACCAAAAGCACAAACTATCTTTAAAAATCAACATATTAGACTTCATCAAAATCTTCACCCTTTCCTCTTCAAAAACCATGACCATGAACATGAAAAGGCAACCCACAGACTGAGACAAAATGTTTTATATTTGTTCAAGGACTTGTGCCTAGACTATATAAAAATTTTTTTTTCATGAGACCAAGTCTCACTCTGTCCTCTGTCGCCCAGGCTGGAATGCAATGGCGTGATCTTGGCTCATTGCAACCTCCACCTTCTGGGTTCAAGCAATTCTCCTGCCTCAGCCTCCCAAGTAGCTGGGACTACAGGCACATGACACCACACCCAGCTCATTTTTTTGTATTTTTAGTAGAGACGGAGTTTCACAGTGTTAAGCAAGGATGGTCTCGATCTCCTGACCTCGTGATCTGCCCACCTTGGCCTCCCAAAGTGCTGGGATTATAAGCATGAGCCACCGTGCCCGGCCTAAATAATTCTTACAACTCAAAATAAGGAGACAGACAACCCAATTTATCTTTTTTTATATTTTTTTTATTTTTATTTATTTTTTATTTATTTATTTTTTTTAGATGGAGTCTCACTCTGTTGCCCAGGCTGGAGTACAGTGCTGTGATCTCGGCTCCTTGTAACCTCCACCTCGCAGGTTCAGATGATTCTCCTGTCTCTGCCTCTAGAGTAGCTGGGATTACAGGTGTGCACCACCACACCCAGCTAATTTTTGTATTTTTAGGAAAGACGGGGTTTCACCATGTTGGCCAAGGTAATCTCAAACTCCTGACCTCAAGTGATCCGCCTGCCTCAGCCTCCCAAAGTGCTGGGATTACAGGTGTGACCCACTGCGCCTGGCCCCCATTTTTTAAAAATGGGTGAATTTTTTGAATACTTCAAATTTAGGGACACTTAACCAAAGATATACACACAGCAAATAAATTAAAAGATGCTGCACATCATTAGTCATTACGGAAATGTAAATTAAGCCACACTGAAATACTACATGTGTCCACTAGAATGGACAAAATTAAAAAGAGTGACCATACCAAATGTTAGTGAGGATGTAGAAAAACTGGAACCATCCTATACTGCTAGTGGGAATGCAAAATGCTACAACCACTTTGGAAAACAAAACTGGTTTGGCAGTTTCTTCAAAAGTTAAGACATATACCTACTGTAAGATCCAATCATTCCACTCTTAGGTATTTACCCAAGATAAATGAAAACACATGTTCATACAACGACTTAGTCACAAATGCTCATACCAGCTTCAGTTCGAATAACCAAAATGTACAAATAACCCAAATGTCCATCAGCAGATTAATGGATAAACAAATTTTGGCAAATACATACAATGAAATACTACTCAGAAAGCAATCAGATGAATCTCAAATAATCATGCTGAGTAAAAGAAACCGGGTAAAATAGGACATGTCATGAAGGGGATGAGGAATCTCTTGGAGATAATAGATATGTTTGTCATATTGATCGTTGTGATGGTATTATGGGCACAATGTGTCAAAATTTATCAAACTGTCCACTTTATTTTTTTTTTTTTTGAGATGGAGTCTCTTTCTGTCACCCAGGCTGGAGTGCAGTGGTGCAATCTTGGTTCACTGCAACCTCTGCCTCCTGGGTTCAAGCGATTCTCCCACCTCAGCCTCCCAAGTAGCTGGGATTACAGGCACCCACCACCAATGCCTGGCTGATTTTTCTGTATTTTTAGTGAAGATGGGGTTTCACCATGTTGGCAAGGCTGGTCTTGAACTCTTGACCTCAAGTAATCCACCCGCTTCAGCTTCCCAAAGTGCTGGGATTACAGGCATGAGCCACCAAGCCCAGCCAAATTGTCTACTTTAAATATGCAACTTTAAATATGCCTTAAGAATTTGAAAAAGGAAATAAAAATTAAAAATCATTATGTCTTTAAATGTCCACTTTAAATATGCCAATTATATTTCAATAAAAATATTTTAAAGTTTATGGTGTATAGATACATACATATCATATAATCTTTTATGATTCCCTGCTGTAATTTTTTTATTCACCAACCAACTACAGGTTCCAATAGTGTCAAATGAGAGGGCTTCTACTCAACTTAGCCCCCAACACTCACTATCTTCACTAGCCCCGGAAAATGTCATCTATGCTCGTTGAAGGATGTCTGCTCTTCTCTGTCTAGAGAATTCTAGTGAGTATCTAGAGGTAATGAAATCTATACTGAATAAAACTAAATTAGCATTCCTTCCACTTCATATCCATTTTCATAAGGCAAGAGCTGTTTTATTGTAAATTCACTTGTATAATGAGAATCCTCTGGACATTGCTTAGTTGGGTTCTATTTGCAATTTATTCTGAACTTTATCCATTAATTACAAGCACAATGCATAACAATCATTACTACTAATCATCAAAATAAACAGATGAAGCACTCAAATGTATAAACGTTTTATTTAAAATTAGAGACTCAAATACAAATTAAGTACAATATAAAATAGTAAGTCTTCATAAAACAGATCATAACCACTTTAAATCATTTACTATTTCTACAACAAAATTAAAGAGAAATCTAAATACAGTCCAAAATCAAATTATTTTTAAACTCTTATTGTCAACATTAAAATTATTACAAAACATTCAAAGAGATTTAATTAGAAGATGAACAAGGCCAGGTGCAGTGGCTCACGCCTGTAATCCCAGCACTTTGGGAGGCCAAGGTGGGTGGATCACGAGGTCAAGAGATTGAGACCATCTTGGCCAACATGCTGAAACCCCAACTCTACTAAAATTATAAAAATTAGCTGGGCATGGTGGTGTGTGCCTGCAGTCTTAGCTACTCGGGAGGATGAGGCAGGAGAATCACTTGAACCAGGAGGTGGAGGTTGCAGTGAGCCGAGATCACGCCACTGCACTCCAGCCTGGCGCTAGAGTAAGACTCTGTCTCAAAAAAAAAAAAAAAGAAAAGAAAAAGAAAAAGAATAAAACTACAACAGAGTGATTCCTGCTATCCACTAAAATAAATAAGAATTAAAATTCAATGTGATTTCCATTCATCCACAGATAAAAACACCTCATTTTAAGAAGACAATTATCTATTTCTTTCCAAGGTTGTGAGGACTGCTTTGTTTATTTGACTTTTAATTTTAATATGGCACAACAAGCTTGATCAGTAAAAGCAATATCATTAACAATGTTTAGAATGTTCCTTACAGACCCTTTCTGCTTCACTTCATGAATGAGGGTATCATATATGTAACATTTCAAACATTATGACACAATAAATACCTTTTAAAGGTATGTGGCAAAATAAAAATATACTCTGGTTCAAACTGGTGTTTGGAAAAAATAAAAATATACATCAAAAAAATGAAGCCTTGGCCAGGCACAGTGGCTCACACCTGTCATCTCAGCACTTTGGGAGGCCGAAGCAGGCGGATCATTTGACATCAGGAGTTCAACACCAGCTTGGCCAACATGGTGAAACCCCATCTCTACTAAAAATACCAAAAAGTTAGCCGAGCCTTGTGGTTGCACACCTGTAATCCCAGCTATGCAGGAAGCTCAGGCAGGAGAATCGCTTGTACCCAGGAAGTGGAGGTTGCAGTAAGCTGAGACCAGCCTGGGTGACAAGAGTGAAACTGCCTCAAAAACAAACAAACAAACAACAACAACAACAAAAAACCAATGAAGTCTCTTCTTTCCTTTATGATGGGGAAATGATCTTATTCATTCTATTTTTTCTTTTACTGTCTTAATTCTTGAGAAAAAATGTTTTATATTTTTATTATCAATGTTATAAATCCAATTCTAAGACTTTGCACACACAAAAAAATACCAAGGGAGATAGTACAATATCTTAAGCTTGTATTTTCCTGAAATTATTGGTAAAAAGCAGAACTAGACTTAAGTAGATCACAGGAAAATACAGTATTATGGTGTTTGTATACAAAAAATAATCCAAATAAAAACACATGCTCAAGATGGCACCCACATTATTCCAGAATAAAGTTATTTACATATATACAATTATATGACTAAATAAATGAACATTTTCCTAAAACATGCATATTGTGAAGCCTTTTATAATTAAACTTTTAAAATCAAACTAAATTTCATATTATCAACTATCATGATTAGAGCTTTCTGCACACCAGGAGAGTCGAAATTTTAACATCTGTTCTACAAAACTGAAGATAAAATGTCATCAAACTCAGCATTTCTCTAGAAAATTTTATATACCTCAGCAACCTGTCATACTGCCTGTCATCAAATAAATGGACTCTAAAATGTAGTTATTCTTTTCAGAAATTTTTTTTTTTTGTAGAGAGGTGGGTCTTGCTATGTTGTCCAGGCTGGTCTTGAACTCCTGGTCTCAAGTGATCCTTCGGCCTCGGCCTCCCAAAGCGCTGGGATTACAGTCGTCAACCACCACACCTGGTCTCTTTTCTAAAACTTTAATTTCCACTATTGCTCTTTTGAAACCATTTTAATCAAGTCACATTTCTTGGAGAAAATTCACTCAAGGTTCTGAAGGAATTAGTTATTTTCTACAAGCAACTCTGTCATGAGTGATAGAGTTGTAGCTCTCTTAGAAGTTTTTTTCCCTCTTTCAAAGAGAACGAGAAATATGCAGAGATTTCCGTACTGACTCACTAAATGTAAAGATTAAGAGGCTGTGCTTTAGTTTCATCTTTGAAACAAAGAGATTCGAACAGAAATTCTTAAGCTTCCTTCCAACTCTTACATAGTATGATTCTGTGCTTCTGCAGGAATTCTTAATTGATAAACTGAGTCTTCCATAAATCAAGAGAACTGATGTGTACTAAAATAGCACAGCTGAACTAAACCTCTCCTTGTTAGGAAAAAAACACAAAGACCATGTTCAAAGCTCAACTTTCCAAACCTTACTAGACCCAGTCCCTCTTCAGCCAGACCAAAGAATAGCCCATAGGGTTAAAACCAAATATCTTAATTATATAAATTACTTTTAAAGTATAACGTAAACCCATTAAAATATATTAAGTCTATGCCAGTTTTCCTACATTCTAATTTACAATATTTTCATTTTATCTACATTCAAGATAATATCTACAGTGAAGGAAGGGGGGCTATTTAATATTCTTGCACTTCTAAACACTAGTAAAAGTTAAATAAAACACGGATGAAGAATAGAATATTAATAATGATCATATTCTGCCAAATTGTTAATGAAAGTACGCTGAGTACTATGTATGGGCTAGAGAAACAACGCAGAGGTAAAACCGGAAATCCTGCTAACAAGTGCTGATGATCAAACGAATTTAGTTATGTTACGCCATTACTTAAAAAAGGAGGGAGAGGATTTTAGCAGAAACCTATTTAGGAATACTGAATCATGACATTCCAGCAGCTTTTATGAAAAACTAATGTATAAAGTAGTATTTTGGTACTAGTGCAGTGCAGATTGGTTTTTCTTTGTCTAACTATGGACAGCAAGTGAGGCACTTAACTGTAAAATAGAAAAATAGAGTATATTTTAAAAGACATTCAAAATCATTCAGAAAAGATAATTAGCACTGTTGAAAAAAAGTTAGAAATTCCATTTTTATTTAACATGCATTCAATGTTACACGTTTCACTAAGGAAAATCCTTCTGAAAGTAAGATTATTGTTTTATTTATAAGAAACAGAAAATATTTCCTTTTCAAGGGATTCTGGATTTCTAAGAATAAAATCCAAGTCGTCTCAACCTGAGTGCTACATATTTATAAACTGAGAAAAATACATCTTACCACACAGGAAAAATGTTATGACTATCAACAAATACCATGAGCTGGGAGCAGCGGCTCCTGCTTATAATCCCAGATACTCAGGAGGCTGAAGTGGGAGGATCACTTGAGCCAGGAGTTCGAGGTTATAGTGAACTATGATCACGGCACTGCACCAACAGAGCCAGACTCCATCTCTTTAAAAAACAACAACAAATGCCACGTACCATGTGATCCTCAACTTTATCCTTGAAGGATCAGATGCTTTTATTTTATATAACTTCAAAGAAGGGCACCTAACGACTACAACAGAATAATTAATAGATATTTAGCACCTAAATTTAGAGAACACTTAAGTATTGCCATAGTTTTAAATAGCTGTATATCTGTACGTTGAGGGAAACCAAATACATATTGTTCAATGATATTATCCTTAATTACAAATGCATCTACCTACAATATTCAAACACAATCTTATTGCTCCCTTAAGTTGCAGACATATATATCCCTTTTAACAAGTAAAGGGAGGTTTATTATTTCTTCACCATCATTAAATTGTCTTCCAAATGTGGCACTTTTTCAGGTTAGACAAAAAGCAGTTCCTAAAAAGTCATTCATATTCGACCATTAGTATTACTTTAAATGTTCTTCTCTATGGGACAGAAGTCAAAATTGAAGGGAATGGCTGTAGACCTTCTGTTGAAATACATAATATAAGCAGGAACAGAGGAGATGAACATACATTAATTTCTGACAACATACTGGCACATAAATGCTTATCTATAGGGTGAAAAAGCACTTAACGAAAGGATAAAGATTTGCCATGACAGTATTTCAAGTGAATGGAGACTAGTGTTTCCTTTCTTCATATCTAAGTGAAATATTCTTGTGTTGCGTAAGTAAACTTGACTTTAATTCTGGATAGAACACTTTACTTCATATGTTAAAACTGATGCATGACATTAACTGAAGTTTTCCACCAGGCAATTTAATCATTCCCATTGAGAAATCTTATAATCCTACCTTTTCTTAATTTACTTATAGAAAGGCTTTCCTTGACTCTGAAAGGAGGGAAAAGGGCTTTAAAAAAACATTTTACACCAGGGAGACTGGCAAATTTCAATAGTTCACAATCCTCATATTTCTCATTTATATTTGCTTTATCAAATTTCATTCCTTACTATATAATTAATTTTCTCAGACACAGAAGAGCCAAAATTCTCTTATTTATATATTTAAGGTATTTTTTTTATTTTCTTTAATATATGCTAGCTTATTTATGAAAGTAAATGAGTACATGAAAGGAACAGGAACATTGTTGATGCAATTCAGTTAAGAAATAAAGTGCATATAGCTGTCAATATAAATAGTTTGGTACCTTACAGCTAAGTAAAAAGCTAACAAAATCAAAATGAAAACTCAGCTCAATATCTAGAATCTGAAAAATATGAGACATGAATACAAATTCTATATAAATAGTAACAAAATTAGGGGTACGGAGTACTCCCCTCCAAAAAAAAAAAAGGCAACTGAAAGTATTTTTAAGAAAAGTGGGTATCTGCTTCCCAAAAGACCAGAACATGCTACACAGTAACACCAACATGCAATAGCTGAAACGCAGAATCACATTCTGGCTGCTGCCCTTGAACTTCTGCATTTAATTTAGAATTCTCTTGTGTCTGGCTAATTTCACCTTGCAAAGGAGGAGATATGCCATGACTCTCATCTACAGAAGCACCGTCAGACAAGGTATCTAACTGTACTGGGAAACAAGCAATGTGAACTTTACTATCTCTTGTCTCTCTATCAAAACTGGTCCTCTCATCAGCATCTTCCAGCTGTTGAACTGAAGTTAAATACTGTTCAAGCAGACTATTGTCCTGCTCATTATTTGAGCTTTCCTTATTCCACTCACCATGTTCCTCACTAACATCCCCTAAATCTGATTCTTTGCCATATCTCACTGTGTCAATGGAATTCCCCATTATGGAGCTTTCACTGCCTTCTGTGGAACTTTTCTCAAAATCCAACGAATCCCGCAAAGAATGAACTTGTTCTGTTAGAGAGGAATGAAAACCAGAGTCTGGAAATTCTGGTAATGATTTATCTTGAGGAGCTACATCAGAAGCAATGAACCAATCAGCATTTTGATCAGAAGAGGACTCCTGGCTTTGGGTAAATAATGGAGGTTTCGATGGCACAAGAGTACTTGATATAGGAAGAACATCAGTATGCCAGGAACTTAGACGCTGGTCCACTGTCTGTTGCCAAACCTGTAGAGACCTTACCTATAAACCAGAGAATACAGTTGTATTATAACATAAAAAGTGTCTTTTTTGTTTGTTTTTGAGACAGAGTCTCGCTCTGTCACCCAGGCTGGAGTGCAGTGGCACAATCACAGCTCACTGCAGCATCAACCTCCTGGGCTCAAGTGATCCTCCCACCCCACCTCTGCCTCCTAAGCAGCTAGGACTCCAGGTGTCCACCACCATGTCTGGCTCTTTTTTTTCCTTTCTTTTTTGAGATGGAGTTTCGCTCTTGTCACCCAGGCTGGAGTGCAATGGCGCAATATCGGCTCACTGCAACCTCCGCCTCTCAGGTTCGAGCAATTCTCCTGCCTCAGCTTCCCAAGTAGCTGGGATGACAGGCGCCCACCACCACACGTGGCTAATTTTCTATTTTTAGTAGAGACAGGGTTTCCCCATGTTGGTCAGGCTGGTCTCAAACTCCTGACCTCAGGTGGTCCGCCCACCTTGGCCTCCCAAAGTGCTGGGATTACAGGCAGGAGCCACTGTGTCCATTCATCTGGCTAATTTTAAAAAATTTTTTGTAGAGATGGGGTCTCACTTTGTTGCCCAGGATAGTCTTGAACTCCTGGGCTCAAGCAATCCTCCTGCCTTGGCCTCCCAAGTGCTGGGATTACGGGCACAAGCCACTGCACCCCACCTGTCTATTTTACAATTTTCCTTTGAGCTCTTTTCTCCAGCAGTCATGAAGCTGGCAAATGGTAGAATTGGAGCTAGAAACTGCTGACTCCCTTTATCTTTTCCACAGCATCCCAAGCCTAAAACCAGACTGGCACAAATGGTACATGTCCCTGGTAACAAAAGGCCTTCACCAGGAGTGGGGATGGGCCAAAGCAATTCCCTTGCTTCTATTAGAAAAACAGCCAGAAGCACAACAGTATATGTCTAGCTGACTAAGGGGTCAATAATGTATTCAAGATATAATGAGATCTAGTCAATAAGACAGGTTAGAGCCCTTGATATAAGAAGATCCCTATAAAATAAGCCTCATTTTAGATACCCAGGTAGAGATTGGAATTTTTAAGTATTATCTAACAATACAGTATATGCAACTTTCTAAAATACCTAAAAATATACCAAATTCTTGATAATATGACCTCTACATTTCTAAAGTATAACAAAAATTCCAAAATTTTACTGCAAATACTGCAAACAAGAACGCAATATGTACAGTTTTTAGTTTTCCTTTGATCCCCCTCCAAGGTAATTACTGACAGCAACTTGATGCATATCCTTCCATACTTTTTTCTAGGTAGTATTTTCAAATACACAGGGAAGCTGAGCACACTGGTCTGTGCCTGTAGTCCCAGCTGCTTGGGAGGCTGCAGCAGAAGGATCACTTGGGGAGTTCAAGGCTGTAATGCGCTAATGCTGTTTTTTTTACTAAACAGTATTATTTTGGAGATCTTTCCATGTCGGTCAATACTATTACCTTATTCTTTTTAACTGTTCCATGGTATTCCACAGTATTATTGCTCTATAATTTAACCATTCCTCTATTGTTGGTAACTACAAAACCTTACAAATCAATAATTATTTTTTCATTTTATAGGTCAAATCTTATTATAACAAATTTGGCCAGGTGATGTGGCTCACTTTAGGAGGCTGAGGAGGAACATTGCTTGAGCCCAGAAGTCTGAGACCAGCCTGGGCAATATAGCAAGACCCGATTTCTATAAAAGAGAAGAAATGAAAATTGTATTAAAATATTTTCAAGAAATTACCATCAAGAAGTATTTGATGTGATACAATGCTAGTAAAACCAACTGCCTAAATTATCCCTAAAATATGCTATTACAGGATTCAAATACTCTCCTATACAGTTATGAATACTTTTTAGGATGTGCATATTGTAGCCATATACTATCTTAATCACCATTCATTCAAATATTCCCAAAAGACAGATCAACAGCTACATGAAACTTCAAATTGGGGATGTTGTATCTATTGGAAAGCTCTAACAACCTTCAATTAAGCCACTTTCCTCCTGCTTTATACTATTTTGTTTTTCTTGTCAAAATTGTCAGAGTATTTTTCTTCAGATTAAATAAAATGCAATAAAGTTCACTGTCTTAGTTCAGAGTTAGTGGCAAAGAACACAAGCCATACCCTTAACCTTGAACAAGAGTGCTTTAATACACCTGAGTACTCTACGATTATCTCAATGAATATACAAGTTTTATTTGATCACATACGAGGTAAGTCAGAAGGAGGGAGTTTACCTGGTTCCAAAGGAATCTGAAAGCTTCTTCTTGTACAAATTTTTTAATACGTTCTTCATCTCTTTCTTTTCGTAATCTACAATAATTCAAAACACATTATTGACATAAGGAAGGGTGCTTCGACTCATACTTCCTGTTACAACTAATAAACACACGCATTGCAAAGAGATTAATAATCTAATAGTTGTCTTTCCCACTTTCAGAATATCTAAATTAAAAACTTTATTTTATTTTTATTTATTTAAACTCAGAATCAAAATGGAACAGTTTTATAAGTGACATCATAAACCTTAATTTTGAACTGTGACTCAAAGTAGAAGCCAAATGAGATAGACTGAAATACAGGTATTAGTTCTACAAACTATTTCCAATAATAAAATGTTAAATGGCTCTTTGTCTGGCTTCAGTTTCTCAGCCAAACAAACCGAAGCAACAGAAAGTGCAAAAAAGGAGTGGCTATCCAAAGCCTCCAAAACAATTAAGGGTCACACTTAAGTATTCATGATCGCAGCTTGAAACACCCTCTCCTAAAGACTAATCCCATCAAACTTCACTATTCTGTTTGCCCAGGTCTCTGACCTACTCCCTGCTAATAAGAGACCTCCCATCCATTATTACTCATTCATTAAAGTCTTAGCTCTGGGCTCACTGCTGTTGTCTCCATACTTAGGCCTATCACAAACCTAAGGCTCCTCTTTAGTGATCCATTATCACCCAAACTGTCAACACCATTTTGTTCCACACCTGACCCAATTCTCTGCTTTCTCTAGCCCCCCAAGCCTTTCTCCTGTGCCATCTAGAACTTCTGAATTATAATCAGCAAAATCCCTTATATACTCCATGTCTCTCTGAACTTTTCCTTGTCCAAAGCAGACCCACTTCTGAGAGCACGATAGCCCTCTGAAGTAGAAGCTATTTTTCCCTCTCACACATCAGGGTTGAAAGATTGCTTCTCACTGTTGTTTTCAAATGATTCTTCATCTCCCTCCTTTAACTCCTGCCATCCTGCTAAATTTCCCTCTTTGTCAAGTACTGACCTTCTACCATCTGCTCCTGTTCACTGAAGTCTCAGCACCAGGCTTTCTCTTTGCCCCATACCTGTCATAATTTTTGGAGAACTCAACATTCACATGGATGCTCTAACAATAATCCACCCCATGTCAGTCACCCATTCTCATAGGTGACCCTAGACCAAATCATTTTGACTACACCACTTTCAGAAATGGTTCTAAGCACCCAACACCAACCACTACTTCCTATCCTCCCAGTTCACTTGCTATTGTACCCTACTGCAACAATCCAGACCTCCAGTCCAATGATCCTTCCCTCCTGCCTTCAGTTCCCTTTGACTTCATTTAAAATTCCAGCCAGGTTGGGCACAGTGGATCATGCCTGTAATCCCAGCACTTTGGGAGGCCAAGGCACACAGATCACCTGAGGTCAGGAATTTGAGACCAGGCTGGCCTACATAGTGAAACCCTGTCTGCACTAAAAATGAAAAAAAACAAATTAGCTGGGCATGTGGCGGGTTCCTGTAATCCCAGCTACTCGGGAGGCTGAGGCAGGAGGATTACTTGAACCTGGGAGGCAGAGGTTGCAATGAGCCGATATCGCGCCACTGCACTCCAGCCTAGGTGACAAGAGCAAGACTCCATCTAAAAAAAAATTTTTTTAATAAAAATAAAATTCCAGCCAGCAAGGTGACTCACACCTGTAATCCCAGAACTTTAGGAGGCTGAGGCAGGAGGATTGCTTGAGGCCGGGAGTTCAAGACCAGCCTGGGCAACACAGACTTCATTTCTTTAAAAAAATATATATTTTTAATTAGCTGGGCATGGTGGTGCACGCCTATAGTCCCAGCTACTTGGGAGCCTGAAGTGGGAGAATCCCTTGAACCCAGGAGTTCAAGGTTATAGTGAGCTATGATCATGCCTCTACACTCCAGCCTCAGCGACAGGGCAAGACCCTGTCTCAAAAAAATATAAAATCTAAGATCTACCATTTTTACTCCCTCTCAAATATCTTCAGCTCTCTTGCCCTTCCCCCGCTCTCTCTACAATATCACCTAGGAAAAAAATCATTCCTGGCTGAACAAAATTAACCACGCCTGAATCAGAACAGAATAGCTAAGAATTGCCGATGAAAATCATACAACCTGACCTATTATTTTACACTTTTAAGTATTTTCTCACATCGTCCAGCAACCCTCCTCCATTTTCCTCATAAGGTCATCCTTAAGATGACTACGTCACACCTCATACTTCTTTCCTTACACTTCCTTCACCCCCTCCTCATTTTCAGGCGCTGACCACATCTTATACATTAATGAAAAAGCAGCAGCATCAGACAAGACTTTTTCCCATCTCCCACCATCAAACCTACCACCTTACCTGCTCCTGCTCCCATCTGAGGCCACTTCCTCTACTTCAACACTGCATTTCTTCCTCTCTTACCTTCTTAAGAACTGCAATCCTGGCCGGGTGCAATGGCTCATGCCTGTAATCCCAGCAGTTTGGGAGGCTGAGGTTGGCGGATCACAAGGTCAGGAGATCAAAACCACCCTGGCTAACACGGTGAAACCCCGTCTCTACTAAAAATACAAAAAATTAGCTGGGCGTGGTAGCAGGCGCCTGTAGTCCCAGCTACTCTGAAGGCTGAGGCAGGAGAATGGCCTGAACCTGGGAGGTGGCGCTTGCAGTGAGCCGAAATGGCGCCACTGCACTCCAGCCTGGGCAACAGGGCAGACTCCCTTTCAAAAAAAAAAAAAAAGAACTACAATCCTGCTCTTACTTTTTTTTTTTTCTGCACCATCAGTTTTTCCCTCCTTATTTATTCATTCCATCAACACATGAACACACTCTGTATCTCTCATCTCCAAAAGAGAATGTTCCTTTAGTCTAGATTTCTCCTCCAGAGATACCACTTAACTCTCTTTTTTCATGTTTTCCTTAACTCTTTCTGAGAATTGGCTACACTCATCCTTCAAACTTTTTACCTCTTATTCACTATTCAACCCATTCCAAAATGGCCTTCATCCCCCTACACCACTGAAGCTGCTCTTGGGAAGGTCATTGTGCAGTAAAGAGTTAACTCAGCAGGACTCGGATGTTCAAACACTGTACATTGCAAAGATAAGATGACTGGTCCTTGACTGACTCCAGGGAGATAATCTCCAAGCCCTTGGAATATCCTGACTGAAATAGAATATCTTTATACACCTGGGGTCTTGGTCCACATTAGGTAGTTTAGGCAATCAATGATTTCTAGTCAACATCTGTTGTGTTCACCTGGGGTCCTGAGCCATGGAGTATCAGTGTGACCTCTATGTGGCCTGAGGTCTAAATAGTTAAGATCAGTTACATGGGTACTCAATACCTATGTGACTGGCCCACAATAAAAACCCTGGACACCAAAGATGAGGTAACTTTTGCCAGTTGGCAATACTTTATATGTGTTATCATACATCATTGCTGAGAGAATTAAGCCCTGCCTGTACAACACTGGGAGAGAACAACTGGAAGCTTGCACCTCATCTCTCCTGGACTCTGCCCTAGGCACCTTTTTTCTTTACTGATTCTAATCTGTATCCTTTTGCTGTAATGAACCATAATGACAAACAGAATAATATTTTCCCAAGTTCTGTGAGTCCTTTTAGCAAATCACCCAACCTGAGGATAGTCTGGAGAATCACCAACACAGTCACCAATAGTCTCCAACTGCCAAGTCTAATGCCTGTGTCCTCTCTATGGCACCTCCAATCTCCTGAAAGTTTCTCCTGTTGAAGGTGGAACTCTCCTAGTTTTCCTACCACTCTGGCTGCCCTTTCTCAGTATCCTTTGCTGCCTCTTCCTCTTCTACCTGATAATACCAATAAATATTACTAGTCACAATATTAATGAAATCCTAACTTTCCTGGGTTAGCAGTCAGTAAAACATATGAGCCATGGGATTAAGGAATAATCCTATTGTAATCCTATAGAATTTTAGCCCCTTCTGAATCCCTGCTATTAATTCTTATGTCATGTACCGAATTCCATGTAGACTTCATCATCTTCTCATTTTTATACTTAGCTTTTCAATGTTTTCTATATCTTTCTATGTTTAGAATTACAGATCCCTATAAAGCTCACGTTCATTGAACATTTATCACTATACTGCATCTATGTATCAAGTCCTTTGCTGGGGATGGAGATGCAGCAGACAGAACAGATGGTCTCTGCTCTCCAGATGCTTTCAGTACACTGTAGGAGACAACCAAACCAACAGTGGCTACATGGTATGAAAAGTGTTATAATCACAGATGCACAGTGTTCTGAATCAACTGTAAGACTCTAACACCCTCAAACCAACAAAACAGTGCATCAAAAGGACTTCTGACCCACCTCCTTATTTCATCAGTTAAGCAGACAATGTGCTCTTGCATTCTGCGTAGCCGGATTTCGTAACGCACATCTTTGGCTTGAGGGTTGTAGTTCCTGGCATAAAATCCCCGCCAACAGGCCTGAAGCTTGGTGGCTGCATCATTTAATTTCTGAAGGGCAACTTTGTCTTGTCCCAAAACAACAGATCTCTGGGTTAAAATCATGGGAAGTTTCTCTGAAGTTGCTTGAGATATGGTTTCTTTATTTTCTGGTTGTGTATTTTCTGGTTTCTTTATCTCTGGTTGTTTCTGTCCAGCTGACTCAGGAAAAAATGTAAGACTGTGGTTATCATCCTTCAAGATAGCGCTGATTATTGTTGGCTCAGGACAAGGTAATAGTCCAGCGTTCTCATTTACCTCTGTATTGATTTCACTTCTCATCATTTGAACAGAATTCTCATTTGCAGCCCATAAAGGCTTTTCCTCTTCCTTATCCAACACCTGGCTTTCCAGCCCTTTCACAGATTCATCTGCAACACCATCATCTTCTAGGCCCAAGTTAATGCCCTGCAGTCTCAGCTCAACTGTAGGTGATAGTGGCGATAGTCCTGATGCAACTGGCATAAAAGTAGACTCTGAAGAGAGAAGACTACAGTTTAACTTGTCCTCATCTGTCTGTATGTCTTCCAGGTGCAGATCATTTCGAGAATATCTTGTAGTATGTACAGAGGCTGGAAAATTATTCTTAACCGCAAATAACTGATCATCATTACTGCTTATCCCAACCCAAGAATTGACTTGAATGACGGGTTCTAGAAGAATCAACAGAGTATCATTTAAACCACTAAATATTTACATTTTAGTTATGTTCCTTTAATGAAATCTATTCCTTGAAATAGAGTAAAATGCGAAAAAATCCCCTCAGTGATTTCTTGCAACATGCCTAAAACATCAAACCAAACATTTTTAAGAAAATGAATTCTTGTGATAATTAAAATATTCATCAAAGCATCAGGTCTATACAAAAGGTAGCAGTCCTTGAAATGTTTCTTAAAATTAGAAATATAGGAGTTATAATATACATACATATATAGGTATGTATATACATAGATATGTATAAGATCTAAATGATTACTGAAGTTAGCAAACTAACAAAAAATTATGAAAATATGCACCTTTTTCTGCTTTATGATGCCAGGAAAATTAAACAACTTGGAGAAAAAGGATCAGAGATAAATTAATTTCTTACCACTTTCCTGGGATATCTGGCAATCTTGAACAGGGCTTGAATGCTCAGGAATAAGGGATGCTCTTGTTTCAACAGGAACAAGAGGAGACAATTCTTCATTTTGGCTTTGGTTCATCAACTGCCTCTGGTGAAACCTAAAAATCAATAACATCTGGTCTGATTTAACACAAACCAAAAAAAGAAAGATTTTCTGCTTCCTAGGTAACAATGTCAAAAAGGTAGAAGTTTACAAGTTCTCAAAGTAGGTACTTTTAATTACTGCCAAATTATAAATCCTCATTTGAAAGCACTGCATAGAGAAGGTTAACAAACTTATTTTGTAATTGCAAAGACAGACACCCTCCTATGCACACATATACACATACAAAAACATTTAAAGGCAGGATCTCTGATAAAGAAAGTAAATATTAAATGCTTCTGGCAATACTTTTTCTCTTTTTTTCACTGTACGCTTTGAAGGCAGATACACCTCTTAAGTATCCAAAAACCTACAAGAAACACCTACATTAAGGAACAAATAGGTCGGGCATGGTGGTGTGCACCTGTAATCCCAGCACTTTGGGAGGCCCAGGCAGGTGAATCACTGGAGCTCAGGAGTTCAAGATCAGCCTGGCCAACATGATGAAACCCCATCTCTACAAAAAATATAAAAAATGAGCCAGGGCATGGTGGTTCATGCCTGTAGTCCCAGCTACTTGGGGGTCTGAAGAGGGAGGCTCATTTGAGCCCAGGAGACTGAAGATGCAGGGAGCTGAGACTGAGGTTGCAGGAAGCTGAGACCACCACTGCACTCCAACCTGGGTGACAAAGTGAGCCCCTGCCTCAAAAAAAAAAAAGCGGGGGGGCAGGGGCGGGCCGAGGGCAGACATAGTAGCTCATGACTGTAATCCCAGCACTTTGGGAGGCCAAGGCGGGCAGATCACCTGAGACTAGGAGTTCAAGACCAGCCTGGCTAACATGGCAAAAACCCATCTCTACTAAAAATAAAAAATTAGCTAGATGTGGTGGCACATGCCTGTAATCCCAGCTATTCAGAAGGCTGAGACACAAGAATCGTTTGAACGGGGAGGTGGAGGTTGCAGTGAGCCAAGATCACACCACAGCACTCCAGCCTGGGCAACAGAGCGACACTATGTCTTAAGAAAAAAAAAAAGGCCAGGCGCGGTGGCTCAAGCCTGTAATCCCAGCACTTTGGGAGGCCAAGACGGGCGGATCACGAGGTCAGGAGTTCGAGACCATCCTGGCTAACATGGTGAAACCCCGTCTCTACTAAAAATACAAAAAATTAGCCGGGCGAGGTGGCGGGCGCCTGTGGTCCCAGCTACTGGGGAGGCTGAGGCAGGAGAATGGCGTGAACCCGGGAGGCGGAGCTTGCAGTGAGCTGAGATCCGGCCACTGCACTCCAGCCCGGGCGACAGAGCGAGACTCCGTCTCAAAAAAAAATATATATATATATATATATATATATTTTTTTTTTTTTTTGAAAAATTCCATCCTGTTTCCTGGTATAGTAGCTCATACCTGTAATCCTAGCACTTTAGGAAGCTGAAGCAGGAGAACTGCTTGAAGCCAAGAGTTTAAAATCAGCCTGAGGAACAAAGTGAGACCTCATCTCTACAAAAAATTAGCCAAGCACAGTTGCATGTATGTGTAGTTGCAGCTGCAGTGACCTATCATTGCGCTGCTTTACTCACAGACCAAGAGACCAAGACCCTGTCTTTAAAACAAAAAACAAACATAAAAACCCTATATTCCTCCATGCCAAATTGTTTGGCTGTTTGCAGTGCACGATTCAGCTTCCCTGAAGAAATCGCTGCAGTGACAAGGGGACTGAGTGTCCAGAAATGTGGGCCACAGCACTTGCCTCAGGCTTACTATCACCATAGCAAAGACTCAGAGGTATTTTAACTTGTGAATTCATCAGTTGTTAGAAATAAACGTGTTCACCTCTGTTTGCTCAGAATCTTCTCTAGTTTGGCATCCTCTGCAGTTTGAAGACCTAGTGTAGAAGTGAGGGGGCAGACTGTAGCCAGATATTGGACAAGCTGGATGTGCTGGCCAGGCCGATATGCTCTCCCTTTGCCTTGACTATAGAGCCATTCAGCTTTCAAGCTGGAATTGAGGAACATAAAGAAGAGGAGATGGCATGACAATTGTCAATACACATTGTCAGGCAACAATGATCTTCCTTCTTAACTTACCTTTATAACACCAGTGGATGTTTTTCATAAATAAAATTCACTCGATTTTTTTTAAATCTACCATTCTGACTCATATTCCTCATTCTAGCAATGTTTTAAACCCTTTTTCTTGCTTAGGGGCACTTCCATTGAGCTTGGACTAATGATGTCAAATATTTTTAAATCATTTTCAAGGAAGCAATGAGTATTCTCTCCATTCACTCTGTCACACTGAAATGCCTAAATAGATGAACTGCATTTAAATCCATTAGTTCATAATGAGAGTTAAAAGAAAAAAACAACTAGCCGGGCATGGTGGCATGTATAATCTCAGCTACTCAGGAGGTTGGGGTGGGAGGATCACCTAAGGTCAGGTGTCTGAGGCTATAGTGCTCTATAATCATACCTGTCAACAGTCACTGCACTCTAGCCTGGGCAACATAGCAAGACCCTCATCTCTAAAAAAAAACAAAAAGACAGAAAACAAACAAAAGTGAACTGGTCACAGTTAGAGGATACTAGTGAACCACCAACTCCTTATTAATTCTATCTTTCCTATACAAACTATGCCAATGCATAACCAGATAGTTACTTCATAGTATTCCAACTAATAAAAAAAAGAATGATAGAATTTCACCATTTTGCAACCCTTAATGAATTAGCAGATTTAGGCATTGATCATTAATAGCTACTAATAACACAAGAGAAAACTAGACCCTGTATGCCTCCCAACAGAACCCATTAAGTAAAAACTCCAATTACTTTTGCACCAACCTTATAGTCCTCCCCTCAAAAAAAAAAAAAAAAAAAAATCAAACCTGAATCTGAGCAAACATCCATATCCAATTTACAGAAAATACAGAAGAGAGAGGAACATGTCAACGGACACAGGGATATAGCTGGTAAAATGAGTAGATAATGGGAAACTTTATAGGACAAATACTCCGACTTCTTCAACTACAACCAAAAGAAAAAAAGAAAAGGAAGAGCGAGAGAAAAGAAAGCAGGGAAAATAAAAGAGAAGAGAGACAGATAGATTGAGAGATTCAAGAGAGTCATCTTGGACATCTAGCCAAGTTAAGCCTTCAGATGACTCTAGCCCCATCTGTGATCTGAGTGCAAGCCCAGGAGGCCCCAAGTAAGAACCACTCAGTCAGCACAGCCAACCTACAGAGCATGCCATAATAATATACTGCTGCTTTAAGATGCTAAACAGAGTAAGAAAGAAACTTAAGAAATATATCAACCAATTGCGACATAAGGGTCTTATTTGAATTGTTTCTAAACTACAAAATTCATTTATAAGGACTGAAAATGTAAGCACTGAATATCTGATATTAGGGCACTTTGTTAAATTTTTTTTGATGTGATAATAGCATTGTGGTTGTTTCCTTAAGAGTTCTTCTCTTTTAGAGACATGTACTGAAATACTAACAGGTGAAATGATATCTAATCTGAGATTGGCTTCAAAATAGTATAGAAGGGAGAGTGAGTGAAGGTATAAGATGAAGCAAGGGCCGGGTGTGGTGGCTTAGCTTGTAATCCCAGCACTTTGTAGGGCCGGTGGAGGACTGCTTGAGCCCAGGAGTTTAAAGGCAGCCTGGACAACAAAGCAAGACTCTGTTTCTGAAAGGAAAAGGAAAAGGGAAGGGGAGGGGAGGGGAGTTTATTTAATAAAAATAATTATAAGTATTCCTTCCATGGGCCGGGCGCGGTGGCTCACACCTATAATCCCAGCACTTCGGGAGGCCGAGGTGGATGGATCACAAGGTCAAGAGATTGAGACCATCCTAACTAACACGGTGAAACCCGTCTCTACTAAAAATACAAAAAAAATTAGCTGGGCGTGGTTGCAGGCACCTGTAGTCCCAGTTACTCGGGAGGCTGAGGCAGGAGAATGGCGTGAACCCGGGAGGCGGAGCTTGCAGTGAGCCGAGATCGCGCCACTGCACTCCAGCCTGGGTGACAGAGCAAGACTCCATCTCAAAAAAAAAAAAAAAAAAAGAAGCATTCCTTTCATGGAAACATCCCTGTGGACTAAATCAAAATCATTTAGAATCTTCGTGAAATCCGCTCTAAGTTTCCATACATTCTCCTGCCAAACAAATGGCTTGTTGAAAGGTTGTACAAAAATAGGTCCAGAGTAGAAGACAATCACCAACTTTTAGTATTTCCCAGCAAGCAATATTTCTAAATTATAGATGATCTGTACCGTGGGAAGACAGAAAAGCGAAACTAAGAGGCTAGAGGAAAGGGCTCAAGCTTGAATATTCCAGTTTAAGTTTTTGTGGAAAAAAAAAACACAAACTGTAGATCGTCAACTGCTATAAGATGTTTTTCCACTTTGCTTCACATGAATTCATCAATAAAGATATCCCTACACAAATTATATTAAATCCTAGGGAAAAAAACAAAATTAAAAAAAAAACCTCCCTGTCAATTAAAATACCATTTTCAATTAAAAAACAAAAAACAAAATTAAGACTCATTCAGCTCTAATATATTAATCTTTTTTTTTTTTAATACTCAAGAAGTATTTTAACTTGTGAATTCATCAGTTGTTAGAAATAAACGTGTTCACCTCTGTTTGCTCAGAATCTTCTCTAGTTTGGCATCCTCTGCAGTTTGAAGACCTAGTGTAGAAGTGAGGGGGCAGACTGTAGCCAGATATTGGACAAGCTGGATGTGCTGGCCAGACCTTGAGACAAGGTCTCTCTGCCACCCAGGCTGGAATGCAATGGCACTATCATGGCCCACTGCAGCCTCAAACTGTTGGGCTCACTCAATCCTCCCACCTCAGCCTCCCAAGTAGCTGAAACTACAGGTATGCACCACCATACCCAGCTAATTTTCTCATGTTTTATTTTTAGAGATGGGACCTCACTATGTTGCCCAGTCTGGTCTTGAACTGCTGACTTCAAGTGATCCTCC
Organism: Trachypithecus francoisi; assembly: GCF_009764315.1. Lineage (NCBI taxonomy): Eukaryota > Metazoa > Chordata > Mammalia > Primates > Cercopithecidae > Trachypithecus > Trachypithecus francoisi. The sequence goes on from NW_022681453.1 coordinate 87,502,527, forward strand.
GGCATTGACCTTCCCAGGCACTAAGATTACAGGCATAAGCCACCATGCCTGGTCTCTAATATATTAATTTCAAGTCATTGGATTATGATTCCACTCTTGAAAGTGAAGGAACTGTTTACTTAAAATAAGAAGTAACAACTATTAAGGGAACTTAAAACAACCTGCTCTGCCTCTTTTAAAAAAAAATGTAATCCTAGCTACTAGGGAGGCAGAGGCAGGAAAATTGCTTGAAGCAAGGAGGCAGAGGTTGAGTGAGCCGAGACAGCACCACTGCACTGCAGCCTGGGCAACAAGAGCAAAACTCTGCCTCCAAAAAAAAAAGGAGTACTGAATAAAAGGATATCTGATATTTGCTTTAAAAATACTCCAACAAAAAACGTGGAATGAAACAAGACCGGTAAAATATTGACAATTGTTGAAGCTGCACGGTGGGTACACTGATGTTCATTATGTTATTCTAACTTCCTATGTATTTGAAATATCCCTTTTAAAAAAGGATATTGGCTAGGTGTAGTGGTTTGTATCTGTAATCCCTGCACTTTGGGAGGCTGAGGCGGGAGGATCCAATGAGCCCAGGAGTTCCAGACCTGACTGGGCAACATAGCAAGAACCCACCTCTACAAAAAAGTTTAAAAAATTAGGCTAATGTTTTTTTGATGGCAGCATCTGTATTCCCAGCTACTTGGGAGGCTGAAGCAGAAGAATCGTTTGAGCCTGGGAGGTTGAGGCTGCAGTAAGCTGTGATCTTGTCGCTGCATTCCAGCCTAGACAACAATGCAAGACCCCATCTCTAAAAATTACGAAGAAAAATACCTAGCACTAGGAATTTCAACTTAAATAATTTTAAAAAGGAATATTAGCTTTCTCCAAGGTTTTGCTCCCATAAGATCTCCAACTAAGCAATAGAGTTATAGCTTTGTGCAAGGTCCTGTCAATAGTAAAACAGATCTAAACACATTCGGAAAGAACTCCAAACACTGAGGTGCCACACGAAGATGCTCGTCTCTCCACAGGTGTGCTTAACTCTGAGAAACGGCTCAGCCAAAGCACCACAAGGTTTGGTTACTGCTCAAATTACTCTTTTGGGTGACACATACACTCAAATCAAGATCCAGCTACAGGACGTTATCAAAGAATCTAGGATACATTTCAAAACAGAGAACTTTAACCTGGGGGTTCTTAGCAAATAACATCCAAGATGGGCAGACTTTAAGAACTGAAAACTCCGGCCGGGCATGGTGGCTCATGCCTATAATCCCAGCACTTTTGAGGTCGAGGCGGGTGGATCACCTGAGGTTGGGAGTTCCAGACCAGCCTGACCAACATGGAGAAACCACGTCTCTACTAAAAATACAAAATTAGCCAGGCATGGTGGCACATGCCTGTAATCCCAGCTACTAGGGAGGCTGAGGCAGGAGAATCGCTTGAACCTGGGAGGCAGAGGTTGCGATGAGCCAAGATCGTGCCACTGCACTCCAGCCCGGGCAACAAGAGCAAAACTCCGTCTCAAAAAAAAAAAAAAAAAAACCTGAAAATTCCTTCCTATCCTTCAGGGCAATTCTCAATGTTGACCAGGAAAATATTTTGAACAATGCTCAGGCCAAACACTGATTTTTAAGGCAATAGCCCTCCCTTGGAATAATGTCTCCTTCCCGAACACAGTACTTCCAGAGTTGTTTCAAAACATGGGAGCACTGTTGACAGACTACAACTGCAACAGCATTTTGTCTCTAGTACGGCATCAACCATCTAGCTTCCTGGTTTGAGAGTAACTCTGTCCTTTTTTTTTTTTTTTTTTTTGAGACAGAGTTTTGCTCTTGTTGCCAGGCTGGAGTGCAATGGTGCAATCTCAGCTCACTGCAACCTCCGCCTCCTGGGTTCAAGTGATTCTCCTACCTCAGCCTCCCAAGTAAGCTGGAATTACAGGCATGCACTACCACACCTAGCCAATTTTGTATTTTTAGTAGAGATGGGGTTTCACCATGTTAGTCAGCCTGGTTTTTAGCTCCTGACCTCAGGTGATCCACCCACCTTGGCCTCCCAAAGTGCTAGGATTACAGGCATGAACCAATGTGCCTGGCCCTTTTTTTTTTTTTTCCTTTTTTTGAGAACTCTATCCATTCCTGTATAGTCTGGAGTGCTATTATGAATAGGGCTGCTGTGAACGTGCATGTACATGTCTTTTGGTAGACCTAAATAACTATTTCTATACAGTATACACGTGAAGTAAAATTGCTGGGTAACAGAGTATGTATGTACATTTAGCTTCAGTAGATACTTCTAGTTTTTCAAAGTAGTTGTACCATTTATAGTTCCCTAGAGTGGTTTATGAGCATTCCAAATGCACCAAATCCTTAGTATTATCAGTCTTTTTTTTTTTTTTTTTGAGATGGAGTTTCACTCGTTGCCCAGGCTAGAGTGCAATGGCGTGATCTCAGCTCACTGCAACCTCTGCCTCCCAGGTTCAAGCGATTCTCCTGCCTCAGCCTCCCGGGTTCAAGTGATTCTCCTGTCTCAGCCTCCCAAGTACCTGGGATTACAGGCATGTGCCACCACACCCAGCTAAATCTTTTTGTATTTTTAATAGAGATGGGGTTTCTCTGTGTTGGTCAGGCTGGTCTCGAACTCCTGAGCTCAAGTGATTCGCCCATCTCGGCCTCCCAAAGTGCTAGGATTACAGGCATGAGCCACTGCACCTGGCCATCAGTCATTTTAATTCTGGTTATTCTAGCTGGGTGCAGTGGCTCAAATGTATAATCCCAGCATTTTGGGAGGCTGAGGTGGGAGGACTGCTCAAGCCCAGGAATTCAAGACCAGCTGGGGCAACATAGCAAAATCTTATCTGAACTAAACATTTAAAAATGAGCTGGGCACAGTGGTGTGTGCCTATAGTTCCAGCTACTTGGAAGGCTGAGACAGGATGGTCCCTTCAGCATAGGAGGCGGAGGTTGCAATGAGCTATGATCTTGCCACTGCACTCTAGCCTGGGAAACAGAGGGACACTCTGTCTTCAAAAAAAAAAAAAATTATTCTAGTGGAAGCTGGTTGAAGATGCCATAATAACCAGGAAAAAAAAAATTATTCTGAATTATTAAAAAGTTACCATAATAGTTAATTCTAGGTAGAAGAGGAGTTACGACCAGAGGGGAACAAAGGGGATCTCTGGATGTTGGTTGTATTTTTTTTTTCCACTTTGTTGCCTAGGCTGGAATGCAGTGGTATAATTTCTTCTCACTGCAACATCCACCTCCCTGGCTCTAGCAATCCTCCCACCTCAGCCTTCTGAGTAGCTGGGACTACAGGCACACAGCACCACGCCCAACAAATTTTTTGTATTTTTTTGTAGAAACAGAGTTTCACCATATTGCCCAGACTGGTCTCAAACTCCTGGGCTCAAGCAATCCACCTACCTTGGCCTCCCAAGTAATGGGACTACAAGTGTGAGCCACCACGTGCGGCCATGCTCTATTCCTATTCTCTGAAGTGATTATAAGGATATTTTTAAATATTATTTTAAATCTATATCTTAATTATATCATATTTTTACAATTCTTAAAAATGTGTCTGAAAAAAAAGTTGCTATTGAGTTACCCTCCCATCTGTTCCTTCTCTTCCGTCTTCCTACACTTTTTTTTTTTTTTTTTAATACTTTAAGTTCTGGGATACATGTGCAGAATATGCAGGTTTGTTACATAGGTATACACATGCCATGGTGGTTTGCTGCACCCATCAACTCATCATCTACATTAGGTATTTCTCCTAATGCTATCACTCCCCTAGCCCCACACCCAACAGGCCCCAGTGTGTGATGTTCCCCTCCCTGTGTCTATGTGTTCTCACTGTCCAACTCCCACTTACGAGTGAGAATGTGCAGTGTTTGGTTTTCTGTTCCTGTGTTAGTTTGCTGAGAATGATGGTTTCCAGCTTCATCCATGTTCCTGCAAAGGACATGAACTGATCCATTTTTATGGCTCCATAGTGTTCCATGGTGTATATGTGCCACATTTTCTTTATCCAGTCTATCATTGATGGGCATTTGGGTTGGTTCCAAGTCTTTGCTATTGTGAAAAGTGCTGTAATAAACATACGTGTACATGTGTCTTTATAGTAGAATGATTTATAATCCTTTGGGTATATACTCAGTAATGAGATTGCTGGGTCAAATGATATTTCTGGTTCTAGATCCTTGAGGAATTGCCACACTGTCTTCCACAATAACTGAACTAATTCACATGCCCACCAACAGTGTAAAAGTGTTCCTATTTCTTAACATCTTCTGTAGAATCTGCTGTTGCCTTTTTTTTTTTTTTTGAGACAGAGTCTTGCTCTGTCACCCAGGCTGGAGTGCAATAGGACAATCTTGGCTCACTGCAATCTCCACCTCCCGGGCTCAAGCGACTCTCCTGCCTCAACGCCCTGAGTAGCTGGGATTACAGGTGTGTGCCACCACGCCCCGCTAATTTTTTTGTACTTTTAAAGAGACGGGGTTTCACCATGTTGGTCAACCTGGTCTCGAACTTCTGACCTCATGATCCGCCTGCCTTGGACTCCCAAAGAGCTGGGATTACAGGTGTGAGCCACCACGCCCAGCCTGTTTCCTGATTTTTTAATGATCACCATTCTAACTGGTGTGAGATGGTATCTCATTGTGGTTTTGATTTGCATTTCTCTAATAACCAGTGATGATGAGCTTTTTTTATATGAGTGTTGGCCGCATAAATGTCTTCTTTTGAGAAATATCTGTTCATATCCTTTGCTCACTTTTTGATGGGGTTGTTTTTTTCCTATAAATCTGTTTAAGTTCTTTGTAGATTCTGGATACTGGCCCTTTGACAGACAGATAGATTGCAAACATTTTCTCCCATTCTGTAGGGTGCCTGTTCACTTTGATGATAGTTTCTTTTGCTGTGCAGAACCTCTTTAGTTTAATTAGATCCCATTTGTCAATTTTGGCTTTTGTTGCCATTGCTTTTGATGTTTTAGTCATGAAGTCTTTGCCCATGCCTATGTCCTGAATGGATTTGTCTTGGTTTTCTTTTAGGGTTTTTAGAGTTTTAGGTCTTACATTTAAGTCTTTAATCCATCTTGAGTTAATTTTTGTATAAGGTATAAGGAAGGGATCCAATTTCAGTTTTATGCATATGGCTAGCCAGTTTTCCCAATATCATTTATTAAAAAATGAATCCTTTCCTCATTGCTTATTTTTGTCAGGTTTGTCAAAGATCAGAGGGTTGTAGATGTGTGGTGTTATTTCTGAGGCCTCTGAATATAGTTATATAGACCTCTGTTCCATTGGTCTATATAACTGTTTTGGTACCAGTATCAAGCTATTTTGGTTACTGTAGCCTTGTAATGTAGTTTGAAGTCAGGTGGCGTGATACCTCCAGCTTCGTTCTTCATTGTCTTGGCTATACAGTCTCTTTCTCGGTTCCATATGCAATTTCAAGTAGTTTTTCCTAATTCTGTGAAGAAAGTCAATGGGACCAGGTGGGGTGGCTCACGCCTGTAATCCTGAGGTAGGGAGTTCGAGACCAGCCTGACCAACATGGAGAAACCCCATCTCTACTAAAAACACAAAATTAGCCAGGCGTGGTGGTGCATGCCTGTAATCCTAGCTACTAGGGAGGCTGAGGCAGGAGAATCGCTTGAACCCAGGAGGTGGAGGTTGTAGTGAGCCAAGATTGTGCTGTTGCACTCCAGCCTGGGCAATAAGAGTGAAACTCCATCTCAAAAAAATAAAGTCAATGGTAGCTTCATGGGGATAGCACTGAATCTATATATTACTTTGGGCAGTATGGCCATTTTCACAATATTGATTCTTCCTATCCATGAGCATGGAATGTTTTTCCATTTGTTTGTGCCCGCTCTTATTTCCTTGAGTGCTGGTTTGTAGTTCTCCTTGAAGAAGTCCTTCACATTCCTTGTAAGTTGTATTCCTAGGTATTTTAGTCTCTTTGTAGCAATTGTGAATGGAAGTTCACTCATGATTTGGCTCTTTGTCTATTATTGGTGTATAGGAATGCTTGTGATATTTGCACACTGATTTTGTATCCTGAGACTTTGCTGAAGTTGCTTATCAGCTCAAGGAGATTTTGGGCTGGAACGACGGGGTTTTCCAAATATACAATCATGTCATCTGCAAACACAGACCATTTGACTTCCTCTCTTCCTATCTGAATACCCTTTATTTGTTTCTCTTGCCTGATTGCCTCGGCCAAAACTTCCAATACTATGTTGAATAGGAGTGGTAAGAGGGCATCCTTGTCTTGTGACAGTTTTATTTATTTCTGCCTTAATTTCATTATGTACCCAGTAGTTATTCAGGAGCAGGTTGTTCAGTTTCCATGTAGTTGTGTGGTTTCGAGTGAGTTTCTTAATCTTGAGTTCTAATTTGATTGCACTGTGGTCTGAGAGACTGTTAACGATTTCTGTTCTTTTGCATCTGCTGAGGAGTGTTTTATTTCCAATTATGCAGTCAATTTTAGAGTAAGTGTGACGTGGTGTTGAGAAGAATGTATATTCTGTTGATTTGGTGTGGAGAGTTCTGTAGATATCTATTAGGTCTGCTTGGTCTAGAGCTGAGTTCAAGTCCTAAATATCTTTGTTAATTTTCTGTCTTATTGCTCTAATTTTGGCAGTGGGGTGTTAAAGTCTCCCACTATTATTGTGTGGGAGTCTAAGTCTCTTTGTAGGTATCCAAGAACTTGCTTTATGAATCTGGGTGCTCCTGTATTGGGTGCAGACAAATTTAGGATAGTTAACTCTTCTTGTTCCATTGATCCCTTTACCATTATATAATGCCGTTGTCTTTTTGATACTTGTTGGTTTAAAGTTGGTTTTATCAGAGACTAGGATTGTAACCCGTTTTTTTTTTTTTTTTTTTTTTTTGCTTTCCATTTGTTTGGTAAATATTTCTCCATCTCGTTGAATCTATGTGTGTCTTTACACGTGAGATGCGTCTCCTGAGTGCAGCACACCAATGATTCTTGACTCTTTATCCAATTTGCCAGTTTGTGTCTTTTAATTGGGGCTAACAGCCCATTTACATTTAAGATTAATATTGTTGTGTGTGAATTTGATTCTGTCATTATGATATTCGCTGGTTATTTTGCCCGTTCGTTGATGCAGTTTCTTCGTAGTGTTCATGGTCTTTACAATTTGGTATGTTTTTGCAGTGGCTGGTACCGGTTTTCCCTTTCCATGTTTAGTGCTTCCTTCAGGGGCTCTTGTAAGGCAGGCCTGGTGGTAACAAAATCTCTCAGTATTTGCTTGCTATAAAGGATTTTATTTCTCCTTCACTTATGAAGCTTAGTTTGGCTGGATATGAAATTCTGGGTTGAAAATTCTTCTAAGAATGTTGAATATTGGCCCCCACTCTCTTCTGGCTTGTGGGGTTTCTGCAGAGAGATATGCTGTTAAGTCTGATGGGCTTCCCTTTATAACCCGACTTTACTCACTGGTTGCTCTTAACATTTTTTCCTTCATTTCAACCTTGGCAAATCTGACGATTATGTGTCTTGGTGTTGCTCTTCTCAAGGAGTATCTTTGTGGTGTTCTCTGTATTTCCTGAATGTGAATGTTGACCTGTCTTGCTAGGTTGGGGACGTTCTCCTGGATAATATCCTGAAGAGTGTTTTCTAACTTGGCTCCATTCTCCCTGTCACTTTCAGATACACCAATCAAATATAAGTTTGGTCTTTTCATATAATCCCATATTTCTTGGAGGCTTTGTTCATTCCTTTTCATTGTTTTTTCTCTCATCTTGTCTTCACGCTTTATTTCATTAAGTTGATCTTCAATCTCTGATATCCTTTCTTCCTCTTGACCAATTCGACTAATGATACTTGTATATGCTTCACAAAGTTCTCGTGCTGTGTTTTGCAGCTCCATCAGGTCATTTATGTTCTTCTCTAAACTGGTTATTCTAGTTAGCAATTGCTCTAACCTTTTTTCAAGGTTCTTAGCTTCCTTGCATTGGGTTAGAACATGCTCCTTTAGCTTGGCGGAGTTTGTTATTACCCACCTTCTGAAGCCTACTTCTGTCAATTCGTGAAACTCATTCTCCATCCAGCTTTGTTCTTTTGCTGGCAAGGAGTTGTGATCCTTTGGGGGAGAAGCACCATTCTGGTTTTTGGAATTTTCAGCCTTTTTGCGCTGGTTTTTCCTCATCTTCGTGGATTTATCTACCACTGGTCTTTGATGTTGGTGACCTTCGGATGGGGTTTTTGTGGGGACTTCCTTTTTGTTGATGCTGATGCTATTCCTTTCTGTTTGTTAGTTTTCCTTCTAATAGTCACGCCCCTCTGCTGCAGGTCTACTGGAGTTTGCTGGACATCCACTACAGACCCTGTTTTCCTGGCTCTCACCAGTGGAGCCTGCAGAACAGCAAAGACTGCTGCCTGTTCCTTCCTCTGGAAGCTTCATCCTAGAGGGGCACCCACCAAATGCCAGCCAGAGCTCTCCTATATGAGGTGTCTGTCAACCCTTGCTGGGAGATGTCTCCCAGTCAGGAGGCACGGGGATCAGGGACCCACTTGAGGAGGCAGTCTGTCCCTTAGCAGAGCTGAAGTGCTGTGCTGGGAGATCCACTGCTCTCTTCGGAGCCAGGAGGCAGGAACGTTTAAGCCTGCTGAAGCTGCGCCCACAGCTGCCCCTTCCCCCAGGTGCTCTGTCCCTGGGAGATGGGGAGTTTTCTCTCTAAGCCCCTGACTGGGCCTACTGCCTTTCTTTCAGAGATGTTCTGCTCAGAGAGGAGGAATCTAAAGAGGCAGTCCAGCTACAGCAGCTTTGCTGAGCTGTGGTGGGCTCTGCCCAGTTTGAACTTGCAGGAGGTTTTGTTTACACTGTGAGGGGAAAACCACCTATTCAAGCCTCAGTAAAGACAGATGCCCCTTGCCCGGCAAGATCGAGCATCCCAGGCCGACTTCAGACTGCTATACTGGCAGCAAGAATTTCATCCCTGTGTATCTTAGCTTGCTGGGCTCTGTGGGGGTGGGATCCGCTGCACTAGACCACTTGGCTCCCTAGCTTCAGCCCCCTTTCCAGAGGAGTGAATGGTTCTTTCTCACTGGTGTTCCAGGCGCCACTGGGGTATGAAAAAAAAACTCGTACAGCTAGCTCGGTCTCTGCCCAACAGCCGCCCACTTTTGTGCTTGAAACCCAGGGCCCCAGCGGCACAGGCACCTGGTGTGCGGGGTTGCAAAGACCATGGGAAAAGTGTAGTATCTGGGCCAGAGTACACTGTTCCTCCCAGCACAGTCCCTCACAGATTCCCCTGGCTAGGGGCAGGAGTTCCCTGACCCCTTGTGCTTCCCAGGTGAGGAAACGCCACACCCTGCTTCTGCTCACCCTCCGTGGGCTGCACCGTCTAGCCAGTCCCAATGAGATGAGCCGGTACCTCAGTTGGAAATGTATAAATCACCTGCCTTCTGCGCTGATCTTGCTGGGAGTTGCAGACTGGAGCTGTTGCTATTCAGCCATCTTGCCAGCCAGCCCCTAACACTTCTTTAGTGCTGGACGACCACCAGAGAGAGAGGCTACCCCAGGTGGGAGCCCACTCTTCCCTATCTCCTGAAGTCTCTGAAATTAAATGTTTGCAAAGCATTATGGAGAAAGCTCAAAAAATATTCAAATTCACTTTATTTTATTTTTTTTTTTCAGACGGAGTCTCACTCTGTCACCCAGGTTGGAGTGCAGTGGCGGGAACTCAGCTCACTGCAAGCTCCGCCTCCCGGGTTTAAGCCATTCTCCAGCCTCCCGAGTAGCTGGGACTACAGGTGTCCGCCACCTCACCTGGCTAGTTTTTTTGTATTTTTTAGTAGAGATGGGGTTTCACTGTGTTAGCCAGGATGGTCTCGATCTCCTGACCTCATGATCCGCCCGTCTTGGCCTCCCAAAGTGCTGGGATTACAGGCTTGAGCCACTGCGCCCGGCCGATTCAAATTCACTTTAAAGTCACTTGGAATAAAACCATTTCCACAGTATAGAAACACAGACTTTTTTTATCATTATTTATCCAATCAATAAATATTTTCTGCCTCCTTTAACACTCTCTTTAGTTTCAACAAACTCTTCAACCTTTAGTCTCTATCCTTATAAAATACTACCATTTATTAAGCACCTACTGTATGACCAGTCCTATGTTCTATACATCATCCTTAATCCTAACATCCATGAAAGCTAGGTAGTACTGCTGTTCACATTCTACAGATGAGGAAACTTAGGCTCAGAAAAGCCCTAAGGAACTTGACAAGGCCACACAGCTAATAGATAGCAGAGAAAAAAGTGAAGCTTTCCCCTGTCTCTCGCAACCAGGTCTCACCTCTTTGTGGGTCTCTCTTTACACCAAACCTTTATCTCTGCCCACATCACCATGCTGCCTCTCAGACATGAAAGTGTTGCCAGTATTACTCCCATAGAAAAGGTCAACAACTGTAGAGAGGATTATCCAAGTAAACCCATACTCCAGATCTAGAACTAGTCACAGTTTGAAACAAAATAAGGTTTATTCTCAGAGCAACATTAACAGCAGGAAAAAAAAAAAGCCACCCTTTCCAGTAGGCAAACTAGACCTGACATATGTCCCTCACCCTACACCAGCACCACCACTATCTAGCTCTTGGCTGCCATTCCTCACGGCCCCCTGCTTTACTCAGAAACTATGCAAAACAGCAGACAGACAGAGAAGGGAGACACACTCTGTAATCTACCACCCATCCTCCCATCAGGAAACTCCTGAAATAACTACTGTCTGTAGTAGAGAAGAACAAAAAAAGGTGATGGAGAATGTATGTGTTGAGTCCATAATGCATGTGTATATGTACTGAGAGGAAAAAGTGAAATGAAGCATAGTAGAGAGAATAAAGTCATCTCAACTCTCACTGTCCCAATTCCACTCCTTCCTTCCCATATCCTAGTTCCTTACCTCCCCTAAAGCTCTCATTCCACCGATCATGTACCAGGGTCCAGAAGACTCCATTCTGCAGGGATCCCAGCTCCAAGCCACAGAAACTATTAATGATCTACAGATGGGGGAAATCTTGCTTCTGCTGCCTCACAGCTATAAGAAGGGGAGGACCTGGCCAGGCGCGGTGGCTCACACCTGTAATCCCAACACTTCAGGAGGCTGAGGTGGGTGGATCACCTGAGGTCAGGAGTTCGAGACCAGCTTAAACAACATGGAGAAACCCTGTCTCTACTAAAAATACAAAAGTAGCTGGGCGTGGTGACACATGCCTGTAATTCCAGCTTCTTAGGAGGCTGAGGCAGAAGAATCGCTTGAACCCAGGAGGTGGAGGTTGCAATGAGCGGAGATCGTGCCATTGCACTCCAGCCTGGGCAACAAGAGTGAAACTCTGTCTCAAAAAAGAGAAAAAAGGAGAAGAGGACCAATCACCATGTCTGCTACTAGTTCCAAATTAAAACTCTGCATTTTCCCAGAGTTATCATTATAATGGGTATTTGGAGAATTCTACGATGTTACTAATACTGCCCTTACATGACATTTGGGGCTGGAAGATAAATAGAAAATAAAATGAAAAAAAAATACGGCCCCTATATATGTGAAAGATTCATATATTACAAGCTTTTGCGAGACGGATCTGAGACCCTACACAGGATCTATAACATGATGGTTTTAAGCAAAAGTGCTCCAAGCTCCAAACAACTGATTAACAAAAGAATTTTTAGAAATCAAATTGTTGTATGTAGGGCACTAAGACTACTAGCTCCAACCTCTGGGGCCGAGATTTCTTTTTTTTTTTTCAGAGACAGGGTCTCACTCTGTCACCCAAGGTAGAGTGCAATGATACAACCATAGCTAACCGTTAACATTAAATTCCTGGGCTCAAGCAACCCTCCCACCTCAGCTTCCTAAGCAGCTAGGACTATAGGTGTGGACCACCATGCCCAGCTAATTTTTTTTTTTTTTAGAGCTGTGTTCTCCCTATGTTGCCCAGGCTGGTCTCAAACTCCTGGGCTCAAGCGATCCTCCTGCCTTGGCTTTCCAAAGTGTAAGGATTACTGGCATTAGCCACTGCACCAGGCCAATATTTATCTCTTACCCTTTTTTGGAAATGACAAAAAATCCTAAATGACCAGCAGATAGTCTGTTATATGACTGCACTAATACTCCTGATTTCTAAATGCACATTTTAAGAAATACTCTATTAATCTGTAGTAAACTAGAAATGATCTTTCAGTAACATTTGTGATGTTAAAGAGGGCATGTTCACCTTTCCTTCTGAGAAATCACATATCCATCTAGGACTCTGAGGTTTAAGCACCAGCTGACGATGTACGGCCGATAGTCAAATCCTGGGATGGATGGTGTTGCCATCACACAAGGATTGTTCATAATCGACAACTGTTCCAATTCAGTTAAGGATGCCAAAAAAGAGATCTGGAACAAAAAATATTTTTGTTGAACAAAAGGACTATTCAGTGTCAAGCACAAGGTTTCCACTGATTACACATCTTTGGCAGCATTTGAGAATGTGATAATTTCCCTCTTGTTCTGAAAAGTGACAAGTGTCCATTGACTTCCAAAGTTTCAACAATATAGCCATCTGTCCCTGCTGCACAAAATCCCTTGGCAAGTATCAGCACTGTTTCCTAGCAGAAATAACCGTATTTTAAAAACATCACAGCAGCCAGGAAATGCGGACAGGGAGTCTTATAAACCCTTATAACGTAGATGTCCCTCTACCATCAGTTGCCTCCCAGTGGAATGATAATTACAGCTTTACAAAGGAAATTAGACCTTAATGACCCACTGACACTAAGGAAAAGTGGAAAGAAAAATAACGATCATCTAGAGTCAAGCATTTCATCTGAATGGCAGTTTCTTCCAAGATGCTCACAGTCTAAAAGTAAGCTCACAACTCTTTCCTATGTCTTTCCTAGGCTTTCCAACTTCATGAATCTCACAAAATACCCTCAAATTTTACCTCATTTAAGTCTCGGATTTCATTTTCTGCCAAAGAAAGTATAGCAAGACTTCTGGGTAGGTAAGCAGGTGCCATTCTAAGAGAGGTGATGATGTTTCCATGTAAAAGCAGGGTCTTGAAAGTAAAAACAGTATGAATTACAAATGAAAAGACTACAAATAAATTGGCCTATTGTGACAACACCAAAGTGGTACATATAAGAATAAAGGAATCTACTTTATTTTATTTCTCATCACACACAAATCAAAGACTGTTAATGCTACAAGGGTCCTTGATGATCTTCTGGTCCAACTCTGCTTTCATATCAACATCCTAATGATATTTTAAAGACTTGTCTAAAAACACATGCTTGGCATAGCAACTAGGCATGCTGTGAGATTTAAGTTATGAGCAATTTCTAACACATTTGTTCATTTTCTTTTAAAATATCAAAATAGAGGCCACAAGTGGTGGCTTATGCCACCACTTGCATTGTAATCCCAGCATTTTGCGAGACCAAGGAAGGAGGACTGCTTGAGCCCAGGAGTTTGAGACTGGTCTGGACAACATAGTGAGACCTGGTCTCTACTAAAAATCAAAAAATTAGCCAGGCATGATGGGGTACACCTGTAGTTCCAGCTACTGGGGGTGCTGAGGTAGGAGGATCACTTGAGCCCGAGAGGTCGAGGCTACAGTAAGCCATGACTGCACCATTGCACTTCAGCCTGGGTGACAGCAAGACTCTGGTGTCTCAAATTAAAAAAAAAAAAGTCATTAAAACCACATATAAAGCAAATTTTCCAAAAAAGAGAGTGATAACCTACAACCATAATTGCAACTGTATTCTCTAGGTAACTAAAAACGAGGGGAAGGTAGAATGTGTTACTTGCAGACAAAGCTGACTCATATTAAGTCAGCAACAACCGGCCGGGCACGGTGGCTCAAGCCTGTAATCCCAGCACTTTGGAAGGCCAAGACGGGCGGATCACGAGGTCAGGAGATCGAGACCATCCTGGCTAACACGGTGAAACCCCGTCTCTACTAAAAATACAAAAACTAGCCGGGTGAGGTGGCGGGTGCCTGTAGTCCCAGCTACTCGGGAGACTGAGGCAGGAGAATGGTGTAAACCCGGGAGGCGGAGCTTGCAGTGAGCTGAGATCCGGCCACTGCACTCCAGTCCGGGCGACAGAGTGAGACTCCGCCTCAAAAAAAAAAAAAAAAAAAAAGTCAGCAACAACCAAGAATAAACCCAAAACTGAACACCCAGGATTCTGATCAGATAAACAGGCTTCTATTGCAGCAAAAAAAAAAAAAAAATTCAATCATCTTTGGTTCATTTGAATTCCCTTAGCATCTTTCAGAACAGTATCTGGCTACATCAAACTGTTTAGAATAATTATTGCTAAAAATGATTTCTGCTAAAGTCTGGGAAAAACTGAACTAAGATACTGCTTCTAGGGCTTAATGAATATATCTGATGCTATCTGATGCTAATAATATACAGTGAGGCAACTATATTTAAAACGTCCTGGCCGGGCGCGGTGGCTCAAGCCTGTAATCCCAGCACTTTGGGAGGCCGAGACGGGTGGATCGCGAGGTCAGGAGATCGAGACCAACCTAGCTAACACGGCGAAACCCCGTCTCTACTAAAAAATACAAAAAACTAGCCGGGCGAGGTGGCGGGCGCCTGTAGTCCCAGCTACTTGGGAGGCTGAGGCAGGAGAATGGTGTAAACCCGGGAGGCGGAGCTTGCAGTGAGCTGAGATCCGGCCACTACACTCCAGCCTGGGCGACAGAGCGAGACTCCGTCTCAAAAAAAAAAAAAAAAAAAGTCCTACATATGTTTTTCAAGACTGTGATTTCAACTATTACTTATTTGACTTCATGATACATTCCCCTCCATAAAAAGTGCTATATGCTACATGTTTTTTTTTAAGTGAAATTAATTTTGACAATTAACTAACACCTATTACTTTAAAAACAGCAATCCTGAATGCAAAAAAAAAAAAAAACAGACTTGGGACCAAGCACCGTGGCTCAAGCCTGTAATCCCAACATCTTAGGAGGCCAAGGCAGGTGGATAACAAGGTCAGGAGTTCAAGACCACCCTAGCCAACATGGTGAAATGCCATCTCTACTAAAAATACAAAAATTAGCTGGGCGTGGTGATGTGCACCTGTAGCCCCAGCTACTCAGGAAGCTGAGGCAGGAGAATCGCTTGAACCTGAGAGGCAGAGGTTGCAGTGAGCCGAGATTGCACCACTGCACTCCAGTCTGGGTGACAGAGCAAGACTCCGTCTCAAAAACAAAAAAAACAAAAAAACAGACTTGGTCAGCTCAGTGGCTCACGCCTGTAATCCTAGCACTTTGAGAGGCTGGTGCAGAAGGACTGCTTGATTCCACATGTTTGAGACCAGTCTAGACAACATAGTAAGATCTCATCTCTGGCCAGGTGCAGTGGCTCAGGCTTCTAATCAAAACACTTTGGGAGGCCAAGGCAGGAGGATCATGTGAGGTCAGGAGTTCAAGATCAGCCTGGTCAATGTGGTGAACCCTGCCTCTACTAAAAATACAAAAAAATTAGCCAGTTGTGGTGGTTGGCGCCTATAATCCCAGCTACTCGGGAGGCTGAGGCAGAAGTATCACTTGAACACAGGAGGCAGAGGCTGCAGCGAGCCAAGATTGTACCACTGCACTCCAGCTCGGGTGACAGAGCAGAACTCCATCTAAAAAAAAAAAAAAGATCTCATCTCTACAAACACTCAAAAAATTAGCTGGGTGTGGTGATGTGCACATGCCTATGGTCCTAGCTACTTGGGAGGCTGAGGTGAAAGGATCACTTGAGCCTGGGAGGTCGAGTGAGATTCTACTACTACACTCCAGCCTGGGTGACACAGCAAGACTGTTTGTTTCAAAAAAAGTAAAGACAGACTCAAATTCAGGAATGATTAATCTCAACCTCACCAAACATTATGTATATATAGTAACTAAAGCTACTAGCATTGGTTGGTTGGGCATAGAGGGAATTCCACCATTCATTGTTCAGAGAATGGTAAATAAAATTAACCTTAACTACAATGACCAGTTTCACATAAAACAAATCAGTTATAGAACTAACAACAAAAAGTTTCATACTTAATTTCTGGTATTCTAACATAATTCCTTTTTTTTTTTTTTTTCTGAGACTGAGTCTCACTCTGTTGCCCAGGCTGGAGTGCTATGACCCAATCTCGGGTCACCACAATCTCCACCTCCTGGGCTCATCCAATCCCACTTCAGCTGAGTAGCTGGGACTACAGGCTAACACCACTATGCCCCACTAATTTTTTGTATTTTTAGTAGAGATGGGGCTTTGCCATCTTGCCCAGGCTGGTCTTGAACTTCTGAGCTCAAGCCATCCACTCACCTCAGCCTCCCAAAGTGCTGGGATTACAGGCATGACCCACCGTGCCCAGCCCATAATTCTTAGCATAAATAAAGAAAGCAATCTGCTCATACACGGCAGGCTAATTTTAGGTCAATGAGATTACTTTCTCTTGGTATTTTGCTATAAAACTTCACAAATGACATAGAAAACATACTTACTTTCAGGGATACCAATTTAGATAGATCACCTATCTGGGATATGTTATTGTCTGATAAATCGAGATGCTGTAGAGCTGTGCAGCTATTGATCTGTTCCATGGCCTATCACAAGAAAAGCATCGCATTATTTAATGAAAACAAAATCAAAAAATAAAATTATTCCCTAGTTCTTTGCAACTGAAAGAGTGTCTTACCTCCTCTTATTACTAGAAGCAGAGTAGAACAACTTAGCAGGAGAAAAGGGGCAGTACTAACAGAATTTAGTAGATTGTCAGGTTATAAACTTATACTTTCATTATCTCTCTATGAGTAGAGGGCTACCAAGTAGTTCATATCATCTAAGATCTTTACAGCTTGAAGAAACCAAAGTAATGGCCAGGCGCTATGGCTCATGCCTGTAATCCCAGCACTTTGGGAGGCCGAGGTGGGTGGATAGCCTGAGGTCAAGAGTTCGAGACCAGCCTGGCCAACATGGTGAAACTCTGTCTCTACTAAAAAAATACAAAAAATTAGCCAGGCGTGGTGGGCGGGTGCCTGTAATCCCAGCTACTCAGGAGGCTGAGGCAGGAGAATCGCTTAAACCCAGGAGGCGGAGGTTGCAGTGAACTGAGATCGTGCCACTGCACTCCAGCCTGGGCAATAAGAGCAAAACTCCGTCTCAAAAAAAAAAAAAAAGAAAGAAAGAAACCACAGTAATAATATATGACAGTTGGTGGTATAGAACAGAGTTTACAAGTTTAGATTAAAAGCAAACAGCCTGGATTTACATTCTGGCCCTGAGACTTCCTAGCTATGTGACCTTGAGCAAGTTACTTAACTCCTCTGTGCTTCAGTTTCTTCACCTTTATAATATGCATAATGTCTATATCTACTTCATAGGCTGTCACGAGATTGAATAAGTTAATACAGATAAATGCTTAGAACAGTAGCTCATATACATTAATGGTTTAATAAAAGGCAGCTATTGGTATCATTTAATCTAGTCCTCTCAGCTAGCATGCCAAAAAATAAGACACAGAAATATGTATTGATTTACCCAAAATTACAGTTACTAAGCAGTGGAAGTAGGTCTAGAATTCAGATCTTCTGACTTTTAAAACTGTATATTCGGCCGGGCGCGGTGGCTCAAGCCTGTAATCCCAGCACTTTGGGAGGCCGAGACGGGTGGATCACGAGGTCAGGAGATCGAGACCATCCTGGCTAACACGGTGAAACCCCGTCTCTACTAAAAAATACAAAAATCTAGCCGGGCGAAGTGGCGGGCGCCTGTAGTCCCAGCTACTCGGGAGGCTGAGGCAGGAGAATGGCGTGAACCTGGGAGGCGGAGCTTGCAGTGAGCTGAGATCCGGCCACTGCACTCCAGCCCGGGAGACAGAGCGAGACTCCGTCTCAAAAAAAAAAAAAAAAAAAAAAAAAAAAAACTGTATATTCTCCCTTATAGCATTAAACATTTACTTAAAGCTTAATTCAGCATGATATATTCTCCCTCCTGAACACTCTGGTTTGATCTACTTTTTTCTAAGTACAATATCGATTCTTTGTTCACATTTAAAAGAATATTATGCCATATTATATGTTTCAAAATGAGATTTATTTTTAGTTTATTTTAACAGAGATTAAAGCTGGAGAGTAGGAATGGGTACTTTCACTTTTTAATTTGACTTATTTCTACACTGCTTGAATTTTGTTTTATGCTGAACAGTTTTGTAAACAAAAAAGAAACCATTCACCTTAAGATTATTTCCTGCCAAATTCAGCCATTCCAGATGAACTAGTTCCTTTAGCCCTTCCACACAGCCAATGCTATTATGAGGCAAATTTAATACGCGAAGCAACGTCAGCTTGGCCACACCCATCATCCGAACCAGCCGATTATTAGCCACTGATAACTGTAAAAAGGAAACATATTGTTATTTTTAGTAATCACATACATAAAATATTTCACATTAAAGTGATTTAAAAGGTTTTAGACGGCCAAACACTCTCAAACTCCTTTTGTACATTTCACACATATTGTCTAAATATTCTACAGTATGACTATCAGTTTTTTGTTATTCTTCCTGGGCAATAGAAAATACAGATAAAGCTGAGCAATCAGACCTCCTCCAACTAAGACATTTTTAACACCGCAACAACTTGAGAATGTAAGTTCCATGAGAATAGTGTTCTTAAACTCTCAGTCAAAACTTAACACAGTGCCAGACATATAAGAGGGACTCAGTAGTCATTTCTTGAATGAAGGAATGAATGAACTCTTTACCCCCATCAGGAGGTAAAAGGTTACCTTAGTAACACAGTATTTTGCCAAAGTAAAATGCTTCGTTTTCTTAACAATGCTTCTTTTTCTAATTTACTCTCAATGTAGTACATGTATGTTCATCTTCAGAAGAAACTGTCATGTAAAAATTTAAGGCAACAATCACTGCTTTCTAGGCCTGCACAGTTACTTTTTCTCAGGTTATTTTATTGTTTTGTTTAATAATAAATTGATCCTATGTCACCATTTCCCAGATTGCAATACCTACCTGTATTAATCGTTTGCATTTCTCCAGATTTTCCAATTTAATAATCTGATTTTTATCCAGAATCAAAGTGTGAATATCAGCTTCACAGGGTAAATTTGGACCTAATTTCTGTAGTCCCTGCCCTGACCAATTGACCACTGATCCTTGAAAAGAAACGGAAATGTTAGAAAACACAAACAAAATAAAACATGTACAACAGCTGAGCATAGGGGTGGAATTATAAAATATCTATGCCATTTCAAGTTAAAAAAAACAGTAGAGCATAATATCAACATTGTAAAATTAAAGCAATCTTGAGTTCTAAATGACCAGATTGAATTACTCATTTTTCTTCAGAAATATCAAATTAAAACTACATTTGTGATATTCTCCTCAAGTTTCTATACTTTGGAAATCATATACATTTAAATATGAACGATTACTTCCATTTGTTGTGCCTAATGATACTATTGTTTAAATGTTACTAAGCTTTTGACTGCGATCCACCAGCTTACAGCCTAACTACCAACATACTCTACAGTGCCCAAACTGTGATTTTGAAAATCGAAGTATAGTTCAACTAATTCTCCCATAAAATAGGATAATACACCCATTTTGCTAGCTTGATCCATGAGAATTAAAAGAGAAACCATATGAATAGTACTTAGCCCTGTTCCTGCCACAGGGCACTCAATAAAGCACTTTAGGATAACATAGACGTTCAAACCCTGGTTCCACCAGTTAACCATTGTGGTATATTCGGCAAATTATTGATTTATTTTGGGCTCACTTTTCTACTCTGTAAAGTGGGGATAATACCTGCCTTATAAATGTAGTTCTACAGAGAAAATGAGATAATGTAAAATAAAATAAAATAAAAAAAGCACTGAGAACATCGTCTGGGTCATATAATGTGCTCTGTAAATGTTAACTGTTACTAATAGTTAAGTAGACCTGGTGGGCCGATCTCCAAAGAAGGCGGGACCAGAGAAACGGCCAATTTCAAATTTACACCCCGATCAGGACTACTGCAGGAAATAATTATGCTTGATTGCTCTCGTGGAGGATTTCAACGTTTTCCCATTGTCTAATGGCTCTTAGCATGTGAGGAGTTGTGAGCCCCTCTGAAAATCTGATGAAAGCGGTGTGCTGTCTCAGAAGGGTGCACAGCCTTTGTACACAATTCCAAGGGGTCGACAGAGAGGTCTGAGAACCATCCACCAACTCTTCCCCCAAGAATTTACGGCTCCCAGAAGATGCACTCCTGGTCTAAGCCATGAAAACGCGCCTCGACCCCTGGGCCCGTTTTTAGGTCCCGGATTTAGGACTGACCGCTGCCAAGCCTCGGAGTTGTAACCAAAACAAAAGGAGCTCGCGTCCGGCGCCCCAAAGAGGCAGGTATCTTCAGGCCACAGAAGCACCCACACACTCCTGTGCTCCACTGGGCAGCGACCAAACTCAATCCTAGGACCCGTGTGTACAACAAGGAGTACAGAACTGTGGGCTCTGGATCATCCCCTAGATTTTATCACAGCCACTGGCCACCTGCGAGAAAGGGTTCAAAGCCAGTCTAGTCAGTGGTCTCTGAGGGAAGGTTTTCCTGAACGTTTCAGGAACCAAGAAGAGAGGGGAATGTGTGAAGCGAAAGAGGGAGATCCCAAACATTTCGCTTAGGCACCCAGGACTCAAAGTAAATGGCCAAGAAAGGTCATCGCAGCCCGAAATCCACCGCCTCCTCAGCATCGGGAGAGCGGGAGCCAAGGCGCCGGGCCGCGCGAAGGCTTCTGGGGGCTGTAGTCCCCCGCTCGGCCCTCACCACGACACCGGAGAGCTGGGCACTGCAGGCGAACTA
The DNA here is from genome assembly GCF_009764315.1 of Trachypithecus francoisi. Taxonomy (NCBI): domain Eukaryota; kingdom Metazoa; phylum Chordata; class Mammalia; order Primates; family Cercopithecidae; genus Trachypithecus; species Trachypithecus francoisi. The sequence goes on from NW_022681453.1 coordinate 87,523,394, forward strand.
CAACTCCCAGAGGGTAGCGCGCCTCCGCGACGACCACAGATCCGCATCAAAAGAACTGGTCCAGAACTGCACCTCTAAACCTAGGCTTTCTCCTCTCCACCGTTTAATTCAGTTCCATGGAGTAAACCTTAGGACTCGGGTAGTGATCGCCTTACCTTCTCCGGGAGGCAAAGCCGCGTCCACGCGCGCCACCGCCATACTTGCTGCTTGCTAATAATGCCAGGCAACCGTCCTCCCGCGGCTCTGTGGAGCTTGTAGTCTGAAGGAGAGAGCCGGAAACTATAACTCCCAGGATGCACGGCTCCCAGATGGCCCAATTGGCTGCTTACGCCTAATGATGTGAAGCTGGGGTTAGAATCTGAGGGTAGTGAGCTAGGGGTTAGAATCTGAGGGTAGTGAGCTCAGGGACGCTGGCCCACTCGCTGATTTGACAGATGAGTTAACTGCGTTATTAGATGATCATTTCACTTCCTTGTCCAGGTGTTTGCGAAATTTGACACTTTTACCGTCGGGATGATTGTAAGGAAGCTACTTAATGCAGACTGAATTTGACAACTCATTGCTGGAAGTCTCTGTGGAAGCTGCTCCATTCTTTTGATAATTGTGAATAAGTTGAAAGTTTTCAACTCTGCTATAGGAATGACCGATCTTGTTGAGATCATAAAAGTGGATACATTTTATTTGAAAAATTAGTTAAGTAAAAGTAAAGTATGCCGAAATAGAAACTTTTATACAGTATTTTTAAGTGATCGTTCTTGAATATTTGACAAATCTTTTGACTTAGGGATAAATACGAACCAAGAACTTTTCCAGGGAGTATTCAAAATAACTTTAAAATATAATCTCCAGGCCGAGCGCGGTGGCTCACGCCTGTAATCCTAGCACTTTGGGAGGTCGAGGCACGCTGATCACCTGAGGTTGGGAGTTCGAGACCAGCCTGGCCAACATGGAGAAACCCCGTCTATAGTAAAAATACAAAAAAATTAGCCTGGCGTGGTGGCGCATGCCTGTAATCCCAGGCGCTCGGGAGGCTGAGGCAGGAGAATCGCTTGAACCCGGCAGGCAGAGGTTGCGGTGAACCGATATCGTGCCATTGCACTCCAGCCTGGGCAACAAGAGTGAAACTATGTCTCCAAATATATATACATATAATTATATATTATATAATATAAATATATATTATTTATATAAATATATTTTTATATAGTCTCCAAATTCAAGAATTACATTGCCTAGTTGGAAGGAAGCAGGCTCACACTTTTTTTTTTTTAATAGAGACAATTTTTTTTTTTTTTTTTTTTTTTGCCCAGGCTGGCCTTTAACTCCTGAGCTCAAGTAATCCTTCTGCCTCAGACCTGCAAAATGCTGGGATTACAGACGTGAGCGACTGCGCCGAGCCTTCTTTTGATACAACTGTTATATGCTAAATGGTGTGATTGTGACTGAACTTGGTAAGATTTCAAGGAATGGAGAAAGAAATGGAATCTGAAATCTTCCGTGAAGACTTGATGGAAGAAGTGAAATGTACCCATCTTTTGATGGGTAGACTCTGAACAGTTCAAAAGTAAAAGGTGAAAAGATTAGCACAGGCTGCAGGTGGTAACAAAGTTGTGCTCACAGGAAGTGAGAAACTAAACAGAGTACACAAAAAGCTTCTGCTTTCTACTACCAGCTCTCCGAGTTCCTCTTGCAACCTTTATTCTGAACTCCTCTGTTTCTGAAACAGCAGTCTCCGAAGTCTGATCATTTTCGCTTGGGAAAATCTAGTAACTCATGCTTCTAGATTTCCAGGCACTGCATTCTCTGAGCATTCCCTCTTTCCTGGGTTCTCCTATCTCTCTACACTTGTTTAACTCCTTTCGATTCTTGTTTCCTGCTGTTTTGGTCTAAAGACAAATTTCCTAGTTCTGAAGGGGTAATTAAGACTAGGATTGTTTTCCTTTTAACCAAGAAACTCCTTACCTAGAAAACGCAGTCTTACTATATATGTAAGAACAAAGCAAGGACTGATTTGTCCACTGTTGTATCCTTGCAAGTTGGCACAGGTTGGCAGGTAAAAATGACCTACTTTCTGTAGAAGTAGAAGCCTATTCTTCACATATAAGCTGTGATTACTATTTTATCACATCTTTTTTTATTTTTATTATTTTTTTCTTTTTTTGAGACAGAGTCTTGCTCTGTCACCCGGTCTGGAGTGCAGTGGCCGGATCTCAGCTCATTGCAAGCTCCGCCTCCCGGGTTCACGCCATTCTCCTGCCTCAGCCTCCTGAGTAGCTGGGACTACAGGTGCCCACCACCACACCCGGCTAATTTTTTGTATTTTCAGTAGAGACGGGGTTTCACAGTGTTAGCCAGCATGGTCTCGATCTCCTGACCTCGTGATCTGCCTGCCTCGGCCTCCCAAAGTGCTGGGATTACAGGCGTGAGCACCGCGCCTGGCAGCCCTTTTTTTTTTTTTTTTTAATGATGAGGTATGATGGTAAATTTATGGGTGAACTTGGCTGGGCCACGGTGCCCATCTATGAGGTCAAACGTTATTCTGAATGTCTCTGTGAAGGTGGTCTTGCCATAATGTGGGTGTGCCTCTTCCAATCAGTTGAACTGAGTAGAAGACTGACCTCTCCTGAGCCAAAAGGAATTCTGCAACAGACAGCCTTTCAAATTTGAATCACAGCATTGGCTGTTATCTGAGTCTCTAGCCCGCTGGTTCACCCTGAAGTTTTTGAATTTGCCAGCCTCCATAATAATGTGAGCCAATTCTAGCCAGGTGCAGTGGCTCACGCCTGTAATCTCAACACTTTGGGAGGCCGAGGTGGGCAGATCACGAGGTCAGCAGTTCGAGACCAGCCTGGCCAACATTGTGAAACCCCGTCTCTACTAAAAATACAAAAATTAGCCAGGCATGGTGGCGGGCGCCTGTAATCTGGGCTAGTCTGGAGGCTGAGGCAGGAGAATCGCTTGAACCCAGCAGATGGACGTTGTAGTGAGCCGAGACCACGCCATTATACTCCAGCCTGGGCGACAGAGTGAGACTCCATCTCAAACAAACAATAATAATAACAATATGAGCCAATTTCTTAAAACAAACCATACACAGACCAGGCACGGTGGCTCACTATAATTCCAGAACATTGGGAGGCCCAGGCAGGGGGATCATCTAAGGTCAGGAGTTTGAGACCAGCCTGGCCAACATGGTGAAATCCTGTCTCTACTAAAAAATACAAAAAATTGGGCCAGGCGCGGTGGCTCAAGCCTGTAATCCCAGCACTCTGGGAGGCCGAGACGGGCGGATCATGAGGTCAGGAGATCGAGACCATCTCTGGCTAATACAGTGAAACCCCGTCTCTACTAAAAAATACAAAAAACTAGCCGGGCGTGGTGGCGGGCGCCTGTAGTCCCAGCTACTCAGGAGGCTGAGGCAGGAGAATGGCGTGAACCCGGGAGGCAGAGCTTGCAGTGAGCTGAGATTCGGCCACTGCACTCCAGCCTGGGTGACAGAGCAAGACTCCGTCTCAAAAAAAAAAAAAAAAAATACAAAAAATTGGCCAGGCGTGGTGCCTCACGCCTGTAATCCCAGCACTTTGGGAGGCCGAAGTGGGTGGATCACAAAGTCAGGAGTTCAAGACCAGCCTGGCCAATATGGTGAAACCCCATCTATACGCATACACACACACACACTAGCCCAGCGTGGTGGCTCACGCCTGAAGCTGAGGCAGGAGAATCGCTTGAACCCAGGAGGCGGACGTTGCAGAGAGCCAAGATCGCACCACTGCACTCCAGTCTGAGCGACGAACGAGACTCTGTCTCAAAGAGAAAAAAAAAAAAAAAAAAAGCCAGGCGTGGTGGTGGGTGCCTGTAATCCCAACTGCTTGGGGGGCTGAGGCAGGAGAATTGCTTGAACCAGGGAGGCGGAGGTTGCAGTGAGCCGAGATCATGCCACTGCACTCCAGCCTGGGCGACAGAGCCAGACTCTGTCTGAAAAAATAAATAAATAAATCATACGCACACATACCTATCCCATTGGTTGTTTCTCTGGAGAACCCTGACTAATACAAGGTGGTATACAACGGGGTAATCAACTTCCAAACAGCGTTTAAATACTGAAGTCTTTCCTTCAGTAATTATATGTAATCGCCCACCTCATTTGGGGTTCCACTGCCTGACATCAGTTAGAGCTAAGAAAAATTTGGTCAATTAATGAAGATAATTTCTCTGAAGAGAAAGAAAATTCATAGTATAGGTGAATTATGTGCCTCTCATAACAAAAGAGCCGATCCACTGTGGCGTATACTGGTCTAGGTAATCTAAGCATTCTAACCACAATGATTATCAGAACAGCTTTCTTACAAATCTAGTTGTGCGTAGAATGTTACACAAGTTTTAAAACCTAATTTAATCTGAAGGAAAATCTCCAAAGGAGTTGAAATATAATTTTAGACTTTATTTTCCTCCTTCAAGATATACATTATTTTAAAACATAACATAGCATAGGGCGGATGCGGTGGCTCATGCCTGTAATCCCAGCACTCTGGGAGGCTGAGGCAGACGGATCACCTGAGGTCAGGAGTTTGAGACTGGCCTGGCCAACATGGCGAAACCCCATCTCTGCGAAAAAATACAAAAATTAACTGGGTGTGATGGCATGCACCTGTAATCCCACCTACTTGGGAGGCTGAGGCTGGAGAATCCCTTGAACCTGGGAGGCAGAGGTTGCAGTGAGCCGAGTTCGCGCCACTGCACTCCAACCTGAGCGACAGAACAAGGTTCGCTCTCAAAAAAATAAATAAAATAGCATGTCCAGGCATGGTGATGCAGGAGAATACGGTCTGGAGGCAGGGAACCTAAGGCCGTTTCACGAACTAAATTGAAAGGAAAACCCTAACTTTCCATGCCTAAGTAACAAAGCGACCCTTTGCAAACCCCCACCTTTTATGTGCGGCCGATGGAAAATTGAAAGCACCTCTGATTGGCTGCAAAAAGCATGCTAGTGTAACTATGTAACTTCACTTCAGCCTCTGATTGTGGGCCACGTCTTCATTTGCATAGAAGTGTGACCTTTGTAACTTCGGCCTCTGATTGGCTGCATTCCATAACCAATCAGACTGATCACCGGCCACCACTTCATTTACATGAGGCGAGCACCAAGTGGCCAATGGGAAGCCTCTAGTGGGTTACTGGACCAGGGAAGATTCTGAATTGGGGCTCTTGAGCCGCTGCTCCAGCCAGCTCCTGCACTGTGGAGTGTACTATCATTTCAGTCAATTTCTGCTTCCCTTCTTTCGTTGCTTCATTCTTTCCTTGCTTTAGTGTGCACTTTGTCCAATTCTTTGTTCACAACGCCAAGAACCTGGACAACTTGTAGTCAAGACCCTCTTTTTTTTTTTTTTTTTAAACAGACACAGTGTCTCACTATGTTGCCCAAGCTATTCTCCTGGGATCAAGCAATCCTTCTGCCATAGACTCTCAAAGTGCTGGGATTACAAGCATGAGCCGCTGTGCCCAACCTATTTTCAAGTAATATGTCTAAAACATTTTTCTGTGACCTATTTTTGGTCATGCTATATAGCCTTTAAAAAAGGATGCCAGATATGGTGGCTCACACCTGTAATCCCAGCACTTCGGGAGGTCGAGGCAGATGGATCACCTGAGGTCAGGAGTTCAAGACCAGCCTGGACAACATGGTGAAACCCCAGCTCTACTAAAAAATACAAAATTAGCCGGGCATGGTGGTGCATGCCTGTAATCCCAGTTACTTTGGAGGCTGAGGCAGGGAATCACTTGAATCTGGGAGGCAGAAGTTGCAGTGAGCCAAGATTGCACCATTGCACTCTAGCCTGGGCAACAAGAGCGAAACTCCATCACAAAAAAAAAAAAATTTTACCCTTCAGGCTAGGTGCAGTGGCTCACACCTGTAATCCCAGTACTTTGGGAGGCCGAGGTGGGTGGATCACCTGAGGTCAGGAGTTCGAGACCAGCCTGGCCAACGTGGTGGAACACCCTCTCTTACTAAAAATATAAAAATCAGCCGGGTGTGGTGGCACACACCTGTAATCCCAGCTACTCGTGAGACTGAAACAGGAGAATCACTTGAATCTGGGAGGCGGAGGTTGCAGTGAGCCGAGATTGTGCCACTGCACTCCAGCCTGGGTAACAGAGCGAGACTCTGCCTCAAAACAAAACAAAACAAATTTTACCTTCCAGTGAAGAGAAGATAATATCAAACACAGAAATGTGTAATGTATATTGATGTGCTGAGTATGCTGAGAAAGGCAAATGTGTTTTTCTGTTTAGAAATTGGACTTTTAAAACTTTGAGTTTTGTATTTAACTACAATACAAAATCTACAGCACAGAAGTAATATGAATATATGAATAATCTCTTTTAAAATACTAATTCCTTTTCTTTCTTTTAATTTGAGATGGAGTGTCGCTCTTGTTGCCCAGACTGGAGTGCAATGCATGATCTCGGCTCACCGCAACCTCTGCCGCCCAGGTTCAAGCGATTCTCCGGCCTTGGCCTCCCCAGTAGCTGGGACTACAGACATGCGCCACCACACCCGGCTAAATTTTTTTTTTTTTTTTTTGCATTTTTAGTAGAGACAGGGTTTCTCCATTTTGGTCAGGCTGGTCTCGAACTCCTGACCTCAGGTGATCCACCCGCCTTGGCCTCCCAAAGTGCTGGGATTACAGGAGTGAGCCACTGCGCCCGGCCAATACTAATTCTTTTTCATGACCTCAAATGAACAAAAATACTCAAAAAGCTGCTGTGTATAGATGTTCTCCGGGGGTTGGCCAACTATGGCCTGACAGCCATGTCCAACCTGCTTCCTGCTTTTGTACAGTCCACAGCTAATTATGCTTTGTACATTTTTAATGGGTAGAAAAAAATTTTAATATTTTGTGACACAAAAAAGCATATGAAATTCATATTTCAGTGTCCATGAGTAAAACTTTATTGGAGGCCAGGCACGGTGGCTCACACCTGTAATCCTAGCACTTTGGGAGGCCGAGGCAGGAGGATCACGAGGTCAGGAGATCGAGATCATCCTGGCTAACACGGTGAAAACCCGTCTCTACTAAAAATACAAAACATGGCCGGGCGCGGTGGCTCAAGCCTGTAATCCCAGCACTTTGGGAGGCCGAGATGGGCGGATCACGAGGTCAGGAGATCGAGACCATCCTGGCTAACACGGTGAAACCCCGTCTCTACTAAAAAAATACAAAAACTAGCCGGGCGAGATGGCGGGCGCCTGTAGTCCCAGCTACTGGGGAGGCTGAGGCAGGAGAATGGCGTAAACCCGGGAGGCGGAGCTTGCAGTGAGCTGAGATCCGGCCACTGCACTCCAGCCTGGGCGACAGAGTGAGACTCCGCCTCAAAAAAAAAAAAAAAAAAAAAAAAATACAAAACATGAGCTGGGCATGGCAGTGGGTGCCTGTAGTCCCAGCTACTTGGGAGGCTGAGGCAGGAGAATGGCGTGAACCCGGGAGGCAGAGTTTGCAGTGAGCCGAGATCGTGCCACTGCACTCCAGCCTGGGCAACAGAGCGAGACTCCGTCTCTCTTTTTTTTTTTTTTTTTTTTGAGACGGAGTCTCGCTCTGTTGCCCGGACTGGAGTGCAGTGGCCGGATCTCAGCTCACTGCAAGCTCCACCTCCCGGGTTTAAGCCATTCTCCTGCCTCAGCCTCCCGAGTAACTGGGACTACAGGCGCCTGCCACATCGCCCGGCTAGTTTTTTTGTATTTTTTCAGTAGAGACGGGGTTTCACCGTGTTAGCCAGGATGGTCTCGATCTCCTGACCTCATGATCCACCTGTCTCGGCCTCCCAAAGTGCTGGGATTACAGGCTTGAGCCACCACGCCCGGCCGAGACTCCGTCTCAAAAAAAAAAAAAACTTTATTGGAATACTGCCATACTTATTCATTTATCTACTGTCTGTGGCTGCTTTTACACTATAACAGAGTAGTCAATGACAAGAGACCATTCTCATCACTTGCCACTGCTGCTATCCGTTACAAATCATAGCTACACTTTGTAACTTGGCAGCATTTTGAGTAGCATGCATATTGCCATACCCTGAAATTTTATTTATTTTTATTACTACCATATATCCATCATGTAAAAAAAAAAAAGATAGGTGTGGTGGCACACACTGTAGTCCCAGTTACTCAGAGGGTAAGGTGGCAGGATCAATTGAGGCCAGGAGTTCAAGGCTGCAGGGAACTATGGTCACACCACTGTACTCCAGCATGGGTAACGGTAGGCCTTGTCTCTAAAAACAAAAAAATGAGAGAGAGAGAGAGAATTGGACTTAAAATATCCCATCTCTAAGGTGCAGTGAAGCATGGATTATTTTTATCAAATTCGATGGCAAAGCATGGTGCTTATTATGCAAATGAAACTATATATGTGCTAAAAGAATGCCATATGTTAATATTATTAGAATAAGCAGTCATCATAATATTCCCAAATTACAGAAAATCAGTCAGAAAAGGTAAAACGAAATTAAAGAGTATGTCAACACAGAATTTCCTCACAAAAAAATGAAAGTGAGGCTGCAACTAAAGTAAGTTTCCAAGTGCCTCATTTGTTAGTCTCTCAAGAAAAGTCATTTATTACAGCATGTTAATTAAATGTTTGATTGAAGTGGCTGAAGAACTGTATACTTGTCCAGGTGTAGTGACTCACGCTGTAATCCCAGCACTTTCGGAGGCCAAGGCAGGAGGATCACTTGAGACCAGGAGTTCAAGACCAGCCTGGACAACATAGCAAGACCCTGTCTATTAAAAAGAATTAATAAATTTTTAATTAAAAAATTAAAATTTAAAAAATTTTTAAAATTAAAAAAGAAAAACTTGCTTAAAAGCATTAGCCTTTAGGTGAGAACAGCTGCTTAAAGTGTTCAGGACACAGAAAACAACATCAATAGTAAAATAAGGCAAGTTAGTCACATGAGGTAGCCTATGCCTGTAGTCCTAGCTACTAAAGGAACTGAGTTAGCCCAGGAGTTCAAATCCTGGCAACACAGGAGATCCCAACGCTGAAAAAAAAAAAAATTTTTTTTTAATTAGGAAAAAAAAAAGCAAGGCAAGTGACTTTGAATGGTTTTTCTTAGCTTGTACTGAATTGACAGGTATTATTGATGTTGCTCATTTGTTCCATATATTCAAGGAGTCAATGATCGAATTGACTGAAGAATTAGCTCCAGAAACAGGTGAGAACATTTTTAAAGAAGGTGAAAAAACACTAAGTATACCTGAAGTAGAATATCTGACTATTGCAATTGATGATATAAAAAGAGAAAGGCTTAGCTTGACAAATTTACAATGCTTATGAAAATATAAAGTGTTTAAATCCTGCGGTTATAACATCATTGGATTATTTAAAAACAGATAGTTTGTGGAAAACATTTGAACTTACCATGTACAGGTATTATTGAATCTGCAGTATCAATGATAAAATTCATTCATTCTCATGGACTTCACTGTTGTTAGTCCATGAATTTTTGGTCAAAATAGCAGAATATCCTACCTTGCCCTGCCATATAGCATTTGATGACTTAGCAGTGATAACATTTTACTGTGATTTTTTTAAAGCCAAGATTGAAATTTTTCTAAATGAAAAGAATTTCTTTTAACCACTGTTACCTTTACAAATCACAAGACCTATAAATCTAGAAAGAAGACTTTATGTCTTATAAAGGCTTACAGTCAGCCGGGCGTGGTGGCTCACGCCTGTAATCCTAGCACTTTGGGAGGCTGAGGCAGGTGGATCACCTGAGGTTGGAGTTCGAGACCAGCCTGGTCAACATGGTGAAACCCCGTCTCTACTAAAAAAAAAAAAAAAAAGTTAGCTGGGCATGGTGGCAGGTGCCTGTAATCCCAGCTACTCAGGAGGTTGAGGCAGGATAATCACTTGAAACTGGGAAGAGGAGGTTGCAGTGAACTGAGATTGTGCCATTGCACTGCAGCCTGGGTGACAAGAACAAAACTCCATCTCAAAACAAAACAAAAGAAAGGCTTACAGCCTGCAAGGTGTCCATCCCATAGGCTGAGAAGAATAGCCTCCAGAGAGACTGGAGACGGGCACTTCAAAGGAGGAGTGGTTAGGGTAGGAGCTTTATGCTGAACAGTTTCGTTAAACACACACATTCAACACGTTACTGGAGAAACTCTGAATATTTATAAAGGTGATCCTGACACATAGGTATTGAACAAACATGCATGTAACATATGACCGATGTTCACTTTGGAGTGGAGATTTAATACTTAAATGTACTATAATTAGGTCCTATACGTCAAAAGCTCTTTTGAATACATGAAGTCATGCAAGTGTGCAGCCTCTGCAAGCCTGCTAGAATCAGTCCATGGTTGGTGGTCTTCTTATCAGGAGAAAGTTACTGAAATCAGTCTCTTATCCAATCAAAGCTGGTGGAACAAGGATCAGTTACTCAGTGTCTGATGGTGAGCTACGGTTGTTTTAATATTGCTTATCTCTAGGCCAGTGATGGTTTAGCTGTTAGAGAAAAGGAAAAACCCTGGGGCAGTTAGAACACAGTTTATTCTTTAAGTGTGGGGATATATGACTTAACTCTTAACTGGCATGGCCTTGGGTCTTGTTTTTGATATCTTATTGCCACAAAAAGTCCATTCTGTCAGTCTTAGGATCTTCTCTTCTTTAACATCAATACTGATCGGTTGTCGTGTCTAAAATCCAAAAGGGAGGGAGTGTAATGAGGCATGTATAACCTCCTGTCCTGTTACGATTAGGAACTCCATTTTAAAGGTTTTTCTGGGGTCCCCTTGGCCATGAGGGTAAGTTCATGCAGTTGGCAGAGGGCTCAGGATTTTATTTTTAGTTTACACCACTGACTGAATGACTTTGAAATTCATTTTTGCTAGTTTGCTAATTTTGATCATTTGATGATACTTCCTAATAAAGTCAACATAAATTACAAAGCAAAACAGTACTGACACGCAAAACTTATTGTGATGAAGTCATTTTGACAACCAACATTATTTGAGTCACAAGTTAAAACAAAAAGCAAGCTCTCTATCCTCACATAAGTTTACAGTGGTTATATTTTTCAAGTTCAAACTACAGTTTTAGTGGTGTTTTACGAATCTCTGCAAACACAAAGGAAATTTCCATATTTCAAAATCCATTTAACTGTGCAATTGAGGAGCTTCCACCAGTTAGAAATGATTCATCTGACATGCTAAAAGGCAGATATGAAGAGAATAATGTGCTTCTGTAATTGTTTTCCAAGAGAATAATATACTTAATTTAAATCATATGCCCTTGGATTGACATCATATTGGGCAGTGCCTATATGTATGAAAATACATTTTTCAAAGATAAAATCTGTAAAATTTCATTACAGATCATGATTGACAGATGAACATTTGCAATAGATTTTGATAGGGAATAAGAACTTTGAAACCTAATTAAGAAAAATGTTATTCTCCATCTCCCCACAAAAAGAATTTCATTCTTCTGGTTAGCATACCTGATTTACAAAAACTTGTACTCAGTATTATTATATTTTGAATTTCATCAGTGAAAATGTTGTGGAAATTAGTTTTCTGTTTTTCTACAAGTATCTACATAATATCTTCAATTTTGCCCCTTAGCCCAAAAAGCCTAAAATATTTACCCTTTTGCCCTTTACAGAAAAAGTTTACTGATTCTTATTCTACGGAAAGTAAAATCTAAGTAAGAAGTTAGACAGCGGAAGAGAAGAAAGATTTTCAGCTTGGGCACAGGAGAAAGAACCAATGGGGTATGTAAAAACTAAGCAATCATTCCATACCAAATCATATTTTTAAACCATATTTTTGCCAGGCACAGTGGCTCACATCTGTAATCCCAACTGGGAGGCTGAGGTGGGAGGATTGCTTGAAGCCAGGAGTTGGAAACCAGCCTGAGCAACAAAGCTAAACCCTTACCTCTACAAAAAATAAAAGTAGGCCAGGAGCGGTGGTTCACGCCTGTAATCCCAGCACTTTGGGAGGCCGAGGCAGGTGGATCACGAGGTCAGGAGATCGAGACCATCCTGGCAAACACGGTGAAACCCCGTCTCTTACTAAAAATACAAAAAAAAAAAATTAGCCGGGCGTGGTGGCGGGTGCCTGTAGTCCCAGCTTCTCGGGAGGCTGAGGCAGGAGAATGGCGTGAACCCAGGAGGCGGCAGAGTGTGCAGTGAGCGGGGATCGCGCCACTGCACTCCAGCCTGGGCGACAGAGCAAGACGCCGTCTCAAAGAATAAATGAATGAATGAATAAATGAATGAATAAATAAATAAAAATAAAAATAATTAGCCAGGCACATGCTACTTGAGGCTGAGGTGGGAGGATCGCTTGAGCCCAAGAATTTGAGGCTGCAGTGAGCGGGGATCGCGCCACTGCACTCCAGCCTGGGCGACAGAGGGAGACACTGTCTCAAAACAACAATAAAAACAAACCAAAAAAACCCACCATGTTTTCTTGCACTTGCCTTTCTGAGCCAATCAGTAATACCAATTTCTTCCAGAAGATGTCTCCCTTAATTTTCCCTAATAGGAAAAATTTCAAACATACATAAAAATTCGAACAATTGTGCAATGAACATTCATTTACTTCACGTTCCTCAGGCTGGTTTCCAACTCCTGGACTCAAGCCATCCAACCACCTCAGCCTCCCAAAGTGCCGCACTGGGCCCACTATGTTTTTTAGTGGACAAGTACATCTCTCCCTAAATACTTCAGCATGTATTTCATTAACTAGTGTTCAATATTTATTTAGTTTCCTTTCTGCTGAAGTAAAATTTACATACACTGAAATTTTCAAATCTTAAATGAGCATCCCCTGAGTTTGACAAACTGTATTATTAAACTAAAACTCATCAAGATATAGAAAACTGGCTGGGTGCAGTGTCTCACACCTGTAATCCCAGCACTTTGAGAGGCTGAGTCTGGTGGATCACGTGAGGCTAGGAGTTCGAGACCAGGCTGGCCAACATGGTGAAACCCAGTCTCTACTAAAAATACAAAAATTAACTGGGCGTGGTGGCGGGTGCCTGTTATCCCAGCAACTTGGGAGGCTGAGGCAGGAGAATCGCTTGAACCTGGGAGGCAAAGGTTGCAGTGAGTCGAGACTACGCCATTGCACTCCAGCTTGGGCAACAGGAGCGAAACTCCTTCTCAAAAAAAAAAAGATATAGAAAATTATTATTCACATGGGAAGTTCCCTCCTACCCCTTTCCAGTTAGTCCTTCCCTTCCAGATAAAGGTAACCAGTGTTCTGATTTTTTCCCCCACCTTAGGTTATTTTGCATGATGTAGAATTTGATATGTATGGAATCATATGGTATGTACTTTTAATGTAAGTCTTTCAATTAATATAATGTCTAAGACTCATCCATGGCGTGTAAATCAACAGTTCATTCTAATTTATTGTTAAGTAGTAGTACATTGATATGTATTATAGTTTGCTTATATAGTCACCTATTGATGGGCACCTAAGCTGTTCCCCGTATTTGTCTATTATGAATACAGCTGCTATAAGTATGGGCATTTTTTCCCGTATTTTTTTAATTACAAAGTAATACAAGTGGTGCTTACTTTATTTTTCAGGACTGAATTGTGGGACATAAATTAATCTCAAGACACATTAATAACTGTTTGAAACTTTTTATCATGGAAAAGTAGCGTAAAAGTATATAATAATATAGAGACTATTTTAATGAACCCTGGTACCTAATATCCAGCTTCAACCATTACCCACTTCTGGCCACCATCCTTCTTTTCTTTTTTTTCTTTTCTTTTCTTTTCCCTGCCCTTCCCTTCCCTTCCCCTCCCTTCCCCTCCCTTCCCCTCCCTTCCCCTCCCTTCCCCTCCCTTCCCCTCCCCTTCTCCTTCCCCTTCCCCTTCCCTTCCCCTCCCCTCCCCTCCCCTCCCCTCCCCTCCCCTCCCCTCCCCTGTCCTGTCTTTTCTTTTCTTTTCTTTTCTTTTCTCTTCTCTTCTCTTCTCTTCTCTTCTCTTCTCTTTTTTCTTTTCTTTTCTTTTCTTTTGAGACAGAGTTTCACTCTTGTTGCCCAGGCTGGAGTGCAATGGTGCAATCTCAGCTCACTGCAACCTCTGCCTACCGGTTCAAGCAATTCTCCTGCCTCAGCCTCCCAAGTAGCTGGGATTACAGGTGTGTGCCACCATGACCAGCTAATTTTTGTATTTTGAGGAGCGATGGGGTTTCACCCTGTTGGCCAGGCTGGTCTCAAACTCCTGACCTCAAGTGATCCGCCCGCCTTGGCCTCCCAAAGTGCTAGGATTACAGGCATGAGCCACCATGCCTAGCCCTTTCTTTCTTTTTTCTTTCCTTTCTTTCTTTCTTTCCTTTCTTTCTTTTTCTTTGTTTCTTTCTTTCTTTTCTCTCTCTTTCTTTCTTTTTCCTTTCTTTCTTTTTCTTTGTTTCTTTCTTTCTTTTCTCTCTCTTTCTTTCTTTCCTTTCTTTCTTTTTCTTTGTTTCTTTCTTTCTTTCTTTTCCCTTCCTTCCCTTCCCTTCCCCCCCTCCCCCCTCTCTCTCTTTCCTTCTTTCCTTCCTTCTGGTCTCATTCTGTTGTCTAGGCTAAAGTGTATGATCTTAGCTCCAGTGCAGTGCAGCCTGCAGTTCTTCAGCTCAAGCAATCATCCCACCTCAGTCTCCCAAGTGCCTAGGACTACAGGCGTGTACCACCATGCCCAGCTAATTTTTAAAATTTTTTGTAGAGATGAGTCTCACCATGTTGCCCAGGCTCATCTTGAACTCCTGGCTTAAAGCAGTTCTTCCACCTCAGCCTCCCAAAGCACTGGGATTACAGGAATGAGCTATCCTACCCATGAATCATTTTTCATAAATGACTTACACACAGTATTAGTCAGGGTTCTCCAGAACCAATAGGAGATATCTATATCTACATATCTATATATACAGAGAGATACACAGATATAGATACATGGGGATTTTATTAGGGGGAATTGGCTTACACAATCACAAAGGTGAAGAAGTCCCACTAACAGGGTGTCCAAAAACTGGAGAACCAGAAAAGCTGGTGGCTTCATTCCAGTCCAAAAGCCTTAGAACTAGGAAAGACAAAAGTGTAGTCCCCAATCTGTGGCTGAAGGCCTAACAGTCCCTGAGACACTGCTGGTGCAAGTTTCAGAGTCCAAAACCCAAAGAACCTGGAGTACGATGTGCAAGGGCAGAAGAAAGATGGCATCCCACTCGAGAAGGGAGCAAGAGAAAGAAAGCAGTATGTGCTGAGTATCCCCCTTCTTCTGCCTGTTTTCTCCTAGTTGGGCCAGTGATTGGATGATGCCTGCCCGCCTTGAGGGTGAGTCTTTCCCTCTCAGTCCACTGACTCACAAGTCAATCTCCTCTGGCAACACCCTCACAGACACACCTAGAAACAATGACTCAGCATCTAAGCATCTGTCAATCCAATCAATTTGATATCAAATATTAATTATCACACCCACTAACTCCACCTTCAGATTATTTTACAGCAAATCTCAGATATACTACTTCTTTTTTTTTTTGAGATGGAGTTTCGCTTGTTGCCCAAGCTGGAGTACAATGGCTGTGATCATGGCTCACTGCAACTTCCACCTCCCGGGTTCAAGCAATTCTTCTGCTCCAGCCTCCCAAGTAACTAGGATTACAGGTATGCACCATCACACCTGGCTAATTTTGTATTTTTTTAGTAGAGATGGGGTTTCACCATGTTGGTCAGGCTGGTCTCAAACTCCTGACCTGAAGTGATCCAGCCACCTCAGCCTCCCAAAGTGCTGACATTACAAGCGTGAGCCATCATGCCCAGCTCAGTCATGTTATTTCATCTGTAAATATATTTAGTATGTACCTTGAAAAAATAACTCAAAAATAGCCACAGTACAATCATAAAACCCAAAAAAATTTAACAGTAAATCTTAATAACAAAAATCCCGTAAGTACTCTCATTACTCCAGGTCTGTCCAGCTTATTTAAGCAGAGCTTAAATGAAATCCATACATTGTAACTGGTTAATAACAAAGTCACTAAATTTTTTTTTTTTTTTTTTTCTGAGACAGGATCTTGCTCTGTCACCTAGGCTGGAGTGCAGTGGTACAATCACCTCACTGCAGCCTCAAACTCCTGAGTTCAAGCGATCCTCCCACCTCAGCCTCCCAAGTAGCTGGGATTACAGGCATGCACCACCATGCCCAGCTAAATTTTTTTTTAGATTTTGTAGTAACAGGGTCTCTCTAGGTTGACCAGTCTGGTCTCAAATTCCTGGCCTCAAGCTATCCTCTGGCCTTGTCCTCCCAAAGTGCTGGGATTACAGGCATGAACCACCACACCCTGCCCAAATTTCTTGTAATCTAAAGGCAGAGCCAGCTTCAAGTTGTGTGACCAGTGCAGTTGCATAGGGCACTGTGCTAAGGAGGGTCCCATATTTGAGGTTTAATTTTCTGCAGTTGCTGTCTTGAAAGTCTAATTCTATCTTTAATTTTGTGTTTTATCAGTGAAGTAGTACAAGAGAATAATAGAGCATGTGCCTAGGGCTTGGTGTCTCAGCTAACGTGCCATCCCACTTTCTGCTGCTTTCCCAGCTGCCTCCACAGGCTGTCTGCAGTTCCCTGATAATGGCCTATCTTTCCCCTCCCCTCCAATACTATGGCTGCCCTCCTCCTTCCCCCAAGCTGGCAGCACCATCATCCATTCTGCAAGTGACTTGATGTCCACCCCAGATCCAAGTATGAAACACATCCAAGGGGGGTTACCTGTCCTCTGTGGGTTTGGCCAGGAGGATAGTGGAATGAAATGGTTGGTTAGACTTTCCTGCTCCCAGCCAGGGCACTGCATGTTGGTCCAGTGGCTGGCTGGAGGGGGAACTCAACAGCTGGTGGGCCATGTGGGTGCATCAAATCACCTATGGCCCCTGGATACCAGTGAGTCTTGCACTGGCTGAGTAAATGTCCTCACCTGACAAAACATGATGTTAAATAACAAATGAAAAAACACTATGAAAAGTGGAGAGATAGATTGCAGAATAAAGGAAAATGCCTTATATTTTGGCATCTTTAATAGCACCTTTTTCTAGGTCTTTTGTTTGTTTGTTTTGTTTTGAAACAGAGTCTCGCTCTGTCACCAGGCTGGAGTGCAGTGGTGCGATCTCAGCTCACTGCAACCTCTGTTTCCTGGGTTCAAGTAATTCTTCTGCCTCAGCCTTCTGAGTAGCTGAGACTACAGGTGCCCACCACCACACCCAGCTAATTTTTGTATTTTTAGTAGAGATGGGGTTTCACCATATTGGTCAGGCTGGTGGCGAACTCCTGACCTCATGACCTGCCCGCCTCAGCCTCCCAAAGTGCTGGGATTACAGGCATGAGCCACCGCGCCCGGCCTTCTAGGTCTTTGAAAAAGGGACCTCACACTTTCCTTTTACATTAAGCCCTGCAAATTATTTATGTAGCTAGTCCTGTCTATAGGTGGGGTTTTTTGTTGTTTTTTTGAGACAGAGTTTTACTCTGTCCCCCAGGCTGGATGGAGTGCAGTCGTGCAATCTCGGCTCACTGCAACTCTCCCTCCCAGGTTCAAGTGATTCTCCTGCCTCAGCCTCCCAAGTAGCTGGCACTACAGGCCCCTGCTACCACGCCTGGGTAATTTTGTATTTTTAGTAGAGATGGGTTTTCACCATGTTGGCCAGGCTGCTCTCAAACTTCTGACCTCATGTGATCCCCTCACCAGGCCTCCCAAAGTGCTGGGATTACAGGCGTGAGCCACTGTGCCCACCCCTTGTCTATACATTTTTAATATCTATCTCTCCTTTCAATTCACATGTTGTTGGAAAAATTTATTTATTCTGTTTCTCAAACACTAGATTTTGCCAACTGCATCCCTCTGGGGTCATTTCACATGTTCCTCTGTCACCTGTATTTCCTACAGGGAAAGTTACTGTAGTAGTTAGATATAAAGGCTTGATTAGATTTAGAGTTTTTATTTATTTATTTTTTGAGATGGAGTCATACTCTTGTCACCCAGGTTGGAGTGCAGTGACTGATCTCAGCTCCCTGCAACCTCCACCTCCTGGGTTCAAGTGATTCTCCTGCCTCAGCCTCCCAAGTAGCTGAGATTACAGGCACCTGCCACCATGCCTGACTAATTTTTTTGAATTTTTAGTAGAGATGGGGTTTCACCATATTGGCCAGGCTTATCTTGAACTCCTGACCTCAGGTGATCCACCCACCTCGGCCTCCCAAGGTGCTGGGATATCAGGCATGAGCCACTGCGCCCAGCCTCCCTTTTAAAGCACTTTCTGAAGTCAAGCCTGATTCAGGATTGCAAGCCTTCAGAGAACTACGGTGGTAAAGTCTAAAAAGAAAGAATCCTTTCCACACCTGAGAAGGCAGTATTTTTAGAAGGAAACACCAGACTCACACTTAAGTCATTGCAAAGGCATTCATGTTTATATATTTCTGAAATTGTCTTACTTGAACTTTATGTGACTTTTAGCACTGTCAAGATGCTTCCATAAATTTCTATGAGGTTACTGTTATGGATCTCTATCTTCTTTGACCTCATCTGCTCAGCCTCCTTCAATTTATTATTTTCCTCCATTCACCTATCCTTTAAATACTAGTATTTCCTGATTCTTCTTCTTTTTTTTTTTTTTTTTTTGAGATGGAGTCTCTGTCACCCAGTCTGCAGTGCAGTCATGTGATCTCACCTCAGTGCAAACTCCAATTCCCTGGTTTAAGTGATTCTCCTACCACAGTCTCCTGAGTAGCTGGGATTATAGGTGCCTGTCACTACGCCCAGCTATCCTGATTCTTTTTTTGATGACTTACTCTAGGCACCATCTCTAGGGGTGGTAGACACAGAAACATACTATCCAGATCCCCCTTCAAGCAAGGGCTTGCAGCCTCACAGAGGGCAGCATGGGCAGCAGCATCCTCCAGCTATCAGTAGGGCCTGGCTCAGTTGCTGAGTACCCCCTCACTTGAGGTCGTGACCTCCCGGGGGCAGCCCCCATGTGGTGACTGAGTAAGGTAGAAGTATAAAGAGGCTTCACCATTTAGCCCAACACAGAACACTCCAACAAACAATAATTGTTCCATAGCTCCTGGCAGGGTTGACTGAGGTTTATTGATTGATTGCAGTGGCACAATCATAGCTCACTTCAGCCTCAAACTCCTGTGCTCAAGCAATCCTCCCGCCTCGGCCTCCCAAAGTGCTGGAATTACAGGCATAAGCCAGCACACATGGCCTGACTGAGGTTTAGTTGGATCTATAACCTATGCGACTTCTTTCTCTGCCTAACACTGTTTTCTCCCCCTTCCTTTCACAAGACTTGATCTGCAACAAGTATCTTGAACCCCAAAGTCAGTCTCAGTAATTGTTTCCAGAGAAGCCAGCTTGTGACAGTAGGTGATATTATCCCACATATTATGTCACCATAAGTTCATTACTACTAAAATATATCCTTGGCTGGGCATGGTGGCTCATGCTTGTAGTCCCAGCACTTTGGAAGACTGAGGTAGGCTGCTTGCTTGAGTCCAGTTCAAGACCTGCCTGGGCAACATGGTGAAACCCCATCTCCACTAAAAATACAAAAAATTAGCTGGCCATGGTGGCAGACGCCTACAGTACCAGCTATTCACGGGGCTGAGATGGGATGATCACTTAAGCCCAGGAGGTAGAGACTGCAGTGAACCCTGATCGTGCCACTGCACTTCAGCCTGGGAGCCAAAGTGAGACCCTATCTCAAAAAAATAAAAAATAAAATAAAATAAATCATATTACAAACACTCTTCTGAACATGTTTAACTTCCCACTACACAGTTGTACCTTAATATCCCTATCAGCAGCTTGAACCCAGCCTTTTCAAAATTAACCCTTTCAGGCTGGGCGCAGCGGTTCATGCCTGTAATCCCAGCACTTTGGGAGGCCGAGGCAGGTGGATCACCTGAGGTCAGGAGTTCGAGACCAGCCTGACCAACATAGAAAAACCCCATTTCTACTAAAAATACAAAATTAGCTGGGCATGGTAGAGCATGCCTGTAATCCCAGCTACTTGGGAGGCTGAGGCAGGAGAATCACTTAAACCCAGGAGGCAGAAATTGTGGTGAGCCAAGATCACACCATTGCACTCCAGCCTGGGCAACAGGTCTCAAAAAAAAAAAAAAAAAAATTAACCCTTTCGCTGACAAACCTACTTCTTTCCTCTTATCTATCCTTCTCTTGACAAATGATACCACCGTTCACCAAGTCCTCATTGTCAATTTTTCCTTACCTCCTATATTACCTATTTCTATGTTAACAAATTACTCCCCAAAACATAGCTTAAAACAACAAATGTTTATAATCTAACAGTTTCTATGGGTTAGGAATTCAAGAGTGGTTTAGATGAGTGGAACTTGGAAGAGCAAGGAACAGGTTCTCCCTTAGATCCTTGATCCTGAGAGCACATAGATACCTTGATTTCAGCCTAGGGATACTAAGTTTGAACTTACTGCCTCCAAAACTGTGAGAAAAAATGTATCTGTGTTGTTACCAAGTCCATAGTAATTTGTTACAGCAACTACAGGAAACTAATATATCAGGGAAATATGTACAAATGGGTGAAGAAACTGTGAAGGGAAGCACACACTGTTCTTAGAGGGACAGAGGCTGAAAAGGGCACCAAGTTTGGTTCAGTATTGCTCCATAAATGAATACAAAGAGAACAGAGTGTAGCTAAACCTTTTGCCTATGATAAAAGAGAAAGCATGGATCAAGTCAGCAATAATTTATGTATAATGTCAGAAGCTCTACTTTATGACACTGTATAATATAAATTCATTTAGGCGTCTCTCTCTGCAAAATTTCTCCCTATTCTAAGAGCATTTTGAGCACAATTTGTTTGTTATGGGAGTGTGTTACAAGGAACCCTGGCATACCAACTCAAGAAGGCCTTCCAGTAAAGAGTAAAATACAGCCCAAATCCCTAAGGCCCAGTTTCCTGCATTTCTTCCACACAACCAGTCAGGCCAAACGTAATTTCAAAGAACAATAAAACAAAATCTTTCTAAAATATTGGGAAGGGACTATAAATTCTGAGGTTCTGTGGAGCAAAAAGGACTGCATTCCTTCAGATGGATCTTAGTTCCACCGGCTACCTAAACTCAGCTGTGCCTTGGATCTTGTAGAAGCCAGGACTATTTCTGAAAGATGTTTTGTTTTGGGGTTTTTTGTTGTTGTTGTTGTTTGTTTGTTTCGAGACGGAGTCTCGCTCTGTCGCCCGGGCTGGAATGCAGTGGTGTGATCTTGGCTCACTGCAACCTCTGCTTCCGGGGTTCAAGCGATTCTCCTGACTCACCAAAGTGCTGGGATTACAGGCGTGAGTCGCTGTGCCCGACCTCCTTTTTTTTTTTTTTTTGAGATGGAGTTTTGCTCTTCTTGCCCAGGCTGGCGTGCAGTGGCGCGATTTTGGCTAAATGCAACCTCCGCCTCCCCGGTTCAAGTGATTCTCCTGCCTCAGCCTCCCAAGGAGCTGGGATTACAGGCACACACCAACACGCCCGGCTAATTTTTGTATTTTTAGTAGAGACGGGGTTTCACCATTTTGGCCAGGCTGGTCTGGAACTCCTGACCCCAGCTAATCCACTCACCTCGGTCTCCCAAAGTACCGGGATTACAGGCATGAGTCGCCGCATCTGGCCACCTAACTCATTCTTAATACTGGTTCCAGGCGGGGCGCGGTGGCTCACGCCTGTAATCCTAGCACTTTGGGAGACCCAGGCGGGTGGATCAGCTGAGGTCAAGAGTTCAGACCAGCCTGGCCAACATGGTGAAATCCCATCTCTACTAAAAATACAAAAATTAGCCGAGCATGGTGGTGGGTGCCTGTAATCCCAGCTACTCGGGAGGCTGAGGCAGGAGAATCGTTTGAACCCGGGGGACGGAGTTTGCAGTGAGCCGAGACCGCGCCACTTCACTCCAGCCTGGGTCAAAGAGCGACACTCCGTCTCAAGGAAAAAAAAAAAAAAAAAAAGACTGGCTCCAACACAATTGTACAGTTTGCGTAACATTAGTCAGCCAACTTGTTAGACATTCCAAATCTCTTCAACCAGCTATCTTACAAAACCTTTTTAGCGTGACTTGCATACATAGACAGCAGAAATCAATCATTACATTTGTTTCCTAGTCATATACTGCAGCCTCCCACAGAATTCAAGAATTGCCTCTGGCCACTCCTTGTCATAGGATGAAATACGTAACAGATTGAGCTCTTGGCCTCCAAGCGGGGCTCCACCGACCCACTCAGCTTCACTAGGCACCAGCTGCGAATTGTAGTTCTTAGGCGGGTACTTAATAGGAATTCTGGAAACTGAATGAGCTCATGTTTGCAAAGCCTTTGGCGTAATTCCCGGCACAGAGAAAGCGCTCAATGAATGTTAATTATAATTATTGCAAAGCGCCAACGTGCACTGTTTGATTCGCACAGCCTGGGAAACGATTGGGTTGTCATTACTTTCTTAAAGTATTCAAATGGTTAAACTATTAATTTGTTTGGTTGAGGAAATGGGCCAACAGGGAAGGCAAAATGTGACTTGTTTTACCTGCGGGACATTCGTCTTTGGGTCTCTTTATGATAAAAAAGAGGACACCTTTCTCTTCAGTTCACATTCCCTGCAGCCGGAAGATGGCTCTAGAATACTTGGCAGTAAGACAGAATAGGCCGGGCGCGGTGGCTCACGCCTGTAATCGCAGCACTTTGGGAGGCCGAAGAGGGGGATCACCTGAGGTCAGGAGTTCGAGACCAGCCTGACCAACACGGAGAAACCACGTCTCTACTAAAAATACAAAATTAGCCGGGCGTGGTGGCACACGCCAATCCCAGCTACTAGGGAGGCTGGGGCAGGAGAATCGCTTGAACCTGGGAGGCGGAGGTTGCGGTAAGCCGAGATCGCGCCATTGCACTCCAGCCTGGGCAATAAGAGCGAAACTCCGTCTCAAAAAAAAAAGAGCTAGAATGACTCAGAAACCAACTGTCTGACTGCCTTTTTGGCAGGCCCTCTGGGCCCGAGAATCCTCCAGCAGCCTCTGGAGGAATTCCGCCAGAGGAAGTCAGTTGTCACGGAAAACGAGATCGTCTGCCTCGCGATGATTACGTCATCAAGGAGCGCCGGGAACAGCGAAGGATATTGGGGGAGGAGATTTCCGGCCCCCAGCCCCTCCACGACCTTATAAGGTCTCTTCCCATGATTCTCTCTTTCTCTTCGCCATCTCTTTTCTTCCCCTGAATCCGTCGCCATGAAGTAAGCACGACCCGTGGTTCCCAATCCGCTTACATCTTCGGGCAGAACGCCTCTCTGTCGTCCCTGGCATGGCTGTAGACACCCTCCCTGATGGACTTTCACTTTTTGTTGCAGGGTGGAGCTGTGCAGTTTTAGCGGGTACAAGATCTACCCCGGACACGGGAGGCGCTACGCCAGGACCGACGGGAAGGTAAAAAGCCGCGTCGGGTTAACCTAGCTTTTTGTACTCCGAGAAGGAAAGGCTGGTCTAATTCGGTTTGGACGGGTTCATTCCCCACATCACCATTGACCTCTGGAATGCTTCGTGGACGCTCTGTGGACTGGTCGTTAGGACCAGACATCTCTTAAGTGAACCAGCGTTGATTACTTACTGTGAGCCAAGTCGGACATCCGGAGGGGTTTATGTAACTGATGTTCCTGTGTAAGGGAAATAACTGAGGTACCGAGATAATTGGTAGTTTCCCTTGGAATCCCGGGATAGACAAAAGCAGAATGCTTCCTAGAAGGATGCACCACCCTGTCCTTTGCTATGAGTTTAGATTTCCTGCTCTCGAGAAAAGATTAAACGCAAGGACCTTCATAGTGTCACACAGTTACCTGCCAGTTACGTGACAGCCTTTTGGTTCTTGTGGGCTTCAGTTTTGTAAAATAAGCCAGAACTAGCATATTGATCTTCTAAAGATTACAAGCTCATTCAGCCTCTTGTACTTTGTATAAATAGGTAATTCCTTTGAATTTGTCACTCCAGGTTTTCCAGTTTCTTAATGCAAAATGCGAGTCGGCGTTCCTTTCCAAGAGGAATCCTCGGCAGATAAACTGGACTGTCCTCTACAGAAGGAAGCACAAAAAGGGACAGTCGGTAAGTGGAATACGCCTTGATATTGGGAGCTATCTCTTAAGTTGTCTGAGCTCTCTGAACGTTGGTTTTCTGCTGTAAAATTAAATCAGACTGTATGCGAAAGAGTTCTTAAACTGTAAAGCATCAGCGAAATGAAAAAGATATTATAAACTGTCTCTATACTTCTTAGGCTAGCAGCAACACCTAGTTGAAATTTTAAAGTCACATAAATTACATTAAGCACATTTGGGTTATAGGGCAGGGTGGAAAGGTTTAGTTTTCCAGTGGGAGGAAATTGAGAACTTACCATAATTTGGTTTTGATTGCAGTATTTACAGGATTAGTCCTAACGTAGCCATCAGTGGACTGTGAACCAGTCTACCATACTGGTTCATTCTCAAGACAGTGGTTTTTCTGGTCCTTGTTAAGTGTCCTTTTAGCTGGGTTATACATGAGAAAAAGTTTGAGTGCCATGGTAGGACTAGTATTTAGTAGGCTTGGGAATACTTAGCACCTTCTGTATGAAGGACTTTTCTAGGTATTGTGAGAAATAAATGCCATCAGACATAAAATATGTTGAAAGTTCAGAGGAAGGAGAAACTTAAAAGTGGATATGACACATCTGTTAGGGTGACTATTAAAAAGCAGGAATTACAGGTGTTGATGAGGATGGGGATAAATTGGAACCTTTGTGCACTGCTAAATACGTAGCAGCTGTGAAAAACCATTTGGTGTTTTCTCAAAAGGGTAAACAATTATCCCAGCAGTTCGACTTCTAAGTTATATCCCAAAACAGTTGAAAGCAGGGACTCATAACTTGTACATCAATGTCATAGCAAATCCGGGCTTGGTGGCAGCAGCTGTACTCTAGCTGCTCCCGAGGCCAAGGTGGGAGGATTGTTTGAGGCAACATAGGAGACCTTTAAAAAAAAAAAAAAAAAGTTATTTAGATGGATAATGGTGATAACTACACAGCGCTATGAATGTACATAAGGCCACTATACTTTTTTATTGAGACAGGTTCTCTGTTGCCCAGGCTGGAGAGCAGTGGCAGGATCACAGCTCACTCCACCTCAACCGGGGCTTAAGTGATCCTCCCACCTCAGCCTACCCAGTGGTTCACAGGCACATGCCACCATGGCCCAGCTATTTTTTAAATATATTTTGAGGAGACAGAAATCTTGGCGATGTTGCCCAGTTTTGTCTCAAATTCTTGGGCTCAAGTAATCCTCCTGCCTTGGCCGCCAAAAGTACTGGCATTACAGGTGCGAGCCATCCTGCACGGCTAAATTATACATTAAGAAGTTAAAATGAGGCCGGCATGGTGGCTGACATGCCTGTAATCCCAGCACTTTGGGAGGCCGAGATGGGCGGATCACGAGGTCAGGAGTTTTAAGACCAGCCTGGCCCACAGAGTGAAACCCCATCTCTACTAAAAATACCAAAAAAAATTAGCCGGGTTTGGTGGCAGGTGCCTGTAGTCCCAGCTACTTGGGAGGCTGAGGCAGGAGAATAGTTTGAACCTGGGAGGCAGAGGTTGCAGTGAGCTGGGATCGCACCACTGCACTCCAGCCTGGGTGATGAAGTGAGGCTCCATCTCAAAAAAAAAGTTAAAATGGGCCTAATGCAGTGCCTCACGCCTGTAATTCCAGCACTTTGGGAGGCCCAGGCAAGAGGATCCCTTGAGCCTGAGCCCAGGAGTTTGAAACAAACCTGGGCAGCGTAGTAGCAAAAACCCCAGTTTCTATTTAAAAAGATAGAAAACAGGCCAGGGATGGTAGCTTACGCCTGTAATTCTAGCACTTGGGGAGGCTAAGGCAAGAGGATCCCTTGAGCTTGAGCCCAGGAGTTTGAAACCAACCTGGGCAACATAGTAGCGAAGACCCAGTTTCTATTTTAAAAAATAGAAAACAGGCCGGGATGGTGGCTCACGCCTGTAATTCTAGCACTTGGGGAGGCCAAGGCGGACGGATTGCCTGAGCTCAGGAGGTCAAGACCAGCCTGGGCAACATGGTGAAACCCGGTTTCTACTAAAAATAAAAAAATTAGCCAGGCGTGGTGGCAGGTGCCTGTGATCTCAGCTACTTGGGAGGCTGAGGCAGAACCCCAGAGGTGGAGGCTGCTGTGAGCCAAGATAATGCCACTGCACTCCAGCTTGGGCAACAGAGCAAGGCTTGGTCTTAAAAAAAAAAAATAGGAAAACCAAAAAAAGGTTAAAATTGTCAACTTTACATTTTTACCACAATAAGAAAAATGTTTATGTGTTGGTTTGAGACAAAAATATTAAACAGGTAAATACTGCCATTTACTGTAGAAAAACTGCCATTTTACTGTAGAAATAAGATTTCATCTTTCTAAAAAGTTTAAAATTAGGATGTCTGTAAACCACCAATGTGCTTTATTTTTGTTAAAAGTTTTTAAGGTAATTTTGCATTTCTGTGCCTTAATAAACAACTTTTCAAATATACTTTGTTCTTGGACTTAAAGGTGCACTGCAAGATCTTTTTCTCATAAATACTGTAGTACAGATTTCCAATATAGAACGTACAGAAAATGTTAGATTCCACAATGCCTTCTTAGACATATCCTACCTAACATTTGGTGGCTCTCCTAACTTGAGTATTTCTCCTAGTGACAGTCCTTTGAGTTAAAACAGCTGAATTTGATAATTTTTTTCAATAAGTAAATTATTAAAAGTATAAACAGTCTTCATTTATACTATACAGTTCATGGAATAACCATTTTCCTTAGAGTTCAATTTTTTGTGTGTCTCTTTAAGGTAAAAAATGGCTAGGATTTGTAATAGAGAGCTTAATCCATAAGTGGAAAACATGTTTTATTTTCAAATAATTGTATGAATTATTTTTTGTTGAATATGAATATTAAAAGACTTCATTTGCCCTGTCTCAAAAGACTTAATTTTTCCTCCCTCTAAATTCTTGAAGGAAGGTTCCTTAGCGTGCCCCTCATCTTTGTTTTGCAGGAAGAAATTCAAAAGAAAAGAACCCGCCGTGCAGTCAAATTCCAGAGGGCCATTACTGGTGCATCTCTTGCTGATATAATGGCCAAGAGGAATCAGAAACCTGAAGTTAGAAAGGCTCAACGAGAACAAGCTATCAGGTGAGGAATGCTTTCATTATGAGCGTTTCACCTATTGGGATGGATTTTAGGTTTGGGTCTTCAGTAATTAAAGTTACCATATAGTGTAATATATTTTAAGCTGATTTGGTGGTTAATGAAAATTATTCACAAACTCTTTGGATTTAGCCTACAAATAAATGCAGGTGGGGAAGGAAGGAATATGGTCATTGTACTTGTCCAGTACAGTCTAATAATAAGTTGTACCACTAAGGAGTAAAGTGCTTTTGCCTTGTTATTTTTACCCCACAGGGCTGCTAAGGAAGCAAAAAAGGCTAAGCAAGCATCTAAAAAGACTGCAATGGCTGCTGCTAAGGTAATTATGGAGTTTCTTGACTTTCTTGAACAATACAACAGGAAAATTTTTTTCTTTTTTTTTTTTCCCTCTCTCTCTTTTTTTTGAGACGGAGTCTTGCTCTGTTGCCCAGGATATGGAGTGCAGTGGCATGATCTGATCTCAGCTCACTGCAGCCTCTGCCTCCTGGGTTCAAGCAATACTCCTGCCTCAGCCTCCCGAGTAGCTGGGAGTACAGGTGCACGCCATCACACCTGGCTAATTTTTTTTTTTTTTTTAGTAGAGACAGGGTTTCACCATGTTGGACAGGCTGGTCTTGAACTCTTGACGTCAGGTGATCTGCCCACTTCACCCTCCCAAAGTGCTGGGATTATAAGTGTGCGCCACTGCGCCCAGCTGGAAAATTTATTTTCAATCTAAATTGTGATAATGAAAGTTTCACCGTTTTAAGGTATTGATTGCAAGGCTCAATTGGAAATGATGTTGGTAACCAATTAATTGGTTCAGGTCTCCAGAGGCCTGGTCCTCTCCATAAGCCAAAGTATCTGTTACTGTTAGGAATTGGGAAAAATAAAGGTTGGCTTTTGTTTTTTTTTCCCTTCAACACAGGGTCTCACTCTGTAGCCCAGCTGGAGTGCAGTGGCACAGTCACGGCTTACTGCAGCGTCAACCTCCCGGGCTCAAGTGATCCTCCTGACTCAGCCCCCTAAGTAGCTGGGACTACAGGCAAGCGCTACTTATACACGCCCAACTAATATGTATTTTAGTTGAGATGGTTTCGCCATGTTGCCCAGGCTGGCCTCAAACTCCTGAGCTCAAGCGATCCACCTGCTTTAGCGCCCCAAAGTGTGGGGATGAGCCCCTGCACCCTGCCTGGTTTTGAAAGTTACTATGGTTATCTACATTGATAACATTGAGAAAAGTTGAGTAAACACTGTACTGTTACTGAGAACTTTTCTGTGAGGTTCTGTTAGGATGCGTTTCAGGATCCTACACTGCACTTGGTTGTGTCTTCTTACTTTCCTCCAATCTGTGATGGTATCTTAGTCTTTGTCTTTTCATTGTAAAGATGGCTTTAAATATTTAAGGGGAGTCACATTAAAAGATTGTCATTAGGAATGCAATTAAATTACTAAGAAAGTTATCTAAGCTACATAAACAATCTGGATGTGAGAGATGGGTAATAATAGGGTAACAAAAGGTTTGTGGAGTAATATCACGTTACCTTTTTACAGGCACCTACAAAGGCAGCACCTAAGCAAAAGATTGTGAAGCCTGTGAAAGTTTCAGCTCCCCGGGTTGGTGGAAAACGCTAAACTGGCAGATTCGATTTTTAAATAAAGATTGGATTATAACTCTAGGTTGTGCTGGATTTTTTTTTTCTTGTAACAGGCATGTTGGACTTTACATGGTCATAGGTGAACTAGTAAAGAATGTAAGACATAGGTATTTTATTAAAAAGTCTATTGCTCAGGAATAATGCATCCTATGAAGTAAGTCTCTTCCTTGGAGAGAGGTTAAGCAAAATGATGTAAGAAGATGGGTATGGTCAGATGCTACCTTTGCTTGGCTGGGGTGTATAGGGCACATTACAAAAACTTCATTGCCTTAACTCTGGTTACAATGCTGTAAGTATTAGGATGTTGCTGGTGCAGGGGCTCACGCCTGTAATCCCAGCATTTGTAAGACCAAAGCCAGGTGATCACTTGAGCTCAGGAGTTAAAGACCAGCCTGAGTGACATGGCAAAACCCCATCTCTACAAAAACATACAAAAGTGAGCCAGGTATGGTGGAGAGTGCATGTAGTTCCAACTGGGAAGCAGGGAGTGTGGAAAGTGGAAGGATCACTTGAGCCAGGGTGGTCAAGGCTGCAGTGAGCTGAAATCGTGCCACTATACTCTAGCCTGGGTGACAACAAGAGCCTGTATCAAAAAACCAAAATATGTACTTTAAAAATGATTCTCTTGTTAAACTACCTTTTCCCATGATAGACAAATTTAGTTTATATTGGTTTGCTTATAGTCATTGTTATCTCGCCTACCATTTGCTGATAGCTGAGTTGAAGGTGCTAAAAACTATCAGCTATATTAATCTGCTATTGCTTTCAGAAAGTAATGTCTAAATGAAAAGCACTGCTGCTTGAATAAAGAGTATCCTTAGCTAAATTCCCAGAGTAGTTTGTTGAACAGGGGGCTTGCCAGAGCCGTGTTAAATTACAAAAATGTCTGAATAAGCTGATATTCAAGAGATTTATTTACTTATTTTGAGATGGAGTCTCTCCTGTTGCCCAGGCTGGAGTGCAATGGCATGATCTCAGCTCACCGCAACCTCCGTCTCCTGGGTTCAAGCGATTCTCCTGCCTCAGCCTCCTGAGTAGCTGGGATTACAGGCACGTGCCACCATGCCTGGCTAATTCTATTTTTAGTAGAGACGGGGTTTCTTCATATTGGTCAGGCTGGTCTCGGACTCCTGACCTCAGGTGATCCTCCTGCCTCAGCTTCCCAGAGTGCTGGGATTACAGGTGTGCGCCACCACGCACAGCCCGAGATTTACATATTTAAGATGTGATAAAATAGTAATCACAGCTTACATGTGAATAATAGGCTTCTACAGAAAGTAGGTCATTTTTACCTGCCAACCTGTGCCAACTTGCAAGGATACAACAGTGGACAAATCAGTCCTCTTTAGGGAAACATGATTTTACACATATACTAGGTGAGGGTATATAGTGAATGTCAATGTTTTCCTCCATCCCTATCCTATCCAAGGTGATAGAACTTTTGTTTTTCTAGTGCATGTTAGCATTCAGACGTCCAAGTGTTACGGGTAAAATGAGTAAGTCCTTTTGAGAACCCGAAAATGTAAACTAAAATCAATATAAGAAATGTAAAATACAGGCTTTTGCTCATAAAAGCAAAATGTTAAGATTTTGCATGGTTAAGAGTCTTTTTTTGTAATAATGTTATGTTTTATTTAGGGAAATACTGGGAATATAAAGTCATACCCAACTTGAATGTAAAGCTATGCTTGCTAATATTTGGAGAATAAAATGGCCCCTTAAAGTACTGCTTTTCTGGGCTAAATGTTGGCTTTTAATGAAGTGGAGCTGCCCATTCTCATTACCCTTGAGTCTTAGGTAACCTGGGACCCAGAAGAAGCTAGAAAATAAACACTACCTGTTCTCACTATAGCAAGTTTAGCTTTTTATTCAGGAAGGCAACTTGGCCACTGGGAAAGCATTTTATTAAAACGTTTGTTTCTATTGGCTGAAGGGATAATGCCTGCATCAGCAGACTTCTCAGTGCTTACAGGTGGTGGTTTGGCAAAAAAGAGGGATTTTTTTTAACTCTTCTACATCCTATCTGTATTGTTTACAGATTTGAATGTATTCACTTAATAAATTTAATATCAATTAACTTAAAATGTTTATTTTTTTTGAGACGGAGTCTCCCTCTGTTACCCAGGCTGGAATGTAGTGGCACAATCTCGGCTCATTACAACCTCCACTTCCCGGGTTCAAGCGATTCTCCTGCCTCAGCCTCCCCAGTAGCTGGCACCACAGATGTGTGCCACCATACCCAGCTAATTTTCGTATTTTTAGTAGAGACAGGGTTTCACCATGTTGGCCAAGGATGGTCTCCATCTCCTGACCTCGTGATCGGCCCGCCTCGGCCTCCCAAAGTGCTGGGATTACAGGCGTGAGTCACCACGCCGGACCAAAATATTTAAAGACAGTCAATATGACAGGAGACTAGGGCTGGCCCAACACGTAGACCAGCTTCCTGGGTGCACAGAGGGTGCATTTGGTCTTCTGCTCTCACTGCCCCACCCCATGGGGGAAGAGGTGCATCTCCATTTTTAAATTCCTCCTTTGAGCTATAGTGGCAAACTCAGCAACTAAGTAGGTCCCAGGTCTGGTAGTTCCTTTTTCTTTCGGGACTTGATGGCTCATGTCCCTGCACCTGGAATCTTTTTCAAGGATGTCCAGGCCATCTGGGAATTGCTGCGTGTACACACACACAAAACACGCCCCTAACACCAGAGGTTGGGTGTATCATTCTGTTTTCGAGCCTACTGTATTCACCTGTCTGCCCGTCAGCTACTTCTACAAGGGTCAAAGGGCCTCACCCAGAGACTACAGACCCCCTGGTGGAGAAGTGTACTGGCCATTTCTGCAGCTGGAGCCCTCGGCCTAAAATGTTCTGGCTTTAACAAAGAGGCGACAGTGTCCAACCCCAGTCCCCGAGGAGAGATGTCAGCCCTGGGCTCCTGTGAGCGCTGCAGATTCGTTTCAGAGAAGAGTGACCGGGGTCGCTGCTCCGGGAATACCAGCTAAATATCTGAATTAGCATCCTCAGCACGCACTGGGAGACGCAGTTCAAGTCTGCTCCCCTTCTCGTGTCCTTATATATATTTGGTGCAAAATGGAGAACATTTTCCCCTACGTTTGTGTAAAAATATATGTAAATAAAGCTTTATAATAGTGTTACTGACGCCCTTTTCCACTCGCAATAAGATTGACTATATATGCTGATCATTCCAGAAAAATCTCGACTGTTCCTTGAGTACTCTGGAGCTAGCAGGTGCACTGAAAATGTTACAACTGTTAACTGAAATCTAAATGTCCATATGAATGGGCTATCTCTGGTCCCCTGTCCAGAGACTAATATTTTTCCAAAAGCCTGAAAATATGCTTTTATGATATCGGGAGTCTCAAGGTAAACGTTAAAAACGGACTCCTTTACCCCTTCGGATGTCTCCGATAAACTCACAACTGTCCACCAGCTCCCCCTTCACGTGGCTCCTTAGAAAGCGTGGAAAAGGGAAAAATGAAAAGAGAAACTGCCAGGACTTAAGATGTCTGCTTTAAAAATCCTTCGAGTTGCAATGAAGGGCCTACCCGCTTCCAAAATGTCCACCCGCAGTCCTGACGTCACTGGATCGGCTCCATCAAGCCAGAAAACGAGAGTGCGCTCCAATCAGGGCTCAGTCCCCGCCCTTGGCTTGCGTCACTTCCGGTGGTGCAGCAGCCATTTTGTCAGTCGCCAGAGGATCCCGCGCGCTGGGGAAGTGCAGTTCCCCCTGGTTACCAACTCGTCCCCTTTTCCTTCGGACTAAGGGAGCCGTCGAAGAGTGCTCGCCAAAGGCGCAGCCGTTTCTCCCTACAGTGCCGCCGCTCCTGCTGCAGCCGCCCGTAGGTAGTGGGCCGTTTTTCTCACCTGTCCCTGACAGGCGCCCTCAGGGAGCCGCGGTCCGCGATGTCAAGCGAGGAGAGCTACCGGGCCATTCTACGTTACCTGACGAACGAGCGCGAGCCGTACGCGCCGGGCACCGAAGGCAATGTCAAGCGTAAAATCCGAAAAGCTGCCGCCTGCTACGTGGTGCGCGGCGGGACTCTGTATTACCAGCGGCGGCAGCGACACCGCAAGACCTTTGCGGAGCTGGAGGTGGTGCTGCAGCCGGAGCGACGCCGGGACCTCATCGAAGCGGCGCACCTGGGTCCCGGCGGCACTCACCACACCCGGCATCAGACCTGGCACTACCTGTCCAAGACGTACTGGTGGCGAGGTGAGACCTGGCCCGCGGTAAGGGGGCGGGCTGACGACTCGTTGTCTGGGCAAGGCTCGCTGGCTAGGCCTGTTTGCGCACCCACGGGTCGGAGGGTCTCGGACGCCTTTGGGCGTCGGAGCTGCTGCCAGGCGGAGCCGAGAGGGTGGGGGACGCGAAAGGAGCCGCACTTCCCACAGGAAGGAGGCCGGCGAAGCTGGGGGCGGGTCCTGGCCCAGGGTGGGACCAAGGGGGCTTCCCCGGAGGCCGGGCCTGCCGCGGGGAGGGGCCGGACGCCTGGGCTGCGCCAGGTCCGCCTCCTTGGGCGGCCCGTGGAGGCTGAGGTCCCGGCCCTTCGGAGGTGGCGTTTGGCCCGCGGCAGTGAAGGCTGCGGGGTGCACGTTTTCAACTCGGCTGACGTTTAGAGGGAGGGACGAGTCACCCGAGGCCGGGTCTCCCGTTTCTTTAGTGCTACGCTTGGGTTTTGGCGAGCAGTTATGAGCTTCTCTGGACACATTCGGTAGTGTTCCTCAAATTTCGCCGCTGCCGCGTAAATAAGGCATAATGCATTTACTTGCAGAAGTGATAAAGCGTGATTGGGAAATCGCCTTGAGCGTTTTTTTAAGAACAAGAATTAAGTGTAAAAGATATCAGATACTCTTTTTTTGGTTGGTTGGTTGGTTGGTTGGTTTTGCGGTGGGGGGAGGTTGGTTGGTTGAGTGGACACGGGTTGCCACGTTCCCCAGGTTGGTCTCCATCTGGCCTCAAACGATCCTCCCGCGTCGGCCTCCCAAAGTGTTGGGATTTCAGGCATGAGCCACGGCGCCCAGCTTGATATTCGTAACTCTGAATGTTTTAATAATCTTTCCCCTAATAACGTGAAAAACGCGTTTGGAATTGTGTATCAATGTATATACGCAGAAAAGATACGATTACTGTGACTTTTTGATTGTCAAAAAATAGAGCTCTAAAGTTACTTGACTCTTTGGGAACCTGTTGTAGGGGAGGAGAGCAAGTGTCCTTGGCTTCTCAACCATCTTCCCTCTCCACAGTTGATGAATATTCAAACTGTCAGAATTAGTAACAGTTTACAGTCCCATTTAAGAAAGTTTTTTAGGAACAGTTCTGTCACTCTCCATATGGCTACGGAAAAGTTAATTCATAAGTCTTGGTTACTTCGTCTGTGAATAAGGAAATTACTGAATAGTTTCTAAATTATTTTCGATTTATAAACGTCAAGTTTATTCGTTTACGAACTACTGGATAATCAAATTCTTCCATTTATTTTCCATTTTAAACCAATATCTGAATTAAATTCCTATAAGGACAGACAAACGCGAAGAGTAAATTTGAGGTAATGAAGTAATCACTGCATTTTGTTTGGATGGGTTTGGGTAGACATTTGTTGAACAAATGTCTCACACTGAATACTTCAGGATTTGTTAAAGATGATCATTTTAACTATAGGTAATACTGCAAGCTTGTATATGCAGGATATAGTCGTTAGCGCTTGGCATTTATTTAACCTTCATAAAACCTTAATACTTAACTCCCGGAGAGAGAGTGTAGGGGGGCTTCTTGCTGCAGTGACACGATAACAGCTCACTGTAGCCTTGACTTCCTAGGCTCAGATGATCCTCCCGTTTCAGCCTCTATCTGTTTTACAGATGAAAAAACTAAAAGCACTAGGATGTGAAATAACACAACAAAAGTCACACAGCTGACCTTTATGATCTTACACTTTTCTTAACCCAGTGTTATGTGGTATTTTGTGTTCAGAATTTTCTTTTTCTAAGTTGATTATCTGTGAGTGATTCCAATCCCGTTTTTTGTTGTTGTTGTTGTTTTTATTTTTAGTGTGCGGTGTCTTAAAAGACAAAAACCTGAGACGATGTTTTATTTATTTATTGAGAGAGAGTCACTCTCTCGCCCAGGCTGGAGTGCAGTGGCGCGATCTCGGCTCACTGCAAACTCCGCCTCCCAGGTTCAAGCGATTCTCCAAAGTAGCTGGGATTACAGGTACATGCCACCACGCCCAGTAGCTGGGATTACAGGTGCCCGCCACCACGCCCGGCTAATTTTTCTATTTTTAGTAGTGACGGGGTTTCACCATGTTGTCCAGACTGGACTCGAACTCCTGACCTCAGGTGATCTGCTCACCTCGGCCTCCCAAAGTGCTGGGATTATAGGTGTAAGCCATAGCGCCTGGCCAGTACAACCTCTTTTGGTCTCTAAATCTTCACTCATATAACTGCTTTTTGGAGGAAACATATTTAATTCGAACCCATTGTTCCTTTCTTCCTTTTTTCTTTTTTCTTTTTTTTTTTTTTTGAGACAGTCTTGTTCTGTCACCCAGGCTGGAGCGCAGTGGCGTGATCTCGGCTCACTGCAGCCTTCGCCTCCCAGGCTCATGTGATTCTGGTGCCTCAGCCTCCGCAGTCGCTGGGGCTACAGGGGCGCGCCACCACACCTAGCTAATTTTTGTATTTTTAGTAGAGACGGGGTTTTGCTATGTTGGCCACGCTTGTTGTCTGGAGCTTCTTATCTCAAATGATCCGCCCACCTCAGCCTCTCGAGCGTGAGCCACGCCCCAAGCCCCATTGTTTCTTTATGTTCTACAAAAACAAAAAGTCTCTGTGAACCAATAAATTTGGCAAATTCCTAGGTTAAACAGGTTTCCTCGCCTTAGAAGTCAGAGGTTCTAATATGACAATGTCGATTGTATATAGCTAAAATTTTTCTGAATTTATGACTTCAATGTATACTTATAATCAGTGTGGGACATAATACAATTTGGAAAATATTGCTTGAATACTATATGAAGATTGAAAGTGTAAGGAACTTGGTGGCTGGGCAAGATGGCTCATGCCGGTAATCCCAGCACTGTAGGAGGCCAAGTCGGGCAGATCACTTAAGATCAGGAGTTCGAGACCAGCCTGGCCAAAATAGTGAAACCCCATCTCTACTAAAAATACAAAAAATTAGCCGAGTGTGATGGCGGAGTCCTGTAATCCCAGCTACTCGGGAGGCTGAGGCAGGAGAGTCACTTGAACCCGGGAGGTGGAGGTTGCAGTGAGCTGAGATTCCCACCATTGCACTCCAGCCTGGGCGACAGAGAGAGACTCCATCTCAAAAAAAAAAAAAATGTATAAGGAGCTTTGTATAATTCGGCATTTTAAAACACTTCTCAGGAATATAGTGTATACCTATATCATTTTAGCTAATAACCTTTTCATTTGTACCTCTTTGAAGATTTGAGGGTAATTTTCTGCCCTAGGTGTGGACAAGCATGTCTTGTATAAGTAGAATAATATACAGAAAATCCCATGACTTCTGGAGGCCTAGCTCTGCCATTTTACTAGATGTGACTTTGGACAAGTTACGTTCCTCTTAGGGCTTTAGTTTCCTCTTGTATAGAATGGAAATGAATTGTCTGTCTTACAAGGATGATAGTGGGGTGTGTGTATATGTGTATATATATATAAACTTTATTCCTGCCCCATCACCCCTGCCCCAGCATGCCGGGAGCTAGAAGTTGAAATTCAAAACCATCTTTTGTGAGTGCTTGTATACAGTCAGCTTTTGTTAGGTTGCATATGCTATTGTTTCACACAACCCTAAAATCTCATAGCTTTAAAAAAAAAAAGATTTAAACTTTCATTACAAGTTTTGGTTGTAGTCCTGTTCCAGGCTACAGATTGATTTCAGCTTTTTTCATCTGAAATTCAGGTTTAAGAGCAACATCCCTCTGGGACATGCTGTTCCTTGTGAGAGGGGACAAAGATCAGAGAACTGGTGCAAAATACTCAGTACCTCTTAAGGTTCTGTTCAGATATGGTACACATCATGTGTGCAAATCAAATCATATGGTCAAGCCTAATGTCACTGGGGTGGAGAAGTATTAGCTTGAGCCATATTAAATTGTTAATTTGTTTGGTTTTGTTTTGAGACAGAGCCTTGCTCTGTCGCCCAGTCTAGAGTGCAGTGGCACATTCTCAGTTCACTGCAACCTCTGCCTCACGGGTTATAAGTGAGTCTCCTGCCTCAGCCTCCGGAGGAGCTGGGATTACAGGTGTGCACCATCACGCCCTAAATTGTTAATTTGCATAGGTCAGAAACAGGTGAATATTGGCAGTTTCATGTAGTTCCTCTTGCATGAAAACATTGCAACTCACATGAAAATGAGTGGAGCTATATAGTCATCTTATGATTGGAGAAACACATAACTGGGAATAAACAAAAAAAATTACCTCAGCAGGAGAACATCATTTCTAACCTTATATTTTTTGGAAAAAAGTATATTTTACATTCTAATAAACTCTACATATTTTATGGGATATATACTGAAACATGTTAATGTACACAGACTAATATATTCTAGTGTTTTCAGTTAACAGTATTAAATTTGACTTGTTAATATTTTCATTGTAGGTATATTGAAGCAAGTCAAAGATTACATTAAGCAGTGTAGCAAATGCCAGGAGAAACTAGATCGATCCCGTCCAATATCAGATGTTTCAGAAATGTTGGAAGAATTGGGACTAGACCTTGAATCTGGAGAAGAAAGTAATGAATCAGAAGATGACCTGAGCAACTTTACTTCATCTCCAACTACAGCCTCCAGGCCTTCAAAAAAGAAGCCAGTATCCAAACATGAACTTGTGTTTGTAAGTGGTATTCTCCAGTCAGCTTTAAGATTTGTAACTAGTGTACTAATATTTGCAGCTTTGGTGACTTATTTTTCTCGAACCACTAAGACTGCTTATTGAATAAGACAAAATGGCAATGTACTGTGTTATATAAGCTGAACTGCCTCTTCATTTACCATAAATGTTCCTGTTATTTTTTCAGAATGAACTTACTAATAATTACCTGTTGGTTTGCTGTTAATTATCCTCCCTCCCTTCTTTTGTGATGATATATTGGTGCAAGTAGACAGATTTACGTTTCTGGAAGCAGTCTCTGGGTTTATGCCCCAAGGTAAAATTAATCTGGCAAGGTCTTTGTTTTTCACCTGCATCAGTTGCATACATCATCACATTTCTGATCAGTAAGAAGAGGCAGCCAGAAGGGAGATAAGGGTTTTCATTAGACCAGGTAGAATGAACATGGCAGAAAATAGAATAGGACAACATATCTTTTTATTTAAATACATAGGTAACAAAGAAAATATCAAATTATTCATACCTGGTAAAAGGTAATATGTAATGTGTCTTGTTTTAAAGTTTGTTAAGGATAAAAAATACAGGTGATATATTACTCCTGCTCTCAAACTTATTTTGACAGGTTGACACCAAAGGAGTGGTAAAACGTTCTTCTCCAAAACATTGTCAGGCTGTCTTAAAACAGCTGAACGAACAGAGACTTTCCAACCAGTTCTGTGATGTTACTTTGTTAATTGAAGGAGAAGAGTACAAAGCGCATAAATCTGTTTTGTCAGCAAATAGCGAGTATTTTCGAGATCTTTTTATTGAGAAAGGAGCTGTTTCCAGTCATGAGGCTGTGGTGGATCTTTCTGGTAAGGGTTTTCTATTACTCTTGTTTTTTGCTTGTAATGACATTCTAGAAGAGGGGGATATGTGTGTCTTCCACACAGACTTTATGCCAAAGTAAGAGAAGCCCATTTACAGCAGTAGACTAAGCTGAACTGAAAAGGTTCTTTTTAGCAAGATTTCTGTGGTAGAGTTATGGAAAAGGGTGTCATTTCCTTTCACTACCTCTTAAGTGAGACAGTTATAGCAGAAGAAGAATTTCTGGGATTTAAACTGTTAAAAACAGTTTGAGCTAAATCCATAAGTGCAACAAAATTATTACATTAAATGAATATGTTATTTAAAAATTGATTGTTTAAGCTAGGTGTGGTGGTGCATGCCTGTAGTCTCACCTACTCGGGAGGCTGGGATGTGAGGCTCGCTTAAGGTCAGGAGCTCCAGACTGTAGTGTCATTGTACCTGTGAATAGCCACTGCTCTGCAGACTGGGCAATGTAACAAGACCCTGCCTCTAAAAATAAAAAGTAAATAAAAATTGACTGTTTATGTCTTATTTTGTGGGACATGTAATCGTATTTTGTAAGTCTTTTGGTTTTTAAAGATTAATCATTAGAGTTTAAGTTCAATAATCAAATTATCAATATAGAAAAGTTAAAATTCCAGGTTTTTTGTTTATATCATATTGTTGTTGTAAATAAATTGTTTGACTTTCTTTTGGCTTTACTAAAATTTATATATTGGCTTATGAGTCAACAAATGAAAATTTAGGAAGAATTAAAATAAGTAGCATTATTTATACATTTTCTCATAATATAAAACTTGCTTTTGAATTACTTACATCAGTAACTTTTGAATTACTTACATCACTTTGAAGTATTTTTTCCTTTTTGAAACAAAAAAGTGTCTTTATCCAGGTATGTAAATTCTTAATTATTTAACCACTGATCCTTTTATGCTTTTTTCTTTCTGGTCTTATCTCTTCTGGGAAGATACATTTTCTCTTAGCAGTAGCTTTATGGTTAGAGAAAGCAATAATAACAGCCAGACGCAGTGGCTCATGCCTGTAATCCCAGCACTTTGGGAGACTGAGGCAGGCGGATCACCTGAGGTCATGGGTTTGAGACCAGCCTGAACAACATGGAGAAACTCCGTCTCTACTAAAAATACAAAATTAGTTGGGCATGGTGGCACATGTCTGTAATCCCAGCTACTCGGGAGACTGAGGCAGGAGAATTGCTTGAACCCGGGAGGTGGAGGTTGCAGTGAGCTGAGATCATGCCATTGCACTCCAGCCTGGGCAACAAGAGCAAAACTCCATCCCCCCACAAAAAAAGAAAACACTAACAACTTTCTCTATATAAATAAATATTTATTAAACATCCACTGCATACAAAGAACTAGCCTAGGCTCAGGGGGTGTACATATGAGTAAAAACTTTTTGTAGCTTATAGTTGGCATTACATTCTAGATTTGTGGTATTTGGTTTTTTTTCTGTGTTTGGTGACTCAAAGGAGAAAATACGTCTTACACTGAGCCATCTGAATATAAAAACCCATCACAGGTTATTCTTTTGATATGTTTGCTTTGGAATTTTTTCCTATATTTCATGCATCTGGAAGCATAGTGTTGCTCTTTTCTGGTTTCTCAGCAATTTATAGCAAATGAAATGTCTGCCTGAAAAAAACTACAGCACAGCATCCTAATATTCCAACATAATACATCATTTAATCTTCATTCCGTATGCATATTTTTGTATATTGTTCAGCAAATATTATGTGAGCCAATCATAGGTGAAATAGACATTATTTTACAAATATGTTTGATTTAAATATTAAGTAGATAAGGCCTGGGCATAGTGGCTCACGCAGGTAATCCCAGCGCTTTTCAAAGCTGAGGCAGGTGGATTGCTTGAGCTCAGAAGTTCGAGACCATCCTGGGCAACATGGTGAGACCCTGTGACTACCAAAATTTACAGAAATTAGCCAGGCATGGTGTCACATGCCTGTAGTCCCCGCTACTTGGGAGGCTGAGGTAGGAGGATCACTTGACCCCAGAAAGCAGAGGTTGCAGTGAGCCGAGACTGCTCCACTGCGCTCCAGCCTGGGCAACAGAGCCAGACCCTGTCTTAACAGCAAAATGTTTTTATCTTAAGTGGGTCATTTACGGTATCTTAGTCTGCCATACTCCTGGATGTTGAAGTGCCCCCCATAATTTTTCCTTCTGCTATAATTGTCCATTTCATTTGAGAGAGAGGAGATTTTTATAAAGTTTTTAAATTGTAAAAAAAAAAAAAAACAAAATGTACCCTCTTCATGATTTTTCCTTTTTATTTATTTTTAGATAGTCCCTGAAACAGAATAGGTTCAGAGAGGCTCCCTCCTTTTATTGTTAGTTGACATGTAATAATTGTACATATTTATGGTGTGCAAAATGATATTTTGGTACATGTATACAATTAGTAATGATCAAATGAGGGTAATTAGGATATACCTATCACCTCAAACATTTAGCTTTCTTTGTTGAAAACATTCAAAATTCTTTCATCCTTTTTTTTTTTTTAGACAGAGTCATTCTGTCACCCTAGGCTAGAGTGCAGTGGTGCAGTCATGGGCTCAAGTAATTCTTGGGCTCAAGCAATTTTCTTGCTTCAGCCTCCCGTGTAGTTGGGGCCACAGGTGCACACCATCTCGTCCAACTAATTTTTCGATTTGTTTGTTTATAGAGATGGAGTCTCACTTTGTTGCCCAGGCTGGCCTTGAACTCCTGGACTCCTCCTGCCTCAGCCTCTCAAGGCACTGAGATTACAGGGGGTGAGCCACCATGCCAGGCTTCTTGTACCTTTTTTAACATATACCATAAACTGTTGTTAACTATATACCCTGCAGTGCTATAGAACACTAGAAGATGTTCCTTCTATCTAGCTGTGATTTTGTATCTATTAACCAGCCTCCTCCTACACTCCCCTCCTCTCTCCCTGCCCATCTTCTTATAACCATAACTCTTCTCTCTACTTGTATAATCTAAGGATTTTTTTAGCTCCCCCATATGAGTGAGGACATTTGGTATTTATCTTTCTGTCCTTATTTTACTTAGCACAGTGTTCTCCAGGTTTATCATGTTGCTGCAAATGACAGAATTTCATTCTTTTTTACGGCTGAATAATATTCCATTGTGTATATTTACGACATTTTTTTCCATTCATCTGTTGATGAACATGTAGGTTGATTTCATTTCTTGGCCATTGTGAGTAGTGCTGCAATAAACATGGGGTGCAGGTATCTCTTTGATATAATTTCTTTTCTTTGGGTAGGTACCCAGTAGTGGGATTGCTGGATCATATGATAGTTATATTTTTAGTTTTTTGAGGCACTTCCATACTGTTTTTCATCCTGGTGTACTAATTTAGATGTTTACCAACAATGTATAAGAGTTCCATAACGATTATTATTATTATTACTATTATTACTTTTTTTTTTTTTTTTGAGATGGCATTTCACTCTTGTTGCCCAGGCTGGAGTGCAATGGTGCAGTCTCGGCTTATTGCATCCTCCGCCTCCTGGGTTCAAGCAATTCTCCTGCCTTAGCCTCCCAAGTAGCTGGGATTACAGGTACCCACCACCACGCTCGGCTAATTTTTGTATTTTTAGTAGAGATGAGATTTCACCATGGGCCAGGCTGGTCTCGAACTCGTGATCCCAGGTGGTCCACCCACCTCAGCCTCACAATGTGCTGGGATTACAGGCGTGAGCCACCACGCCCGGCTGTTACTATTTTTTGAGACAGTCTTGCTCTGTCGCCCAGGTTGGAGTGCAGTGTGCACCATCTCGGTTCACTGCAACCTCCATCCACCTTCTGGATTCAAGTAATTCTCCTGCCTTAGCCTCCTGAGTAGCTGGGATTACAGGTGTACGCAACAATGCCTGACTAATTTTTGTAATTTTAGTAGAGACGGTGTTTTGCTGTGTTGCTAAGGCTGGTCTCGAACTCCTGACCTCAAGCAGTCTGCCCGCCTGAGCCTCCCAAAGTGCTGGGATTACAGGCGTGAGCCACTGCACCCGGCCATAATGATTTTTTAAGTGTACACTTCAGTAGTATTAACTATATTCACATTGTCCTGTAATAGATCTCGACAATCTTTTTATTTTGCAAAATTGTCCATTTCATTTGATTAAAATGTTCTGCGGGGAATGTGTGTGTAAAAAAGATTGGAGGTGGCCAGGTGCGGTGGCTCATGCCTGTAATCCCAGCACTTTGGGAGGCCGAGGCAGGTGGATTACAAGGTCAAGAGATCGAGACCATCCTGGCTAACATGGTGAAACCCCGTCTCTACTAAAAATACAAAAAATTAGCCAGGCGTGGTGGTGGGCGCCTGTAGTGCCAGCTAACTCGGGAGGCTGGGGGAGGAGAATCCCTTGATCCCAGGAGGCGAAGGTTGCAGTGGGCTGAGATTGCACCACTGCACTCCAGCCTGGTGACAGAGTAAGACTCCATCTTAAAAAAAAAAAAAAAAAAAAAGATTGGAGGTAAACATGGAATACCAAAATTATTTGCCTGTTCTCTTTTGATGGTAGGATTGTAAGTGATTTTTTTTTTTTTTGAGACAGCGTGTTGCTCTCCACCCAGGCTGGAGTGCAGTGGCATAATCTCAGCTCACTGCAGCCTTGACCTCCTGGGCTCAAGCGATTCTCCCACTTCAGCCTCCCGAGTAACTGGAACTACAGGTGCGCATCACCATGCCTGGCTAATTTCTTTTGTAATTTTTGTAGAGACAGGGTTTCACCATGTTGCCCAAGCTGGTTTTGAACTCCTGATCTCAGGCAATGTCTCTGCATGCCCTCCCAAAGCTCTGGGACTACAGGTGTGAGTCATTGCACCCAGCCTATAAGTGATTTTTTTGTTTTGTTTTAGTTTCTTTTTCTTTTATGGTATTTAAAATAAACCTATGACCAGTATCTTTGTAAAAACGGTATTAGCTATTTAAAATGCTATTTGGAGCAATGCTAATGTTTTCATGGAAAATTTTTCTTATGAATTTAAACTTAGAAATTTAAAGGGTAGGCCAGGCACGGTGGCTCATGCCTGTAATCCCAGCACTTTGGGAGGCCAAGGTGATTGGATCGCTTGAGGCCAGGAGTTTGAGACCAGACTGCCCAACATGGCAAGACCATGTCTCTACTGAAAATTCAAAAGTTAGCTGGGCATGGTGACACACACCTGTAATCCTAGCTACTCGGGAGGCTGAGGCACGAGAATTGCTTGAACCCAGGAGGTGGATGTTGCAGTGAGCTGAGATCTCACCACTGCACTACAGCCTGGGCGACAGAGCAGGACTCTGTCTCAAGAAAAAAAGAAATTTAAAGGGTATTGGGTACATTATTTTGTTAGTATGTGATTGTTTTAAAGGAATTTAATGATTTACCTTAAACTTGGTCTCATAATTTGTAGCAGCATTAATATGGTTTCAGCCTATTTAAGAATTAGCTTCCCGGCCGGGTGCAGTGGCTTACGCCTGTAATCCCAGCACTTTGGGAGGCTGAGGTGGGTGGATCACCTGAGGTCAGGAGTTCGAGACCAGCCTGACCAACATGGAGAAATCCCATCTCTACTAAAAATACAAAATTAGCTGGGTGTGGTGGTGGGCGCCTATAATCCCAGCTACTCGAGAGGCGGAGGCAGGAGA
This sequence comes from Trachypithecus francoisi, assembly GCF_009764315.1. Taxonomy (NCBI): domain Eukaryota; kingdom Metazoa; phylum Chordata; class Mammalia; order Primates; family Cercopithecidae; genus Trachypithecus; species Trachypithecus francoisi. Next base: position 87,567,672 of record NW_022681453.1, read on the forward strand.
ACTGCATGAACCTGGGCGGCGGAGGTTGCAGTGAGCCAAGATTGTGCCATTGCACTCCAGCCTGGGCATCAAGAGCGAAACTCCATCTCAAAAAGAAAAGAATTAGCTTTCCCAGGAATGGCTGAATTCACCATAATGATAATGTTGATGTGGAGTCCCCTCAGGTTTCAGCCTGAGTCCTAACATCTCACAGTTTAAGACTTCTCTCTGTATGCTTGTTCATCCTTCGTAGGTTCTTTTGCATAAAGTACCACACTTTACATACCTTGAGTCAGAACTGAAAATTACAGCAAATATGACTCTCAATTGTATATTTAAAAATCTCTAAGATAAATTATTGTATGAGAAAAGCAAAGTGCAGAAAAGTATGTGTAATATGACACCTAGTGTGAGAAGGCGGAATTAGAATATTTGCCTCCGTCTGGGTATGGTGGCTCACATCTGTAATCCAAGGACTTTGAGATGCCAAGGCAGGAGTAGCCCTTCAGGCCAGGAGGTTAAGATCAGCCAAGACAACATGGGGAGACCTCCATCTCCACAAAATATGAAAATAACCAGGTGCATGCCTGCCCTGCTACTCAGGTGGCTGAAGCAGGAGGACTGCTTGAGCCTGGGAGGTCCAGGTTACAGTGAGCCATGATGAATCCACTGCACTTCAGCCTGACACAGCAAGGGCCTGTCTCAAAGTACCTAAATGAAAAAATAAGGCGAGGTGCGGTGGCTCACGCCTGTAATCCCAGCACTTTTGGAAGGCCGAGGCAGGCGGATCACAAGGTCAGGAGATCGAGATCATCCTGGCCAATATGGTGAAACCCCATCTCTACTAAAAATACAAAAATTAGCTGGGCATGGTGGCTCGTGCCTGTAGTCCCAGCTACTCAGGAGGCTTAGATTAGAGAATTGCTTGAACCTGAGAGTCGGGAGGTTGCAGTGAGCCAAGATTTCGCCACTGTACTCCATCCTGGCCACAGAGCAAGACTCCGTCTCAAAAAATAAATAAATACATAAATACATAAAAATATTGACGTGGCTGTATAACAAAATTCTGGAGAGCTATACAAATTCTTAATCATTCTGGATATGGACATAGAATTATCACTGTGTAATCTTTTTTCTGATTTTTGATTCATATGAATATTAAGAATTAAAAATGGCTTTTGAAAGTGAATCATTGAGAAATTTAGAAAAGAAACTGACTTTGTTTTCCCACAGAAGAATGTAATACCTCACGTATATAGTAATTATTTCATTCCTTAGACCTGGTATATGCAAACTGCAGCCCAAGGACCACTCTTCCCTTCCTTCCCTTTTTGTAAAGAAGGTTGTATTGGAACACAGCCACGTCCATTGGTGTACATCTGCTTTCCAGCTTCAGTGGCAAAACTGAGCTGTTTTAGCAGACATCTCATGGCCTGCAATATTTATTGTCTTACTCTTAACAGACAAATGTTGCTGACCTCTCCCTTAGGTATTGTTTTTTTACTTTTAGTCATAGAATACTTTGTTCAATAACATTTTTATATGGACCACTATTACTTGGAAGTACAGGTATATTTACTGAAGTGAGATTAGGGGACATGTTGGTTGAACCCTGCCACTCACCTGCCTTCCTCTTTTTTTTAACCCTCCATCCTCCAGCAGCTGTTTCTTGAGGGGAATTTGAGGAATCCCCAGGGTTCTAAGGAGTACGGTTTGAAAATGACTGCCTTATAGCAACTCTTGAGGTAGTAAGTCTGATACTGTTTTCTGTGTTAGGTACTGAGACTAAGCTCATACAAATGAGTTAGTCCAGGTTTAATAAGAAACCAGAACAAAATGCAAATCCAGGGATGATTAGTTGCAGAACAAATGGTCATATTTGCCTTTGAATTATATTTTATATTGTCATAATTCTGTTTTGTTTCATTGGTAATTGACTTTTTTGTCTTTACCTTCTTTATATTCATACAGGTTTTTGTAAGGCCAGCTTCCTTCCTTTACTGGAATTTGCCTATACTTCTGTACTAAGTTTTGACTTCTGTAGCATGGCTGATGTAGCCATCTTAGCTCGTCATCTTTTCATGTCAGAAGTCTTAGAGATTTGTGAAAGTGTACATAAGCTAATGGAAGAGAAGCAGCTAACAGTATATAAGAAGGGTGAAGTACAAACAGTTGCATCCACCCAGGACTTACCAGTACAGAATGGAGGTACAGCACCTCCTGTGGCTAGCAATGAGGGAACCACAACAACTTTATCTACTGAACTTGGGGATTGTGAAATTGTACTGCTGGTAAATGGAGAATTGCCAGAAGCTGAGCAGAATGGAGAGTTAGGACGACAGCCTGAGCCCCAGGTTTCTTCAGAGGCTGAAGCTGCCCTGTCATCTGTAGGATGTATAGCTGATTCCCATCCTGAAATGAAGTCTGTTGATTTAATAACAAAAAACAACCAGACAAAACTGGAAACTTCAAGCAACAGAGAAAATAACACAGTTTCTAATATACACCCTAAACTTTCAAAAGAGAATGTAATTAGTAGTTCACCAGAGGATAGTGGTGTGGGATATGATATATCAGCTGAGGATATCTGTGCCGAAGACATTCCAAAACGTAGGCAGAATGTTGACCAACCTTCAAAAGATCAGGAAAATGTAGTGGCATCAACAGCAAAGACAGACTTTGGCCCTGATGATGATACTTACAGAAGCAGGCTTCGACAACGTTCTGTTAATGAAGGGGCATATATTCGACTACACAAGGGAATGGAGAAAAAGCTGCAGAAACGGAAAGCCATTCCCAAGTCAGCAGTTCAACAGGTATGATGTAAGAAGGGTTGGCCTTTGTAGTTTTAGCTTTAGGTTGAAAGCATTGTATTGATGAACTTATGGCTATAGTGAAAATTATTTGGGAGGTGAGACAGGTACAAGGTAGCAACTTAATGTTTTAAATGCCAGTAGTAATAATGTGAATTTGAAATCTTTTTGTTAGAAATTTACAACATGTCTTTCAAAATTAAAATTGAGTGGATTTACTTAGATTGTGATTTCTATCCCTTATTAGGTGGCTCAGAAGTTAGTTCAAAGAGGAAAGAAGATGAAACAGCCAAAAAGAGATGCTAAAGAGAACACTGAAGAAGCATCTCATAAATGTGGAGAATGTGGAATGGTTTTTCAGAGACGATACGCCCTTATAATGCACAAACTGAAACATGAAAGAGCTAGAGATTACAAATGTCCGGTAAGTATTTGGAAAGCTAATTGAAGATAACTCTAATCCATAATATATAGAATCCAACTTACTGCTTGGTTATCTTTTCACTTGTATTCTATGTCTTTTATGACTGTAAGAGTCATCTTTTGATTTAAACGTGCATGTCATTTACTTGCCTCCCCAAAATATTCAGTGATTTATCTCTGCTTCCTCCCAATACCATAGAAGTAAGACAACAGTGAAAAGATCATTTTAAAAATGTAACTCATAAAAAGACAGAACAGGAAATCTTGAAACAACTAAATTCTGGATACAAATAAATAGATGGAGTAACTTATTCAGCAGATTTGAAAGTGTTCACTTCAAGGTTTTCAGTGGGGAAAGCTAAGAATCAACCCAAATTGAATTGTAGAACCACCAAAATGTCTCAGGAATTAGTAGTGCTAGCTACCTTGAAAATAGAGCAATTAACTCACTACCCCTGTCCCCTTAGCCAAAGATCCATCTTCTACTCCCTGGAAAGGATAAAACCATAACTATGGTTTTATGTACTATGTACAGTGAAGCTAAGTGTACTGTACTCAAAACAGGGAGGAGTAAAAGCATACTGAATGTTAAGTTGTTTTTTTTTGGAAACGGAGTCTTGTTCTGTCAACCAGGCTAGAGTGCAGTGGCGCAATCTTGGCTCACTGCATCCTCCACCTCCCAGGTTCAGGCGATTCTCCTGCCTCAGCCTCCTGAGTAGCTGGGACTACAGGCATGAGCCACCATGCCTGGCTAATTTTGTGTTTTTAGTAGAGACAGGGTTTCACCATGTTGGCCAGGCCAGTCTCAGACTCCTGAGCTACCGCGCCTGGCCCAACTTCTTTCTTTTCTCAAGTCCCAGGGTATAGGTATCTACACCCTTAACCATAAAGCAAAAAGATTTCTCAGAGATGAAAAGTCTGAAGCCCAACAGCAAAAGACAACTACTGACTAAAGCTCATGGTTGACAACAGTCCCCTCCCCATTTACATGGAAATTCCAGTGAATTTTTTAATGTCTTATTCTGAAATATGAACAGATATTAGGGATTATTGGCTCATGACAAAAGATTTCAAGAAAAACAACTTTGGCTGGGCGCAGTAGCTTGTACCTATAATTCTAACATTTTGGGAGGCCAAGGCAGGCAGATTGCTTGAGCTCAAATTTCAAGACCAGCCTGGGCAACATGGTGAAACCCTCGTCTCTACAAAAATACAAAAATTAACTGGGCATGGTGGCACACACCTGTAGTCCCAGCTACTTGTGGGGGGCTGAGGCAGGAGGATGGCTTGAACCCAGGAGGTCAAGGCTACAGGAAGCCAAGATTGCCCCACAAAGTGAGACCCTGTCTCTAAAAAGAGGAAAGAAAAAAAAAAAAAGACAACTTTGAGTAATGGTAAGACTAGCAAGAAAAGAAAACTAAAAAGAAAAGAACTTGAGAACGTATGATTTATGTAAGAGATAAATGAAAAAATTAAGTTTACAAAACAGCCAGGTACTATGGTTTTTGTTTTTGTTTTTCTTGAGACGGAGTTTCGTTCTTGTTGCCCAGGTTGGAGTGCAATGGCACGATCTCTGCTTCCCAGATTGAAGCAGTTCTCCTGCCTCAGCCTCCCGAGTAGCTGAGATTACAGTCATACACCACCATACCCGACTAATTTTGTATCTTTAGTAGAGATAGAGTTTCTCCATGTTGGTCAGGCTGATCTCGAACTCCTGATCTCAGGTGATCTGCCTGCCTCAGCCTCCCAAAGTGCTGGGAGTACAGGCGTGAGCCTCTGCGCCCAGCGGTACTATGTTTTTAAAAGGACACATTGAGGCTGAGCGTGGTGGCCTATACCTGTAATCCGAACACTTTGGGAGGCAGAGATGGGAGAATCACTTGAGCCCAAGAGTTCAAGACCAGGCTATATAGCGAGACCCTCTCTGTACAAAAAAAAAATTTTTTTTAAATAAAAGGTCATATTGACTGGTCCGAAGTTAGTGAGTTATCTCGATTGTTCACAGTTACAGATCAAACTCCTTGTTCTACTCTACCCCCTTCTCACTTCTGCACTTGACTAGTGTAAAAAAAAAAAAAAGCCTAAAAAATTATTAATATGAACGGTACATTAAATTAACTAAAGAGTTTTTTAGGAATAAAATATATACCATATAAAAAATCTCACAAAAGTTGGAAAATATAACTGATGAAATCTCCCAGAAAATAGAGCAAAAAGAAAAGTTAGAAATTGGGAGTGAAAGAAAATAATATTATTGGTCTAAGATATTCAGTATACAAGTATTATTTGCAAACAGATCATGGAAAAAAATATAAAGAAAAATTTCAGAACTTAAGGATATAGAAGTTTCTGTGTTAAAGGAGTACACTGAATGCCCAGAACAGTGAATGAAAATAAAACTGTATTAAAGTACATTATAAAATTTCAGAATCAGTGGACAAAAATAAAATTAGTTAGTTGCCAGAGGGAAAACAATAACATTGTCAGTCTCATAAAAAGGATAAGGATCAGAATGGCTTTAGGTTTTTCAACAACAGCAACAGAAACTAGAAGACAAAGCCACCATGTGTTTAAAATCTAAAGAGAAATGATTTCTGACTTAAATTCTTATAGCCAATCAGTCAAACTTTTAATTATAATGGTAGAATAAGAATATTTTCAGACATGCCAGGTCTCAAAATTATTACCTCCCAAATTTTCTCAGGAAGCTGTTGACAGACAGTTTCACTAAAATGAGCAAGATAGGTTAAATGGAAAACATGGCATCCAGTTCAACAGAGTCCGAGGGATTCATCAAGACAATAGTGAAGGGAGATCCCAGGATGAAGCTATGTATCAGGTATAGGGAACAATTAGCCCAGGATATAATTTTTTTTTTTTTTTTTTTTTTTTTGAGGTAGGATCTTGCTCTGTAGCCCAGGCTGGAGTGCAGTGGCACTATCACAGCTCACTGAAACCTCCACAGCCCGGGCTCAAATGATCCTCCTGTCTTAGCCTCCCAAATAGCTGGGACCACAGGCATGCACCACCATTCTTGGCTTTTTGTATTTTTTTTGTAGAGACAGGGTTTTACCATGTTGCCTAGGCTGGTCTTAAACTCCTGGACTCAAGTGATCTACCCTCTTTAGCCTCCCAAATGCTGGGGTTACAGGCGTAAGCCACCACAACCAGCCGAGGACATAATGATTTGACAGAGATTTCCAAAAAGGTGATGGGTTTTAAATCTCCTCCCAGTGCAGTTGGGGGCAGAGTTTGGCAAATTAGTAAGTGCAAAGAGAAATAAGAAGTAAGAAAGGAAAAAGAATTACAGTGTACTGTATGTGGCCCAGTGGTAATAATATTTACATCCTAAAAATGTAAGCCTTGAAATTGGTCTACTCAAGAATATGATATAGGTATATTGATAAAGAGGGGTAATGGAAATCATTTACATATCTAAGTAGAGAGTAGAGGAGTGAAAATGCAAATCAACTTCCATTATGTGTGTTCATAGAGTTACAAAGAGAAGCACCAAGAGAGAGTCATACAAGCACAGCTGCACTTAAAAACAAAGTCAGAGATAACTCTAGAAGCAAAATATGGTGGAGATGGTTGGCCAGGAGACCAGTTTTACTTGTTGTTTTAAAAAAACAAGTTTTCCACAGGTTAAGCATATATAACTTTGATTTTAAAAAGAACAAAATTTTCTTGAATCTTCAACTATGAGATAAAATCCAAGGGCCATCAATCACAGCCTTACCTTTCTATTTCCAGCCCCTACTTCTGTTCCACCTGACAACTATTAGTACTCATGCTGATGATAATATTCTTCTGGCTTCGTTTTACCATTCCTGAAAGACCCGTTTCAAGCCCAACCTTGTTGATATAAATCTTGTGCTATTGTTAGACTTTAGCCTCTTCTGAATAGGAATTGAGTCTTATCCCTTTTATCTTTACAATCTAGTGCCTATTTTTTTTACATAGTATATGTGTTTATTGATTTATATAATTGTAACAAAAAGTTCAAATATGAGTTGAGCTTCAGTTAACATTTTGTAATGGAAATACATTTAGAGAGAATTTTATTTTTCTTTTAGTTGTGTAAAAAACAGTTTCAATACAGTGCCTCTTTGCGAGCACATCTTATTCGTCATACCAGAAAAGATGGACCCTCTTCATCCTCGTCCAATTCCGCATCTAATGAAGCGTCGGGAACGTCATCTGAGAAGGGCAGAACCAAGCGGGAATTTATATGTTCCATATGTGGAAGAACATTACCTAAATTATATTCTCTCCGAATACATATGTTGAAGCACACAGGTGTAAAGCCACATGCATGCCAGGTAAAGCTATAACGTTTATTTTGCTATTTAAAAAACATTAGAACTTAACTATGGGTGCCAAAGAGACTGGTGGGATATGTATTCTCAAGTCACTCTCATATTTGTAAAATGTCAGGGAAATTTATGACTTCTTTATTGCCTAGACCAAAGGTGATTCCCTATTGTGTTTTTTAATTTGCTCTCTGAAGTTGTAATTTGAATCTGTTTAAGACATTTGTGAAAACTTAACTAGGGTCCAGAGGATGTATAGGGTGAAAAATAACCAATTTATCATCCCCATCATTCCTTAACCTTCAACTAGACCAACCCAGACTGGGAAGGAACCCATGGCTTAAACAAATCTCTGTGGTCCGTAAAAGTTCTGCCTAAGCTGTGTTCCTTTCTAGAGCTAAGGATTGAGAGTACCTAAATGCCAAAATACTACTCAAGGGCGATGAATCTTGTGATTAGCCAGCTTTGGGCTGTTTGGAATGGTGAAAAATTTCTAGTCGCACTTGTAGCCTTATATATATGATTCACTTTGGGGTTTTTTGTCTCTTTTGAGACAAGGTCTTGTTCTGTCTCTCAGGCTGGAATGTAGTGGCATGATCACGGGTCACTGCAGCCTCCCTCTCTCAGAGGCTTAAACCATCCTCCCACCTTAGCCTCCCAAGTAGGTGGGACTACAGGTGTGCACCACCATGCGTGGCTAATTTTTTTATATTTTGTGGAGATGGGGCCTAACTATGTTGCCCAGGCTGGCCTCAAACTCGTGGGCTCAAGTAGTCTTCATTCCTCAGGCTCACAAAGTACTGGAATTACAGGCGTGAGCCACTATGCCAGGCCTGACTCAGTATTTTTATTAAAAAACAGTTTGGGCCGGGCGCGGTGGCTCAAGCCTGTAATCCCAGCACTTTGGGAGGCCGAGACGGGCGGATCACGAGGTCAGGAGATCGAGACCATCCTGGCTAACACGGTGAAACCCCGTCTCTACTAAAAATACGAAAACTAGCCGGGCGAGATGGCGGGCGCCTGTAGTCCCAGCTACTCGGGAGGCTGAGGCAGGAGAATGGCGTAAACCTGGGAGGCGGAGCCTGCAGTGAGCTGAGATCCGGCCACTGCACTCCAGTCCGGGCAACAGAGCGAGACTCCGCCTCAAAAAAAAAAAAAAAAAAAAAAAACAGTTTGGAACCAATGGGATTTTTTTCTTTTTTCTTTCTGTATTTTAATAGTTTTTGGGGAACAGGTGGTGTTTGTTTACTTGGATAAGTTTTTTGGTGGTGTTTTCTGAAACTTTGGTGTACCCATTACTTGAACAGTATACACTATACTCAGGGTGTAGTCTTTTATGCCTCACCCCCAACTCACCCTTTCCCCCAAGTCCCCAGAGTACATTGTATCATTCATAGCTTAGCTCCCAATTATGAGTGAGAACATAATGATGTTTGGTTTTCCATTCCTGAGTTACTTCATTTGTAGTAGTGGTCTCCAATCATTTGAACCTGGGAGGTGGTGGTTGCAGTGAGCCGAGGTGGTGCCACTGCACTCCAGCCTGGACAACAAGAGCAAAATTCCATCTCAAAAAAATGAATTAATTGGCCGGGTACAGTGGCTCATGCCTGTAATCCCAGCACTTTGGGAGACTGAGGCAGGTGGATCACAAGGTCAGGAGATTGAGACCATCCTGGCCAACATGGTGAAACCCCGTCTCTACTAAAAATACAAAAAATTAGCCAGGCATAGTGGAACACACCTGTAATCCCAGCTACTCGGGAGGCTGAGGCAGGAGAATCGCTGGAACCCGGGAGGCAGAGTTTGCAGTGAGCCGAGATCACACCACTGCACTCTAGCGTGGGCGACAGAATGAGACTCCATCTCAAAAAAAAAAAAGTAGGCCGGGCGCGGTGGCTCAAGCCTGTAATCCCAGCACTTTGGGAGGCCGAGACGGGCGGATCACGAGGTCAGGAGATCGAGACCATCCTGGCTAATACGGTGAAACCCTGTCTCTACTTAAAAATACAAAAAACTAGCCGGGCGACGAGGCGGGCGCCTGTAGTCCCAGCTACTCGGGAGGCTGAGGCAGGAGAATGGTGTAAACCCTGGAGGCGGAGCTTGCAGTGAGCTGAGATCCGGCCACTGCACTCCAGCCTGGGTGGCAGAGCAAGACTCCGTCTCAAAAAAAAAAGTAATTTTAAAAAGAGTAGTGGTCTCCAATTCCATCCAGGTTGCTGCAAATGCCATTGTTTTGTTCATTTTTATGACTGAGTAGTATTCCATGGTATATATATACACATTTTCTTTATCTGCTCATTGATTTACGGGCATTTGTGCTGGTTTCATATTTTTGCAACTGTGAATTGTGCTGTTGTAAACATGCATGTGCAAGTATCTCTTTCAATGAGATTTTTTAAAGACAGGGTCTTTCTTGTTTTATTACCCAGACGGGAGTACAGTGGCGTTATCTTAACTCACAGTAAACTCGAACTCCTGGTTTCAAGCAATCCTGCATCAGCCAGCCAAGTAGCTAGGACTTCAGGTGCATGCCACCACACCCACCTAATTTTTTTTTTTTTTTTTAATTTTTATAGAGACAAGGGTCTTGCTATATTGCCCAGGCTGCTCTTGAACTCCTGGTCTCAGGCTGTTCTCCCACCTGGGCCTCCCAAAGTGCTGGGATTATAGGCATAAGTCACTGTGCCTGGCCTCCAGTGAGGTTTTTTTATATTTCTCTCTTTTATACCTTTTTATTATTTTAGAAGAGAGTGGGCTGAACCCACATGTACCCTTCACCCAACCTCAGTAGTTACCAGCTCGTGGTACATGTGTTTTATGTATACTATTACTCACTATGCTACTCCCACCCCCACCCCCACCCCGCCAGGTTTGTTTGTTTTGGTTTGGTTTTTTTTTGGAGGTAGGGTCTCACTCTGTCCCCCAGGCTAGAGTGTAGTGGCGCGATCTTGGCTCACTGCAACCTCCACCTCCCGGGTTCAAGCCATTCTCCTGCCTCAGCCTCCCGAGTAGCTGCAACTACACCCGCACGCCACCACGCCCAGCTAATTTTTTGTATTTTAGTAAAGATGGGGTTTCACCATGTTGCCCAGGCTGGTCTTGAATCCCTGAGCTCAGGCAATCCAACCACCTCAGTCTCCCAAAGTGTTAGGGTTACAGGCATGAGTCACCGTGCCCGGCTCCACCAGTTATTTTGAAGCCAAGTCCTAAGGATCACTTTATTTGTAAATTTATGTATTTTTTTTGTTTTTTGTTTTTGAGAAAGATTCTTGCTCTGTCACCAAGGCTAGAGTGCAGTAGCGCGATCTTGGCTCACTGCAACCTCCGCCTCCTGGGTTCAAGAGATTCTCCTACCTCAGCCTCCTGAGTAGTTGGGATTACAGACGCCTGCCAGCACACCTGGCTAATTTTTGTTTTTTTTTTTTTTTTTAGTAGAGACAGGGTTTCACCATGTTGACCAGGCTGGTCACGAACTCCTGACCTCAAATGATCCACCTGTCTCGGCCTCCCCAAGTGCTGGGATTACAGGCGTGAACCACCACACCCGGCCATAAATTTAAATACCAAGTATGAGTTGGGCCTCTTGTCTTTCCATGTGGCACTACTCAGAATGTGTGGTCTGTGGACGATAAGTAGAGAAATAGAGAGTAAGCATGTAGAAACTGTCATAGCAATTTGGCATTGTCACATCATTTTTAACAAAAATTTTTGTGTTTAACAAAAATTTCTCCCAGTGGATTGTGGAAAAGGAAAAAGATAATTAGTTCGTCATCACAGTTTGAAAAGCACTCTACGATAAGTAGAGAAATAGAGAGTAAGCATGTAGAAACTGTCATAGCAATTTGGCATTGTCACATCATTTTTAACAAAAATTTTTGTGTTTAACAAAAATTTCTCCCAGTGGATTGTGGAAAAGGAAAAAGATAATTAGTTCTTCATCACAGTTCGAAAAGCACAGTTGAAAAAGCACCAACATAGTTGGTGTAGCAGGAAATGGTATATTGTTCTTGATTAAGCTTCCATGTCTCTTAATATAAGGTATACTATTTACTAGTCTCAAGGATAGCATGAGGTTTGTCTGATTTTTACTATTTTGAGAGTCTCTGGTAATCACATGGATTTAAAATAACAATGTATGTTGAATACTGAATCAGAAGAGGGGCCAACTTTCAAGTTGGTTTCAACTTTCACTTTGTCATTATGTTTATTGTAAGTTAAATAATTTAAATATTTATTTAAAATAATATATTCATTTTCTCTGTCCTCGTTCTTCAGAAACAATCTCCCTTTTTGTTTTCTTGACTTAATCACCCCTGTTCTATCTTAGGTCTGTGGAAAGACTTTTATCTATAAGCATGGTCTAAAATTACATCAGAGTCTTCATCAATCCCAAAAGCAGTTCCAGTGTGAACTATGTGTTAAGTCTTTTGTTACCAAACGGAGTCTTCAAGAACATATGAGTATTCACACAGGTAATGAGAAATTTATATTGACATAGTTACATTTCATAATAATGTATGCTTTAATTATACCAGAAATTGCATTCATAAACTTATAGTCGTGTGTGCTCAATTTTGTATTGAGATAGTATTTAAAATTAAAAGCATAGGCTGGGCACCGTGGCTCACGCCTGTAATCCCAGCACTTTGGGAGGCCGAGGCAGGCGGATCACGAGGTCAGGAGATCAAGACCATCCTGGCTAACACAGTGAAACCCCGTCTCGACTAAAAATACAAAATATTAGCCGGGCGTGGTGGCAGGCTCCTGTAGTCCCAGCTACTCGGGAGGCTGAGGCAGGAAAATGGTGTGAACCCAGGAGGCGGAGCTTGCAGTGAGCTGAGATTGCGCCACGGCACTCCAGCCTGGGAGACAGAACGAGACTCCGTCACAAAAAAAATTAATTAATTAATTTTAAAAAGCGTTTTCTTAGATCTGGTTTTACAGTTATGTTTGTATATAGAATATTCATTGTTTCCCTCAGTGTAGAAAAATGTATACTAAGTATTAAAATCATGCGTAATTTAAATCCAGGCATAAAGAAGTGATCATGCTTTTAAAAAGTTAAATGGTAGGCAGACATAATTGTCAACATAGTAGTTGGCTTATATTTTTTATCCATACATACTTATTTTTAGATGTTTTAAAGCAAAAATGTGGGAATAGTCAATGAAGGGTAGATACCTGCTGCAACTTGTATTCTATTACTGTTACAATCCGTAGATCATACAACTGTATCACATTCTTTGGATCGTACCTTCTGATAGTACTATAGTTGTTGAGAGGAAATGGGGATTTTGACATGGTTTATTGTTATTCTTAGATGTCTGCCAAATGTTACAGCTTCCATGTCCCTTTGGTAAAATAACTTCTGAAATAACATAAAGAATTCTGCTAAAGGCCAGGCATGGTGGCTCACACCTGTAATCCCAGCATGTTGGGAGGCTAAGGCGGGCAGATCACGAGGTCATGACATCGAGACGATCCTGGCTAACACGGTGAAATCCGTCTCTACTAAAAATACAAAAAATTAGCAGGGTGTGGTGGCACGTGCCTGTAGTCCCAGCTGCTCGGGAAGCTGAGGCAGGAGAATGGCGTGAACCCGGGAGGCGGAGTTTGTGATGAGCCGAGATCACGCCACTGCACTCCACCCAGCCTGGGCAACAGAGTGAGATGCCATCTCAAAAAAAAAAAAAAAAGAATTTTGTTAAAAGAGGACTGATTGCTGGATATGTGACAGGGTTTTGATTTTTTCTAATAGGAGAGTCCAAGTACCTTTGCTCAGTTTGTGGAAAGTCTTTTCATAGGGGCTCTGGACTCAGCAAGCACTTCAAGAAACACCAACCAAAGCCTGAGGTTCGAGGCTATCATTGTACTCAGTAAGTATTCAGTATGTGAGGCATTCAATTAATTTAATCATGTTTTTTTTTAGTTTTCAAAAAAATATTTGAAGATAATATTAAACTGTAACTTCAGTTTACTCTTGATTTTAATGTCCTTTTTTTCTTGCCTAAGGGTTACTGTTTTTAACATCTTTGAAATGTAAGTCATTTACCATACAAATCACTCATTTAAAGTGATTTAAGATTTTCAAATGTACTACCTGGAAGTGGGGGTGTGGGAAAGAAGAGTCTCACTGCCAGCCAGTTTCTTTTCCCCGGTCCTCTTCATTTTCCAGAGCCTCCTAAAATCTCTGTTATGATTGAGGTAAAATTCATATAACATAAATTAGTCGGGCCAGGCACAACAGCTCAAGCCTGTAATCCCAGCACTTTGGGAGGCCAAGGCGGGCAGATCATCTGAAGTCAGAAGTTTGAGAGCAGCCTGGCCAATGTGGCAAAACCCCATCTCTACTAAGAATATAAAAATCAGCCTGTCATGGTGGTTCACACCTGTAGTCCCAGCTACTTGGGAGGCTGAGGCAGGAGAATCACTTGAACCCAGGAGGTAGGAGGTTGCAGTGAGCCAAGATCGCACCACTGCACTCCATCCTGGGCGACAGAGTGAAACCCCACCTCAAAAAAAGAAAAGAAAAAGAAAAAAAGTCATTTTAGGGTGGGCGCAGTAACTCATGTTCTGTAATTCCAACACTTCGGGAAACAGGTGGGAGGATTGCTTAAGGCCAGGAGTTCAAAACTAGTCTGGGCAGGCAGCATAGCAAGATCCTGTCTCTTAGGGGAAAAAAAAGCCAGAAGTTCTCTCTTTTGCTTTTTTTTTTTAACTTTTTGGTTCAGGGGTACATCAGAAAGCTCTCTTAACAGAGATTCAACAATTTTTTTTCTTTGTTAAACATTTATCTGGTCACTGTAAGCTTTTAGTTTTCAGAGTTCCTGGTAAGGTTGATTCTAACAGTTTGCCAGTTTATCCTCTGCTTTTGTGGAGAGATGGGTTTTTGGAGCTTTCTACTTGACATATTTGTTGATGTTACTCTAATTAGTCTTATTCTGCAACAAAGATAGTTTGTTATCAATACATTTTTAGTTATAAGTGAAAGTACACTCAACCCGAACAGGTTTGAATTAAATATAAAGTCTAGGAGTCTGGGTGGTTTAATGTAAACTGGATTCAAATTCATTAGCACTTGGTTTCTCTGAGGCACCCTATGGACAAGACAATGGCAGTGGTTTCAGTCTCACATCCTCTCAGATTCCAAATTGTCAAACTTCTTTTCTGGTAGTTCATCAAAGCCCTGAGGATTACTCCAGTTACATCAAGTTAAGTCAGTCATCCCTGAGTCAATCACTATGGCCAAAGGAATGCTTTGTTGTGGTTAACTTAGGCCCAAGTCATTTGCTCTATCCCTAGGGTCAAAGGTAAAGCCTCCCCTCAACACATAGACTAAGAGAGAGAGGGTTGAATAGGGATCTCAAAGTGGGGTCACTTAGGAGAGAGAGAGAGAATAGTAAATTTCCTCTGTAATAACCTTTGGGAACTATGCACTATTCTTTCTAAAAGATTTCTAGTAGCCTTAAGATGAAAAGAACCTAAAACTCTGTAGCCTTTATGCAAGATTGGAAAATTAGGGAATTCTTTTAAGTTGAGATCATCTTTAGGAGTTCTAAAAAACTAAAAATAATTACTGCATTCTTGGAAACTTGTTTTAAAGGAATGAGATTATCCATTTGGGTAACTGAACTTTATTGCAGATGTGAAAAAAGTTTCTTTGAAGCTAGAGATCTTCGCCAGCACATGAACAAACATCTTGGTGTGAAGCCATTCCAGTGCCAATTTTGTGATAAGTGCTATAGTTGGAAGAAGGATTGGTATTCCCATGTGAAGTCTCATTCTGTCACTGAGCCTTATAGGTGGGTAAATTTGAGAAGGAGCTGAACTTAATTGATACATGCATGTACTCTGATTATTATGACTGCTGCTTCTTTGGACAAAATAATTTGGTCTTTTCCCCTATTTTAGGTGTAATATATGTGGCAAAGAATTTTATGAAAAAGCTTTGTTCAGAAGGCATGTAAAGAAAGCTACCCATGGGAAAAAAGGAAGAGCAAAGCAAAACCTGGAACGGGTGTGTGAAAAATGTGGAAGAAAATTCACTCAGCTAAGAGAGTATAGGAGACACATGAACAACCATGAAGGTAACTATACTTGGTATAGTTATCCTTATAGAATAAAAGCCAATCCAGTAGTGATTCTCCCTTTACCAGCTCTTTCACCTTCCTTGGTAAAGGATTAATTTTATATCTTTATTCAAATGACAGAGGTGATCTTGAACCTGAGTACCTAATTATTGTGTATATATAAATAGATTCCTTTTTTAGTGAACTTAATTCTGTATCCACATTGTTATGCTGAACTAAGCTATTTGAAACCTCTGCTTTGAAGGAGTAAAGGAATAAATGAGATTATGCACAGAACCTAAAATTTGTCTCAGTCACATCTGTCCATAGGAAGATCTTTAGAGAAATCTTGTTTATTCTTTTTTTTTTTTTGGAGACAGAGTCTTGCTCTGTCACTCAGGTTGGAGTGCAGTGACGCGATCCTGGCTCACTGCAACCTCTGCCTCCCAGGTTCAAGTGATTGTCCTGCCTCAGCCTCTGGGACTACAGGCACCCGCCACCACGCCAGGCTAATTTTTGTATTTTTAGTAGAGATGGGGTTTCACCATGTTGGTCAGGCTGGTCTCGAACTGCTGACCTCAGGTGATCCACCTGCCTCGGCCTCCCAAAGTGCTGGGATTACAGGCGTGAGCCACCACGCCCAGCCCAGAATCTTGTTTATTCCAAGGAAAGCCATTGAGTCCTAAATAAAAGATTGCCACAGTCAAGATAGAAAGGCTTATGAGCTACTGTACCTTTTAATAAAAGGAAGTTTGGTAGGCAGTTTAAGTATATTTTGGTGCTTGCACCTCACTACCCATGCTTTTTTTTCTTTTTTTTAGGAGTTAAGCCATTTGAGTGCTTAACATGTGGAGTAGCTTGGGCTGATGCCCGATCTCTAAAACGCCACGTCAGAACACATACTGGTGAACGGCCCTATGTCTGTCCTGTATGTAGCGAAGCCTACATAGATGCTCGAACACTCCGTAAACATATGACAAAATTCCACAGAGACTATGTGCCTTGCAAAATTATGCTGGAAAAAGACACCCTTCAGTTTCATAACCAAGGAACTCAAGTGGCACATGCTGTTAGCATCTTAACAGCAGACATGCAGGAACAAGAAAGCAGTGGTCCTCAAGAACTTGAGACTGTGGTAGTGACGGGAGAAACTATGGAAGCTCTGGAAGCTGTTGCAGCTACTGAAGAGTATCCATCGGTATCTACACTTTCTGACCAAAGTATTATGCAAGTGGTTAATTATGTATTGGCACAACAGCAAGGACAGAAGCTATCTGAAGTTGCAGAAGCTATTCAAACTGTTAAAGTAGAGGTAGCACATATTTCAGAAGGAGAATGAGTATGTTAATGAAGATAAAAAGAAGTGACATCTCTTGTACACTGAACTCACAGAACATTTGTTTACAATTCTATGTGACTGACTGCTTGGAGTTT
Organism: Trachypithecus francoisi; assembly: GCF_009764315.1. Taxonomy (NCBI): domain Eukaryota; kingdom Metazoa; phylum Chordata; class Mammalia; order Primates; family Cercopithecidae; genus Trachypithecus; species Trachypithecus francoisi. Next base: position 87,584,703 of record NW_022681453.1, read on the forward strand.
ACATATCAAAGCTCTGGGCTGTTTGGTAACATAACATTTCCAAACATTTTGTCTGGCCAATGGGTTCTATAGAAAAGTCCATTTAGTGTAAAGAAATTGAAAACAAATCTATTAGGTTGGTGCAGTTACTTTTGCACCAACCTAATATTTGATGGCAGTGGTTTATCATGATATACCTTTTATGAATTAATGTTTATAAATGACTGTACTGAATTTAAAACTGTACAGTTTCATTTGCATTTTGACATTACTTTATTATACATTTTGCATTTAAAAGACTGCGCCAGTTGGCTTTTTTTCTGTTTTATTCTCAAAATACAGAGATTCTGTGATTTATTTGCCCTGTTTATGGATTTAAAAAAATTCTAATATAAAGCATTTCAATAGGATGCATAGGTATATTACGTTTTTTAAATGCTTTAGATCTGTGATTCTTGACTTACTATTTATTTTATCCCCTTTTAAGTCAGGGATTCTTTATTCTGTTTTAAAGCACTTAATGAGTTATATGTTGTAATCAAGTTTGCACAATATATTTATATGAGGAACCCATAAATGAATAGCTAATTTTAAAAATGCCATTAAAATGCATGAAATGCTTATTAAAACCTTACTATACTATTTCTTCAAGGCAAGCAAATTGACCATGAAAAAAGAACAAGAGTTATTTAACACTGTTGATGGGAAAATTCTCCTTGATAACATACGACAATTAATGGAAAAAAAAAATTCTCATTATTTGTAAAGAATGAACAAGTTAATGAACAAACAAGCTAGGTTTGGTATGTTTTCAGCTTTTGTTATCATGTTTAATTGTTTAATTTGGTTGAAAAACTGCAGTTGAGAAATCGGATAGCAATATAGATATTCACAGCGTCTCTGTGGATACCATGTAATTGTCAGGTAATTTCAGAATATTGAAAATTATTCAGTGCAGCCCTCATAGTATAATACTTGAAGAAATTGATTACAGTTCCACCAAATTGTTGAAGATAAATTATTTTTAAAGGTTACAAAAACGGAGTTATATTAATTCATTTGTTTGATTTTTAAATCCCACCTCCTCAAGCTATCCAATTTTCTGATTTTGAAAATAACCATGAGAGATGCCACATTTCTCTCTGGGAAACTACCACTCAAAGTATAATTGTTAAAAATTAAGCTTTTACATATTAGAAGCTGTTATAAAGTATAAAATTAAGATATAAGCAGATCATATGTAAATCATTCCTAAAGCACAAGAAAAGAATGTGCCTTGATGTACATATATTATTAAGATGCCTCTCCCAGTTTACTTTAAAAATGGCTTTAAGGATAAAGAATAAATGTGATAGCTATGCATGCATTATATATTTGCATTTGCAAATTTCCCATTGTTTTAACAGCTGTGTGGCTGACTTTCAGTTTTAAGAAGTGAATTGACATACAGCCCATAACTTTATAATGGCTGCTCATTTATCTTATCTTTCAGTTAGTGAAAAAGCATTTCAACCTGACTAAAATTTGGAATTGTGTCTTTTATGTTCCATCCTCTGTTACTAGATTTAGTTTAAAAATGGTATATGACCATTAATGTATGTCATAAACATGTAAATAAAAGATGTTGAATCTTGTTTAAAAGCATGGACTTTGGAGTGGAGCTTGTTACTATTTTCAGTTCATAAATCAGTTGTTACTTGATGTGGTATTTTTTTTTTAAAGAGAAAGGAAAAAAACACTAAAAAATAACAATTGGAGGAACACTTAATATTAAAACTTACTCTTAAATATAATTGATAGGGACAAGAGGCAAGGAAATAATGGGTAGAAGAGGGCAGTTCCCCAGCAAAAGCCTGGAAACCCATGGTCCTAAATGGGAACAGGCATTCCTGTTTCCATGTCCAAATGTTGCCTTTTGGTCCACCACGCCCCCCTATCCTGTACCCATATAAACCCTAAACCCCAGGCTCCATGAGCAGAAGAGTGGTGTGGCAGAGAAGGAGAGAAGAGAGGAGCATCTAAATGCCCAGAGGAGTTCAGCTGGGGACCGCGGCAGAGGAGATCAGCCGTGGGACAGCTAAACTCCAGGAGAAGATCTTCCCACTCCATCCCCTTTCCAGCTCCCCATCCATCCCGCTGAGAGTCATCTTTATCCGACAATAAAATCCCCCGCATCTACCATCCTTCAGTTTGTCCATGTGACCTGATTCTTCCTGGATGCTGGACAAGAACCCAGGTACTAAGAGGGCACCGAGCTAGTTAACACTTAACGCCATCTGTAGACAGCAGAGCTAAAGGAGCACTGTAACAAAGCCCCACTGTTACCCCACTGGGGCTTTGGCAGTTGAAACCACCCCCACCAGGTGCTACTGTGGGGCCAGAGCCCAAAAGTGCTCAATCTGGCTCCGGCACTTGCCCGTCTGTGTGCTTCCCCTCCTGTAAGGGGTTTGGCTGAACAGATGAGCCACGCCCCTGTCGCATGTCCTGCGAGGATATCAGAGAACTCTTCTGTTTTGCAATCTTGTCACAGGATTATTGTGCCATCAACCATCAACTTGAAATAATTTAAATTTGTAAATTATATAAATTCCATGTAGAAACAAATGTTAAGAAGGTTCCAAAACTTCAACGCAGTTTTAATGTTACCAAGAGGGCATTGTTAATTTATAACAATTCCTTTTTAGAAACATAAAGCATATTGCTGTCATGAGATGACTTCCAAAAACTAGGGGTGTCTCCTGATCAAATATGGAGGCCTTAAGCACTTTTGGCTACTTGGTACTGCTGCTGAACAATTTGAATCACTGCTGTTACTCCCTGAAATGCATGTATTGTCAATAGAAATGAAGTAATGCTCTAATAGGTTTTAATATGTTCCTTTTACTACCAAGCCAATCGGGGTTTGCATAATTGCACAAGCTACTTAAACTGTTGGATTTAGAGCTAATGCAAACCTTCAGGCTTTTTTTCTCCCCCCTGTTGTTTTCATAGCATTGGTATAAACTAGTGTGGGCATGATGTTTTTTTTGTTTGTTGTTTGAAACAGGGTCTCTGTTGCCCAGGCCAGAGTGCAGTGGTGCAAACACGGCTGTCTACAGCCTTGACCTCCTGGGCTCAAGCAGTGCTGCCTCAGCCTCCCAGGTAGTGGGGACCACAGGTGTGCACCACCATGCCCAGCTAGATAATTTCTTTATTTTTTGTAGAGATGGAGTGTTGCCATGTTGCCTAGGCTGGTCTCAAACTCCTAGGCTCAACTGATCCTCCCACCTAAGCCTTCCAGAGTGCTGGAAGCCACTACGCTGGGCCAGTGATGCTTTCCGGGCCAATGATGCTTTCTGTTCCTGATTCTTTCTTTTAAATCTCATCTTTTTGGAGGTTCCTAACAGGGGTTTTACATTCAATGCTTGGCACATATGCAGTACAAGTTAGCCTTTGCTTCCCCGATCCTATAAATTTATCAGAACTAGTTGTTGAAATGTGTGGAGCAAAGATACATAATTTCTTTAATCACTTAAAATACACCATACTTATTTTGTAGTCTATTATTTGAAGATTTCATTTTTGTTTTTTTTGTTTTTGTTTTTGGCTAGTCAAGTGAAGCAGTGGGAATGGAGAAGGAACAAAGAAATCTGTAACTGGTTGTGACCAATTAGTTACAAATACCACTGCAATTTTACCAGCCGTCTGAAGTTTTGAAGTTTAATACTACTGTTACTAGATTTTTTGTGGGTGGGGGTTGGACAGGGTCTCACTCCCATCGCCCGGGCTGGAGTGCAGTGGCACTATCATTGTTCACTGCAGCCTCGACTTCTGGGCTCAGGTGATCCTCCCACCTCAACCCCCAGACTAGCTGGGACCACAGGTGTATGCTACCACATCCAGCTCATTTTTTGTATTTCTAGTAGAGATGGGGTTTCACCATGTTATGGAGGCTGGTCTGGAACTCCTTGCTCAAGTGATCCACCCACCTCAGCCTCCCAAAGTGTTGGGATTACAGGTGTGAGCCACTGTGCCCAGCCCTTCAAGTAGTTTTATATTTGGGAGTATGAGTTCAACTCCTATAGGGCCTGCTATGGTTGAAATGTTTGTATCTTACAGAATTCATGTTGAAATTTAATCCCTAATGCAGCAGTATTGAGGTGTGGCTTTGGGGGGTGATTGAGTCATGAGGGCCTTTGCCCTCATGAATATATTAGTGCCTTGTAAAAGGGCTGGAAGCTACTAGCTTTTGCCTTATGGCCTTGTGCCATGTGAGAACACAGCAACAAGGCTCCATTTTGGAAGCAGAGAGCAGCTGTCGCCAAACACGGAGCCTAGCGGAGCCTTGATCTTGAACTTCCCAGCCTCCAGAACTGTGACAAAATAAATGTATGTTATTTATAAATTATGCAGTTTATGGTATTTTGTTATAGCAGCCCAAATGGACTAATGACCTTATTTTAGGGAATCTTACGCCACCTACCTAGGTTGAAGATAGTTCCTTCCAGATCAGTTTGTTTTCTTCTGCTAGGTTCTTGCAGGAGTATCAGTGACTAGGTACTATATTTCCATCAACTTCTCAGCCTATTGTTTCCCAGGTGAATAATTGTAAATTTGAACTCTAAACCAGTATTAGAACAAGCCTATTTGGTAGCACATCTTCAGGGTGCCATGGCTCATGCCTGTAATCCCAGCACTTTGGGAGGCTGAGGTGGGCGGATCACCTGAAGTCAGGAGTTCGAGACCAGCCTGGCTAACATGAAGCCCTGTCTCTACTAAAAATACAAAATTAGCCGGGCGTGGTGGTGCACGCCTATAATCGCAGGTACTCAGGAGGCTGAGGCAGGAAAATGGCTTAAACCTGGGAGGCAGAGGTTGCAGTGAGACGAGATAATACCATTGCACTCCAGCCTAGGCAACAAGGGCGAAACTGTGTCTGAAAAAAAAAAAAAAAACTCTTCAGGGGACGCTTTTGGCCCACCTGAAGCTCGACATGAGACAATATCCTTCTCTCTCTGGGGTGGTGCATGGATTTTTTTCTGATTTGTGTTTCTGCTGAAAGTAAAGCTCTTCATAGGGCCCAGCTTTGTGTAGAGCTGTCAGTTTCTATTCTTGTGTACCCAAATCCTGATCTCTTGTCACCGTTTGGCTGTCCAAAGCCAATCCCTTTGAGACTGGCAATCTCATCTACTAGAGGCTACTGCAGTTTCAACTCAGTTTCATATTTGTAGTCCTAGGACATTCCCTTTCTTACAAAGTAAATACTTTGACTTTCAAAGGATGTTACAGCGGAAATTTTCAGGTGTCTTAGTCTGCCAAATACTGAAAACAATGTCGTGTTGTTTTTAAAAATATTTTTACCCTCTAGTTACTCTCTTCTTTCTTCTTGGGGTGTCGTATTTTAGCAGTCTTCCTTCACATTGAACATATTTTGGCAGCGTTTTACCCTCAGTACCTTTGTCTTTCTCTCCATCTTCTCCCTTCCTGATAACCTATGACAGTCCCTTGACCTGATTTTTAACTTTTTATTCAATTATCTATTGAATTCTTTATTTCAAAAATTATATCTTTATGCTAGAATGTCCACGTTTCTTCATAGATGCTTATTTCTGCTTCCCATTTCCATTCAGCTTACTTTGCTGATTTTATTCATATGTTCATTTAAAATTCTTATTGAGCCGGGTGCAGTGGCGCACGCCTGTAATCCCAGCACTTTGGGAGGCTGAGGTGGGCGGATCACTTGAGGTCAGGAGGAGTTCGAGACCAGTCTGGCCAACATGGCAAAACCCCGTCTCTACTAAAAATACAAAAAAAATAGCCGGTGGTGATGGTGGGTGCCTATAATCCCAGCTACTAGGGAGGTTGAGGCAGGAAAATTGCTTGAACCCAGAAAGCAGAGGTTGCACTGTGTTGAGATTGTGCTACTGCACTCTAGGCTGGGCTACAGAGCGAGACTCTGTCTCAAAAAAAAAAAAAAATTGGCTGAGCATGGTAGCACGTGCCTATAATCCCAGCTACTGGGGAGGCTGAGGCAGGAGAATCGCTTGAACCAAGGAGGCGGAGGTTGCAGTGAGCCAAGATCGCGCCACTGACTGCACTCTAGCCTGGGCAACAGAGGGAGAGTCTGTTTCAAAAAAAAAAAAAGAATGTGTCTGTTCTATGTGCTGTGCTAAAAAATTATTAATTTGAATATATCACAAGTTATACTCGGATTTTACTGGAAAGTAGTCCCGATCCGGACCCCAAGAGAGGGTCCTTTGACCTCGCGCAAGATTTCGAATTCAGAGCGAGTCCATAGAGTAAAGTGAAAGCAAGTTTATTAAGAAAATAAAGGAATAGGCCGGGCGCGGTGGCTCAAGCCTGTAATCCCAGCACTTTGGGAGGCCGAGACGGGCGGATCACGAGGTCAGGAGATCGAGATCATCCCGGCTAACACGGTGAAACCCCGTCTCTACTAAAAAATACAAAAATCTAGCCGGGCGACGTGGCGGGCGCCTGTAGTCCCAGCTACTCGGGAGGCTGAGGCAGGAGAATGGCGTAAACCCGGGAGGCGGAGCTTGCAGTGAGCTGAGATCCGGCCACAGCACTCCAGCCTGGGCGACAGAGCGAGACTCTGTCTCAAAAAAAAAAAAAAAAAAAAAAAAAAGAAAATAAAGGAATAGGGCCGGGCGCGGTGGCTCAGGCCTGTAACCCCAGCACTTTGGGAGGCCGAGGCAGGCGAATCACGCAGGAGATCCAGACCAGCCTGGCCAATATGGTGAGACCCTGTCTCTACTAAAAATACAAAAATTTGCTGGGCATGGTGGCACGTGCCTGTAATCCCAGCTACTTGGGAGGCTGAGGCAGGAGAATCACTTGAACCTGGGAGGTGGAGGTTGCAGTGAGCCCAGACCTTGCCACAGCACTCCAGCCTGGGCAACAGAACGAGACTCCCTCTCAAAAAAGAAACAAGAAAATAAAGGAATAAAAGAATGACTCTGCCATAGGCAGAGCAGCGGCATGGGCTGCTCCACTGAGTATACTTATAGCTATTTCTTGATTATATGCTAAACAAGGGGTAGATTATTCATGAGTTTTTCAGGAAAGAGGTGGGCAATTCCCAGAACAGAGTTCCTCCACTTTTTAGACCACATAGGGTAACTTCCTGACATTGTCGTGGCATTTGTAAACCGTCATGGCACCAGTGGGAGTGTCTTTTAGCATAACACATTGTAATTAGTGTATAATGAGCAGTGAGGATGATCAGAGGTCACTTTCATCGCCATCTTGGTTTTGGTGTGTTTTAGCCGGCCTCTTCACCACATCCTGTTTTATCAGCAAGGTTTTTATGACCTATATCTTGTGCTAAACTTCCATCTCATCCCGTGACTAAGAATGCTTAATCTCCTGGGAATGCAGCCCAGTAGGTCTCAGCCTTATTTTACCCAGCCCCTATTCAAGATGGAGTCACTCTGGTTCTAACGCTTCTGACACCATTGATGGGCATTTGGGTTATTTCTAGCTTTGGGCTGTCATGAAGAATGCTGTAAACAACATTTTTACCCTTGTCATGTCTGTTGGTATAAATGTGTATGCATTTCTGTTGGGTACATAAGTAAGAGTGGAATTTCTGAGTCATTTGGATTTGTGACTGTGAAATTGCTTTGGCAAACGTTATATCAGTGAGAAAATTATGGTAGTCTGGGAGATCTGATTTAGCCAACTTCCCTCTTGTCTTTAGCCTTCAAGCTGTCCTAATTATTCCTGGGTTTAAGATAGTTGAAATGATAATCACCCTTTCCCTAAACAATTGCCTTTGTAAGGCTGAGAGACCACCAAGTTAGGAGGATAGATGAGCCTGAATTCTGCTAAGGTGTGGACAAAAGTGAATGCCAGCCATTATTCCAGAGGTCACAAGATACGCAACTTCCTCAGTTACTCCTGAAGAGAACATCTCTATGTAGAACCTGAGATTGGCCTTTCGAGATATCTTTTCAGGTTTTTTGCATGTCTTACCTGAATGACTTCACCTGGACCCACCAACCATCCTGTGGCCCCAGCCAGAAGTGACTCCGAGCAAGAGGACAACTTCAACTCCCTGTGATTTCATCTCTGAACTAACAAATCAGCAGCAAGCACCCATAGCTTAGAAACCGCTACCCCTTTCCCCAAACTGCCTTTGAAAAATCTCTAATCTGTGAGCCTTCAAGGAGATTGATTGAAGTAGTAACTCTGTCTCCCAGGTGGTGGCATGACTGGCCTTATATCAATTAAACTCTTTACTACAAGGCAATGAATTTATTTTGTTTTTGCAGTACACAGAAAGAACCAGTCAGATGGTTACAAATGTTCAACTTTTGTAAGATAATATGTTCAGGCTGGGTATATCCCAGCACTTTGGGAGGCCGAGGCAGGCAGATCACCTGAGGTCAGGAGTTCAAGACTAGCCTGACCAACATAGTGAAACCTCGTCTCTACTAAAAATACAAAAATTAGCCAGATGTGGTGGCACATGCCTGTAATCTCAGCTACTCGGGAGGCTGAGGTGGGAGAATTGCTTGAACCCGGAAAGTGTAGGTTGCCATGAGCCGAGATCTTGCCACTGGACTCCAGCCTGGGTGACAGAAGAAGAGTCCGTCTCAAAAAAAGAAAAAAAAAAAAACCTAAGACTAGGTAATTTGTTGTAAAAAGAGGTTTATTTGGCTCATAATTCCAAAGGCTGTACAGAAAGCATGGCTGGGGAGACCTCAGGAAACTTACAATCATGGTGGAAGTCAAAGGAGAAGTAGTCACGTCTTACATGGCCAGAGCAAGAGGAAGAGAGAGAGTGGGGAGGTGTCACACTTTTAAACAACCAGATCTTGTGAGAGCTCTGTCAGGAGAATAGTACCAAAGGAGTAAATCCACCCCCATACTCCAATCACCTCCCACCAGGCCCCACCTCCAACATTGGGGAATACAATTTGACATGAGATTTGGGGGGAGACACAGACCCAAACCATATCAGCCATTCAGATATCCTTTTTGTGAAGTAATTATTTCTTAATATCATACCCAACTTCCAATGGGATTTTGTATCTTTTTCTCTTTCTGAATGCAAACTCTTTGTCATTTATGCTTTGCAAACTCCGTCTGCCACTTCAGAGCTTGACTTTTCATTCTCTTAATGGGATCTTTTCATGAATGTCCTTAACTTTAATGTCACCCAATTTATAAATCTGTCTTTTAGAGATTTTCCCTGTCAGAAGGTCATTACATTTCCTTATCTTGTACATATCCTTTAATCTTGTAAAAATTTTATGGGCTGGGTGCGGTGGCTCACACCTGTAATCCCAGCACTCTGGGAGGCCAACGTGGGTGGATCACAAGGTCAGGAGTTTGAGACCAGCCTGGCCAACATAGTGAAACCCCATCTCTACTAAAAATTAGCCAGGCATGGTGGCATACACCTGTAGTCGCAGCTACTTGGGAGGCTGAGGCAGGAGAAGCGCTTGAATCCGGGAGGCGGAGGTTGTAGTGAGTTGAGATCATACCACTGCATTCCAGCGTGGGCAACAGAGTGAGACTCCACCTCAAAAACAAAAAACAAAAAAAAAATTTATGTCAGGCACAGTAGCTCATGCCTGTAATCCCAGCACTTTGGGAGGCCAAGGCAGGCAGATCACTTGAGGTCAGGCGTTTTAAGACCAGCCTGGCCAACATTGTGAAACCCCATCTCTATTAAAAATGCAAAAATTAGCCATACGTGGTGGCGGGCGCCTGTAATCCCAGCTACTCAGGAGGCTGAGGCAGGAGAATTGCTTGAACCTGGGAGGTGGAGGTTGCAGTGAGCTGAGGTCATACCACTGTACTCTAGCCTGGGTGACAGAGCGAGACTGTCTCAAAAAAATTAAAAGTAAAAATAAATATACATTTTATGATTTTACCTTTTTGTTTTTGAGATGGGCTCTTGCTCTGTCACCCAGGATGAAGTGCAGTAGCTTAGTCATAGCTCACTGCAGCCTTGAACTTCTGGATTCGAAGGATCCTCTCACTTCAGCCTTCTGAGTTGCTGGGGACTACAGGTACCCCCAATGCTGGCTTATTTTTATTTTTATTTTTATTTCTTTTTGCCACAGAGATGGGAATCTCTTTTTGTTGTCTAGGCTGGTCTTGAGCTCCTAATTTCAAGCTATCCTCCCACCTCAGCCTCCGAAAGTGTGGTATTACAGGTGTGAGCCACTGCATCTGGCCTTACTTTTTATATTTAGATCTATAATCCATCTTGAATAGAGCTAGAGGCCAAGCTTCTTTTTTAAAGTACAGATTCCCAATTGTGCACACGTATTTAAAAATGTACTGACATTTCACCACTGTTCAGCAATGTCATCTTTGTCATGAATCTAGGGTACATGCATATGTGGGTTTCATTCCAGACTCTCTATTTCGGTTCTTTGCTCTATTTTTGTATCCTTGCACCAATAACACATTGTCTTAATTAATGCAGGTTTATGATAATTTTGACATCTGGTAGAGTAAGTCCTCCCACATTGTTCTTATTGCAGTTTGTCTTGGGTATTCTTTCCATGTGAATTTTAGAATCACATTATTAATTTCTCTTTTTTTTTTTTTTTTTTTGAGATGGAGTTTCACTCTTTTCGCCCAGGCTGGAGTGTGATGGTGGGATCCCGGCTCCCTGCAATCTCTGCCTCCCGGGTTCAAGCGATTCTCCTGCCTTAGCCTCCTGAGTAGCTGAGTTTACAAGCACCCACCACCATACCCACCTAATTTTTGTATTTTTAGTAGCGACGGGGTTTCAACATGTTGTCTAGTCTGGTCTCAAACTCCTGACCTCAGGTGATCCGCCGACCTCGGCCTCCCAAAGTGCTGGGATTACAGGCGTGAGCCACCGCACCTGGCCTACTTTGTCAATTTTCATAGCAAATGCTTGGTTTTGACTGGAATTGCATTGACACTATAAATCAATTTGGGGAGAATTGATATTGTCGATGAAAAGAGTCAAACTCTGTAAAATATTTGAAAAGATTTATTCTGAGCCAGATATGAGTGCCCATGGCCAGTGACACAGCCCTAGGAGGTCCTGAGACCACGTGCCCAAGGTGGTCGGGGTGCAGCTTGGTTTTGTACATTTTTGGGGAGGCATGAGGCATCAATCAAATACATTCAAGAAATACATTGGTTTGGTCCAGAAGACAGGACAACACAAAGCAGAGGCTTCCAGGCTATACATGAATTTAAACTTTCTGGCTGACAATTGGTTGAGTTTGTGTAAAGACCTGGGATTCATAGAAAGGGAATGTTCAATTAAGACAAAAATTGTGGAGATCAAAGTTCTTTTAAAGTCTTACAGTGGCTGCCCTTAGAGACAATAGATGACAAATGTTTCCTATTTAGATCTTATTTAGGCCGGGCGTGGTGGCTCAAGCCTGTAATCCCAGCACTTTGGGAGGCCGAGACGGGCGGATCACGAGGTCAGGAGATCGAGACCATCCTGGCTAAGACGGTGAAACCTCGTCTCTACTAAAAAATACAAAAAACTAGCCGGGCGAAGTGGCGGGCGCCTGTTAGTCCCAGCTACTCGGAGGCTGAGGCAGGAGAATGGCGTGAACCCGGGAGGCGGAGCTTGCAGTGAGCTGAGATCCGGCCACTGCACTCCAGCCCCGGCGACAGAGCGAAACTCCGTCTCAAAAAAAAAAAAAAAAAGATCTTATTTAATCTCTTTAGGATTGGGAGGGTCTGGAAGAAAAAGATCTAGCTATATTAATAGAGATTCTTTACAGATGCAAATTTTCCCCCACAAAGAAGAGTTTTGTAGGGCCATTTCAAAACATGGCAGAGAATCATGTTTTGGAGTACATTTTGATTTTCTTCCTTGTCTCGTAATGTTCTGCCAGAGTCAGGTTGGAAAGTAAATCATGATATTTAGGGTTAAATAAAACCCATCTGATGAGAATTTGCTTTGTAGGGCATGACTCCCCAGACCCCTCAGACAGGAACATGGGCAATATAAAAAATTAGAGTTTTGTCCTCAATATCTTCATAACACTGAATTTTTGTGTATAGTGTTTTATGTGACTATTGTATATTTCTTCACTTATTTAGGTTATTTTTAATTTGTCTTATAGTGTTTTATAGTCTGCATGTGTACATTTTTTGATTTATTTTTAGTTAAATTTTTAGGTAATTGTGAGTTGTATTGTTGTGGCTCAGAAAATAAGGCCGGGCGCGGTGGCTCACGCCTGTAATCCCAGCACTTTGGGAGGCTGGGGCGGGGCGGGGGGGGGGGTGGATCACCTGAGGTCAGGAGTTCGAGACCAGCCTGGCCAACATGGCGAAACCCTGTCTCTACTAAAAATAAAAAAAAAATAGCTGGGTGTGGCAGCACGTGCTTGTAGTTCCAACTACTTAGGAGGCTGAGGCAGGAGAATCGTTTGAACCAGGAGGTAGAGGTTGCAGTGAGCTGAGATCATGCCACTGCACTCCAGCCTGGATGACAAAGTGAGACTCTGTCTCAAAAAATAATAATAATATGCCCCAAAATACAGTGCTTTGGGCGTGCTGAGTGCTTTGAACTAAAGGAGAACCAAGGTCTCTTTGACCTTCTCCAGCTCCCCTGTCCTTCCTCCTCTTTACCTCCCTAAGCACAGGGAGGGGCTTTCTCTGAAGTTTCCTTATCTGACTATGGGAATTTCCTCCAGAAGAAATGCAACTGTCGTGAGCACCACCCTCACACCCCAAATAATCTCATGCATAGGGAAAATTAACTCACAGAAAGACTAACGGTCAACACCACCTATTCTGAGAACTGCTACCTAAGAGACATTACCTGTATAATAAAACAGTCTTTATTCACCGTGCTTTTCCTCCCCTCAACATCCCATAACCTGTCAGTACTTCTCCCCAGAAACCCCAAGCCCCTATTTCTATTTTCTCTCTCTCTCTCTTTTTTCTTTCTTTTGAGACAGAGTGTCACAGTCTCCCAGGCTGGAGTGCAGTGGCACAATCTCGGCTCACTGCAACCTCCACTTCCTGGGTTCAAGCAAGTCTCCTGCCTCAGCCTCACTAGTAACTGGGATTACAGGTGCCTGCCACCAGCCCCAGTTAATTTTTTTTGTAGTTTTGTAGAGACGGGGTTTCACCGTGTTGTCCAGGCTGGTCTCGAACTCCTGACCTCAAGTAATCCACCTACCTCGGCGTCCCCAAGTGTTGGGATTATGGGCATGAGCCCCCACACCTGGCCCCCAAGCCCCTATTTCTTCCTGTAGGTCATGACACTAGAACAACTTAAGTCATCTGGTCCTTCTTTATGTTTCATGATTTGTGGGACTCCTGTACACATGCATGTAATAAATTTGCATGCCACGGCCAAGCGTGGTGGCTCATGCCTATAATCCCAGCCCTTTGGGAGACTGAGGTGGGTAGATTATGAGGTCAGGAGATCGAGACCATCCTGGCTAACACGGTGAAACCCTGTCTCTACTAAAAATACAAAAATGAGCCGGGCGTGGTGGCAGGTGCCTGTAGTCCCAGCTACTCGGAAGGCTGAGCCAGGAGAATCACTTGAACCCGGGAGGCAGAGGTTGCAGTGAGCCGAGATTGCGCCACTGCGCTCCAGCCTGGGCGACAGAGCGAGATTCCATCTCAATAAAAATAAATAAAATAAATAAATAAATAAATAAATGTGCATGCCACTTGTCCAATGGCAGTGGATCATCAGAACTTATTAACATTAGTGCCACTAAAGCTGGTATACAGACTCGCCACTGTTAAATTTGACTGGCTTTTAAAAACTTGTATACCTTTTCTCCTGCTAATTTGTCTCTGTCAGTGTATTTCACAGACTCAAATTACTATTATTATTGTTATTATTATTTTGAGACAGAGTCTCATTCTGTTCCCAGGCTGGAGTGCAGTGGAGCCATCTTGCTCACTGCAGCCTTCGTCTCCCAGATTCAAGAGATTCTTGTGCCTCAGCCTCCCAAGTAGCTGGAATTACAGGTGTGTGCCACCACACCTAGCTAATTTTTGTATTTTTAGTAGATGGGGTTTCAGCATGTTGGCCAGGCTGCTCTTGAACTCCTGACCTCAGGTAATCTGCCTGCCTAGGCCTCCCACAGTGCTGGGATTACAGGCATGAGCCACTGCGCCTGGCCAGACTCAAATATTGAAACTTTAGACAGTAGAGGGAAAGTTGAAAACTTCCCTAAGGTTTGTCTTTTAAATTTTATTTTTCAATTATCAATTTATATATATACATGTCAAGACAAAACAATTTAGTATATGAAGAGAACTTTCTTCATCTATTAAGAGAAGTCTGGGCTGGCTGTGGTAGCTCACGCCTGTACTCTCAGCGCTTTGGGAGGCTGAGGCAAGAAAATTGCTTGAGCCCAGGAGTTCAAGACCAGCCTGGACAGCAAAGGGAGACCCCATCCCTATATTTAAAAAAAAAAATAGCCAGGCATGGTGGGACACAGCTGTAGTTCCAGCTACTTAGTGGGCTGAGATGGGAAAACTGCTTGAACCCGTGAGGTTGAGGCTGCAGTGGGCCGTGATTGTGCCCACTCCACTCCAACCTGGGTGACAGATTGAGAACATTCTTTTTTTTTTTTTATTGTCAGCCAAGATTTTTTTTTTTTCTGCAAACCTTTTTAAGTGGTGAAATGTTTAACATTTTCTCTGAGATGAGAAATAATACCTTTTATACAACAACCTTTTTAAATTATCTTATTAATTCAAATTGCTTGAATTGTTTACATATCCAATTGTATCATCTGCAAATAATGAAATTTTATATCTCCTACTCCTGGTCTAGCTTGCCATCTTGCTCTGTATAGGATTTTGCAGTACAATATTAAATAGATATGGTAATTGTCATTTTTTCTTTTTTCCAATTTCAGAGTGAAAATTTTCAACATTTTGCCACTTAGAATGTTTTGCTGTAGATTTTTGTAGACATCTTTTGTCACATGAAAAAAGTCTCTAAGCTTTCTGAGAGGATATTTTAAAATTATAAGTGTAGGCAGGTGCAGTGGCTCAGGCCTATAATACCAACATTTTGGGAGGCCGAGGCGGGCAGATGGCTTGAGCCCAGGAGTTCAAGACTAGTCTGGGCAACATAGTAAGACCCTGTCTCTACAAAAAAAAAAAAAAGTATATGCTAAAGTTTATCATAAATTTATCAAGGCTGTGCGCAGTGGCTTGTGCCTGCAATCCTAGCAATTTGGGAGGCCTAGATGGGAGGACTGTTTCAGCCCAGGAGTTCAAGACCAGCTTGGCCAATACAGTGAGACCCTGTCTCTACAAAAAATTTAAAAATTAGGCCAGGCATGGTGGCTCATGCCTGTAATCCCATCAGTTTGGGAGGCTAAGGCGGGCAGATTGCTTGAGCTCAGGAGTTCAAGACCAGCCTGGGAAACATGGCAGAACTCCATCTCTACAAAAATACAAAAAAACTAGCTGGGTATGTTGGCTTCCAGATTTAAATGATAAAATAAATTTTATCATCTCATTGTATTAATGTGATGAATTTAATAGATATTTTGACTATCACACAAGTTATCTTCTTTTCCAGAACAGTCCTAAATCTATTAGGCAGGAAACAATTGCCTCAGCCTCCCGAGTAGCTGGGATTACAGGCATGCGTCACCATGCCTAGCTAATTTTTTTGTATTTTAAGTAGACATGGGGTTTCATCATGTTGGCCAGGATGCTCTCAATCTCCTGACCTCGTGATCCACCGCTTTGGCCTCCCAAAGTGCCGAGATTACAGGCATGAGCCACCGCACCCGGCTTATACCAGTTTTTTAAAAAAGGAGAAAAGGGGCCAGGCGCGGTGGCTCATTCCTGTAATCCCAGCACTTTGGGAGGCCGAGGCTGGTGGATCACAAGGTCAGGAGTTCAAGAAAAGCCTGGCCAAGATGGTGAAACCCCATCTCTACTAAAAAATGCAAAAATTAGCCGGGTGTGGTGGCGGGTGCCTGTAATCTGAGCTACTTGGGAGGCTGAGGCAGGAGAATCACTTGAACCCGGGATGCACAGGTTTCAGTGAACTGATATCGTGCCACTGCACTCCAGCTTGGGTGACAGAGCAAGACTCTGTCTCAAAAAATAAAATAAAATAAAATAGGAGAAAAGAAGTTTGAGCTAGTGTACAGCATGTTTCTTATATATATTATAGTACTATTAGCTAAGTCCTCGCATTTGATTTATGTTTTATTCTTGTAATAAAATCTGATAAGGTTGTGGTTAGGTTGTGAAAAATAGGATATCAAAAGCCAGCTTTCTTGCTGTCAGAGTAAGGAGTTATAGAAAGGAGAATGATGAACTGGAATTGGAGGCATTGATATAAACTAGTAGTTGTCAATATATAGATATATAGACATATTTAGATGTGTATGTACACAAATGTACATATAGTCCCAGTCTACTCAGACAGCCTGGGAGCAATGACCTCCTTCATCAGTGATTGCAACCTAGCATCCATAGCTATGGCCAGATGTGTCCCTCTGAAATGTGTATGTTGAAATCCTAACCCCCAAGGTGATTGAATCAGGAAGTTGGGCCTTTGGGAAGTGATTATGTCATGAGGATGGAGCCCTCATGAATGGGATTAGTGCCCTTATACTTCATTTACCCCTTCTACTACGTGAGGACACAGCAAGAAGACCCCATCTGGGAGCCAGGAGGTGGGCTTCACTGGATGATGAACCTGTTGGTACTTTAATCTTGGACTTCTTTTTTTGTTTTGTTTTGTTTTTTTTGAGACGGCATCTAGTTCTGCCACCAGGCTGGAGTGCAGTGGTGCGATCTTGGCTCACTGCAACCTCCGCCTCCTGGGTTCAAGCGCTTTTCCTGCTTCAGCCTCCTGAGTAGCTGGGACTACAGTCATGTGCCACCATGCCCAGCTAATTTTTGTATTTTTAGTAGAGATGGGGTTTCACCATGTTGGCCAGGATGGTCTCCATCTCCTGACCTCATGACCTGCCCACCTCGGCCTCCCAAAGTGCTGGGATGACAGCGTGAGCCACCGTGCCTGGCCGAACTTCTTACCCTCTGGAATTTGTCAGAAATAAATGTGCTGTTTATAAGCCACCTGGTTTATGATATTTTGTTATATTGTTACCCACAAAGTCGGTTCCCCCATAAAATGAGGTCTTTCCCTGTTCAGTGCCACAAGGCCAATATGCAAAACCAAAAGTGAGAGTCAAGCAGTGCAGGCTTTATTCAATGGCCGCACAATTGAGAAACGGGAGTTTGGCTCACAAATCAACTTCTTGACTAGTGAGGGATGAGGGGGTTAAAATACAAGGTTTCTCGCCTTGGCATGCAATCGCTCATGTATGTAATCCTGGCACTTTGGGAGGTGGAGGCAGGAGGTTCTCTTGAGGCCAGAAGTTCAAGAACAGCCTGGGAACATAGTGAGGCCCTGTGTCTACAAAAATTTAAAAATTAGCTGGGCACATTGGCACATGCCTCTAATCCCAGCTACATGGGAGGTTGAGGCAGGAGGATGACTTGACCACAGGAGTTCAAGGCTGCCTTGAGCTGTGATTGAGCTACCACGCTCCAGCAGAGGAATATTCATATATTTTCTGGAAATGAGCAGTGAACTCCTCAGAACTGGAGCCCTGCCTTCCTTTTTGTCCTTTTATGGCTTCTGGTCATTCTCATGGCCAGTGTCATTGTCACGGTCAGTGTCATTTAGCATGGAAATGAGATTTAACAAAGCCTGAGGGTTTCTTGTTTTTTTTTTTCTATGGAGTTTCACTCTTGTTGCCCTGACTGGGGCGCAATGGTACAATCTCTGCTTACTGCAACCTCTGCCTCCCGGGTTCAAGAGATTCTCCTACCTCCTCCCGGGTTCAAGAGATTCTCCGAGTAGCTGGGATTACAGGCGCCTGCCACCACACCCGTCTAATTTTTTGTATTTTTACTAGAGACAGGGTTTTACCATGATGGCCAGTCTGGTCTCAAACTCCTGACTAGCTGAGGTCTTTTTGAAATCGTTTGGTCAGCTATCTTGGTTTGAACCAGTCTCAGCTGGTCTGGTAACAAAGTGAACTTTTTAACACAGACGTCCTGTTTCTTAAAGATAAGCAGAGTTAGGGTGGGGTAGAAATTCAGCTATTTCAAGTAGGCATGACACCAGGTAACAATAGCCACCCAAACAGACTAAGACAACTAAGACAGGGGTCTCTGTTTGGGGATTCACTAGACATACTCACAGGACTCAGTAAATAGTCATACTCTTCTCATATGATAAGTAACTTGGCAAAAAAAGGTCACACTCATGTCTGCGATTTATTTTATTATTTTATTTTATTTTATTATTTTATTTGAGATGGAGTTTCCTTCTTGTTGCCTAGGCTGGAGTGCAATGGCCATCTTGGCTCACTGCAACCCCTGCCTCCCAGGTTCAAGTGATTCTCCTGCCTCAGCCTCCTGAGTAGCTGGGATTACAGGCGCCCACCACCACACCCAGATAATTTTTGTATTTTTTTTAGTTTTGCCATGTTGGCCAGGCTGGTCTTGAACTTCTGACCTCAGGTGATCCACCTGCCTGGGACTCCCAAAGTGCTGGGATTACAGGCATGAGCCACCGTACCCGACCTATGTCTGTGATTTATTACAGAAAGGATATGCAACAAAATCAGTTAAGGGAGAAGGTGCGTGGAACAAAGTCTGGGGGAAACAAGCACAAGTTTCCAAGAACTGTACCACAGTGGAATTATTCTTAATTCCTCCGGCAATGAATTGTGATGAGACATGCAAAGAGTGACTTACCAGGGAGGCCCATTAGAGAACCAACACCCAAGGCTTTTACTGGCACAGGTCATGTAGGCATCCTCTGCCTAGCACATTCCAAAAATCCGGACTCCCAGAAGGAAACTAGGGGTTCGGCATAAACCACAAATAGTTTGTTCTGAGATGGAGTCTCACGCTGTTGCCCAGCCTGGAGTGCAGTGGCATAGTCTTGGCTCACTGCAACCTCCACCTCCCGGGTTCAAGTGATTCTCCTGCCTCCTGAACAGCTAGGACTACAGAAATACACCACCATGCCAGGCTAATTTTTGTATTTTTTTTAGTAGAGATGGAGTTTCACCATGTTGGCCAGGCTGGTCTTGAACTCCTGACCTAAAGTGATCTGCCTGCTTTGGCCTCCCAAAGGGCTGGGATTACAGGCATAAGCCACTACACCCAGCCATAAACCACATTATTTATATAAGAAATTTCGGCACAGTGAGTCTCACTTAATGTTTAGGAAAGGTTTTATATCAGTGTAGGGAATTGTTTACTAGTCATGTTCCCAGACGTCAACCAAGGGCCCACTTTGCATAGAAGTCTTTGTAAGGATAGAAATCTCAGAACTATGTTGTCTTTTTTCTGCACATCCACTTATCTAAATACATTGACAATTTGATAAAGAATGGGCTATTTACATAGTTTTCCTGTAAAATACTTCTTAATTACAAATAAGAAAAGAGAACCTCATGGTGGAGAAACCTGACAGACATCACCTTAATCAACTAATCAGAATAAGCATCGTGCTGAGACCAGCTCGGTGGGGGAGACCCTAACCCAATGACACTAGAGGAATTAAAGACACACACACAGAAATATAGAGGTGTGAAGTGGGAAATCAGGGGTCTCACAGCCTTCAGAGCTGAGAGCCCCGAACAGAGATTTACCCATGTATTTATTAACAGCAAACCAGTCATTAGTATTGTTTCTATAGATACTATTAACTAAAAGTATCCCTTATGGGAAATGCAGGGATGGGCCAAATGAAAGAATAGGTTGAGCTACTTAACTGCAGCAGGAGCATGTCCCTAAGGCACAGATCACTCATGCTATTGTTTGTGGCTTAAGAATGCCTTTGGCAGGGGGCGGTGGCTCACGCCTGTAATCCCAGCACTTTGGGAGGCTCAGGCGGGTGGATCACAAAGTCAGGAGATGAGACCATCCTGGATAACACAGTGAAACCCCGTCTTCACTAAAAAAAAAAAAAAATGATGATGCATGCCTGTAGTCCCAGCTACTCAGGAGGCTGAGGCAGGAGAATGGTGTGAATCCGGGAGGTGGAGCTTGCAGTGAGCTGAGATCACACCACTGCATTCCAGCCTGGGCGA
This sequence comes from Trachypithecus francoisi, assembly GCF_009764315.1. Taxonomy (NCBI): domain Eukaryota; kingdom Metazoa; phylum Chordata; class Mammalia; order Primates; family Cercopithecidae; genus Trachypithecus; species Trachypithecus francoisi. The sequence continues at coordinate 87,604,769 of NW_022681453.1, forward strand.
CAGAGCAAGACTCCGTCTCAAAAAAAAAAAAAAAAAAAGGGAATGCCTTTAAGTGGTTTTCCACCCTGGGTGGGCCAGGTTTTTCTTGCCCTCATTCCCGTAAACCCACAACCTTCCACCTTGGGCATTAGGGCCATTATGAACATGTTACAGTACTGCAGAGATTTTGTTTATGGCCAGTTTTGGGGCCAGTTTATGGTCAGATTTTGGGAGACCTGCTCCCAACATGTCCCCCTTCTCTGATTTGCAAATCGATAAAAGCAAAGGCAGTTTCGTCACGGTGAGCTACTTCTCGCAGGAGTCAGGATCCACATCTTCAGGCCATACAAAGACAAACTAAAGGAGGAGACCACCCCTCATATTGTCTTATGCCCAATTTCTGCCTCCAAAGAAATAAGAAGTAAAAACTAAAAGGCAGAAATGAAATCCACAGGCAGACAGCCCGGCGCCACACCCTGGGCCTGGTAGTTAAAGATCGACCCCTGACCTAATTGGTTCTGTTATCTATAGATTACGGACATTGTATAGGAATGCACTGTGAAAATCCCTATCTTGTTTTGTTCCGATCTAATTACTGGTGCATGCAGCCCCCAGTCACGTACCCCCTGCTTTCTCAATCAATCACAACCCTCTCACACGCACCCCCTTGAGCTGTGAGCCCTTAAAAGGGACAGGAATTGCTCACTGGGGGAGCTCGGCTCTTGAGACAGGAGTCTTGCCAATGCTCCCAGACGAATAAACCCCTTCCTTCTTTAACTTGGTGTCTGAAGAGTTTTGTCTGTGGCTCATCCTGCTACAAAACAACACAGATTAAAAGCACAATCATGATTGAAATACAGAGCTTCCAAGTGTTTTTATCCATTCTAATGGGTTACTAGCTGCTAATCTGTCTGCAACTCCTTTAAGCACGCCAGTTCCTGGCATTAAGGTCAGGTGTGCCTGGGATGTTTTAAATATTTGTTCTTTTAATTTTAAATCCTTATGCTAAGCGTCGAGAGCGGGCCATACCATTTGAGGTTGAGGTGCCACTATACCACCATGGTTCCAGATAATAGGAACTTTTGCCGTACTTCTTATCATTTCTACCATCTGACCGTTTTGTTCAGATCATCTGAACATAGTGTGACTGTGGCACAGAGACTGAGAGGTGCAATGCAAGCTAAACATCCCCTTAGGGGACCAATTAATAATGATTCCACAGGAATCATTGTGCAGCACCTCTGCCTCTTCTGCAATGCAATCTTCCTGAACAAGTATGTTCATTTTTTTCTAACTGGGTCCAATCCTGTTTGCAAATAGGTTTTTGAGGGTGGTATGCCTCAATTATAGGAGCAGATTTATTATGGTAAATACTGAGATCAGACAGCATGTGTAACTATGTCATAGAGTGATTACATCCAGGCATTATTGCCAGCCAAGATTGATAAATATGCCCAATAAGTACAATTGTTCTCTGTGTCAGCCCTTGTTGAAGGAATCCTCATGGCAGTGGTGATAACCGCTATCACAGCTACCGTTCAATTACTCATTGTGACTGGTTGTCCTGCTTTCCTCAGGTTTTCTTCCACCAACTGTGACAGCTTCTTGATCTGTCCCCAGGTGGGTGACTGTGTCCGACGGGGGTTGTTCATGACAGTTGGGGTCTTCCTTAGTGTCAGTCTCGACATGGCTGCAACCTGGGAGGTCCGACTCGGGATCCTCCTGGAGTCTCTTCTTCAGCATCTGGCTCATGATAAGGTTTCAGGTGTCTTGATGGTATCCAAATCAGCTGTTGATTTGATTTTTGCCTGGACAAACACTAGCATAACCTCTACCCTAAGTTATTATTTAATAGCTTTAGCTTCTTTCTGGGTAATGCAGCATCTGTGTTTGAGACCAGAGGCATTAACATGGGTTAAATTGTGAAAGTGTCTAGCATTAGATATTGTAGCAACTAGGCAATCAGCCATTTGATTCCCTGCAGTCAAAGGTCCTGGAAGAGGTGTATGAGCCCTAATGTGAGTGATGCAAAAAGGGTGCATTCTACTCCTAACTGCTGTTTGCAATTGGGTAAATAAAGTCATCAGTTGTTCATCTGTATGAAATCATAACTGAGCATTTTAAATTAACTATGTGGAATGAGCCACGTATGAAATCACATTAAAAGGCATATCAAAAGCAGTCAATACCTTAATTACAGTCACAAGCTCTGCTTTTGAGTTGAAGTATAGGGCGTCTGGAAAACTTTACTTTTTGATCCAGAAGAAGAAGCTTTACCATTACTAAACCCATCTGTAAAACCAAGAAAACACTTAGCAGGCTGCGGTTGTTTACTGCAGGAACTGTAAATGCAAACCATTCACAGTCTTGCTCAGCTAAAGGGATAGTAAAGAAACAGCCTTTTAAATCTATGACTATTAAAGGCCCATTTTTTGGAACTATAGCAGGAGAAGGCAAACCTGGTTGTAAACCTCCCATAGGTTGTATAACTGAATTGATAGCTCTTAAGTCAGTTAACATTCTCCATTTACCTGATTTTTTTCTTAATTACAAAAACTGGAGAATTCCAAGGGGAAAATGTTGGAGCTATGTGCTCATTTTCTAATTATTCAGTAATTAATTTCTCCAAAGCCTCCAGTTTCTCTTTACTTAGCGGCCATTGTTCTATCCAAGTTGGCTTATCTGTTAACCATTTTAAAGGTGTAGGTTCTGGAGGCTTAACAATGACTGCCATCAAAAATTATTTCCTAATCTTTGGCGGGAACTTTGTTTTTGCACTTGAAGCAGTTCTTTCAAACCTTGCAAATTTTTTTCTAGTCCCATACCAGGGACATACCCCATTTCATGCATTGTATGTTGACTTTGAGGGTGATATAATTCTTCTGGAATTAGAACTTGTGCTCCCCATTGTTGTAATAAATCTCTTCTCCATAAATGTATAGGTACAGAAGTTAAAATTGGTTGAACAGTCCCAGGTTGTCCATTGAGCCCTTCACAATGCAAAATACAACTACTCTGATATACTTCAGGGGTTTTACCAACTCCAACTATGTTAAATTGAGTGGGTTGAATTAGCCACGTGGACGGCCAGTGCTGTAGAGAAATGATTGAAATGTCCGCTCCTGTATCTACCAAACTTTTAAATTTCTTTCCCTGAATAGTTATTTCACAGCTAGGATGTTTATCAGTAATTTGATTTATCCAATAAGCTGCTTTGCCTTGTTTATTTGCGCTTCCAAATCCTCCTGTTCGTTTAATTTCACTTTTTCCCATTCCCACATATGGCACAATCAGAAGCTGTGCTATACACGCTCCTGGCTCTGCTTTCCAGGGAACAGAAGTAGATATAACAGTCTGAATTTTCCCATTGTAATCTGAATCAATGACTCCTGTATGTATTTGCACTCTACTTTTAAACTAGGCCTTCCTAAAAGCAATCCTATTGTCCCGCTGGCAAGAGCTCAGACTCCTGTTGGGACCTTTTGCGGGGGTTCCCCAGGCAGAAGGCTCACAGCGTTTGTGCAGCATAAATCTACTGTGGCACTACTGGCTGTGGCGGGCGACAGACATTGTACAGGGATGAGGGAATGGCCTGAGCTGGAAATGCCCCGGTTTAGAATGGGGCCCGGGATGGGCTCCTCATGGCGTTTCCCGAAATCGGGTTCCCATCTTTATCAAACGTAGAGTGACACTGACTAGCCCAATGTTTTCCTTTTTTACATTTTGTACATGTTTCAGGTTCAACAGTTTTCTTTTTTCCCATCTCTGGCGGCCTGACTCGCTGATTTTTTTCTACATTCCTTTTTAGTATAACCATGCTTCCCACAGTTAAAACAAGCCCCAGGAAACGGAGTATCCACTCTCAGTCCTGCCATTGCCTGGGCTAGCAGAGTAGCCTTATGCAGATTACCTCCAATACCATCACAGGCCTTGGTATAATCAACTAAATGTGCTTTCCCTCTGATAGGTCACAGAGCAGCCTGGCACTCGGGATTAGCATTGTCGAAAGCTAGTAACTGCAGCACTATATCCTGAGCAGCCAAATCTGCAATCATCTTTTTAAGAGACTTCTGTAACCAAGCTATAAAATCGACATATGGTTCTCTTGGTCCCTGTTTTACAGCACTAAAGGAAGGGTATTGCTCCCCACCTGAAGTGATTTTTTCCCAAGCTCTAATGCACACTCCTCTAAGCGGTTCTATGGCATCATCCTGCATGACCACTTGTGCATCTAAACCAGCCCAGCCGCCGACCCCCAAAAGTCGGTCTGCAGTTATATTAATTTGAGGATAGGCCTGGGCATTGCGAGCAGCCTGAATGGAAGCTTCATCTGCCCATCAAGCTTTACATTGTAAGAACTAAGCAGGAGTTACACAAGCTCGAGTAAGAGCATCCCAGTCAGTAGGAATCATCCGACTGGAAACAGCAACATTCTTTAACAGCCTCATTACAAAAGGAGAACCTGGTCCATGCTGATTTAAAACTTGTTTAAATTCTTGGAGTAATTTAAAAGGAAAAGGCTCAAATGTAGCTATAATATTTCCCTGTTCATCTGGGGGGTGTATTCTAACAGGGAACTGCCAAGCCTCTAAATCACCCTCTTGTCTAGCTTGTGAATTCCTGCCTAGATAGAACTAAGAATGGTCACTGCAGGCACTGCTCGAACAGTCACTGGGGCAACTACTTTTTGCCCAGTGACCTCTGGAAAAGAAAGATCGGGAGGGTCTTTTTCTTCAAAATAATAATGAGGGGGTGCAGAAGGGTAGGGATGAACCTCTCCTTCCTTTGCCACTTTAGCTTTAGCTGAAGCTAAATAAACATGCTCTGTAACCTCTTCTATTACTTCACTGTACTCTCATTCTTCCTCCTCATCAGTGTGAAAAAGTTCCAGGGTGGAATGAACCCGACCCCGTACCTGTCCCACTGTTACCCCGAGGCTTCCGAGCTCCCCTTCTTACTCACCACAGGGATTGCTTAAGAGTACTCGGGTGTCCTCCAGCTAGTTTTCCGTTCCAACCGTTGCTCCGGCCACCCTTTAACCTGGATTTGAGCCCCCCACGATGGACGCCACTTGCCGAGACCAGCTCAGTAAGGGAGACCCTAACCCAGCAGCACTAGAGGAATTAAAGACACACAGAAATATAGAGGTGTGACATGGGAAATTAGGGGGTCTCTCAGCCTTCAGAGCCGAGAGTCCCAAACAGAGATTTACCCACGTATTTATTAACAGCAAACCAGTCATTAGCATTGTTTCTATAGATATACGATTAACTAAAAGTATCCCTTATGGGAAATGAAGGGATGGGCCGAATTAAAGGAATAGGTTGGGCTAGTTAACTGCAGCAGGGGCATGTTTCTAAGGCACAGATTGCTTATGCTACTGTTTGTAACTTAAGAATGCCTTTAAGTGGTTTTCTGCCCTGGGCGGGCCAGGTGTTCCTTGCTCTCATTCCCGTAAACCCACAACCTTCCAGCTTAGGCGTGAGGGCCAATATGAACATGTTACAGTGCTGCAGAGATTTTGTTTATGGCCAGTTTTGGGGCCAGTTTATGACCAGATTTTGGGGGACCTGCTCCCAACAGCATCAGTAATAGGATAAATCAAAATTGTATACCACTTGGCACAGAATGTGATTAGAAGAACACATTACTTTTGCTATTTCTGTGGAAGATACATAACTTAAATTTAATCATAAGGAAGCATTAAACAATCCCAAGTTGAGGGATCTTTTTCAAAGCAACTGACCTGTAATATTCAAAAGTGTCAAGGTCACTAAAGAAAGACTGAAGAACTATACCAGACTAAAGGTGCCTAACACCATGTGACAACTAAGCATGACCCTGAACTAGATCCTTTTGCTGCAAAGCAATTGATGAAGCTTGAACTTGACAAATAAAATTTTGTATATATTCAAGTAGTAATGTAAATTTCCTGACTGTATTGAGGTTATGTAAAAGATGTACTTATTTATAAGAAACATGGCTGAGCATGGTGGCTCATATCTGAAATCCCAGCACTTTGGCTGAGGTGGGAGGATCACTTGAGGCCAGGAGTTCAAGACCAGTGTGGGCAACATAGCAAGACCCCATCTTTAGCCAGGTATGGTGGTGCACCCGTAGTCCTAGCTACTTGGGAGGCTGAGGTGGAAGGATTGTTTGAGCCTGAGAGTTTGTGGTAAGGGTGAACTATGATTTTGCCACTGCATTCTAGCCTGGGTAACAGAGCAAGACCTTGTCTTAAAAAAAAAAAAGACCGGGTGCGGTGGCTTACATCTGTAATCCCAGCACTTTGGGAGGCTGAGGTGTGCAGATCATGAGGTCAGGAGTTCAAGACCAGTCTGACCAACATGGTGAAACCTCGTCTCTACTAAAAATACAAAAATTAGCCGGGCGTAGTGGCACAACCAGGTGGTCCCAGCTACTCAGGAGGCTGAGGCAGGAGAATTGCTTGAATCTGGGAGGCAGAGGTTGCAGTGAGCCAGGGTTGCACCATTGTACTCCAGCCTGGGTGACAGAGCAAGACTCCATCTCAAAAAAAAACAAAAACAAAAACAAAAATTACACATCTATCGCCTCACACAGTTATTTAGGAGGGTGGTAGAGGGTTAGTGGTGAAAATTAAGATCTATTATCTTAGCAAATTTCAAATTAAAAATACAGTGTTTTTTTCCTCAGAAAGAAAAGCTTGGGGCCGGGCGTGGTAGCTCAGCTTGTAATCCTAGAACTTTGGGAGGCCGAGGCGGGCGGATCACGAGGTCAGGAGGTCGAGACCATCCTGGCTAACACGGAGAAACCCCGCCTCTACTAAAAATACAAAAAAATTAGCTGGGTGTGGTGGCGGCACCTGTAGTCCCAGCTACTTGGGAGGCTGAGGCAGGAGAATGGCGTGAACCCGGGAGGTGGAGCTTGCAGTGAGCCGAGATCGCGCCACTGCACTCCAGCCTGGGCGACAAGGCGAGACTCCATCTCAAAAAAAAAAAAAAAAAAAAAGCGTGGACTGTTTCATGAATTTGCATGTCATCCTTGCTCTGTGGCCATGTCAATCTCTGTATACTTCCAATTTCAGTATATGTGTTGCCAAAGCGAGCACAAAAAAATGCAGTATTATTAACTATAGTCACTGTGCTGTACACTAGCTCCCCGAACATATTCATCTTACAACTGAAAGTTTGTACTCTTTGACCAACATCTCCCATTTCCCCCATGCTTCAGCCCCTGACCACCAACCATCATTCTACTCTCCGCTTCTTTTTTTTTGAGAGGGAGTCTAGCTCTGTCCACCCAGGCTGGAGTGCAATGGCACTATCTCGGCTCACCATAACCTCCGCCTCCCGAGTTCAAGCAATTCTCCTGCCTCAGCCTCCTGAGTCGCTGGGATTACAGGCACCCACCACCACACCCAGGTAATTTTTGTATTTTTAGTAGAGATGGGGTTTCACTGTGTTGGTCAGGCTGGTCTCAAACTCCTGACCTCATGATCTGCCCACCTCCCAAAGTGCTGGGATTATAAGTGTGAGCCACCGCAACTGGCCTACTCTCTGCTTCTGAGATTGACTTTTGTAGATTCCACATATACGCATATAGTATTTGTCTTTCTATGTCGGGCTTATTTCACTTAGTGTAATATCCTTCAGGTTCATGCATGATATTCCATTGTATATACCACATTTCTTTCTCCATTCATCAAACATGTCTCCACTATATGTTCTATGTAGCATATATATCTTTGCTATAGTCAAGATATTCTGTATCTTGAAAATGCTGCAATAAACATGAAAATGCAGGTATCTCTTTGAGATACTGGTTTTATTTCCTTTGGATGTATATCCAGAAGTGGGTTTGCTGGATCATATTGTGGTTATATTTTTAAATATAAAACTATTTTGTATTTTTACTTATCTATTTTTTGAGATGGAGTTTCACTCTTGTCACCCAGACTGGAGTGCAGTGGCACAATCTCGGCTCCCCATAACCTCCACCTCCCGGTTTCAAGCCATTCTCCTGCCTCAGCCTCCTGACTAGCTGGGATTACAGGCATGCTCCACCATGCCCAGCTACTTTTGTATTTTTAGTAGAGACGGGGGTTTCTCCATGTTGGTCAGGCTGGTCTCGAACCACCGACCTCAGGTGATCCGCCCGCCTCAGCCTCCCGAAGTGCTGGGATTACAGGCGTGAGCCACCACGCCCAGCCTAAAAGTATTTTTAAAATACGTTGGAATAACATAGACTTATGGTATGAAGAATGAGGAACTCCACTAACTTGTTCCTCAAGGTACCTGGCAAAAATTATATAAAAAACAAAAACAAACCCCAACCATTTAAAGCCTGTGATCATCAGCCTAAGGGCAAACAGCAAAAGAAAAAACATCTATTCAAGACAACCTATGAAAACTCATTAAGAAAGGCAAGGGTCTGTGGTATTTTAATCAAGCTCACTCCTCCCTCTCCCATCTCAACTCAGTGAGGTGAAGACTCCACTCCAGACTGCTATATCCTAAAACACAGGGCTCCCTCTCCCACCAGCTCCCAGGTGGAGAGCTGTCTTCCCAGGAGAATAGGGATGTCAGTATTTTATTTTATTTATTTTATTTTATTTACTATTTTATTGTGACAGGGTCTCACTATGTTGCCCAGGCTGGTCCTGAACTCCTGGGCAACACAGTGTTACACGGAGTTACAGGCCGGGCAAGGTCACTCACACCTGTAATCCCAGCACTTTAGGAGGCTGAGGAGGGCAGATGGCCTGAGGCCAGTCTGGCCAACATGGGGAAACCCTGTCTCTAGTAAAAATACAAAAATTAGCTGGGCATGGTGGTGGGCGCCTGTAATCCCAGCTACTTGGGAGGCTGAGGCAGGAGAATTGCTTGAACTGAGGACGTGGAGGTTGAAGTGAGCTGAGATTGCGCCATTGCACTCCAGCCTGGGCGACAGAGCAAGACTGTCTCAAAAAAAAAAAAAAAAAAGAGAAAGTGTTGGTATTACAGATGTGAGCCACTGCACCAGGCAAGGATGTCAGTATTTCTTATCCTGCCCCCTCCAGCTACCTGTTGCTGAGACTAAGTCCTGGGTATGCATAGTTAAGGGTTTTTTTTTTTTCCCCACCCAACCCTCACTTGTAGAATGGAAGTTCCACCTTGGACAAAGTGTGATGAGAGGACTGAGACCTCTTTAAACCCGTGAAGTGGCGGTTCCACACCAGGAGAGGAAAGCAAAGAGGACCTCAGGCTGCTGCATCTTGTGCTTAGCTTGCAAAGCAAGACTGTCACTCAGAAACTCGCTATTGTCCCCACCTCCACCTCCAGAATCCTGGCTCAGATATTTTGCCTGAAGAGAGGAGCAGGCTGTAAAACAGAGAGATTCTAATCTCCTCCCAAAGGACTCACTTTAATTTTTTTTAAAACTGTTTGGACATATTTAAATGTAAAGACTGAAAAAACGCAAACAAGAAAAAAAAAGAAAAGAAAAAAATGTATATAAATCTAAGGACACACCCAAGCATGATGGAGATTCAGGTGAAAGGTACTTGGGAGGAAATTCAAGTTACAGGATAAACTGTTGACCTGATTGTTTGTAGGAGAGAACTAGGGAATAATACTGGAAGAAGTGGCCAGGCACAGTGGCTCATACCTGTAATCTCTGCAGGTGGCCAAGGCGGGTGGATCACCTGAGGTCAGGAGTTCGAGGCCAGCCTGGCCAACATGGTGAAACCCCATCTCTACTAAAAATACAAAAATTAGCTGGGCATGGTGGCCCGCACCTATAATCCCAGCTACTCGGGAGGTTGAGGCAGGAGAATCACTTGAACCCAGGAGGCAGAGGTTGCAGTGAGCTGAGATTGCACCACTGCACTCCAGCCTGAGCCATGGAATGAGACTCCATCTGAAAAACAAAACAAAACAAAAACCTGGAAGAAGGCCTCCCAGAATCAGAACAAATGTCAAACACTGATCTCAGAAACTCTCCATGAATTAGTTTGTAGAGCAATTTGTTTATGCCCTTAGTATTATTCAAAACAACTGAGCAATTAGCCATCAATGAGAGGAGTTTAACAGCTGGGGGTGATCAGGGACAAGGGAAGAAGGTTTCCGGAAATCACTATCATCTCAAGTTGACTGTGAGCATACTCAGTGCTGCACCTTAGACTGTGGAAGGGGAAACAGACTTCACTAAAATAACACAGCCAGTCACTAGACACATAAACAAGCAAATAAAGATAACCAGACCTCAGAGGGAGAAAGGGGACCAGTACTCAAGAGTTGCTACAATAAATACTATATTATCTAAAATGTCCAGTGTCCAATAAAAATTAAAGACATGCAAAGAAGCATGTCTTATTTAAACATCCACAATTTAGGCTTCACTAAATTTATTTATTTATGTATTTTTTAATAAATAGAGATAGTGTCTCACTATATCACCCAGGCTGATCTTGAACTACTGGCCTCAAGCAATCCTCCTGCCTCAGCTTCCCAAAGTGCTAATATTACAGGTGTGAGCCACCACATCAGGCTTTCACTAATTTATTAAAAATTGCTTTTCTTCAATAATAAACTTAGCCTACTACACTTTTTTTTACTTTATAAACTAATGTTTTAAACGTTTAAATTTTTTGTAATAACACTTAGCGTAAAACATAAACACATTATACAACTGTGTAAAAATATTTTCCTTCTTTATATCCTTATTCTACAAATTTTTTCCTATTTTTAAAATTTTATATTTTTCTTTGTTTTACTTTTTAAACTTTTTTTGGTTAAAAATTAAGACACAGGCCAGGCACAGTGGCTCAAGTCTGTAATCCCAGCACTTTGGGAGGCTGAGGTGGGCGGATCGTGAGGTCAAGAGATCAAGACCATCCTGGCCAACATGGTGAAACCCAGTCTCTATTAAAAATACAAAAATTAGCTGGGTGTGGTGGTGCGCACCTGTAGCCTCAGCTACTCAGGAGGCTGGGGCAGGAGAATTGCTGGAGCCCGGGGGGGGTGGAGGTTGCAGTGAGCCAAGATAGCACCAGTGCACTCCAGCCTGGGCAGCTGAGTGAGACTCCATCTCAAAACAAACAAACACAGCGGCTCACGCCTGTAATTCTAGCACTTTGGGAGGCCAAGGTGGGTGGATCACGAGGTCAGGAGGTCGAGACCAGCCTGGCCAACATAGTGAAACCCTGTCTCTACTAAAAATACACAAAAAATTAGCCAGGTGTGGTGATGGGCACCTGTAATCCCAGGTATTCAGGAGGCTGAGACAGGAGAATCGCTTGAACCCCGGAGGCAGATGTTGCAGTGAGCTGAGATTGTGCCACTGCACTCCAGCCTGGGCAACGGTTTGAGACTATCTCAAAAAAAAAAACAAAAACAACAACAACAACAAAAAAAACTAAGACGCGAACACACTGATTAGCTTGGGCCAACATGGGATAAAGATCATCAACATCACTCTCTTCCATCTCCACATACTTTCTCACTGGAAGGTTTTCGGGGACAATAACAGGCATGGAGTTATCATCTCCTATGATAAAAAAAAAAAATGCCTTCTGAAATACTTCCTGAAGGACCTGCCTGAGGCTGGTATTACAATTAATTTTTTTAATAAGTGGGAGTACACTCTAAAACAACAATAAAAAGAAGAATAGTATGGTAAATAAATAAGCTAGCAATATAGTCATTTATTATCAAGTATGAATTGTACATAATTGTATTGCTATAATTTTTTTTTCTTTTTGAGACAGGGTCTCGCTCTGTTGCCCAAGCTGGAGTGCAGTGGTGCGATCTCAGCTTGCTGCAAGCTCCTCCTCCCTGGCTCTGGCCATTCTCCTGCCTCAGCCTCCCGAGTAGCTGGGACTACAGGCACCTGCCACCACATCTGGCTAATTTTTTGTATTTTTAGTAAAGACAGGGTTTCATCATGTTAGCCAGGATGATCTTGATTTCCTGACCTCGTGATCCACCCGTCTCGGCCTCCCAAAGTGTTGGGATTACAGGCGTGAGCCACTGCGCCTGGCCATGTGTTTTTTTTTGTTTTTTTTTTTTTTTGAGAAAGAGTCTTGCTCTGTCACCCAGGCTGGGGTGGAGTGGCATGATCTCAGCTCACTTCCTGGGTTCAAGTGATTCTCCTGCCTCAGTCTTCCAAGTAGCTGGGATTACAGGCGCCCACCACCATGCCCAGCTAATTTTTAAAAATATTATTATTTTTGAGACAGAGTCTTGCTCTGTTCCCCAGGCTAGAGTGCAGTGGCATGATCTCAGTTCACTGCAACCTCCACCTCCCAGGTTCAAGCGATTCTCCTGCCTTAGCCTCTTGAGTAGCTGGGATTACAGGCACCTGCCACAGCGCCCAGTTAATGTTTTTTTTTTTTTTTTTTTTTTTTGTATTTTTAGTAGAGACGGGGGTTTCACCATCTTGGCCAGTCTGGTCTCGAACTTCTGACCTCTTGAGCCACCTCCATCAGCGCTGGGCCTCCCAAAGCGCTGGGATTACAAGCGTGAGCCACCGCACCTAGCCTGTATTGCTATACGTTTATAGGTGTGACAGTGCAGCATACACTAGCATCAGCACAAACGTGAATAATTCATTGTGCTATGACATGACAATTACTGTGATATCTCTGGGTGCTAGACATTTTTCAACTCCATTATAATCTTATGAGACCACCATCATTTATGTGGTCCATTGTTGGCCAACATGTCATTATGCAGCACACGACTGTATGTGCATAACAGGAATACCAGAGAGAGGGGAGAGAAAGAGGCAGAAAAATATATTTGTAAAAATAATAACTGAAAAGTTCCAAATTTATTTAAAAATAGTAACTTATACATCCAAAAACTCAACAAACTCCAAAAAGGATAAACACAAATAAATGCCAGAAGACATCATAGTAAAAATGCTGAAATGCAAAGATAAGAATCAAATTCTAGGCCAGGCACAGTGGCTCACGCCTGTAATCCCAGCACCTTGGGAGGCCAAGACAGGCAGATCACGAGGTCAGGAGATCGAGACCATCCTGGCTAACACGGTGAAACCCCATCTCTATTAAAAATACAAAAAATTAGCCAGGCGTGGAGGCACAAGCCTGTAGTCCCAGTTACTGGGGGGGTTAAGGCGGGAGAGTGGTGTGAATCCAGGAGGCGGAGCTTGCAGTGAGCTGAGATTGCACCACTGCACTCCAGTCTGGGTGACAGAGTGAGACTCGGTCTCAAAAAAAAAAAAAATGAGAATCAAATTCTAAAAGAAGCAACAGAAAGACAAGTCATCACTTACAGGGAAATCCCAATAAGATTAACAGATGGTTTCTCAGGAGAAACAATGAAGGGCAGAAAGTAGTGGGATTACATATTCAAAATGCTCACAGGAAAAAACAAAACAGTGTCTACCAAAAGTCCTATATCCAGCAAGGTATTTTTCAAAAATAAGATAACATAAAGACTACCAGATAGACAAAAGCTGTGAAAAATTGTTAGCAGATCTGTGTTAACGAAATACTAAAGGAAATTCTTCAGGCTGAAAGCAATCAACACAGATGATTATTCAACGCCACACTTTTTAAAAAAAAAGCACAGGTAAAAGTAATAATGAAATTATGACAGACAGGTTAAATGTATAATCATTCTCCTTTCTTAACTAATTTAACATGCATCATATAAAATATGTATATAATGTATAGGTGAGCCAATAATACATAGAATGTAGTATGTGTAATATAATAACTACACAAAGAGGTTAGTGACAGCAAAGCTATATTGGGCTAAGGAAATGGTAAAGTAATAATTATAATAATATATTGTTGGGGTCATATCATTAATAGATACATGTTTAATAGTAATACTACAGGTCGGGTGCAGTGACTCATGCCTATAATCCCAGCACTTTTGGAGACTGAGGTGGGTGGATCACCTGAGGTCCAGGATTTGAGACCAGCCTGGCCAATATGGTGAAACCCCATCTCTACTAAAAACACAAAAATTAGCCAGGTGTGGTGGTGGGTGCCTGTTACTTAGCCTCAGTTACACGAGAGGCTAAGGCAGGAGAATTGCTGCCTTAGCAGAATTGTTGAAGCAATTCTTGAACCCAGGAGGCAGAGGTTGTAGAGAATGAAGATTGCACCAATGCACCCCAGTCTGGGTGACAGAGCGAAACTCTGTCTCAAAGGAATAATAATAACAATAATAATAATAATAATAATACAAAAGTGAGGAAAAGGGAATAGAGCTATAGGAAAAATAACCTTTCTATATATAAAAAATTAAGTATAAATCTGCTAAAACAGTACAGATCTGCTAAAAAAAGTATAAATCTGACACTGATTTTGGTCAGTTGGCATGTTCATGTTATGTTGGGGTTAAAAAAAATTATGGTAGACCAAGCCGGGTGCGGTAGCTCACGCCTGTAATCCCAGCACTTTGGGAGGCTGAGGCAGGTGGATCACAAGGTCAGGAGATGGAGACCATCTTGGCTAACAAGGTGAAACCCTGTCTCTACTAAAAATACAAAAAAATTAGCCGGGTGTGGTGGTGGGTTCCTGTAGTCCCGACTACTCGGGAGGTTGAGGCAGGAGAATGGTGTGAATCCGAGGCAGAGCTTGCAGTGAGCTGAGATCCCACCACTGCACTTCAGCCTGGGCGACAGAGCGAGACTCCATCTCAAAAAAAAAAAAAGAAAGAAAGAAACTTCAAATATTTGAAGAAAGCCATTAAGTAGAAGTGAGATTACATTTTTTCTTCTTTATGGTCTAAATCCATTTGTAGGGTTAATGGACAGAAGACACTAGTAAAAGAAAAGCTTCTAGGCTGGGCGCAGTGGCTCACGCCTGTAATCCCAGGACTTTGAGAGGCTAAGGTAGGTGGATCACCTGAGGTCAGGAGTTTGAGACTAGTCTGACCAATATGGTGAAACCCTGTCTCTATTAAAAGTACAAAAATTAGCCGGGTGTGGTAGTATGCGCCTGTAGTCCCAGCCACTTGGGAGGCTGAGACATGAGAATTGCTTGAACCCAGGAGGCAGAGGTTACAATGAGCCAAGATCACGCCACTGCACTGCACTCCAGCCTGGGCAACAGAGTGAGACTGTCTCAAAAAAAAAAGAAAAAAAAAAAGAACTTTCTAATATTTAGTGATTGTCAAAGAAAAGCTTTGGCAAGATTATCTAAAGCACAGGACAGACAATCCTTTGGCACTGGAGGAGGATTAAGTCTTGATTTTCTAAAGGACAGGACAGACAATCCTTTGCCACTGGAGGAGGATTAAGTCTTCTTCAGTCTGAGATTCTGTAATGCTATAGAACTCGGTGCTGAGCTAGGCAGACACCAGTAATTCAGAATTTTTTTTTTTTTTTTTTTTTTTTGAGACGGAGTCTCGCGCTGTCACCCAGGCTGGAGTGCTGTGGCCGGATCTCAGCTCACTGCAAGCTCCGCCTCCTGGGTTCACGCCATTCTCCTGCCTCAGCCTCCCGAGTAGCTGGGACTACAGGCGCCGCCACCTCGCCCGGCTAGTTTTTTGTAGTTTTTAGTAGAGACGGGGTTTCACCGTGTTAGTCAGGATGGTCTCGATCTCCTGACCTCGTGATCCGCCCGTCTCGGCCTCCCAAAGTGCTAGGATTACAGGCTTGAGCCACCACGCCCGGCCCAGAATTTTAAATCCCCCATTACTTTGGTCAACAATACGAACAAGAGCAACACTTGCCATTTGTCTCAACTTTAAAAACAAAAACCAGTAAGCAACAATTAAATGGAATAGAAAGTAAACACACTATTGAGTTTGACAAATTTATTGGTACTTTAGTAAAGACATTCATCTCAGTCATTTCTCTCTCCCAGCTTGACCTTAGGGTTAATATTTCATTTGGGTCAAGAAAATAATACGTAGGAGAGGTATGTTATTTTAACAAATAGGAAAATGGACAAAAAAAGGATAGTTTGCCTACATTAAAGTAAGTTAAATTCATGTATCTTGATATAATTAAATCATGTAAGAACTAAGAGTTCTATATACATTTCCATCGTTTTACTTGGGCTTATTCTAAACTTAAATGCTAGTGAACAAAATGTTAGGAATATACACAGGCTGCTTCTCTGGAGTTATTACCAACTAAAAGACCTCAGCAAGCAGTTACCACCAATAAAACAATCTGAAGCTGCCTCCAAATATAATATTGTAGGAGTTTTCAAGGAAATTTTTATACTGTATGCTTCTTTTGTCTGTGACTATGCTTTTAAAGATGTGTTTAACTGTCACATTTAAAAAAAAGTTCATATACAATACAAAAATACAAAACAAACACCCTACAATACACAAATCTAACAAAGTCCATGTGGTGAGATTCCAAAAAATGTTTGAAGATGCATTTTCTTTCCTTCAATTTCAGTATCTAAAATGTGCTTTTTCAGAGGCCGCTGGTCAATATGAACGCATTTAACATAAACCATACAATTTTACTAGTAAGAAAGCCGATAGTTAAGTTCAATTCAAATTGGAGTTCACAAGTTAGTAATTTAAATCCTTAGACAAGGCTACAGAAAGTGCATCTTCTTGTTTTCCATCTTCATACAATGTTATTATTATTTTTTTGGTGTTTATACCTTTTAAAAACTAAAAACAGCCAAATATTTAAGCAATATGTACATTTAAATTTTTGGTGGTGGTTTGTGTTTTAAAAGAAACAGCTTCCTTATGATTTGCCTCAAGTTCTGGTGGAAATGCTTACAGGAACTAGCTAATAAACAAAAAACAAGAGAAGCACATTCAAAATACTGATTTACTTTGGTAGCAAATGGTTTTTCTTTGAAGACTAATGAAGATAGACAAGACCCATTAAGGTGAAGTGGGCTATTTCAAATATTCAACAGTGTACATTAAAAAAAAAAAAATTCTTTTAAGAGCTAAGCATCTGTATCCACTGATAGCAATGCAATACCTAGTTTATGATGACTTGAAACAAAACAAATGCCCATAAGGAAAAAAGCTGTATTTTAGCTAAATTTACTTTCAGTGAATAGTTCAGTAACATTTTCCTCCCAATACAATACTCCCTCTCTCTATAAGGCTGTTCCTGGGAGCCAGACAAGTTTGGGTAATAAGGGAGTTAAGAGAGTAACTGCTTGCAGTTTTAAATAGACAATAACTTTTTGCTTCCCTCTTAATGTGCTAATAGTTGTG
Source organism: Trachypithecus francoisi (assembly GCF_009764315.1). Lineage (NCBI taxonomy): Eukaryota > Metazoa > Chordata > Mammalia > Primates > Cercopithecidae > Trachypithecus > Trachypithecus francoisi. The sequence continues at coordinate 87,621,898 of NW_022681453.1, forward strand.
TCTAAAAAAATATGCAATTCTTAAAAAGGTACCATTTCTGATTTCTTTATTATCTGTAACCTTTGGAAACTAATCACATGAAACTACAAAATTAGCAAATGTCTTGAAATCTGTATATAAAACATAAATTACCTCTAATTTCAAACTCTCATTTATTAGTGTACCACTCAATCTTTTAAAAAAATGAAAAAGAAAAAAAAAGCGGCTCCAAAGATAGTCTTATACCATTCTTTAAAAAAGGAAACTGTTCCTTTTAACTTTACACCCACCCCACACCCCAATTTCAAAACATCATTTAATTGTCTTGGTCATGGACATTTCCAAGATGAGATTTTATATTTCGCTCCCACAGCTTCTGGTTATCAGAAAACCCATGTTTTCCTTTATTGAAGGAGTTTGGTCCAGCTGATGTTGGTGTATCCCTGCGTTAAAAGAAAGAAAATTTATTTAAAATGCTATATAAGCCTTTCAGGTTATGATTTTGATTCATTCAATACAGGTTTGTTTAGCACCTATTATAAACACAGACTGAACACTGGAAGCCCCTACAGAGCTTTTTAAAAATACACTTCACAGGCCAGGCACGATGCTGATGCCTGTAATCCCAGCAATTTGGGAGGCCAAGGCAGGTGGATCACCTGAGGTCAGGAGTTTGAGACTAGCCTGGCCAACATAGTGAAGTCCTGTCTCTACTAAAAACACAAAAATTAGCCAGGCTTGGTGGCACATGCCTGTAGTCCCAGCTACTTGGGAGGATAAGGCAGGACAACTGCTTGAACCTGGGAGGCAGAGATGGCAGTGAGCTGAGATTACGCCACTGCACTCCAGCCTGGGCAACAGAGCAAGACTTCATCACAAACAAACAAACAAAAAAACACTTCACAGACACAGTTCTAGAATTTCAGATCCAGCAGGCCTAAACTGGGGGTGGGGATAAATCTGTAGTTTTAACAAACATTTAAGGTAATTCTGATACACAGCTAAGTGTGGCAACCACTACAGTTTTAAAAACTGTTGCCTCCCAGCCAGAGCAACATGGTGAGACCCTGTCTCTACAAAAAATTAAAAAATCAGTCAGGTGTGGTGGTGTGCACCTGTGGTTCCAGCTGCTCAGGAGGCTGAGGTGGGAGGATTGCCTGAGCCCAGGAAGTCAAGGCTGCAGTGAGCTATGATCACACCACTGCACTCCAGCCTGAGTGACAGAGCTAGATCCTATCTTAAAAAAACAAACAAAACAAAACCCCACCAAAACCAAAACAAAACAAAAAAACAAACCTGTTGCCTGTAACCTATTAATACTATTATGAAGTCAATGTGATAGCTGGCCACCAGCATTTGTAAAAAATGAAATAGAAGAAAAACATGAAGATATATTACATATAGAAAGGTTCAGTGTCATTTTGTGAACTTCTGCTTCAATTATTTATGTTTAAATATATTAATATATGTGCTAGGTGTTTAGGCAAGACAACAACGTCACATGTACTTCCAACTTTAAGCTCAGTAGGAAAGGAAGACATGCAGGTACCCAATGGGACTGACTCTACTTGAATCACATAATGAAAGTCTGAAAACTTATGCCTGTGTATAGATTTAGCACTTAGCATTATCATACTGGTAATTAATTAGGAAAAATAAAAAGATTTAGCACTCAGTTCTTTGTGGGTTCATACATTTGGAAGAAATGGGGACACAGTATAGGGTTGATGTGGAATTAAAACTTTCTTACTAATCTCTAAGCTATCCACTAATGCATACAGACAGGAAACTGAACATCGTGTTAACGTAAAATTAATGTTATCTCCATGACAACAGCAACAATAGAGAAAATTAAAATACTTTCATTTGTCTTATTTTGGTATTTGGCATCTAAGTCATTAAAGAAAAAAAGAAATGTAAGATAAAGTGGTAGAAATGATATCATAAGTGAAGTGGCTGGGTATGGTGGCTCACACCTATACTCCCAACACTCTGGGAGGCTGAGGCAGGACTGCTTGAGGCCAGGAGTTTGAGACCAGCCTGGGCAATATAGCAAGATCCTGTCCCTACTTAAAATTTTTTTAAAAAACTGAAGTGACTGAAAGCCATTTGTTTTGTACCAGGAAAAATTTTGAAATCAGAAACATTTCTCATAGCTATTTCTTATTTGAAAAAACAGGCTGGGCGTGGTGTAATCCCAGCACTCTGGGAGGCTGAGGTGGGGAAATCACTTGAACTCAGGAGTTAAGAGACCAGCCTGGGCAATATAGTGAGACCCTGTCTCTACTAAAAATAAAAAAAATCAGCTGGGTGTGGTGGCATATGCTTGTGGTCCCAGCTATTTGTGAGGCTGAGGTGGGAGGGTCGCTTGAGCGTGGGAGATCGAGGCTGTAGTGAGCTGTGATTGTGCCACAGCATTCCAGCCTGGGCAACAGAGTAAGACCCAGTCAAGAAGTAGTCTTAAATTATTGTTATGTCTTATGATACTCATTTTCTCTAACTGCGAGACTAAATAAGATCAGCGATAGTTCACAGAATAATTACAGTTATCTTTCTTCATGAGGATTGATCCATGTCTTACTCATCTTCAAAATCCTAATTAATCATCTGGTACACAGAAAATGCTTTTAAAAACTGTTCTGCCCAAATGCACAAGAAAAGCCTCAACATTCCTTTAAGTTAGTGCTTGCCAAAAAAAGAAAACAATTCAAAAAATATAAACAACAACAAAAAAGAAAAGTCTGAACTCTAAGAAATCATGTGCAAGTTATTTTTGTTCTTAATTCACTTTTGTAACTTTCTATAATATTTATGAAAAATTATAATACCTTCCAATATTCTTCATCCTCATCTTTGCTTCTGGAGGCATTTCCTCTGGTTCACTCTAAAGAAAAAAGTAAGTAAACCACGATAACTGCATACAAATATTAAATTCCTGATTACTAATATGCTAAATTTTATATCTAAGTCTTTTAGCATTTTCACTACTGTAAATTTTGATAAAAGGAGAAAATTAGTGAGTTATTTACCTTAACTACATTTAAAAAATAAATGCCTGTCTTCTAGGGTGCTGATTTTGCATAAAGAAAAAAAACTGCTGAAAAAACAAACATTCTAGAACTAAAACCATTTAGCTACTAAATGCTACACATCGTGTTAAATGTTTTTATATGTCCTATCTCTTAAAAATCCTAACATAATCGCATGAGGGAGGTATGATTATCATCATTCATATTTTGCAGGTGAGGTACCAAAGTTAACTCACTCAAAGAAACAAAGCGAATGAATAGCAAAAGAGTTTGACACCAAAGCAAAGGTTCTTAACCACTTTAATGTACTGTTCCTCAAAAATATCTATTACAATAAAGACATCTTGAAAGCTCATTCCTGGCTGGGTGCGGTAGCTCACACTTGTAATCCTAGCACTTTGGAAGGCAGAGGTGCGTGGATCACCTGAGGTCAGGAGTTCAAGACCAGCCTGGTCAACATGGTGAAACCCCATCTCTACTAAAAATACAAAAAATTAGCCAGGTCTGGTGGTGCGTGCCTGTAATCCTAGCTACTCAGGAGGCTGAGGCAGGAGAATTGCTTGAATCCAGCAGGCAAAGGTTGCAGTGAGCCGAGATCATGCCACTGCACTCCAGCCTGGGTGACAAGAGCGAAACTCTGTCTCGGAAAAAAAAAGAGAAAAAGAGAGCTCATTTCTTACTTCTTCTATGCTTATAGTTGTTGAAAATTGTGGGGAAAGTTCCTTTCAAACGTAAATTTTCACATATAAATGCTGCTGCTTAGCTGACTACTACTTTTTAAAAGGGTGTTGATCCAGCTTAAAGGGGCTTCTACCGGTTAAATCTATGACAATCTGAGCATTATAACCTATTGAATAAAGTAAGATTCCATGAGTATACAGTTAAATAAATAAAATTTAAGTGTGATAAGAAGCTCTTCCTTACAGTAATAGACAGTTAATAGATGCAGAAAGGATGACGGAATCAGAAAAATCATCATTTGGCAAACCTTATCATATAATTCTGGCGAGAATCATCAACAGACGTTAACACTAGTGAGTAAACGTCCTCAATCATATTATTTTCACATATTCTCAAAGCCTATCCCCACAAAATAAATTTCAATTACAAAAGGTAGAATAGTAATTTGACAGTGAAGAAATCTGGCAGGCAGCACTTTAACCAAATGATCGAAGTTAACACTGTTAGTGATGGGGTATATTGGCCGCATGTACTCCCCGATATGATGCACTGATAACTTGGCATCACTTCTGTGATATCTGTGCCTAAAGTAAGAAACATGAAACTAATCATGAGGAAACATCAGACAAATCCAAATTGAGGGGGTTTATACAAAATAACTGGCCTGTACTCTTCAAAAATGTTAACACCATGAAATACATAGAAAGACTCAAGAATTTGTCCAAATTAAAGGAGACTACACATATGTAACAACTGGAAAAATATTTTAAAATTTCAGTGGCTACCCTCTTTGTTCAGTATATTTCAAACTCAAATATATACCTAAGGTTACTTAATTATGATCTCCAAAAAAAAAAAGGAAGATTTCACATACATGTGTTTTTTAAATCTATGAGACAGTTTATCCTTTATTACTGTCACAGCAGAATGAATGTTGTCTAAATGCATCCGAAATTTATTTAAAAGCAGGGAAAGCAGTAGGGTATGATGCAAAGAACAAGAAACCAGAAGACCTAAAAGACAACATGTGTGTGCACTGGCATGTGCTCAGGCGTACTTGATTTCTCCATTTTCATTTTTTTTGGAGATGGAGTCCTGCTCTGTTGCCCAGGCTGGAATGCAGTGGCACGATCTTGCCTCACTGCAACCTCTACCTCCTGGGTTCAACCGATTCTCCTGCCTCAGCCTCCCGAGTAGCCGGGATTACATGCTCATGCCACCACGCCCAGCTAATTTTTTATATTTTTAGTAGAGACAGGGTTTCACCATATTAGCCAGATGGTCTTCATCTCCTGACTTCGTGATCCACCCATCTCAGCCTCCCAAAGTACTGGGATTACAGGCGTGAGCCACCACGTCTGGTCAATTTCTCCATTTTCAAAATATGAATAAATATATCACACAACTCACAAATTAAGGGTAAAATAATGTGAAAAGATATTCAAATTGTTAGGCATTCGAAGTAAGCCATTGTTGTAATGTAGGTGCTTACAATTTCCAACCTCTGCACTTTTCTACGTATTCCCTGCATCCTGTTATTCTTCCCTCCTACAATCTGCACGTATCTGAATGGGTTGAATCAAATGGTACCTAATTTCTTAAGATTGTTAGAGATGCCAAGAACTTTAAATATTATTTAAGTCAGTGCTCCTCAAACTTATTTCAGTTCTTCCAACTGCCAGTCTAGTGGTCTTTCACATGCTGCTGCATCTAGTATCTGGCCTTTACTCCTTTTCTCAATTTCCACAGTATCATTTATTCAGGTACTTTAGCTTTTTATCTTGTACTGTTTTACATTTAAGTCTGCCCTACTAGGTTGAGTTCCTAGGTGAACGTTTCTGATTTATCTTTATAACATCACAGTGGCTAACATACAGAAAGCACTCAAATGGATAGAATGAGTGAAAGTCTGAGAGAGAATACACTGATGACTGTAGTAATTTTCTGCTTATTGATTTGGGCTTCAATCATTCCATATTTATCCTTGCTCAAAATTCCTCTACAAAACTCTCCAGTTCAGTCAAATGCAGCTACTCAGTATTTACTACTTGTGACTTGAAAATTGATAGCCTGGCTTACAAAAGTATTTCTTTTTTTTTTTTTTTTGAGATGGAGTTTCGCTCTTATTGCCCAAGCTGGGCTGCAATGGTGCGATCTCGGCTCACCGCAACCTCCGCCTCCCAGGTTTAAGCAATTCTCCTGCCTCAGCCTCCTGAGTAGCTGGGATTACAGGTATGCACCACCACGCCCGGCTAATTTTGTATTTTTAGTAGAGACAGGGTTTCTCTATGTTAAGGCTGGTCTCAAACTCCTGACCTCAGGTGATCTGCCCGCCTCAGCCTCCCAAAGTGCTGGGATTACAGGCGTGAGCCACCGCACCCGGCCACGAAAGTTATTTCTTGATTCACTAAAACCCTGCCTAATGTTTTAGTATCTACTTCATATATATTCTTCCCAAATCACTCCAGTCCTCTGAATATAAAAGTCTTATCCACATAGAACATATGGCTGTGTGGTGGCTCACACCTGTAATCCCAGCATGTTGGGAGGCCAAGGCAGAGGATCACTTGAGCCCAGGAGTTTGAGACCAGCCTGGGCAATATGGTGAAACTCTACAAAAAATACAAAAATTAGCTGACCATGGTGGGGCATGCCTATGGTCCAGCTACTTGGAGGGCTGAGGTGGGAGGATCACTTGAGCCTGGGAAGTCAAGGCTACAGTGAGCTGTGATTATGCTACTGCTCTCCGGCCTAGGCAACAAAGAGAGACTCTCTCTCTCTCTCTCACACACACACACACACACACACACACACACACACACGAATATACGCCCACATATGCTTTTGGGAACAACTACTGACGTATCCTGAAACACTTAATTGCTACACAATGACGTCACATCATGAGTGGGGGTTTTTAATGTCAGAGTCTAACACAAAAACATCAGTCAGAATTACGCTTGAAACTTCATAACATCAGTCAGAATTACGCTTGTCATTCATAACATGGGAAGGTAGCGACATTGTGAGGGGCATGAGGAAACTGGGACTAAGAGACAGTCAGATAAGCATCTCATGCTCATTCTGGACCACATGCTTTTTGAGTAGAACTTCTGGCAGAATCACCTGCACTATTTAATTGTTATCCCTCCTAGGGATATGGGAAGTGAGCACAATAGCTTTTTTTTTTTTTTGAGACACAGTCTTGCTCTGTTGCCCAAGCTTAAGTGCAGTGGCGTGATCCTGGCTCACTGCAACCTCCGTCTCCTGGGTTCAAGCGATTCTCCTGCCTCAGCCTCCCGAGTAGCTGGGATTACAGGCGCTTGCCACCACGCCTGGCTAATTTTTGTATTTTTAGTCGAGATGGGGTTTCACCATATTGGCCAGACTGGTCTTGAACTCCTGACATCAAGTGATCCACCGGCCTCAGCCTCCCAAAGTGCTAGGATTACAGGCATGAGACACCACGACCAGCCAACAGTTGGCTTTTTAAAGTTGAATGCATGCATAATGTATCATTACTGAAGACGCCAACTATAAAAATTATTAAGGCAACAGTATTGAATTTTTCTTTTTTTGGATCCTACATACTTCCTAGCACAAATTACTCATAATAAGCATTTGATTTCATCCTTAAGCTTCTTGCCCCCGAAGTCAACAATATTCTAAAATAATCCTACAACCATATAAAATGCAAAAATAGAACATCCAGTTTTTATGGATGTCACACACACAAAAAAACTATTATAAAGAAAATTCATTAATACTATTATAACCTATAATTTGCCACTAATACCTTCCTTAAATAACTGGTTAAAGTAAAAAAAAACAAAACTGGATATCAACTTACATCTTCATCTTCATTAAAAGCTGCTGCTACTGAAAGAGTTTTTGGAGCAAGAGTTGGAACAGTTTCTTTAGGCTTCTGAAGAAGAAACATTAAAAAGAATACCATGTAAGTAACATTTATACAAGCTTGTTTAATGATATGAATAATTTATCTTGAAAGATTTAACTTTATATTTCCACAGAAATTTGTATAGTAACGAACTCAATACTTTGGACAAATCCATTCTCTCTTTTCAAAAATGTGGATTATCAGTAGGTATGTTTTACCTTACTAACTTGTGGTGTTCATTTGTTGCCCTCCTACAAAATATTTTCTAGTTAGGATCTACAATATCACTTACCTAAGGGGTACTTGGTACAGGGCAAGAGAAAATGATTAGTAATACCTTCCCATAGTAATGTTAAATACAATGTGCCTTGAAAGCATAAAAGGAATCATGAATCATCTTTCTGCACTAGCCAGCTTTCTGCTCCTAGGCCTATAAACATAATTAATACAAACCATCTCTTCATACTATGTTTTCTGTTTTTGTTTTTGAGACAAAGTCTTGCTCCGTTGACAAGGCTGGAGTGCAGTGGCACAATCTCGGCTCACTGCAGCCTGTGCCTCCTGGGTGCAAATGATTTTCATGCCTCAGCCTCCTGAATAGCTGGGATTTACAGATGTGTGCCACCATTCCTAGGGAATTTATTTTGTATATTTAGTAGAGACGAGGTTTCATGTTGGCCAGGCTGGCCTTGAACTCCTGACCTCAAGTGATCTACCCGCCTCAGCCTCCCAAGGTGCTCTCTACTAAAAATACAAAAAAACAGCCAGGTGTGGTGGTGAGCGCCTGTAATCCCAGTTACTTGGAAGGCTGAGGCAGGAGAATCACTTGAACCCAGGAGGCAGAGGTTGCAGTGAGATAAGAGCACGCCACTGCATTCCAGCCTGGGTGACAGAGTGAGAATGTCTCAAAAAAAAAAAAATTAAATTAAAAAATAAAAACACCCTTTCCTTCGCTTCTGTAACACTGCTTTTTATTGGTTATTCTTCTAATTTTCCCACCTTTTGTTCTGTCTCTCTCCCTTTCCTGCTGCTCCCCATTTAGAAGATACAGATACCCAGGCGGGCATAGTGGCTCACGTCTGCAATCTCAACACTCTGGGAAGCTGGGGCAGGAGGGCTGCTTGAGACCAGGAGTTCCAGGCCAGCCTGCTCAACACAGCAAGTCCCTTACCTCTAAAAAAAATTTTATCTGCCTACTGGGCAGCTCCACTTAGGAGCTCCCCTAGGTACTTTAGTTTCACAGTGTTCCTAAGTACTCAAACCAGAAAATCTTTTCCTCAACTTGTAAGGTCCTATTGATTAGACATCTATTAAGTAAACTTAATTCTCCCTCTGCCTTTTCAATCATGCCATCACACTACTAACTTAAGGTCCTTAGCATTTCCCTGCTGGGACTACTGTCAGAAATACATCTCCTGGCCAGGCAGAGGCTCATGCTTGTAATCCCAGCACTTTGGGAGGCCTACGCAAGTGGATCACTTGAGGTCAGGAGTTTGAGATCAGCCTGGCCAACATGGCGAAACCCTCTCTCTACTAAAAATACACACACACACACACACGCTGGATATGGTTGTGATGCACGCCTGTAGATCACACCTTTGCACTCCAGCCTGGGTGACAGAGTGAGACTCTGTCTCAAAAAAACAAAAAACAAAAAACATCTCCTGATCCTTCTTTCTTTCTTTTTTGAGACAAGGTCTTACTCTGTCACCCAGGATGGAGTGCAGTGGTGCAGTCTTGTCTCACTGCAGCCTTGACCTCCCTGGGTCAAGTGATCCTCCCACCTCAGCCTCTCAAGGAGATGGGACTATAGGTGCACCCTGCCAAGCCTGGCTCATTTCTCCTTTTCGAGACACAGTCTTGCTCTGTCACCGAGACTGGAGTGAAATGGGATGATCTCAGCTCACTACAACCTCCACCTCCTGGGTTCAAACAATTCTCCTGCCTCAGCCTCCCAAGTAACTGGGATTACAGGTGTGTGCCACCACGCCTGGCTAATTTTTTGTATTTTTCAGTAGAGATGGGGTTTTGCCATGTTGGCCAGGCTGGTCTCGAACTCCTGGCTTCAAGAGATCCACCAACTTGGCCTCCCAAAGTGCTGGGATTAGAAGCCTGAGCCACTGCGCCCAGCCTTGTTTATTTTTTGTAGAGAAGAGGTCTCACTATGTTGCCCAGCCTGGTCTCAAACTACTGAGCTTAAGCAATCCTGCCTCAGCCTCCCAAAGTGCTGTAATTATAGGCGTGAGCCACTGCACCTGGCCCCCCCCACTTTCTGCATCCTCTTCCTACTAACCATCTATATGGTACCACAGTGATGCTTCTGGGACGCAAATCTGTTTAAGTCTTGAGACTCATTATGGAATAAAAGTTCTTAAATTCGGTCTCATGGTCTAATTTTGGGGGCTGTTTACCAATACATTTCCCCACCAAACACTGTCCAAATACTAATGATTTTCTCAATGTACCATAACCGCCCTTGCATGAAATGCCCTTGTGCTCCTGCCTACATTTAAGTCCAACTCAAAGATCACTTCATCAGTAAAATCTTCTCTGACCTGCTGAAACAAAATTAACCATCCCTTCTTTTATATCACACACATTTTTAAAAAATAAATAGTGTTTTCTTTTTTTTTTTTTTTTTGAGACGGAGTCTCGCTCTGTCGCCCGGCCTGGAGTGCAGTGGCCGGATCTCAGCTCACTGCAAGCTCCGCCTCCTCCCGGGTTTACGCCATTCTCCTGCCTCAGCCTCCCGAGTAGCTGGGACTACAGGCGCCAGCCACCTCGCCCGGCTAGCTTTTTTGTATTTTTTAGTAGAGACGGGGTTTCACCGTGTTAGCCAGGATGGTCTCGAACTCCTGACCTCCTGATTCGCCCGTCTCGGCCTCCCAAAGTGCTGGGATTACAGGCTTGAGCCACCGCGCCCGGCCTAAATAGTGTTTTCTTTTGAAGGAATACAACATGTTCAGTCGTATGCACAGTAACTCTAGAAACACCCTTAATTTTTAAAGACGTCATATATTTAATGTCGTGGACACAGATAAGCATTTGTTGGCAAATTAACTATCTTCATATAATATAATCAATCCAGCACTTTCAATTATTTCTTAATATTCTACACTTCACCCCCCCAATAAGACTGTGTTTACACTGTAGTTTATCTTATTTTATTTTTGAGACAGAGTCTCACTCTGTTGCTAGGCTGGAGTGCAGTGGCGTGATCTCAGCTCACTGCACCTCTGCCTCCCAGGTTCAAGCGATCCTCCTGCCTCAGCCTCCCGAGTAGCTGGGACTACAGGAGCATGCCACCACACCCAGCTAACTTTTGTATTTTCAGTAGAGATGGGGTTTCACCATGTTGGCCAAGATGGTCTCAATCTCTTGACTTTGTGATCTACCCACCTTGGCCTCCCAAAGCGCTGGGAACACAGATGTGAGCCACCACACCCAGTCTTGCAGTTTATTTTATAAAAACAGATTTGTTTTCCAAAACTAAAAAGTTTTACTGAGTAGTTTTTTCAAAATATAACCCTCCCACCCCAAATTATCAGAAATTAGTAATCATGTCAATTATTTATAGAGTAGGCCGGGCGCGGTGGCTCACACCTGTATTCCCAGCACTTTGGGAGGCTGAGGCGGGCAGAGCACCTGATGTCGGGAGTTCGAGACCAGTCTGACCAGCATGGAGAAGCCCCCGTCTCTACTGAAAATACAAAATTAGCAGGGGGTGGTGGTGCGTGCCTGTAAACCCAGCTACTCGGGAGACTGAGGCAGGAGAATCACTTGAATCCCGGAGTCAGAGACTGTGGTGAGCCGAGATCGCACCACCGCACTCCAGTCCGGGCAACGAGAGTGAAACTGTCTTAAAAAAATAAAAAAAAAAAAGAAAGAGGGGCCAAGCTCGGTGGCTCATGCCCATAATTCCAGCACTCTGGGAGGCCGAGGCGGGCGGATCACCTGAAGTCAGGAGTTTGAGACCAGCCTGGCCAACATGGTGAAATCCACTCTCTACTAAAAATACAAAAATTAGCCAGACGTGGTAGCGTGCGCCTATGGTCCCAGCTACTCAGAAGGCTGAGGCACGAGAATCGCCTGAACCCAGGAGGCAGAAGTTGCAGTGAGCTGAGATTGCGCCACTGCACTCCAGCCTGGATGACAGAGTAAGTGACTCCATCTCCAAAATAAAATAAAATAAAATAAAATAAAATAAAAATAAATTAAAAAAAAGAAAGAGTAGGGATTTAGATTTAGGGACTATGTTCATGCACAGTAAAATCTATTCTCAAGGGGACCATCTATAGTAGAGGTACACCTGAGAATATATATTTAATATACTGCCTATCAAAAAACATTAAATATTTATAGTTAGGTCTATACAAGCTTTATAACTACATATTAAACAAAAAGAATCAGCTGAAATACAGAAATAGAGTAACGAAGTAATGATGTGATAAGCTCAATGTTTTTTGTTCAGACTGAATTTTTTTTTCTTTTGAGACGGAGTCTCGCTCTGTCGCCTAGGCTGGAGTGCAGTGGCCGGATCTCAGCTCACTGCAAGCTCCGCCTCCCGGGTTTACGCCATTCTCCTGCCTCAGCCTCCCAAGTAGCTGGGACTACAAGCGCCCGCCACCTTGCCCGGCTAGTTTTTTGCATTTTTTAGTAGAGACGGGGTTTCACCGTGTTAGCCAGGATGGTCTCGATCTCCTAACCTCGTGATCCGCCCGTCTCGGCCTCCCAAAGTGCTGGGATTACAGGCTTGAGCCACTGCGCCCGGCCCCAGACTGAATTTTTAAAAAAACAGAAATAGAAAAAGGGAAAACAGAGCAGACTGAGGGTGGGGATTCTAAGTAATAATAGCTTTGCAAAATGAGAATAGCCCAAATATACTGACTGCTCCAGATCCTATTTTTAAGATCTTTGAATAAACATCTAATGTAGAATAAAGTTACACACATCTGGCAATTGAGCATTAACTTTCACAGCACAGATACAAATAACCAACTCAAAGGCAATTTCAGGATTTTTCTCCTCACACAAGAATGTAACCATTTTCCTAAGCCAACAGCAATACACTATTTAAGTAACTTCCTTTTCCCTTAAATAAGAGATCTCTTTGGTTGAAGGTTATGAAATTTTCATATAGGTCAGAAACAAGTATCTACAACTTCATATGCTTCAAATTAATATTTCAAACACTTCCAGAGGTTCCATGGTTAATAAGTATTAATCTAAGGCTTACATCTTAAAACAAAGGATCAAATATTGACCTGTAAAAGACTACCCATTTGTAGTTCCAAAGTAAGATAATTAGGTAGATCTTACTAAGCAATACCTTACTAATATTAATCTTTTAAGATACAAATAACTGATTTCTCAGTATTATTTTTAATACTACAGGCAATGAAAGACAAAAAAATAAACTTTGGAAAATCTTTCTGAAAGTATTTTTCAGAGGACTTGCTCAACTTAAAAAGATTTTTATTTTTTGTAGGGATAGATCTCGCCATGTTGCCCAAACTGGTCTGAAACTCCTGGGCTCAAATGATCCTCCCACTTTGGCCTCCCAAAGTTTTCAGATTACAGGTGTGAGCCACTGTGCCCAGCCAACTTAGAAAAATTCTAAGTTTATTATTTTATAAATCATATTCCCTGTAATAGTTGTTCCTTCTAATATTCCAAATCTTTGTTTCTTACCAGCTTTATTGAGATAAAATTCATTCAGACCCTTCTTAAACAGGGCGCTGATCATCTAAGTTCATACGTCAAAGATCAGTTCTCAAACAATGTACCTTTCCACCCTTAATTTACCATAACCTAGTAAATGTCACATTTCCAAAGCAAATCCTTAAGATCCATTATAAACATCATACATGAAATAACAACTCACACTTGATCCAAGTTTGATGGATATGGCTGATGCTTTCTTTGTCGTCTGACTACCTATGGCAAATCCAAACTTGGAGATCTTTGTAGGCTTTGTTGGGAGGTCGGCAGCTTCTTCTTCAGCTGATCGCTTCTCAGCGCTGCGACTGGAACTTTCCCCTCCATTACTGGAAGAAACAGTCTTAGTTTTCACAGGTTTTTCTGCTTCTTCTTCAGGTCCTGGTGAAGTCGAAACAACTTACCAAGATGAGCTATTTTTACTTAGCAGATTGATGGGAGCAGCAACCTCAAAAAGCATTGTTATAAAGAAGATACCTCTGCAGTTGTCACCTACTGACCCACCAGTCTCTTCCACTGTTTGTTAGAGTATACAGCAGGAACTGAGAGTGTGTGGCAGTAGAAGAGGCTCCCACGAATTAACCAGCATCAAATACAGAGCAATTTAAAATTATAAACACAGAGTTCACAAAAAGTAAAGACCCTTCAACTAAACACTACAATTTGCACAATAATCTGGTTATTTGTGGGATTTTGCTTTTAGAAATCAGATCTATCTAACATCTTTTACACTTAGTAGTTTGTGAGCAAATCAGTCACGTGGTAAAAGAATACACTTGGATAACAAATTATAATATTCTTCAGTAATGCAGTAATAATCATACAAAGTACCTAGTTATAAACAGGCCCATTATTACCCAAATGACAATGTTAATACAGCCTAGTTATCTTCTTGAGTGATGTGTTCCTCATGTATATCTCAATCTTAGGAGTTGAAAAGGAACTTCAAGGTCATTCCCTCTTGAGAAATTTAATTCTACTCTGACAATTTGGTTATTACCTGTTTTAAGCTACCCGTAAGAACTATTAAAAAAAATCGTACTTTGGTTTATATGTTAGATTTTTTCATGAAAGAGTTAATGAGTTAATCATAATTTCAAACAGGAGAAGGCATACATATGTAAGTTTGGAAGGCAAAATGTCTTGCTAATTTTGCTTCTCTTTGTATGAAGTCAATGATGAAATGAGTTCACATTCTGACTTCCTTGGGTCTGTTATGTAAGACTAAGAACATATCAGGCGATAAGACAGAAGAAGGCTGGCTGATCATTAAAAATTTTATTTTCTTTCCCCAGTTTGCCCGTTCACCATATAGGATGTATTCTGCTACACTGGATCAAGAGTTTATTTATGGAGAAAAAGAAGATGCTCCAAAAGATGGCCTTGATAACAGTTAAGAAAGCAGGACACAGAGTTAGAATGGGGAGAAAAAAAGTCAAACACAAATAGACTGACAAGCAAAGGATTAAAGATCAGAGGCTACAGATCTAGATCTATATAGTTTTGGAATAATGGGGTCTCTAGATTAATAAGTACTTTGAACAAAACATTTGATTCTGTTTAGATGAAAAATAAAAGAAACTCTTTATTCTCTTTGGACAAGGAGTAAAAGTTGTAAAGTCAGTATAGGGGAGGGAAATTAAGCAGGATTATGTTTTGGGATTTCCCTAAGAGACAAAGATAGCACTGACATGGTTGCTTGAGGTGCCATTCTCTTATTTATATATAAAATCACAAAAGCACCTGAAGAATTAAAGAATCAAAATTGCTATTCAATAGCTGAAAAATGGAGCTCAATTTACAAAGCACAGAATATCTTTGAAAAAGAGTATGATGCAGTTTTGTCAGAGTCTCAGTTTATAACTAAAAGCACTTATGCTAATTTTATTCTGTATTCTATTTGTAGTTCTAATAAAGTATGACATTTCATAGTGAAACCCAAACAATAACTACTTTCCTGTGACTGACACATAGTTAAAATAAAAATCTCTTTGGCTCTACACATTGGAACAGAGAAACATACAAAAAACCTGCTGGCTTTATATGTAGAAACCATCTATATACTAAAGAATGACTAAATACATGACCAGTTTTTTTAAAAATGAGAAAATCACTTATCAATTTAGAACATAAAACATGGATAAAATAGCAAATCACTAGATTCTTTACTAAGGAATATTTTAATAAAAGGAATTTTATCTAATTTGTATTGAGCAAATAAAACGTATAATTAATATGAAATAAAATTACACATGGTACTAGCATTTTTTTTTTCATGGACTAATTGGAGAGGGGTGAGCCTTAGAGCACAAAGGTACGTTACTTTGAAAAAATTACCTAGTAAGCTGGGCACAGTGGCTCACGTCTGTAATCCCAGCACTTTGGAGGCTGAGGCGGGTGGATTACCTGAGGTCAGGAGTTTGAGACCAGCCTGGGCAACGTGGCAAAACCCCGTCTCTACTAAAAATACAAATTAAGATGGGCAAGGTGGCGAGCGCCTGTAATCCCAGCTACTCGGGAGGCTGAGGCAGAAGAATCGCTTGAATCCAGGAGGCAGAGGATGCAGTGAGCTGAGATCACACCACTACACTTCAGCCTGGGCGAGAGAGCGTGACTTCATCTCAAAAAAAAAAAAAAGAAAGAAAGAAAAAATTACCTAATAAGAAAGTTTAAGTCCATAAGGGTACCCTTCATAATCCATTTGCATTCTCGTTGCTTCCTTTTTTGAAAGAAGGGCAGAGCTACCTCTCTAGTACGCACAGAGGTGTGCAGCCTAAATGAGAAGGTGTTCAAGACCCTACTAGCTTCTGGCATAATAAATGTCAATTTCATTGACTCAGTTCTTGGTGTAACCAAACAAGTTTGAGATGGCCATGATTATGTATGACTAGCTCTTCTTCAACATTTTTCCTAACATTATTTCTCCCAACATTTTTTCAAAGAGCTACACAGATATAACCAAAGAGCAGAGAAAAAAAACTACCACAGTTTTACCCTATTCTTTAAAGCAGGGAGTTCAAATAAGTAGCTTCTCTCACAGACATAAATTAATGTTGGCCAGGCGCGGTGGCTCACGCCTGTAATCCCAGCACTTCGGGAAGCCCAGGCAGGCGGATCACAAGGTCAAGAGATTGAGACCATCCTGGCCAACATGGTGAAACCCCATCTCTACTAAAAACACAAAAACTAGCTGGGCGTGGTGGCACGTGCCTGTAGCCCCAGCTACTTGGGAGGCTGAGGCAGGAGAATCACTTGAATCCGGGAGGTGGAGTTTGCAGTGAGGTGAGGTTGTGCCACTGCACTCCACCCTGGTGACACAGCAAGACTCCATCTCAAAAAACAACAACAAAAAAATTAATGGAAACTACTCATAAAAAAATACTTATACTTCCAAATCAGTAGACTGCTCAACCAGGAATTAAAATTCAGAACATTCTCTAGTTAAGCCCGTAAGACAAACTTGACAGTGTTTTCAAAAAAGTGACTATCTGCCACAAAATTACCAATTTAGCAATATCCATGATATAACATATTTTAATTATGATTCCTCTGCACAATTTCATTAAAAATATCTGACATTCAAAAATGGCTTAAATGTAACAGCACTACTTTCTTGTAACCACAAGGAGACAAATTATGTAGAAGTTAAGGGATATTACTTACTCTAAGTTACCAAGAAAAAGACCATAATAATTTTTCTGATACCAATTAGCAAAGTAATTTTATACTATTTCTCCCCACATGCTAAAATGGAAACATCAGTATTCATACTGTACAACTAATAACCCTCAACTAAAAGAATGGCAGATAAATTATACAGTGGATTTATGATGACATTCAAGGTACATTTTGACAGCACATTAAACACATCTGCTACCCTCGGTCAAGACAGTTAACGAGATGGCCTTAAAGTCAACACATAAGATGCTTCAGGCTTTTCCTCAAACTACTTCTTTTTTTGCTTTTCCTCAAACTGCTTTAAAATTTTTATGTAATTTTATCCCACAATTTCCAAGACAAATTTTTTGGGAAAAAAATTCACTAGTGAGAAAGTAGTAGATAGTTTAAATTGTTCTTTCATAAGGTATTTTACTAGTCAAAAACAACAACAACAACAACAACAAAAAAAGCAGGGCGTGGGGAGGGGAAAGAGAGAGATGGAGTTTCAGCTTAACAGAACCGTACATGTTTTTTTAAAAAGGAAATCCTGGGTCTAAAGTAATTAACATTACACTTAATCTTTTCAATAATTTTTGTTCCCAAGGCAATTCACATGAAACATGTTAGTAGGTCTACTAGTGGCCTATTAATATGCTATTAATCGTTTCTATTTTCTCAAATAATTTCCGGAATGATAACTGAGGTGGTCAGAGTAGAGAATAATGTTTAAAATATTCTAAAAACATTTTAAACAGCTCGCACGTGTTAAGCCACTTGTCTTATTAAGTGCAAAGAGAGGGCTGGAGAGATTACATGTTTCTTTTCCTTAACGCACAAGACCCGAATTTAGGGAGTGGAATGGACAGAATAAGGATAGCTGTAACCTGAGTTTAACATCGTAACAAAATACAGAAAGAGTCACGCTAGACTATTTAGTCGCCTAAGTATCTGGCAAGCGGTCAGCTGGCAACAGCCTAAGGGAGATACTTCAAAGAAAGGCAAGCAAACCTTAGCCCTAGACCCCACAGCTTAAACCAGAGGGCAGGCAAAGGCACTCCTCTTCCCCTCCATCACCTCGGCCCACCCTGTCACAGGGGCAGTATTAAACTTGGAAGTAAAGGAAAGAGAGCAGGCCGGAGTTGTCCACCTCCTCAGTGAAAAGAGCAGCAAGCGTAATTAACTCCTGCGTGTAAGTGAGAGGCCGGCACCGTCAGAAACTCGGCCTGCGGCCAGTTCCCGCGGCAACTACTCGGTGGCTCGCACTGTGTGTGTTTTGTCTCATGAGCGTCTCCGGTGTGTGTGTTTTGTGTGATCTGCGTCTCCGGTGTGGCGGTAGCGGCTCCTGCACCGCCGCTCCTGGTCCCACCCCGAGTTCGGTCTCCCTTCCTGGCGCCCATCTCCCTTCTCCTCGGAATCAGGGCCTCCGCTGGGGCCAGGAGGTAACGAACGGTGGCCACCTCTCCCCCGGCAAGGAGGCGATGTGGGCCAGGAGCCCAGCGGGCCGCACCGGGCGTGCCCGAGGCAGGTCTGGGCCCAGCACCTGGCCGGCTGAGGTCCAGGTCCGCCCATTCTCGCCCCACCCCACTCCCCCCACCCTGGGGAGCTCAAAGAAAGGCCCGGAGCATCCCACGCTGCCCGCGACGCTGGGGTTGTGTTCACCTCCGGCGGCTCCAGCTCGCTGCGACTTTTCAGGCTTCTCCTCTCCCGCCTTCCCGTCCGCCATTTTCCCCGCCGCGGCCTCCCTTGCAGCCACGCCAAGGACGTCACGACCCCGCCCAGCAACCATTGAGTTTTTGGGGCCAGCCGGCGTGGTGGCGGCCTAGAGCGGTCCCGAAGAATGAAAAGAGGCCCCCCCCTTCGGAAACGGAAGTGGCTGTGATGTCATCGAGTAGCCGCCTCGGAAGGAAGAGCTGGGATGGTTGGGCGGTCTAAGTGGAGTGCTGGCTACGGACTTTATTAGAGGGTAGTGAGGTCTTCATGGTCCAGCGACACATCTGGAGAAGTGAGGGGAAATGGAGCATCTCCCTGGAAACGCTGGGATCTTAGAAGGTTTCTGCATACCCAGGTGTGGTTGCAGCTGAGGCTGAGAGGGTCTTCCGTTCCGGCCTTGCTGGATAACGTATGCCTGCCAACTCTATGTAAACAAAAAGCCCGCATTCTTTTTCCCTATTTAAAGGGGAAATCAGCGTTTATCTAGCGCCCCCTAGCTTCAGACGCCTTTCATACACTCGTTTAATCACCGCGATTGTCCAAATATAGAATTCTCTCAATTAGCTGTGAGAGTTGAGGCCAGAGAGAGTAATTTGTCCAAGTCAGGTAGCCAACTGTAAAGCTACTTTTTCTACAGGGTGTTTCTACCAAATTGAGAAACTACAATGTCAAGTTCAGACTGCAGTAATTTTTGCTTTACTAAGAAACCTTTAGTGGATTCCTACAGTCTGCAGGATGAAGTCCGTGAGTTACATTAGGCCCTAGCCTACGTTTTCGGCTTCATCTTCCCCCTTTCTCAGTATTTATCCAGCCCTGCTAGCCAAATGGGGTCTATTACTTGCTTAGGGAACTGGAATTTCTGGGTTTGCTCTACAATATATAGTTAGAGAAAGTCTTAGGAGTCAACTTGGATTTGAATCTGTTTTGCCCTTTCCTGCTTGAGTAACCTAGAGACTTGCTTACTGCCTGCAGACCTATCTTTTCTTCTCTATAAAAGAGATATAATAATAGTACCTCCTCAAAGAGTGGTAATAGGGCTCAAATGAGATCATTTTTGTATACCATTATTTGGTCACTTCATACTTCCCTCAGTTTGTGTGTGTGTGTGTGTTTTTAAACAGTTATCTGTGAATGGCTCAAAAGTTCTTGACAACAGAGACCCAGTTTTTAAAAACTGTACTGTGCGTTTCATATATGAAAAGTGTTCAGGCCGGGCGCGGTGGCTCAAGCCTGTAATCCCAGCACTTTGGGAGGCCGAGGCGGGCGGATCACAAGGTCAGGAGATCAAGACCATCCTGGCTAACACGGTGAAACCCCGTCTCTACTAAAAACTACAAAAAGCTAGCCGGGCGAGGTGGCGGGCGCCTGTAGTCCCAGCTACTCGGGAGGCTGAGGCAGGAGAATGGCGTGAACCCGGGAGGCGGAGCTTGCAGTGAGCTGAGATCTGGCCAGTGCACTCCAGCTTGGGTGACAGAGCGAGACTCCGTCTCAAAAAAAAAAAAAAAAAAAAAAAGTGTTCAATATTTGCAGATGGATTACACCTCGGGCTTCAAGTCCAGGGAGTGGAGAAAGAATGAAGAAAGTATCAAAATGTGTTTCCCATAACAGAAGCAGGGCAGTGTGGTGATTTTGTGATCTAGGTTGAAGTCCCTGAGCCATCATTTATCATCAAGTATGTAAAAGTAACCAGGAAACTATCTTACAGGTACTTAATTCATGTTTGTTTCATTTTCCTTGTGATCTTTTCGAGGTAATCCGTGAGACTCTCCTTCACCTCCTCAGCGAAAAGAGAACATTTTAAAAATGGAGGTATACGCGAAGATTTTTATTTGAGATTATGTATTTATAGATGCTTGTAATTTTTTCTGGGGGGGATGGAGTCTCTCACTCTGTCACCCAGGCTGGAGTGCAATGGCATGGTATTGACTCACTGCAACCTCCGCCTCCTTGGTTCAAGCGATTCTCCTGCCTCAGCCTACTGAGTAGCTGGGACAACAGGTGTGTGCCACCACACCCGGCTGTTTGTATTTTTAGTAGAGAAGGGGTTTCACTATGTTGGCCAGGCTGATCTCCATCTCCTGACTTTGTGATCCGCCCACCTCAGCCTCCCTAAGTGCTGGGATTACAGGCATTAGCCACCGCGCCCGGCCGATTCTTGTAATTTTTAAGTGAAGAAGATAAAGCTCAGAGAAGTCACATACCTGTTTAGGAGCGGATCCAGTTCCCATATACCACACTGCAGAAGTTAAGGATGTGCAGGACTACGTATGTAAGGGAAAAAAACAAAACAAAAAAAGGATGAAGATAGTAATCCATTCACCTTTCAGTTCTGTGAGTTTCATGAGGTGTGCCTGTCATGTTCGCCACTGTTTCCCCAGCACCTGGATTATACTAGTCTGGATAAATATCTATTGAAGAAATTAATGCAAGCTTCAGTAGCCTCCTACAAACGGGTTAGGAAATGAAACAGTAGTGTAGTATGAAGGGGTGGAAAGGGGGTGATCACTTTCCTCCCCATCAAGAGTCATGACAACATGCTTATAACAAAAGACAGGTTAACAAGAGAGAAGCCTAACAAATTAATGTGCATAAGCTTGGGGAACAATACAACAAAATAAGAAAACTCAAAAAAGGGTCAGATGGTTGAAGCTTAAATACTTTTCACAGGGGAGAGAGAGGTGGGGGGGCTACAGGCAATTTTAGAGGAGTAGTAAATGATTTTAGGAGAGATTAATGCAGAAATTCACTTGTAAATTATTCTCTTTGTGAACCAAATGAAACTAGAGAACCAACAATAATTTGAAGGCCAGGGGTGAGTGACTCACTCCCATAATCCCAGCTACTAGGGAGGCTGAGATGGAAGGATCACTTGAGCCCAGGAGGCAAGATTGCAGTGAGCCAAGATCTCGCCACTGCACTCCAACCGGGGTGATAGGGTGAGACCCTGTCTCAAAAACAAAAAACAGTAGTTTGAGGCAAAGTTTGGGCTCTAAGTGTGGTGATTAATTTTCAGTCTCTTTCTCTGTGATGTGAGTTTTGTTTTTTTCTTGAGACCAGGTCTCACTGTGTTGCCCAGGCTGGAGTGTGGTGGCTATTCACAGGCATGATGATGGCACACTACAGCCTCAAACTCCTGGCCTCAAGAATCCTCCCATCTGAGACTCACAAGTAGCTGGGACTACATGTGTGCACCACTGTGTCTGGCTTTGTGATATGTTTAATTTCTTCTGGTTAATGAAATTTCAGGGAGGAAGGAGATAGAAAGCAATTGTGTTCTTTGATGGGTCTGGTTTCTATGTAGATAAGAAACTTCAAAGAACAGTCTTATCCCGTGTTTTGGGGGAGGCAGAGGATTGAGAGGCAGGAGGTTGGGTGGGGAGATCAGAGACATCTTGTGGCTGCTTCTCTAGTTCAGCATGTCAAAGCACTGAATTTTGAGGTATTGTTTTCTGACAATGAATAGGCAATGTAGTCCAAGGCAAAGAGCATTAGTTTTGCACCACACAAAAACTGGACTTAAATTCTAACTCTGCGTTTTGCTAATTCTGTGAGTTTGGACTGGATAAAAATGT
Organism: Trachypithecus francoisi; assembly: GCF_009764315.1. Taxonomy (NCBI): domain Eukaryota; kingdom Metazoa; phylum Chordata; class Mammalia; order Primates; family Cercopithecidae; genus Trachypithecus; species Trachypithecus francoisi. The sequence continues at coordinate 87,644,145 of NW_022681453.1, forward strand.
TATGGAATATGTTATAACTATACAAATGGAATAATTCATATAGGGTTACTGAAGGCATTAAGTGAGATAATAAAGGTAAAATCTATTAATATGCTGCCTGGCCATGGTGAGAGCTTGCTTAGTAGTAGCTATGGATTATAACCTCTAATGAGCTATTTAAGTGGTTTAAAAAGTTGGACATGGAAGGTAATACGAGCAATTGTTATGTTAATTTAGATGTGTAATTTGTGAGGTGACAACTATAATATCTAACATTTATTCAAGCTTACTATACACCAAGCATTGTTGTAGGTATTCTACATGAAATTAAGTACATTAAATCATTACAACCCTATGACTTAAGTGCTACTATTACTCCCATTTTTATGGAAGAGGGAATTTGGGCACGGAAAAGGGAAGAAGTGGAGCTGAACTTGAAATTCAGGCCAAGAGCTACCAAAAAAAAATTAGAGTGGAGAAGAAAAGTGGCTAATCATGATTTCACTAACCTTAAATAGTTTTTTTTTTTTTTGAGACAGGATCTCGTTCTGTTGCCCAGGTTAGAGTGCAGTGGCTCATAGCTCACTGCAGCCTTGAACTCCTGGGCTTAAGTGATCCTCCTGCCTTAGCCTCCCAAAATTCTGGGATTACAGACGTAAGCCATTAAGTAGGTTCTTAATGTAGCCTTATAATTCTACTACATGTCCTTAGACTATTCCCAATTTCAGTGTACATCAGAGTCACCTGAAGGGCATTTTAAAACACAGATTGCTGGGCCCCACTGCCAGTTTCTGATTCAATTGACTCAGTGGCTAGGGCCCTAAAATGTATGAAGTGGAGCCTGTCCTTGTTTACACACATCACTATTGTTCCATCCGATTTTTCTTTCTACTATTGAGGCATTCCCAACATCATACATACATGCTTTTATGTCTCCCATCTTAATAAAAGACTCTTCTATTGATCTCGTATCTTCCTCTAGCTCCTCATTCCTATTTCCCTTCATATAGAAACTCTTTGAAAAGAGTGTTCATACTCTGTCTCCTATATCTGTCCATTCTTTATCTTTTGAGACAGGGTCTTGCTCTGTTACCCAACCTGGAATGCAATGACATGATCATGGCTCACTGCAACCTCCACATCACAGGCTCAAACGATCCGCCTGGCTCAGCCCACCAAGTAGCTGAGACTAAAGGCACACACCACCACGTTCACTAGCTCAAACTTTTTTTTTTTTTAATTTTTTTTGAGACGGAGTTTCGCTCTTGTTGCCCAGTCTGGAGTGTAATGGCATGATCTCGGCTCACGGCAACTTCCATCTCCCAGGTTCAAGCGATTCTCCTGCCTTATCCTCCCAAATAGCTGGGATTACAGGCATGCACCGCTATGCCCGGCTTTTTTTTTTTTTTTGTATTTTTAGTAGAGATGGTGTTTCTCCATGTTCGTCAGGGTGGTCTTGAATTCCCGACCTCAGGTGATCTGCCAGCCTCGGCCTCCCAAAGTGCTGGGATTACAGGCCTGAGCCACTGCACCTGGCTTTGTCCACTCTCTTTTAACCCTACTCCAATTGGCTTTCTTTTCAACCCTCCATTGAAATTGCTGTTGTCAAGATAATCAGGAATGTCCTCATTCCTACATTCAGTGGTCAGCTCTCAGATTTCATCTTACTTGATCTGCAGCATGAAACACTTTTTTTCATTTTGCCTCCAGGACATTTTCTCTCGTTTCTTACTGGTTGCTCTACCTCAGTCTTTTTTTTTTTTTTTTGAGACGGAGTCTCGCTCTGTCGCCTAGGCTGGAGTGCAGTGGCTGGATCTCAGCTCACTGCAAGCTCCGCCTCCCGGGTTCCCGCCATTCTCCTGCCTCAGCCTCCCCAGTAGCTGGGACTACAGGCGCCCGCTACCTCGCCCGGCTAGTTTTTTGTATTTTTTAGTAGAGACGGGGTTTCACAGCGTTAGCCAGGATGGTCTCGATCTCCTGACCTCGTGATCCGCCCGTCTCGGCCTCCCAAAGTGCTGGGATTACAGGCTTGAGCCACCGCGCCCGGCTCTACCTCAGTCTTATTTGCCGGTTCCTTCTCATCTCCCACACCTCTAAATGTTGGAGTACCTCAGGGCTCAGACATCAGATATCTTTATCCACACAGACTCCCTAGATGGCCTCAACTAGTCTGGAGCATTTAACTACATTATTAACATCTCTAGCCAGACCTTGTCTCTGAACTCCAGGCTCATCTATCCAACTGACCACTTGACATCTCCACTTGGACATCTAATAGGCAACTGTAAAATGTCCCAAAGTTAACTTTGGATTACCTGCCCCCTCAAAGCTTCTGCATTTCAGTAAATAGTAACAAGTCCTTCCAGTTTCTCTAGTAAACAATCTGGAAGTCGTCCCTAAATTTTATTTTTCTCCCATCCAATCCATTACTGCCAGCTTTACCCCTTCAGACTAAACACATTCAGATCTGACTGCGTCTCACTACCTACTTATTATCTCTCACTTTTGTTACTGCAATAGCCTCCTAACTGGTCTCTCTCTTCTAATCTCTTCTCAACATAGCAGCCAAAGTGATCATTTTAAACTGAATCCAATTTGGGGTGAGGTGGGACAGGTGGGAAGAGATGAAGACAAGATGAAGATCCCTAAATGGGGTGGTGGTAGCAAGTGGGCAAGAAAAGACAAGAATCAGAGAAAGAGGAAGAAAAGAAATCATCCAAGGAGGGGGAGGAAAAAAATCACCCATTTCAGATTTATATCTGGGCTGGAGGAAAAGTTTCTGTTAACGTTTTCACATAGAATAAATGTACAAAACCATGGGGGTGGGAGGTGGAGAATGAGTCAGATTCATCTATTCAAATGTTTAAGCACCAGGCTCTAGGGATATAACAGTGAATAAGACAGTTCTTATGGTGGCTTAAGATGCGTTACTTGACAGATCTAGCTACTCCTGTGACCTGATCTTCAGCTCTTTACTCCTTTTGCTTCAGGCGCACCAACCTCCTTGTTGGACCTTGAACCCTCTCTCAAGGGCTTTTACACTTGTTCCTTTTACTTGGAATTCCCTTCCCTCATATCTTCATAGCTTACTCTCACTTGAATTCTGTGGAGATGTCACCTTGTCTGTCTTTGGGCAAATTAGGAAACGAATACCTCCTTAGTGGATGCAATCTTTTAAGCACGTGGCCTAAAGACGGACAGTCTTTGTATGAAGAAATGGCGTCTATTCTAGCAAATGCAACCCTGCAACAGGGCATCATTCAGGGTTCTAAAATTCCAGCTACTCGGGAAACTGAGGCAGGAGGCTCGCTTGAGCCCAGGAGATTGTGGCTGCAGCGAGCCATGATCACACCACTGTACTCCAGCCTGGCTTACAAGGTGAGGCTCCATCACAAAAAACAAAAAACAAAAAAAAGAAAAGAAATGCATTGGACACTTATGCTACTTTCCAATTCAGAAATTAGGAATAGTTGCCTATATCATTCCTATTTCCCATGTTTTCAAAAATGTTATTTTTAGTTTCTGAGACAGGGTCTCACTCTGTTGCCCAGTCTATAGCACAGTGGTGCAATGTTGGTTCACTGCAACCTCCACCTCCCAGGCTCAAGTGATCCTCCTACCTCAGCTTCTCAAGTAGCAGGGACTACATGCACACACCACCACACCTGGCTAATTTTTGTATTTTTTTTAGAGATGGGGTTTCACCATGTTGCCCATGCTGGTATCAAACTCCTGGGCTCAAGTGATCAGCCTGCGATGGCCTCCCAAAGTGCTGGGATTACAGGAGTGAGCCAGTGCACCAGGCATAAATCCCTTTTTCTGTAAGAGGACAAGAAATCAGTTTTATCCGTGAACCCGTTTTTCATAGTTGTATGGAAAACCCCCCCAAACTCAAAAGTCCTTTTTCCTATTTTCTCCCTCAACAAGCAACACAGACAGAAGACTTCTGTGACCAAATGTGGGGGCATTTCTCATCAACACACAAGCAATCAGTTCTGCACTGGACACCAGCCGAGTGTTCTGTAATTCAATTCAGATACTATCTACCTGGAGATAGTGTCAGACCCCACAGGTTGAGGGCCCAGTCCCCGAAACTGCTCCCTCCTCCCACCCCAGCACAAGTTGCAATCTGGGCCTACAGAACTTCTGACTGACTGGCTTCAAGTTGGAGTACCAACTCCTTCTCTTGATTAATCTGCTTGAGTGGCTCATACAATTGAAGCAAACACATTTACTAGTTTACTATAAAAGACACTACAAAACATACAGATGAAGAGATGCACAGGGAAAGGTATTGGGGAAGGGGTGCAGAGCTTCCAAGCCCTCCCCAGGGCACCACCCTCTAGGAACCTCCATAAAAAAGTCTACCAATGTTACAACTATTTAGTTGGGATAATTTAAAGATGATTCTGTTCAACAATCTTGGACAATTCTTTTTACTTATTATCTTTTTACAGTAAAAGTATAATTCCAAAGTTCTGCAGATATTTAATTGGGAAAAGACACAACCCTGCAGTCAGTTGGGAAAGACTACCTTTAGAAGAGAAAAATGAATTATTTGGGAAGACATATATTAACAGAACTGTATTTCCAACCCATTTACTTTGTACGCCATGAAATGTTCTCATTTGAGCCACTTCTTCTGTGCACACACATTTAGAGAACCTTTTGAAAATGAATTAAAAGTTTTTGCCTTCTTCAATCTGTCGATAAACTCTTGAGAATGCTGAGAAATCTCCAGAAAACCAGTATGTTTTCTCTTGGGAACAAATTTCAGAGCCTCTTCCCAATTACCAGTGTTTTTCAGACATAACAAAATACGCATCATTTGATCTAAGGTGAGATTTTTGTTACCAGTATCCCATTGTAAATATTTATCTAATGGAAGGCATTCAGTTGCCAGGTTCAGCCGTTTTGCCTTGGCTAGGGATGTGCCTGGCTGCATCTTCTTATCAACAAAAGACCCAATTATATAAATTTTGTCATGCCTGAAAGTAGTCATAACATTGGGAGAATCTGCAGTTAAATAGATAATACTGTCCTTTGGAAATAAATCTACATGAGACTTTTCTGTTGCTGTTAAAAGCAATTTGTCCCATTTTTCTTCATACCGTTTAACCAACTCTCTGTGATAAGCACCATCTGTTTTTAGATTGCAGAAATAAATATGGAAAGGATCAACATTTCTTCTGTTCCATCCTTCACTTTCTAAAAGCTGGGAAATAGTATACTGCAATTCCTTTGGTTTCATATAATTTTCATAAGCCATGTCAAAAACCAAAGGTTGTCCAAACTGCATGGCCTGGGCACCCTTCCAGCTCATTGCAATGTTTATACTCCTATCCCAAAGTCGTAAAAATAGAAAGTTTTGCTGTTTATCTTCCTCAGTGGTTTCCAGCAGCTTGACATTTTTTGCTTCTTCCCTTGCTGCTGCTTTCATTTCCTTTTTTATTTGCTTAGCTTTTTTCTGTTTTTCCTTCACATATAAATATTTTAAATATTTTTTTTTTGCTGTTTTAGAAACACATTCCATAATGGTTTTGAGCTCTTCTTCAGTGATATGTTCTGGTACTTCTTTGCCAAGCAATCTCCACATCTCAATGAACTCTCTGGTGGCAGCTAGAGGATCTTCATCCTTACTGCTTGAGATTGTTGAAACACATTCTTCTTGCACACTAGATTTCATGGTAGTTTTCCACTTATCCAATTCTAGCTTTTCAGAAGGAGGTGTACTCTCATTATTAGGATAAGTAACAGCTGGTATTTTGGAAGATATGTACCTCTGCAAAATTGTTGAATATAAATTATTTCTCTTCCTATGAAGGGTAAATGGCGCCAAAAACCTGGTGAAAGGTCTGAAGAAATTGACACAAACACTCATTTTGAGGAAAGCAGATATGTAAGATAACTTCTGTAAAAGAAGAAAAATGCAATTACAAATTAAGATTTTTAAAACTTATCAACTAATTGTGCAAGTATAAATCTGAAATACCAAAATAAAATCAATTTTTGAAACACAAAGTCAAATCTTTGTACCAATTTTTTTTTTTCTAGACTCCTGTGGCCTAGAGCCTGTGATCACTCATTGAGCAAAAAGTTTAAAACTTAGTTGGGTTCTTGGCCGGGTGCAGTGGCTCATGCCTGTAATCCCAGCACTTTGGGAGGCCAAGGTCGGGGATCACCTGAGATCAGCAGTTCAAGCCTAGCCTGGCCAACATGGTGAGAAACCTCATCTCTACCAAAAATACAAAAATTAGCCAGGTATGGTGGCAGACACCTGTAATCCCAGCTTCTTGGGAGGTTGAGGCAGGAGAACTGCTTGAACCCGGGAGGTGGAGGTTGCAGTGAGCCAAGATTGTGCCACTGCACTCCAGCCTGGGTGACAGAGTGAGACTCTTATTTTAGACATGAATTTCACTATTGCTTTAGCTAAAAGGATAACTTTCCTTTTTAGATTTTTATCTAGGGGCCCAGATAATCAATGTTACTGGGCAACAAATTTATGTATCACCAAGGCAGCTGACATCATGATGCTACATTCTCCTCTATTCTACACTAAGCCCAGATACAGAACCAAACACAAGATCCTTCACAAAAGCAACAAAGACAAAGGACATGAAAGCAACTGAGAATGGCAAAAGGTAAAAAGCACTTAGGAACTGCTGTACCAATGCCCTCATTACAGAAATATACCGAGATCTACTGATCAAAAAATAGCAACAAACTCTTCCCCAGTTCAGGCTTTATTTTGCAGCAAATAATGTTTTTAACAAAGAAAATGTCCAAGATTGGGACAAATGTATAAAAAGCTCCACAATTTTATCCTAAAGGCCTGGATGTCCATGAGATATTGAAGGTGCTTACAGATGTAAAACTAGTCTCAAATTTGAAGGAAAAGAAATAAAGGGAATTCAAATTTTTTACGAAATGCAAATAAAACACTTGAAAAATTCCTTCTTCCCTTGGCTTCATTTAATGACCCTGCACAGGTTTCCTGCTCTCTGACCTGTGCACTGATGTCCAGATGCCCCTCCCTTAAAGGTGGATATAACTCTGCATTCTATCCTATTCTTTTTTTCAATCTATATATTTCCCTTGTGAGATGTGACTTACTTCTGTGGCTTCAATGACCATTCATCAGAAAGACACCTCAAATGCAGGCCGGGTGCGGTGTCTTACTCCTGTAATCCCAGCACTTTGGAAGGCCAAGGAGGAAGATCACTTGAGGCCAGGAGTTTGAGACCAGCCTGACCAACATGGTGAAACCCCATTTCTACTAAAATTACAAAAATTAGCCAGGTGTGGTGGTGCACGCCTGTAATCCCAGCCACTCGTGAAGCTGAAGTAGAAGAATTGCTTGAACACGGAGGGTGGGGGGGGGGGGCGGAAGTTGCAGTCAGCGGAGATTGTACCACTGCACTCCAGTCTGGGCGACAGAGTAAGACTGTCTCAAACAAAAACAAACAAAAAACACCTCAAATGCAACAAATCAAAATAACCCCTCTAGCTTTGGTTCACAATCTGGTCCTCCTTCAGTGTTCTGTTTCAAGGGATATTGCTATCCATTGGTATTGTTCCCAACATATATTTCTAAGCCTATTGCGGCCAGGTCAGCAGCATCAGCATCTCTAGCTACTCTTCACCTCACACTTTAGTATTCCACCATTAGTTTTCACAGCACTCTTGTGCCTATGACAGTACTTCTAACATTGTACTGTAATTGACTGGTTATCTATTTGCCTGTCTAGATGGTAAGGACTAACTAGCGTCCATGAGGACAAGGACTTTGTCTATAATGTTAACGTTGAATCCAATGCTTGACAGTATTTGGTTCACAGTAATCACGCAAATATTTTCCTAATATCCTTGATCGATGCTTCTTACATTAAAAGAAAGAAAAAAAGTTCAGCCTCCCTTTATTTTTTTTGAGAAGGAGTATCGCTCTGTCGCCCACGCTGGAGTGCAGTGGCGCGATCTTGGGTCATTGCAAGCTCCGCCTCCCGGGCTCACGCCATTCTCCTGCCTCAGCTTCCCGAGTAGCTGGGACTATAGGCGCCCACCACGCCTGGCTAATTCTTTTGTATTTTTAGTAGAGACGGGGTTTCACTGTGTTAGCCAGGATGGTCTCGGATCTCCTGACCTCGTGATCCGCCCGCCTCGGCCTCCAATGTGCTGGGATTACAGGCGTGAGCCACCGCGCCCGGCTCAGCCTCCCTTTAAAGAGAAAACAATTTACTTTAAAATCCCCGAAATATTTAAACTGGAGTCCCCAGGCCCCAGTCTAATAAACATTGATTTCAGAAAGAGTTTTAAAAGTTTTATTCTTGTAACTGGTAAAGACTTAGAATACCACAGAAATGAAAACCCCAATTGTAAAAAGCAATCAAGGACATCGTTTCAGGAACCACTGATTTTGTTTAAGGTACTGTACCAATTACAGTTTATTAATCACTGGGCTTCCTCGTACCTCTGGGCCTTCCGGGCGCATACGCTCCATTAAGTGCGTCTTGGAACGTCTCTGGCGTCCTCTCACCCCCAACACACATATTAGGAGAAAGAAGAAACTCGCTTACCAGGAGTGCAAAGACAGTGGTTCCAGCTGGCGCAAAGTGCAGGAACCCTAGAGGACGAAGGACTCCGCCGTATGGACGCCCGGTGACCCGCGCCGAAGCCAGAACGCAGCTTACCCAACATTCCACACGGTAGACCAAATTGGTCGCCGGGGCTCAGGCGGAAGTTCCGCCCTCTCCCTTCCGGCGCTGCTTTTTTATGTCACAGCACTCAAAGAACGCTTTCCCGGCCGAAAGAAGCGGCGTAGACGAGACAGCTGTCAGTAGGCAATTGGGTACTTGCAGACTACGCTCTTAGTTGTCATGGACTTGTACCTGTGTTGTGTTGTGTTATGTTGTGTTGTGTTGTGTTTTCCTCCATTTATCCTACAAACTGTCTCTCGGCCTGCCAGGTGGCTCACGCCTGTAATCCTAGCGGTTTGGGAGGCTGAGGCGGGCGGATCACTTGAGGTCAGGAGTTCGAGACCAGCCTGGCCAACATAGTGAAACCCCGTCTCTACTTAAAACAGAAATTAGCCAGGTGTGGTGTCGCGCGCCTGTTGTCCCAGCTACTCAGGAGGCTGAGGCAGGAGAATCACTTGAACCTGGGAGGAGGTGGTTGCGGTGAGCCGAGATCGGGCCACTGCACTCCAGGCTGGACAACAGAGCGAGACTCCGTCTCAAAAAGCAAAACAAAATCTTTCTAATCCTGTTCTAAACGGACTCTCTGCTTGGGCTCCGTATTTATAAACATTTGCTGACAAAGTACTAAAATAAAGTGTTTTATTTTTCACAAATCTTCTTATTCGGCTTCAAACTCCCTGACGCTAGGACTTTAAACTCTTAATCTTTTTGACCAGTTTATCACCAGTACCTGTCACTATGCTTGGAACATGGTAAGCCACGGTAAGTTTCTCTCTCCTCCTAGTTCATTTGGAAAATTAATGTGAAATGAAGTTAAAACACTGTTGTAAATTGGTGGCCTTTGGACCAAAATCCAGCCTCCACATATTTTGTTTAGCTAGCACAGTGTTTTTATGTTTTCAATTATTTTGGTTTAGCTGCCATCTTAAAAACATATGGTACAAGACCATTTACTGGGGAAAGGTCAATCTTTTGGACAGTTGGTGCTGGGAAATCTGGATATACACATGGGAAGAGTGAAGTTGGACCCTCACCTAACACCATATATAAAAACTAATTCAAAATGAGTCAAATACTTAAATATAATAGTGTAGTGAAAACTATAAAACAGAATTAAACATAGAGGAAAATCTTCATGAATTGGATTTGGTAGATTTCATAAGTATGACAACAAAATCATAGGCAACATAAGAAAAAATATACAAATTGGGCTTCATAAAATTGAAATACTTTTGGGCCGGGCGCGGTGGCTCATGTCTGTAATCCCAGCACTTTGGGAGGCCGAGGCAGGCAGATCATGACGTCAAGAGATCGAGATCATCCTGGCCAACATGGTGAAACCATGTCTCTACTAAAAATGCAAAAATTAGCTGGGCATGGTGGTGTGTGCCTGTAGTTCCAGCTACTCAGGAGGCTGAGGCAGGAGAATTGCTTGAACCTGGGAGGCAGAGGTTGCAGTGAGCCGAGATTGTGTGACTGCACTCCAGCCTGGCAACAGAGTGAGACTCTGTCTCAAGAAAAAAAAAAAAAAGAAGAAGAAATACTTTTGTACATAGAAGGACACTATCAACAGAATAAAAAGGTAATCCACAGAATGGGAGAAAATAGTTGCAAATCATGTATCTGTTAAGGGATTAATATCCAGAATATGGCTGTGCATGATGGCTCATGCCTGTAATCCCAGCACTTTGGAAGGCCAAGGTGGGCGGATCACCTGAGGTCAGGAGTTTGAGACCAGACTGTCCAACATGGTGAAACCCCATCTCTACTAAAAATACAAAAAATTAGCTGGGCATGGTGGCAAGCGCCTATAATCCCAGCTACTTGGGAGGCTGAGGCAGGAGAATCGCTTGAACCCAGGAGGCAGAGGTGGCAGTGAGCCTAGATGGCGCCACTGCACGCCAGCCTGGGCGGCACGACAGGGTGAGATTCCATCTCAAAAAACAAAACAATGACAACAAAAAATGCAGAATATGTAAAGAACTAGAACTCGACAACAAAAGAAACCTAAACAACTCAATTCAAAGTGATCAAAGAACTTGAGTAGACATTTCTCCAATGAAGATATAAAAATGCCCAGAAATCACATAAAGAGATGTTCAACATGATTATGGAAATGCAAATAAAAACCACAATAAGGCTGGGCATGGTGGCTCATGCCTGTAATCCTAGTGTTTTGGGAGGCTGAGGTGGGAGGATCACTGAGTCCAGGAGTTCAAGATCAACCTGGGCAACATAGCAGGACCCCATCTCTACTAAAAATAAAAAAATAGCCAAGTGTAGTGGTGTGTGCCTGTCGTCCCAGATACTTGGGAGGCTGAGCAGGAGGACCACTTGAGCTGGGGAGTTTGAGGCTGCAGTGAGCTATGATTGCACCACTGCACTGCATGGGTGACAAAGCAAGTCTGTGTTTCTCCTGTCTCTAAAGAGAAAAAAAGCCAAAAAAGTTAAATGTTGGCCAAGACGTGTAGAAATTGGAACCTTGTATATTGCTGGTAAGAATGTAAAATGGAGCAGATGCGGCTGAGTGTGGTGGCTCACGCCTGTAATCTCAGCACTTTCAGAGGCCGAGGTGGGCGGTTCACGAGGTCAGGAGATTGAGACAATCTTGGCCAACACGGTGAAACTCCATCTCTACTAAAAATAAAAAAATAGCCAAGTGTAGTGGTGTGTGCCTGTCGTCCCAGATACTTGGGAGGCTGAGCAGGAGGACCACTTGAGCTGGGGAGTTTGAGGCTGCAGTGAGCTATGATTGCACCACTGCACTGCATGGGTGACAAAGCAAGTCTGTGTTTCTCCTGTCTCTAAAGAGAAAAAAAGCCAAAAAAGTTAAATGTTGGCCAAGACGTGTAGAAATTGGAACCTTGTATATTGCTGGTAAGAATGTAAAATGGAGCAGATGCGGCTGAGTGTGGTGGCTCACGCCTGTAATCTCAGCACTTTCAGAGGCCGAGGTGGGCGGTTCACGAGGTCAGGAGATTGAGACAATCTTGGCCAACACGGTGAAACTCCATCTCTACTAAAAATACAAATATTAACTGAGCATGGTGGTGCATGCCTGTAGTCCCAGCTACTTGGGAGGCTGAGGCAGGAGAATTGCTTGAACCTGGGAGGCAGAGGTTGCAGTGAGCCAAGATCACGCCACTGCACTCCAGCCTGGTGACAGAGTGAGACTCTCTCAAACAACAACAACAACAAAATGGAGCAGATGCTATGAAGAACAGTTTAACAGTTCCTCAAGAAACCAAACACAGAATGAACATATTCTGCAGCTATTCCTAGTTATATACCCAAAGGAATTGAAAGCAGAGACATAAACAGACACTTGTACTCTAATGTCATTGCAGCATTATTGATAATAACCAAAAGGTGGAAGCAACCCAAATATCCATGAACAGATGAATAGATAGAAACATGTTGCATGTACATATAATGGAATATTATTCAGTCAGAAAAAGGAATGAAGTTCTGGTACATGGTACAACATGGATAAACTTTGGAGGCATTATACACTAAGTGAAATAAGCCAGGCACTAAAGGACAAATATTGTATAAGTCCACCTATATGAAGTACCTATAATAGTCAAATCATAAAGACAAAGTAGAATAGTGTTTACCAGGGGCTGGGGAAAGGAAAGAATGGGCAGTTACTGTTTAATAGGTATGGATTTTCAGTATGGGACGATGAAAAAGTTCTGGAGATGGATAGTAGTGATGGTTTTACAAGAACGTGAATGTATTTAATGCCATTGAACTGTACATTTCAAAATGACTAAAATGGAAATGTTTATATTATATATACTTTACCAAAATAAAATAAGGTAGGCATAGTCTTTTCCAAATGATTTTAAAAGACAAGATCTTTTGTAAGAGACTGATTACCATCATGTTAGAAAGGTGAGGTAGTGATAGCAAAATAATCATGAGTTTACTCCCAAACATGGAAAAAAATCAAGAATAAATATCCTCTAGTGGTTATAACAAATAGCAGTGGTAGGGGTTATCTTTTTCTTGTTCCTGTTCTTTAAAGAGATACATCTGAAGTTTTTCCATTAATATTTTATGAAGGTTTTTGCTATATGATCTTTGTCAAGTAAAGGAAATTTCATTCTGTTAAGTTTACTAAGTTTCTTTATGTGAAAAATCTTTGGAAGTGTTTCTAAAAATATAGCAGAACATAATTTATTCAGTATGTCTGGGATCTGACCTGTTCTAGATTAAGAATATTTCCAGGGTTCAGACATCTTACCTCCAAAAAAAAGCACAGTGATTTTCAAAATATATGTTTTGGCATAGAAAAATGGTTTGTAATATGGGATGTAAGGTACACAAAAAATAAATTTTAGGCCGTGAGCAGTGGCTCATGCCTATAATCAGCATTTTCGGAGGCCAAGGCAGGCAGATTGCTTTGGCTCAGGAGTTCCAGACCAGCCTGGCCAACATGGTGAAACCCTGTCTCTACAAAAAATACATAAAAAAAGAAAAGAAAAGGGACTAATTTTTAAAAGCAAGGAAATACATTAAAACCCATAAGGCAATGTCACATAAACACTAGAATTGAAAAAGTAGAAGGTCTGAATGCTCTCTCTTAGCTTATATTTCTTCTTGGAAACAATGGTTAGACCTAAGTAGAGGCTGTTTTGTAGTCAAGGCACCCACTCTCCAGTTCCCCAGAGCTTATTCCACCACATGTTATCGTTTCTACACTGCTACAAATGTAATTTGCCATGTATTTTGCCTGCACTGTGTATTATATAATAGAGAACGATTTCTCTGTACCAACGTCTCTTTCAAGAGTTGGAAGACAAAGCATGGATTCAAAGATTTAGGTGTTACTTACAAAGTAGAGAACTCTGATTCTCTGCTTTACCTTCAGTGTCTACAGCAGTGCTTGGCAAGTATCGGAAACTCAATAATTATTTGCTGATGAATGAATACTAAATAGATCAGGTAAGTGATGTTAGTGGCTTGGACAAGAGTGGTGGCAGTAGAGGCAAAGAAAAGGGGGAAGATTTGAAATACTTTTAAGAGGTGGACATGACAGAATTTGGTGATCAATTTGGGAGAGAAAGAGAAGAACAAGTCAATAGTTTGGTTTGAGCACTTGGGCAGACAGTGAAAAGGAGTATATGGGGTGAGGGCAGACATGGTAAGTATAGTGTTAGATATGTGGCTTTTGAGCTGTCTTCAAGACAGCCAAATGATGTCTCCTTTAGGATATTTGGCAGAAGGCTGTGTGGGTCTGGAGTTTAGGAGAAAGAAGAATGCACTAAAGATAGAGATTTGAGAGTTATTAACACAGAGTCTGTGAAACCATATGGGCGGAAGAGATTACCTAGGGCTTGGGTAGATAACAGGAATGGACAAAGGAAACTGAAAATAAGCAGCTAAAGAGATGGGAGGAAAACAACCAGAATATGACATAGAAATCAAGGAAAGGGTGTTTTCAAAGACAAGTGGATGGGTAACAGGGTCAAATATTGCCTAGAGATCATGCAATGCAGACTAAAAAGTATCTACTAGATTTAGCAATACAAGGGCCACTGGGACCTTAATTGTGAGGTTTGGGGGCTTTAGCCAGATGAGTGTGAATAAGGAATGAGGAGATTATGAGAAAAGAGAATCAGCAAGTTTAAACATTTCTATGAAATTTATCTGAAGAAAAGACAGCATGCTCAGTCCCGGGGTGTGGAGTTCAGGGAAATTTTCTTCATTATTATTACTGTTATGTTGGGAGAGGCCTGACATTTTAAATGCTGAGAGAATCATCAGCAAAGGGATAAGAGAAAGAAAGGATAATAGGATGGGTAGACTTCCTGAGAAGATTAACAGAGATGGTATTTAGAAGAGAGATGGAGAGATTGGTTAAGAGGAAGAAATACCACTTCCATTGTAACAAGAAGAAAGGAAGAAAGGTAGGTATGGAGGACAATTTATAGACATGATGGCTATAATTTGATGTAGTTCGCATTCTCTGTGAAAGAGGTAGACAGACTACCTCTGAGGATACTAAAGATGGGGTGAAGGTTTGTTATCATTATAAAGAATAATATATAACAAATATATAGAAACAGAAAGTAGAGTGGTTGTTACTGTGGAGTCCTAATTAGGGAAAAGGAGTCAGGCTGGCGGGACCAGGGGAAAGCAAAGAGATAAAACAAATAAGCTATAAATATGCCTTTCTTCATGGTTCAGGACATACAAACAAAAAAGGAAGCAGATGAATTATGGGTCTGTTTTTCTTTATGCCCAAGGATATATTGCCCAAGACATATGGCCCTCCTACTCAGATAATGTACATAACTCACAAACTTACTGCTTACCAACAAACGCCTCAATTTATCAAACATCTCAGCTGACACAAGAATGCAAGTTATGCTCCCAGTGCATTGGCATTATCAATCAGCCCAAGTTCTATTCTATAAAATCTCCAGCTAACCTTTGTCTCTTTGCAGTCAGCTCGTCTTTTGCAGGCTTCCAGTTGCTTTATTGCAACGTCTTGTCTTTTCTTGTCTTGTCTCTTCTTGTCTTTTCTTTCTTTTTTTTTTTTTTTTGAGATGGAGTCTCACTCTGTCACCAGGCTGGAGTACAGTGGTGCAATCTCAGTTCACTACAATCTCTGCCTCCCGGGTTCGGGCCATTCTTCTGCCTCAGCCTCCCAAGTAGCTGGGGCTACAGGCGTGCATCACCATGCCCAGCTAATTTTTGTATTTTTAGTAGAGACGGGTTTCACCATGTTTGCCAGGATGGTCTCGATCTCTTGACCTTTTGATCTGCCTGCCTTGGCCTCCCAAAGTACTGGGATTACAGGCGTGAGCCACCGTGCCTGGCTTTTCCTATTTTCTTTCATAAATTTGCCTTTCTTTACAACCATTTTTGGTAAATTCTTTTACTCCAGAGCCACTGGCCCAGATTGTTGTCCCAGCCACCCACCTGTGACAGTTTACCAGGAATGGTGGAGTTGTTTAATGAGTTTCAGATATGCAAGATGAAAAAGTTCTGGAGATCTGTTGCACAACAATGTAAATATACTTAACACTGCTGAAATGCACGCTAAAAAAATGGTTAAGATGGTAAAGAAAGAAGTATGGATTGACTAGTGAGACAACCATGATATCAGGCAGTGTTGATGGTCTAGTTTAGTTTGGGGATCATGAATTTATAGTGGTACCAATCTGTGTTACATGATCTTTCTCTTTATTTTGCTAATGCTGCTAACGGCTAAGATGTCTGGGTATAACTCAGTTTACAGAAGGGGAGTGGTGAAAAGTTGTTAAATATACTGGTATAGGGGAAGAAATATGACTTTCTACCTTCCCTTCATGAGTTCTTAGCTGAGACTCTCTGTAACAAAAGACAGATTGAACAAGAGAAAAACAAGTTTAGTAACATGTATACATCTTGTATGCATGGGAGATAACCCAGAGAGATGAGTAAATCTTAAAAAAGAAAAATTAACAAAAAAAATTTTCAACTTCAGGCTTAAATATTATCATTTTCTGAAAACAACAGCAGCAGCAGCAGCAACAACAACAAAGAAGGATGTGGAGACAGAGACAGATTCAGTTGAGATGGCCAGCAAAATTACCTTAAACAGAGATAAGGTTTGTTATACAGATTTCAGTTGATCCTGTCTTGATTGTTTAAGAGTCTCTAGTGATTTAGGGCCAGACTGGTGGCTCATGTTTGTAATGCCAGCACTTTGGGAGGACGAGGTGGGCTGATCACCCGAGCTCACGAATTTGAGACCAGACTGGCCAACATGGCAAAGCCCCATCTCCACTAAAAATACAAAAACAAAACAAAAAAGAAAAAAGAAAAAATTACGCAGGTGTGGTGGTGCACGCCTATAGTCCCAGCTACTAGGGAGACTTAGGCTGGAGAATTGCTTGAACCTAGCAGGCGGAGGTCATGCCACTGCACTCAGCCTGGGCAACAGAGCGAGACTCCATGTCAAAAAAATAAAAAGCCTGTTTAGTGATTTAATAATCAGTGTCTTCTTGGTGCAGAGAGGGAGACATCCTTATCAATGGAGATTTCCTTTATTGAGATAAAAGGATAACTTTTCTTTTTTTTTTTTTTTTTTTTTTTTGAAATCACCCTATTTCCTTTATTCCAAAACAGTAACTGGGGTTTTAAAATGATATTGTTTTTATATTTTTTAGTGTTTGCCAATAAACATTTTTTAATTTTATTGGAGGATAATATACATAGGGAAAAAGCAGGACATAATATACAAATTTAAGAATTTTGACAAAGTGAACATGTAATCACCATTAATGATACCCCAGTAGCATCCCTGATTCCATGCCTCCTTCCAGTCTCTAGCACCTTCTTCCCCGAAGTAGTCCCTCTTTTGGTATCTAATATCATAAATTAGTTTCCCATATTTTAAATTTTATATAAATGAAATAACATAGTATATACTCGTTGGTCGGGCTTATTTCGCTGCAAATTATGTTTGTAGGATTTAGCCACAGTAGTGGTTCATTCATTTTCGCAGTGGTAGGGCAACAGTTCTCAAACTTTTTGGTCTCAAGACCTGTTCACTTTCTTAAAATTATTAAGGACTCCAAAGAGCTTTGGCTTATGTATATTTTATCTACTGATATTTACTATATTATAAATTAGAACAATGTTTTTAAATGATGCGTGTGTTAATTTATTTTAAAATAATAATAGAAGTAATAGATCCATTATGTGTAAATGTAACATTTTGAATGAGTACAGTAGTCCTCTCTTTTTTTTTTTTTTTTCTTTTTTTTAAATTTTTTATTATACTTTAAGTTCTAGGGTACATGTGCATAACGTTTATATCATGTATAACTCCCCAGTGCAATCCCTCCCTCCTCCCCCCTCCCCATGATAGGCCCCAGTGTGTGATGTTCCCCTTCCGGAGTCCAAGTGATCTCATTGTTCAGTTCCCACCTATGAGTGAGAACATGCGGTGTTTGGTTTTCTCTTCTTGTGATAGTTTGCTAAGAATGATGGTTTCCAGCTGCATCCATGTCCCTACAAAGGACGCAAACTCATCCTTTTTGATGGCTGCATAGTATTCCATGGTGTATATGTGCCACATTTTCTTAATCCAGTCTGTCACAGATGGACATTTGGGTTGATTCCAAGTCTTTGCTATTGTGAATAGTGCCGCAATAAACATACGTGTGCATGTGTCTTTGTAGTAGAGTAATTTATAATCCTTTGGGTATATACCCAGTAGTGGGATGGCTGGGTCATATGGTACATCTAGTTCTAGATCCTTGAGGAATCGCCATACTGTTTTCCATAATGGTTGAACTAGTTTACAATCCCACCAACAGTGTAAAAGTGTTCCTATTTCTCCACATCCTCTCCAACATCTATTGTTTCCTGACTTCTTAATGATTGCCATTCTAACTGGTGTGAGATGGTATCTCATTGTGGTTTTGATTTGCATTTCTCGGATGGCGAGTGATGACGAGCATTTTTTCATGTGTCTGTTGGCTGTATGGATGTCTTCTTTTGAGAAATGTCTGTTCATATCCTTTCCCCACTTTTTGATGGGGTTGTTTGTTTTTTTCTTGTATATTTGTTTGAGTTCTTTGTAGATTCTGGATATTAGCCCTTTGTCAGATGAGTAGGTTGCAAAAATTTTCTCCCATTCTGTAGGTTGCCTGTTCACTCTGATGGTAGTTTCTTTTGCTGTGCAAAAGCTCTTTAGTTTAATGAGATCCCATTTGTCAATTTTGGCTTTTGCTGCCGTTGCTTTTGGTGTTTTAGACATGAAGTCCTTGCCCATGCCTATGTCCTGAATGGTACTACCTAGATTTTCTTCTAGGGTTTTTATGGTATTAGGTCTAACATTTAAGTCTCTAATCCATCTTGAATTAATTTTCGTATAAGGGGTAAGGAAAGGATCCAGTTTCAGCTTTCTACTTGTGGCTAGCCAATTTTCCCAGCACCATTTATTAAATAGGGAATCCTTTCCCCATTTCTTGTTTTTGTCAGGTTTGTCAAAGATCAGATGGCTGTAGATGTGTGGTATTATTTCTGAGGACTCTGTTCTGTTCCACTGGTCTATTTCTCTGTTGTGGTACCAGTACCATGCTGTTTTGGTTACTGTAGCCTTGTAGTATAGTTTGAAGTCAGGTAGCGTGACGCCTCCAGCTTTGTCCTTTTGACCTAGGATTGTCTTGGCAATGCGGGCTCTTTTTTGGTTCCATATGAACTTTAAAGCAGTTTTTTCCAATTCTGTGAAGAAACTCATTGGTAGCTTGATGGGGATGGCATTGAATCTATAAATAACCTTGGGCAGTATGGCCATTTTCACGATATTGATTCTTCCTATCCATGAGCATGGTATGTTCTTCCATTTGTTTGTGTCCTCTTTGATTTCACTGAGCAGTGGTTTGTAGTTCTCCTTGAAGAGGTCCTTTACATCCCTTGTAAGCTGGATTCCTAGGTATTTTATTCTCTTTGAAGCAATTGTGAATGGAAGTTCATTCCTGACTTGGCTCTCTGCTTGTCTGTTACTGGTGTATAAGAATGCTTGTGATTTTTGCACATTAATTTTGTATCCTGAGACTTTGCTGAAGTTGCTTATCAGCTTAAGGAGATTTTGGGCTGAGACGATGGGTTTTTCTAAATATACAATCATGTCATCTGCAAACAGGGACAATTTGACTTCTTCTTTTCCTAACTGGATACCCTTGATTTCTTTCTCTTGCCTGATTGCCCTAGCCAGAACTTCCAACACTATGTTGAATAGGAGTGGTGAGAGAGGGCATCCCTGTCTTGTGCCAGTTTTCAAAGGGAATTTTTCCAGTTTTTGCCCATTCAGTATGATATTAGCTGTGGGTTTGTCGTAAATAGCTCTTATTATTTTGAGGTACGTTCCATCAATACCGAATTTATTGAGCGTTTTTAGCATAAAGGGCTGTTGAATTTTGTCAAAAGCCTTTTCTGCATCTATTGAGATAATCATGTGGTTCTTGTCTTTGGTTCTGTTTATATGCTGGATTACGTTTATTGATTTGCGAATGTTGAACCAGCCTTGCATCCCAGGGATGAAGCCCACTTGATCATGGTGGATAAGCTTTTTGATGTGCTGCTGAATCCGGTTTGCCAGTATTTTATTGAGAATTTTTGCATCGATGTTCATCAGGGATATTGGTCTAAAATTCTCTTTTTTGTTGTGTCTCTGCCAGGCTTTGGTATCAGGATGATGTTGGCCTCATAAAATGAGTTAGGGAGGATTCCCTCTTTTTCTATTGATTGGAATAGTTTCAGAAGGAATGGTACCAGCTCCTCCTTGTACCTCTGGTAGAATTCAGCTGTGAATCCATCTGGTCCTGGACTTTTTTTCGTGGGTAGGCTATTAATTGTTGCCTCAATTTCAGAGCCTGTTATTGGTCTATTCAGGGATTCAACTTCTTCCTGGTTCAGTCTTGGGAGAGTGTAAGTGTCCAGGAAATTATCCATTTCTTCTAGATTTTCTAGTCGATTTGCGTAGAGGCATTTATAGTATTCTCTGATGGTTGTTTGTATTTCTGTGGGGTCGGTGGTGATATCCCCTTTATCATTTTTTATTGCGTCTATTTGATTCCTCTCTCTTTTCTTCTTTATTAGTCTTGCTAGCGGTCTGTCAATTTTGTTGATCTTTTCAAAAAACCAACTCCTGGATTCATTGATTTTTTGGAGGGTTTTTTGTGACTCTATCTCCTTCAGTTCTGCTCTGATCTTAGTTATTTCTTGCCTTCTGCTAGCTTTTGAATGTGTTTGCTCTTGCCTCTCTAGTTCTTTTAATTGTGATGTTAAAGTGTCAATTTTAGATCTTTCCTGCTTTCTCTTGTGGGCATTTAGTGCTATAAATTTCCCTCTACACACTGCTTTAAATGTGTCCCAGAGATTCTGGTATGTTGTATCTTTGTTCTCATTGGTTTCAAAGAACATCTTTATTTCTGCTTTCATTTCGTTATGTACCCAGTAGTCATTCAGGAGCAGGTTATTCAGTTTCCATGTAGATGAGCAGTTTTGATTGAGTTTCTTAGTCCTGAGTTCTAGTTTGATTGCACTGTGGTCTGAGAGACAGTTTGTTATAATTCTGTTCTTGTACATTTGCTGAGGAGTGCTTTACTTCCAATTATGTGGTCAATTTTGGAATAAGTGCGATGTGGTGCTGAGAAGAATGTATATTCTGTTGATTTGGGGTGGAGAGTTCTATAGATGTCTATTAGGTCCGCTTGGTGCAGAGATGAGTTCAATTCCTGGATATCCTTGTTAACTTTCTGTCTCGTTGATCTGTCTAATGTTGACAGTGGAGTGTTGAAATCTCCCATTATTATTGTATGGGAGTCTAAGTCTCTTTGTAGGTCTCTAAGGACTTGCTTTATGAATCTGGGTGCTCCTGTATTGGGTGCATATATATTTAGGAGAGTTAGCTCTTCCTGTTGAATTGATCCCTTTACCATGATGTAATGGCCTTCTTTGTCTCTTTTGATCTTTGATGGTTTAAAGTCTGTTTTATCAGAGACTAGGATTGCAACCCCTGCTTTTTTTTGTTCTCCATTTGCTTGGTAGATCTTTCTCCATCCCTTTATTTTGAGCCTATGTATGTCTCTGCATGTGAGATGGGTCTCCTGAATACAGCAGACTGATGGGTCTTGACTCTTTATCCAGTTTGCCAGTCTGTGTCTTTTAATTGGAGCATTTAGTCCATTTACATTTAAGGTTAATATTGTTATGTGTGAACTTGATCCTGTCATTATGATATTAACTGGTTATTTTGCTCATTAGTTGATGCAGTTTCTTCCTAGCCTCGATGGTCTTTACATTTTGGCATGTTTTTGCAATGGCTGGTACCGGTTGTTCCTTTCCATGTTTAGGGCTTCCTTCAGGGTCTCTTGTAAGGCAGGCCTGGTGGTGACAAAATCTCTAAGCATTTGCTTATCTGTAAAGGATTTTATTTCTCCTTCACTGATGAAACTTAGTTTGGCTGGATATGAAATTCTGGGTTGAAAATTCTTTTCTTTAAGAACGTTGAATATTGGCCCCCACTCTCTTCTGGCTTGTAGAGTTTCTGCCGAGAGATCTGCTGTTAGTCTGATGGGCTTCCCTTTGTGGGTAACCCGACCTTTCTCTCTGGCTGCCCTTAAGATTTTTTCCTTCATTTCAACTTTGGTGAATCTGGCAATTATGTGTCTTGGAGTTGCTCTTCTGGAGGAGTATCTTTGTGGCGTTCTCTGTATTTCCTGAATTTGAATGTTGGCCTGCCCTACTAGGTTGGGGAAGTTCTCCTGGATGATATCCTGAAGAGTGTTTTCCAAGTTGGTTCCATTTTCCCCCTCACTTTCAGGCACCCCAATCAGGCGTAGATTTGGTCTTTTTACATAATCCCATACTTCTTGCAGGCTTTGTTCATTTCTTTTTCTTCTTTTTTCTTTTGGTTCTCTTCTCGCTTCATTTCATTCATTTGATCCTCAATCGCTGATACTCTTTCTTCCAGTTGATCGAGTCGGTTACTGAAGCTTGTGCATTTGTCACGTATTTCTCGTGTCATGGTTTTCATCTCTGTCATTTCGTTTATGATCTTCTCTGCATTAATTAGTCTAGCTGTCAATTCTTCCACTTTTTTTCAAGATTTTTAGTTTCTTTGCGCTGGGTACGTAATTCCTCCTTTAGCTCTGAGAGGTTTGATGGACTGAAGCCTTCTTCTCTCATCTCGTCAAAGTCATTCTCTGACCAGCTTTGATCCGTTGCTGGCGATGGGCTGCGCTCCTTTGCAGGGGGAGATGCGCTCTTATTTTTTGAATTTCCAGCTTTTCTGCCCTGCTTCTTCCCCATCTTTGTGGTTTTATCTGTCTCTGGTCTTTGATGATGGTGACGTACTGATGGGGTTTTGGTATAGGTGTCCTTCCTGTTTGATAGTTTTCCGTCTGACAGTCAGAAGGACTGTCTGTTGGTCTGTTGGAGATTGCTTGAGGTCCACTCCAGACCCTGTTTGCCTGGGTATCAGCAGCAGAGGTTGCCAAAGATAGAATATTGCTGAGCAGCGAGTGTACCTGTCTGATTCTTCCTTTGGAAGTTTCCTCTCAGGGATGACTCCACCCTGTGAGGTGTGGGGTGTCAGACTGCCCCTAGTGGGGGATGTCTCCCAGCTAGGCTACTCAGGGGTCAGGGACCCACCTGAGCAGGCAGTCTGTCCGTTCTCGGATCTCAACCTCCGCGTTGGGAGATCCACGGCTCTCCCCAAAGCTGTCAGACAGAGTCGTTCGCCTCTGCACCGCCCCCGCTGCTTTCCCTATTGGACCTCAGCTGTGGGCTGTCCCCAGAGGTGGAGTCTACAGAGACAGGCAGGTTTCCTTGAGCTGCTGTGAGCTCCACCCAGTTCGAGCTTCCCAGCGGCTTTGTTTCCCTACTTAAGCCTCAGCAATGGCGGGCGCCCCTCCCCCAGCCTCGCTGCTGCCTTGCGGATAGATCGCCGCAGACGGCTGTGTTAGCAGTGAGGGAGGCTCCGTGGGCGTGGGACCCTCCCGGCCAGGTGTGGGATATATTCTCCTGGTGTGCCTGTTTCCTTAAAGCGCAGTATTGGGGTGGGAGTTACGCGATTTTCCAGGTGTTATGTGTCTCAGTTCCCCTGGCTAGGAAAACGGATTTCCTTCCCCCTTGCGCTTGCAGGTGAGGCGATGCCTCGCCCTGCTTCAGCTCACGCTGGTCAGGCTGCAGCAGCTGACCAGCACCGATTGTCCGGCACTCCCTAGAGAGATGACCCCAGTACCTCAGTTGAAAATGCAGAAATCACCGGTCTTCTGTGTTACTCACGCTGGGAGTTGGAGACTGGAGCTGTTCCTATTCGGCCATCTTGCTCCGCCCCTCAAAAGGATAACTTTTCATAGCTGCTTCTGTGTCTGCAGCTTCCCAGAATAACTAGCTCAGAATAATCAATATGTCAAAGAGGCGTATTTTAGGGTGATGTGTTCCAGTCTCTTATGGTCATATTTTGGGTTGGTGTATCCTGAGTCCCATCATCAGCATCTGAATGGCTGCAGGAGTGGTCTATAGGGTCTATAGGAGATCAAAATATACCATCCCAAAAAATGTCTCTCTGGTGTACGGATTATTTTGAGCTGAAGACAATTAATAAAAAGCATATATAACATGAGCTCTCTGCCCTCTCCTATCTGCCTGAGAGTAAAACATACATTTCCTTCTGTGAAGGTGTTCCTGCCACCCACTCACACACTTAATGAAGTTGTTGTCACAGGGTTAGCAAGAATAATGGACAGAAATACAATTATAATTAAGCATTTATCAAGCTGCAGTTTGACTCACTTCCTTGTAACCAAAAGGCACATAGCACCAGATTTGCACACCCATTGTTCCTATAGATAGAATTTCTGATATTAAAATCATAAAGTTTTAAAGACAGGTAGGAGCTCTGATATTAGAATCATAAGAATTTTATTTAAAAAGTGCTTGGCCAGGCATGGTGGCTCACACCTATAATCCCAGCATTTTGGGAAGCTGAAGCGGGAGGATCACTTGAGTCCAGGAGTTTGAGACCAGCCTGGGCAACATAATGAGACTCTGTATCTATAGAAACTAAAAGAAATTAGCTGGGCATGGTGGTGCATGCCTGTAGTCCTGTTACGGATGGAAGGTATCTGAGATACTGGCAGCGACTTTCTATGGGTCTGCAGCAACTTCAGTTCTTATCTTCTCAGAAGAAAGAATTCAACTGAGGGGCATAAGGCAGAAGAAGAGACAGAGGTGAGTTTCAGAGCAGGAGTGGAAGTTTATTTTAAAGCCTTTAGATCAGGAAAGAAAGGAAAATTCACTTGGATGAGATCCAAGTGGGCACCTGAAGGTCAAGTGTGGTGTTTAACCCTGATCCTAGGACTTTATAGGTGTATTAGTCTGTTTTCATGCTGCTGATAAAGACATACCTGAGACTGGGCGATTTACAAAAGAAAGAGGTTTAATGGACTTACAGTTCTATGTGGCTGGGGAGGCCTCGCAATTGTGGCAGAAGGCAAAGGCACTTCTTACATGGTGGTGGCAAGAGAGAGCTTGTACAGAGAAACTCCCATTTTTAAAACCATCAGATCTCATGAGATGCATTCACTATCATGAGAACAGCGTGGGAAAGACCCATCCCCATGATTCGATCATCTCCCACCATGTCTCTCCCACATGTGGGAATTATGGGAGCTACAAGATGAGATTTGGGTGGGGTCACAGAGCCAAACCATATCATTCTGCTCCTGGCCCTTTCCAAATCTCTTGTCTTCACATTTCAAAACCAATCATGCCTTCCCAACAGTCCCCCAAAGTCTTAACTCATCTCAGCATTAACTCAAAAATCCACAGTCCAAAGTCTTATCCGAGACAAGGCAAGCTCCTTCCACCTATGAGCCTGTAAAATCAAAAGCAAATTATGTTATTTCCTAGATACAATGGTGGTACTAGCATTAGGTAAATACAGCCATTCCAAATAGGAGAAATTGGCCAAAACAAAGGGGCAACAGGGCCCATGCA
Source organism: Trachypithecus francoisi (assembly GCF_009764315.1). Classification (NCBI taxonomy): domain Eukaryota; kingdom Metazoa; phylum Chordata; class Mammalia; order Primates; family Cercopithecidae; genus Trachypithecus; species Trachypithecus francoisi. The sequence continues at coordinate 87,669,332 of NW_022681453.1, forward strand.
AGTCCAAAATCCAGCAGAACAGTCAAATCTGAAAGCTCCAAAATGATCTCCTTTGACTCCATGTGTCACATCCAGGTCATGCTGATGCAAGAGGTGGGTTCCCATGGTCTTGGGCAGCTCCACCCCTGTGGCTTTGCAGGGTAAAGCCTCTCTCCTGGCTGCCTTCATGGGGTGGCATTGAGTGTCTGCAGCATTCCCAGATGCATGGTGCAAGCTGGCAGTGGATCTAGAATTCTGGGGTCTGGAGGACAGTGGCCCTCTTCTCATAGCTCCACTAGGCAGTACCCCAGTAGGGACTCTGTTTGGGGGCTCCTACCCCACATTTCCCTTCTGCACTGCCCTAGCAGAGGTTCTCCATGAGGACCCCGCCCAACAGCAAACTTCTGCCTGGGCATCCAGGCGTTTCCATACATCTTCTGAAATCTAGGCAGAAGCTCCCAAACCTCAATTCTTGACTTCTGTACACTCACAGGTTCAACACCACATGGAAGCTGCTAAGGCTTGAGGCTTTCACCTTTTGAAGCCATGGCCCAAGCTCTATGTTTGCTCCTTTCAGCCATGGCTAGAGTGGCTGGGATGCAGGGCATTAAAGTCCCTAAGCTGCACACAGCACGTGGACCCTGGGCCCAGTCCACAAAATCACTTTTTTCCTCCTAGGCCTCTGGGGCTGTGATGGGAGGGGCTGCCACAAAGGTCTCTGACATGCCCTGGAGACATTTTCCCCATTGTCTTGGTGATTAACATTCAGCTCCTTGTTACTTATGCAAGTTTCTGCAGCCAGCTTGAATTTCTCCTCAGAAAATACGATTTTCTTTTCTATTGCATTGTCAGGCTGCAGATTTTCCAAACTTTTATGCTCTGTTTCCCTTTTGAAACTGAACGCCTTTAACAGTACGCAAATAGCCTCTTGAATGCTTTGCTGCTTAGAAATTTCTTCCACCGGATACCCTAAATCATCTCTCTCAAGTTCGAAGTTCCACAAATCTCTAGGACAAGGGCAAAATGCTGCCAATCTGTTTGCTAAAACATAACAAGTGTCACCTTTGCTCCAGTTCTCAATAAACTCCTCATCTCCATCTGAGACCACCTCAACCTGGACCTTATTGTTCATATCACCATCAGCATTTTTGTCAAAGCCATTCAGCAAGTCTCTACGAAGTTCCAAACTTTCCCACATCTTCCTGTCTTCTTTTGAGCCCTCCAAACTGTTCCAGCCTCTGTCTGTTACCCAGTTCCACAGTCACTTCCACATTTTAGGTATCTTTTCAGCAACACCCCACTCCGCTGGTACCAATTTACCATATTAGTCCATTTTCATGCGCTGATAAAGACATACCCAAGACTGGGTAATTTACAAAAGAAAGAGATTTAATGGGTTTACAGTTCCACATGGCTGGGGAGGCCTCACAATCATGGCAGAAGGGGAAAGGCACTTCTACATGGTGGTGGCAAGAGAGAGCTTGTACAGAGAAACTCCCATTTTTTAAACCATCAGATTTCATGAGACCCAATCACTATCATGAGAACAGCACAGGAAAGACCCATCGTCATGATTCAGTTTTCTCCCGCAGGTCCCTCCCACAACACATGAGAATTATGGGAGCTACAGGATGAAATTTGGGTGTGGACACAGAGCCAAACCATATCAATAAGCTTGCCTCTTTCCCATGATTCTTCCCTTAGGATGGGCTGTCTGCATGCACAGTGCCCCTCTTACCCTTGGAAAGTGAGCACACACGTGCAATGTGTTTAGGCAGTTATACACATGCCCATCGGAGGCTTTCTTCTCTTGTCCAATGGAGTGTCCCTGGAAGGTCATACTTCACCATTTTGTCTCTTAATGTGCATGCCCAGGAAGTTGCTTCTCCTTGGCATCTGCATTCGGCTAACACTTTAATTTTTTTTATTTGTTTTCTTTTTAAGACAGAATGTCACTCTGTCACCCAGGCTGGAATACAGTGGCACAATCTTGGCTCACTGCAACATCTGCCTCCCAGGTTCAAGCGATTCTCCCATCTCAGCCTTCCGAGTAGCTGGGACTACAGGTGTGTACCACTAAGCCCAAATAATTGTTATATTTTTTGGTACAGACAGGGTTTCACTATGTGGGCCAGGTTGGTCTTGAACTCCTAACTTCACATGATCCACCTGCCTTGGCCCCCCAAAGTGCTGGAGTTACAAGCATGAGCCATCCTGCCTGGGATTTTTTTTTGTTTGTTTGTTTGTTTGTTTTTTTTTTTTTTTGAGACAGAGTTTCACTCCTTCACCTAGTCCGGAGTGCAGTGGTGCCATCTCAACTCACTGTAACCTCTGCCTCCAGGTTCAAGTGATTCTCATGCCTCAGCTTCCTGAGGAGCTGGGATTACAGGCATGCACCACAATGCCTGGCTAACTGTTTTTTTGTATTTTTAGTAGAGGCAGGGTTTTGTCTTGTTGGCTAGATTGTTCTCGTACTTCTGACCTCAAGTGATCCACCTGCCTTGGCCACCCAAAGTGCTGGGATTACAGGCGTGAGCCAATGTGCCCAACCTAACAGTTTCATGGTAATAGCTGTGGATCATCAGGAGATTGTCTCTCCCTGTCACTGACTGCCAAATTATTTTTAGAGAGTCAGCGTGAAAACTGTTGAACCATCATCTGACATTCCTAGTGGGTGGGGAGGAAGAGCACTGTCCTGCCCTACACATGCCTATTTAACTACCTGTAAGAGTCCCAGCCACTCAGGAAGCTGAGTTGGGAAGATTGCTTGAGCCCAGGAGGTTAAGGCTGAAGTGAGCTGTGATTGTGCCACTACACTCAGCCTGGGCAACAGAGTGAGACAGTGTCTTAAAAAAAAAAAAAAAAGTGCTTAAGCAGATTCCAAATTCCAGTGGTACAACTTGAATGTTTGAGGAGCCCCCACAAAGGAACTGAATCAACATGAGGATACAGTTTCTTTGAGCCCAGGAGGTCAAGGCTACATTGAACTGTTACTGTGCTACTGCACTCCAGCCTGGGAGACAGAGTGAGACTCTGTCTAAAAAACAAACAAACAAACAAACAAAAAAACCAGTTTATTCATCTCCTTCTCCCATGGTTGCACTCTATAATTTTCTACAAATCAACAGTCTCCATACTTCAGCCCACTGCAAAATCCTTAAACTCTCTAACCCCGAACTCCTTGGGGAGATGGATTTGAGATTTCTTCTTGTCTCCTTGTTTGCAGTCCTATGATTAAAACTCTGTATCTGCTGCAACCTAGTATCTCAGTATATTGACTTGCTGAGTGTATCAGGAAACAAATCTATTCTGGTTACATATCAGGAAGAAAACAACTTATCACCAGAGATGAGATGGCACTGACAAAGAGTCTACATAAACAAACCTACTGACTAGCCCTTATCTATCATCAGTTTCCCCATATATTTGCCTTCCTTCAATTTGTTACTCCTAGAAGCTCAAAGTCCCTTTCCTTTGCTTTGTCTCTTCTCTCTAAGTTTATCTTTCTTATGAAAAAACTAGCTGAGCATGGTTGTTTGCACCTGTAGTCCCAGCTACTTGGGAGGCTGAGGCAGGAGAATTGCTTGAGTCTGGGAGTTTAAGGCTGTAGTGAGCCATGATCACACCACTGCACTTCAGCCTGGGTGACAGAGTGAGATTCTGTCTTGAAAAAAGAAATTATCTTTCTCAGTCCAAATTCTCCAAGCCCAGCTGTTTTTTGGGGGATTTTCTTTTTTTCCTATGAGGACTCCTGTGCCATGTAAAACATTTAACATCAAATACATTTGTATGCCTTTTCTCCTGTTAATTTGTATGTTGTCAGTTCATTTCCAAGACCCAGCTGGAGAACCTAAGAGGGTAGAGGACAATTTTCCTCGCCTACAAGTCTCAGCTGTATAATGAGAGGCAAATAATAATAGAAGGTGGGATGAAAGACTGTAGAAAGTAAATGAACAGTTGACTGAAGATTTCAAAGGAGGTGAGAAACAGGTTAGTAGATGTAATTGAGTAAGCAAGCTGAAGTGACAGGAGGTTGTGGTAGAATCAGATATCTGCTTTTGTGAATGTCATGGTGGAGCAATGCCAAGATTTATAATACAACCACAAAAGTGAGTGGTAGGCATATAAGAGGAGAGTTCATTAGAGATGATCTAGGAATGGAGGTCAAAGTATAATTACTGTTGTTTCAAAAGTCAATTTTATTCTCTGTATTTAGTACTATATGAAGGTTCTCTTTTCCGTTTGGTGTAGGTATTTCTGTCCTAGAGTCTGCCAAAATTAGGAAGGCCTCTCCTTTCTGGGCCCATAATTGCCTGATGAGTTCTTCCTGAGTGCTGCACAGACAAAATCAATTCACTGAGAACCTCACATTGCAGTAATGAAAGTTTAATTGACATGAAACCAGCCACATAGAGGAACTTGAATTCTCAAATCAGTTCTCTGAGAACTAACAGGCTAGACATTTAATGGACCATTTGGTGGCCAGGTGGCTAGGGAATGGATGCTGTTGATTGGTTGGGAATGAAATCATAGGGGTGTGGAAAACAGTCATCATGTGCTGAGTCTACCTCTGGATGGGGCCACAGGACCAGCTGAGTCAAGAGTCATGGGTCCTGGTGGGGTCAGTTGGTTGCCAGAAAGTCTGTAACAAATCTCAAAAGACCACTCTCAGTGATGTTATCTATAGGAGCAATTGGGAAAGTCATAAATCCTGTGGCCACATGACTCCTGAGGAACAAGGGTTTATAGAAACTATACCAGAGTTCAGGCCCCTCCCATAATCCTAATCTTCTGGCCTTTCATCAATCTTATAAATGTGGTTATCAATCTCTGAACAAGGAGGGAGTTAGTTTTAGAGAGGAACTATTATTGTCTTTGCTTTCAAGTTAGAATATAAATTCCACCCATGGTTAGCTTAGGCTACACTGAGGAATAAGCATAGACAGCTTAGAATTTAGAAGCAAGGTGGAGTCAGCCATGTCAGACTTCTTTTACTATCATAATTTTGCAAAGGTTATTGAAGGCCAGGCCTTTTTTGCTTTTTAAAACTTTAATGAAATGAAAGTCTTTGGACAAAGAGAGTCAGAAACCAAACAAAAGAATTGTTCTGTACAGCAGGTACTCAAATAATGTGGGTGTGGGTTTTCTCTTAGTACTGCAGTTTCCTTTCACAATCCAAAGATGTGCGCATTAGGTTAATTGGCATGTGTACATTGTACCAATCAGAGTTAATTCAGGTGTACATGAGGGCACTGTGCAATAGGATGATGTTCTGTTCAGGTCTGGTTTCTGTGTTGTGCCCTGAGCTTCTGGATAGACTCTGGCTATCCTTGACCCTGAACTGGTAGAATAAATAGATTGGAAAATGAATGAAAGAGTTAATACAGCTTATTGTAAAATAAAATTTATAAATTATACAGTGATCATACAAACTGTATGACAATAAACAGTGTGGTATGAAAGCGCTCAATGAGCCTGCCATGTTTGTGATTGTTATTGAACTGCATGGTGGGAGGAAGTGCTGTTTATGTCAGAGGCATTTGAACCAAAGTAACTCCATCTTTTTTTTTTTTTTTTTGAGACAGAGTTTCGCTTTTGTTGCCCAGGCTGGAGTGCAATGGCTCGATCTCGGCTCACCGGATGGGCCACCATGCCTGGCTAATTTTTTTGTATTTTTAGCAGAGACGGGGTTTCTCCATGTTGGTCAGGCTGGTCTCAAACTCCCGACCACAGGTGATCCGCCTGCCTTGGCCTCACAAAGTGCTGGGATTACAGGCATGAGCTACTGTGCCCGGCCTGCAACTCCATCTTTTGTAGGGACTGGGTACAATAAGGCTGAGACCTACTGGACTGCATTCCCAGGAGCATAGGCATTCTTAGTCACAGGATGAGATAGGAGGTCGGCACAAGATACAGGTCACAAAGACATTGCTGGCAAAACAGCATGTGATAAAGAAGCTGACCAAAACCAAGATGGTGACCAAATTGACCTCTGATAATTCTGACTGTTCATTATATGCTAATTAGAATGCATTAGGATGCTAAAAGACACTCCCATCAGCACCATGACAGTCTACAAATGCCACAGCAATGTTGGGAAGTTACCCATATGGTCTAAAAAGGGGAGAAACCCTCAGTTCTGGGAATTGTCTACCCCTTTCCTGGAAAACTCATGAATAATCCACCCCTTGTTTAGCATATAATAAAGAAATAACTATAAGTATTATCAGTTAGGCATTCCAAGCTGCTACTCTGCCTATGCAGTAGCCATTATTTTGTTTCTTTATTTCTCTAATAAACTTACTCTCAGTTTCTGGATTCGCTTCAAATTCTTTCTTGCATGAGATCCAATAACCCTCTCTTGGGGTCTGGTTTGGGACCCCTTTCCAGTAACCCCTTTCCAAAACCTTAACATTGGAAACATTAAGGTTTCCAAAACCTTAATGTTGCTTTGCAAACATTTATTTCTTGATTTAACCCAACACCATTATGACCGTCATCACTACCTGATTCACCAAAAATTGGATAATTATCTTGTTTTTATTAATCCCTTAAAAATGATGTACAGCTCATATTTATTTCAGTGTTTAATATTAGAGGTGTTTTTTGTCCTTATTTAGAAGTTTTGTAATGTTTTTGTGACTTGAAATATGCCTTAGGAACTTAACTCTTGTTTATATCAATTAGCCTAAGGTAAATTTGGTTTTATCATGCATTATTTAGCTCAAAGTCACAGCTTCAATAACCTATTGAGGAAAGAAAAATAGCTCAGAGCAGTTTGAGTTATATGAGGTTTGCAAAATTTTTAAGCCCAGAGAAACATGAGTATGGGACTTTGGTCACATACACCCCCATTCCCACTGCTTCCCAACCCAGGTCCATGGGTAACGGTTTTTTTTTTTTTTTTGAGATGGAGTCTCACTCTGTCGCCCAGGCTGGAGTGCAGTGGTGTGATCTCGGCTCACTGCAACCTCCGCCTCCCAGGTTTAAGCAGTTCTCCTGCCTCAGCCTCCTGAGTAGCTGGGATTAGAGGCGGCTGCCACCATGTGGAGTAATTTTTGTATTTTTAGTAGAGACGGGGTTTCACCATGTTGGTCAGACTGGTCTTGAACTGCTGACCTCGTGATCCACCCACGTCGTCCTCCCAGAGTGCTGGGATTACAGGCCTGAGCCACTGCACCTGGCCGCCCAGGGGTAATTGTTTAAAAGCATTTGTTCCCACGGCTAGGTGCCTCACTTATTATTTTCATGCTTCTGGAATTTGTGATACAAAGAATAATGTATAGACAATCAATAGCTTATGTTATTTTGATGTAAATTTTTGGTAAAAAAAAGTATGAGCTGCCTCTTCTCTTTTGCTTTAAAAAGCCACTTGTAACTGCTGCTAATCAGAGTGTACATTTAGGACAACTTGAATCTGTGCCCTCGGTAGCCATCCTTAAGCTTTGAGATCAGATAAACTATATTTAATCATATTTTCTGAATCTCATTATTTAAGGTTGATGCTATCTATGAAGTTAAATGAGGACTTACTGTAGTTTAATGCTTTGCAAAATTCATTGCTATGTAATACCTTGGCTGCTTCCTCCTCTCTCTGCCTGAAGGTGGTGTCTTCTATTACCTGATTGCTCCAGGACTTAGGAAATGGTATATTATTGTTGGGAAAATACAATTAAAAACAAAATATTCCCAGCATTTTGGGAGGCCAAGGCAGGAGGATCACTTGAGCCCAGGAGTTCAAGACCAGCCTGGGCAACATAGTGAGACCCTGTCTCTCTCTCAAAAAAAAAAAAATATTGCTCTTTCCAGACCTGACTGAGCAGGAGGTGCCATCATGGGAGTTGACATCTGCCACAACAAGGATCGAAAGTTTCACCAGCAAGGAGCTCAAGAGCCAGGATATCTACCTGAGGCTGTTGGTCAAGTACAGGTTTCTGGCCAGAAGAACCAATTCCGCATTCAACCAGGTTGTGCTGAAGAGGTTGTTTATGAGTCGCACCAACCGGCCGCCTCTGTCCCTTTCCTGGATGATCCAGAAGATGAAGCTTCCTGGCCGGGAAAACAAAATGGCCCTGGTTGTGGGGACCATAACGGATGACGTGCAGGTTCAGGAGGTCCCCAAACTGAAGGTATGTGCACTGCGCGTGACCAGCCGGGCCCGTAGCCGCGTCCTCAGGGCAGGGGGCAAGATCCTCACTTTCGACCAGCTGGCCCTGGACTCCCCCAAGGGCTGCGGCACTGTCCTGCTCTCTGGTCCTCGCAAGTGCCGAGAGGTGTACTGGCATTTGGGCAAGGCCCCAGGAACCCCGCACAGCCACACCAAAGCCTACGTCTGCTCCAAGGGCCGGAAGTTCGAGCGTGCCAGAGGCCAACTGGCCCCCCCAGGCTACAAAAACTAACCCTGGATCCTACCCTCTTATTAAAAAGATTTTGAGTGCCAAACAAACAAACAAACAAACGAAGAAAACCTCCCAACCCCCAAATCCTCTCCACAATGGTAGTAGAGATAGAAAAGTTTTATTATTGAATGAACATTAAACCACAATATGATGGACATCATAGGCAACTCATTAAGAGATTGAAAAGACACAAGGAATCTCACCCGTTTATATTGACAAGCAGATGCAACCCATTACAAACATGTTTTCAAGATAAACGAAAATAGGCTTCAAGTAAGAAAACTTGACAGCATATTTTGTCACATATAGTTCATCTTAAGTTTAGCGTAATTGTTAGGAGGACCACCATTGTTAGCTAATTGGTTTTATCCAAATGAGAAGAAGCAAACTCCTCAAATCTTTTCGTGAGGATATAGTTTTGAAGATTGGGCCAAGGCACCCTGCCCACCAAAATTCAGTTCTTACCCTCCCAGAAGAACTATGAGAGCCATCTCCCTTGAATACATATTTTGAAACATGGCTCCCAGGTCCTAAATTGTGAGACTGAGAAGAGGTTTATTTAGCCATTATAAAGATGTAACATAGGCCGGGCGCGGTGGCTCAAGCCTGTAATCCCAGCACTTTGGGAGGCCGAGACGGGCGGATCACAAGGTCAGGAGATCGAGACCATCCTGGCTAACACGGTGAAACCCCGTCTCTACTAAAAAATATAAAAAACTAGCCGGGCGAGGTGGTGGGTGCCTGTAGTCCCAGCTACTCGGGAGGCTGAGGCAGGAGAATGGCGTGAACCCGGAGGTGGAGCTTGCAGTGAGCTGAGATCCGGCCACTGCACTCTAGCCTGGGCGACAGAGCGAGACTCCGTCTCAAAAAAAAAAAAAAAAAAAAAATAAAGATGTAACATACATTTGAAAAGGACAGAGGATTAAATTCTGAAAGAAAAAGGAGAGGTCAGAGCTGTGTCTTCTTTTATTTCCACAGAAAAAAAATTAAGTCTTTTACTTTTTTGTTTTGAGATAGAGTCTCACTTTGTCGCCCAGGCTGGAGTGCAGTGGTGCAATCTCTACTCGCTGCAGCCTTCACCTCCTGGGTTCAAGCAATTGTCATGCCTCAGCCTCCCAAGTAGCTTGGATTACAGGCCCATGCCACCATGCCTAGCTAATTTTTGTATTTTTAGTAGAGACAGAGTTTCACAATATTGGATAGGCTGGTCTCAAACTCCTTACCTCAAGTGATCTGCTCACCTTGGCCTCCCAAAGTGGTGGGATTACAGGTGTGAGCCACCATACTAGGCCAAGTCTTTTAATTTGTTTGTGTGCTTATAAGAAAAGAAAAATAGCTAAGAGCAGTCTGAGTTCTGTGAGGTATGCAGAATTTATCAGGTCCAGAGAGACATAAGTGTGGGACTTCAGTTGGGCATTTTTTTTTTTTTTTTTTTTGAGACAGAGTCTCGCTCTGTTGCCCAGGCTGGAGTGCAATGGTTTGATCTTGGCTCGATGCGACCTCTGCCTCCTGGATTGAAGCGACTCTCCTGCCTTAGCCTCCCGAGTAGCTGGAACTACAGGCATGTGCCACCATGCCCAGATAATTTTTGTGTTTTTAGTAGAGATGGGGTTTCACCATGTTGGCCAGGCTGTCTCAAACTCCTAATCTCAGATGATCTGCCCGCCTTGGCCTCCCAAAGTGCTGGGATTACAGGTGTGAGCCACCATGCCCTGCCTGTGGCAATTGTTTAAAAGACATTTTATGCCTGACTAGCTACCTAAGCCATTATCTTCACATTCCTAGAATTTGTGATACAAAGAAAAATGCATAGCTAATCAGTAGTTTAAGTTATTTTAATGTAAATACTTGCTAAATAATTTAGGAACTGACTCTTCTTATCTGGTTTAAAAACTCATTGTTATGACTGCTAATTGAAGTGTATATTCAGGGCAACTTGAATGTCTGCTCCTGGGTGGCCATCTTCAATCTTTGAGCTCTAGTAAACTCCATACGTAATCATGTTTTCTAAATCTCTTTATTTAAGGTTGACACATTATTGTAAAACAACAGGAAGACAGGTCTTATGAAATGCACCACTTCCTTTACTACACGAGAAAAAGATAAATGTTTCAGTTTGAGTCTTTGGGTGAACAAAACAGTGGTTGAGCTAACAGCCTCCTTTTGTTGCTTTTCTCATGGATGGAACTATGGGGCTGATGATATCCATCATAATTCACATCTCGTGTAATGTATTCAACTTTCTTTCTTTCTTTTCTTTCTTTTGTTTTTTTTTGAAATGGAGTTTTGCTCTTGTTGCCCAGGCTGGAGTGCAATGGCATGATCTTGGCTCACCCCACAATTTCTGCCTCCCGGCTTTAAGTGATTCTCCTGCCTCAGACTCCTGAGTAGGTGGGATTGCAGGCATGTGCCACCATGCCTGGCTAATTTTGTATTTTCAGTAGAGATGGGGTTTCTCCATGTTGGTCAGGCTGGTCTCAAACTCCAACCTCAGGTGATCCACCTGCCTCAGCCTCCCAAAGTGCTGGGATTATAGACATGAGCCACTGTGGCTGGCCAGATCCAACTTTCTTACTGTAAACCAAAAATACATTCTAAATATAATTCTAAGCCCCTAACTGGCTGATGGACCCTCCCCTTGGCCAAGGGCATTCCAAAATTAATCTGAAAAACTAGTTTAGGCCATGATGGGAAGTGGAGGGTGGTGGGTATCAGATATGCCTCACAGCTGACCAGCATTAACATAAACATAGAGACCTTAAGACTGATAGAACAGACTCCAAGTCTGATAAGAAACATCTATAATCTATTCTCTCTGAAGCCTGCTACCTGGAGGCCTTATCTGCATGATGAAGCCTTGGTCTCTACAACCCCTTATCATAACCCACTCATTTCTTTCTATTGATTCCAGGTCTTTAGGTAATAACTATTTAAACCAATTGCCAATCAGAAAACCTTTAAATTTCTAAAATGTATGACCTGGAAGACACCCACCCCCAAACCCCACTCCCAGTTGTCCCACCTTTCTGGACCGAACCAGTGTACATCTTACAGGTATTGACTAATGTCTTATGTCTCCCTAAAATGTATAAAATCAAGTTGTAGCTCAAGTTGTAGAGCACATCTTCTCAGGACCTCCCAAGGGCTGTGTCACAGGCCAATGGTCACTTATATTTGTTAGTTTGTTTTTGAGACAGGGTCATGCTCTGTCACCCAGGCTGGAGAGCAGTGGTGTGATCTTGGCTTACTGCAGCTTCAACTTCTTGGACTCAAGTGATCCTCCCACCTCAGCCACCTGAGTAGCTAGGACTACATACATGCACCACCATGCCTAGCTAATTTTGCTTATTTTTTTTTGTAGACATGATGTTTGACTGTGTTGTCCAGGCTGGTCTCAAACTCCTGCACTCAAGTTATCCTCCCATCTAGGCCTTCTAAAGTGCTGAGATTATAGGCGTGAGACACCATGCCTGGCCAGTCACTCATATTTGTCTCAGAATAAATATCTTCAAATATTTGAGATTTATTTGACTCTTTTCTTTTTTTTTTCCTTCTGAGGTGGAGTCTTCCTCTGTTACCCAGGCTGGAGCGCAGTGGTGCAATCTTGCCTCACTGCAACCTCCAGGGTTCAGGCAATTCTCCTACCTCAGCTTCCCTAGTAGCTGGGATTACAGGTGTGCACTACCATGCCCAGGTAATTTTTGTATTTTTAGTAGAGATGGGGTTTCACCATGTTGGCCAGGCTGATTTCAAACTCCTGATCTCAAGTGTCTGCCCACCTCGGCCTCCCAAAGTGCTGGGATGACAGGTGTGAGCCACTGCACTTGGCCTATTTGACTCTTCATCCATATAACTGACAAGGATTGTTTGCTTGACCTACCTTTACTCAAGTTCCCAAACCTTCTCCTGAGCCCATCTGTGCACTTCTTTGTAAAATCCATTTTTAGGAATGTAGGCATGTGGTTCCAAGATGGCCAAATAGGAACAGCTCCAGTCTACAGCTTCCAGCATGAGTGACACAGAAGATGGGTGACTTCTGCATTTCCATCTGAGGTACCAGGTTCATCTCACGGGGGCTTGTTGGACAGTGGGTGCAGTACAGTGGGTGTAGCCCACCAAGCGTGAGCCAAAGCAGGGTTAGGCATCGCCTCACCCAGGAAGCACAAGGGGTCAGGGAATTTCCTTTCCTAGCCAAGGGAAGCTGAGACAGATAGCACCTGGAAAATCGGGTCACTCCCACCCTAATACTGCGCTTTTCCAATGGTCTTAGCAAACGGCACACCAGGAGATTATATCCTGTGCCTGGCTCGGAGGGTCCCGCGCCCATGGAGCCTCGCTCATTGCTAGCACAGCAGTCTGAGATTGAACTGCAAGGTGGCTGGGGGAGGCTGGGGGAGGGGCGCCTGCCATTGCTGAGGCTTGAGTAGGTAAACAAAGCGGCCAGGAGATTTGGCCAGCTCAAGGAGGCCTGCCTGCCTCTGTAGACTCCACCTCTGGGAACAGGGCATAGCTGAACAAAAGGCAGCAGAAACTTCTGCAGACTTAAATGTCCCTGTCTGACAGCTTTGAAGAGCGTAGTGGTTCTCCCAGCATGGAGTCTGAGATCTGAGAATGGACAGACTGGCTCCTCAAGTGGGTCCCTGACTCCTGAGTAGCCTAACTGGGAGGCACCTCCCAGTAGGGGCAGACTGACACCCCACACGGCCGGGTACCCCTCTGAGACGAAGCTTCCAGAAGAACGATCAGGCAGCAACATTTTCTGTTCTGCAATATTCACTGTTCTGCAGCCTCCGCTGGTGATACCCAGGCAAACAGGGTCTGGAGTGGACCTCCAGCAAACTCCCAACAGACCTGCAGCTGAGGGTCCTGACTGTTAGAAGGAAAACTAACAAATAGAAAGGACATCCACACCAAAACCTCATAGGTACGTCACCATCATCAAAGACCAATGGTAGATAAAACCATAAAGATGGGGACAAACCAGAGCAGAAAAGCTGAAAATTCTGAAAACCAGAGCGTCTCTTCTCCTCCAAAGGAATGTGGCTCCTCACCAGCAATGGAACAAAGCTGGATGGAGAATGACTTTGACGAGTTGAGAGAAGAAGGCTTCAGATGATCAAACTTCTCTGAGCTAAAGGAGGAAGTTTGAACCCATTGCAAAGAAGCTGAAAACCTTGAAAAAAGATTAGACAAATGGCTAATTAGAATAACCAGTGTAAAGACGTCCTTAAATGACCTGACGGAGCTGAAAACCATGGCACAGGAACTACGTGACACATGCACAAGCTTCAGTAGCCAATCTGATCAAGTGGAAGAAAGGGTATCAGTGATTGAATATCAAATTAATGAAATGAGGCCAGAAGAGAAGTTTAGAGAAAAAAGAGTAAAAATAAATGAACAAAGCCTCCAAGAAATATGGGACTATGTGAAAAGACCAAATCTATGTCTGATTGGTGTACCTGAAAGTGACGGGGAGAATGGAACCAAGTTGGAAAGCACTCTATTATCCAGGATAACTTCCCCAACCTAGCAAGGCAGGCCAACATTCAAATTCAGGAAATGCAGAGAATGCCACAAAGATACTTGTCGAGAAGAGCAACTCTAAGACACATAATTGTCAGATTCATCTAAGTTGAAATGAAGGAAAAAATGTTAAAGGCAGCCAGAGAGAAAGGTCGGGTTACCCACAAAGGGAAGCCCATCAGACTGATAGCGGATCTTTCGGCAGAAACTCTACAAGCCAGAAGAGAGTAGGGGCCAATATTCAACATTCTTAAAGAAAAGAATTATCAACCCAGAATTTCATATCCAGCCAAACTAAGCTTCATAAGTGAAGGAGAAATAAAATCCTTTACCGACAAACAAATGCTGAGAGATTTTGTCACCACAAGGCCTGCTTTACAAGAGCTCCTGAAGGAAGCACTAAACATGGAAAGGAATAACTGGTACCAGCCACTGCAAAAACATGCCAAATTGTAAAGTCCATCGATGCTAGGAAGAAACTGCATAAACTAACGAGCAAAATAACCAGCTAACATCATAATGACAGGATCAAATTCACACATAACAATATTAACCTTAAATGTAAATGGGCTAAATGCTCCAATTAAAAGACACAGTGTGGCAAATTGGATAAAGATTCAAGACCCATCAGTGTGCTGTATTCAGGAGACCCGTCTCAGGTGCAGAGACACACATAGGCTCAAAATAAAGGGATGGAGGAAGATCTATCAAGCAAATGGAAAACAAACAAACAAACAAAAAAGCAGGGGTTGATTTCCTAGTCTCTGATAAAACAGAAAAATACTATACCAACCAATATCAAAAGAGACAAAGAAGGCCATTACATAATGGTAAAGGGATCAATTCAACAAGAAGAGCTAACTATCCTAAATATATATGCACCCAATACAGGAGCATCCAGATTCATAAAGCAAGTCCTTAGAGACCTACAAAGAGACTTACACCCCCCTACAATAATGGGAGACTTTAACACCCCATTGTCAACATTAGACAGATCAACGAGACAGAAAGTTAACTAGGATATCCAGGAATTGAGCTCAGCTCTACACCAAGCAGACCTAATAGACATCTACAGAACTCTCCACCCCAAATCAACAGAATATACATTCTTCTCGGCACCACATCACACTTATTCCAAAATTGACCACATGGTTGGAAGTAAAGCACTCCTCAGCAAATGTAAAAGAACAGAAATTATAACAAACTGTCCTCTCAGACCACAGTGCAATCAAAGTAGAACTCAGGATTAAGAAATTCACTCAAAACTGTTCAACTACATGGAAACTGAACAACCTGCTCCTGAATAACTACTGGGTACACAACGAAATGAAGGCAAAAATAAAGATGTTCTTTGAAACCAGTGAGAACAAAGATACAACATACCAGAATCTCTGAGACACATTTAAAGCAGTGTGTAGAGGGAAATTTATAGCACTAAATGCCCACAAAAGAAAGAAGGAAAGATCTAAAATTGACACCCTCACATCACAATTAAAAGAACTAGAGAAGCAAGAGCACACACATTCAAAAGCTAGCAGAAGGCAAGAAATAACTAAGATCAGAGCAGAACTGAAGGAGATAGAGACACAAAAACCCTTCAAAAAATCAGTGAATCCAGGAGCTGGTTTTTTGAAAAGATCAACAAAATTGATAGACCGCTAGCAAGACTAATCACGAAGAAGAGAGAGTATAATCAAATAGATGCAATAAAAAATGATAAAGGGGGCAGGCGGACGGCAGAGCTGGTCCCCTTGTGCTGCAGCTCCGCTCGGCCTGCAGTCCCCGGTGGGCGCCCTGAGCCACCTGCCCGCCTGCCCGCCTGCCCGCCACCGAGCCCGGGCCAACGGCCCCGCTGCTTCCGGCCCCGCCGCCTTCCGCGAGGGCTGGTTCCGCGAGACCAGGCCATGTCGCTGCAGGTGGAGCAGCTGCTCCATCACAGGCGCTTGCGCTACCAGGACATCCTAGTCCTCAGCAGTAAGACCTATGGCAACGTACTAGTGTTGGACGGTGTCATCCAGTGCACGGAGAGGGACGAGTTCTCCTACCAGGAGATGATGGCCACCCTGCCTCTCTGCAGCCACTGCAGCCCGTGAAAGGTGCTGATCATGGGGGGCGGAGATGGAGGTGTCCTGCGTGAGGTGGTGAAGCACCCCTCCGTGGAGTCTGTGGTCCAGTGTGGGATCGACAAGGATGTCATCCAAGTCTCCAGGAAGTTCCTGCCAGGCATGGCCATTGGCTACTCTAGCTCGAAGCTGACCCTACATGTGGGTGACGGTTTTGAGTTTGTGAAACAGAATCAGGATGCCTTCGATGTGATCATCACTGACTCCTCAGACCCTATGGGCCCCGCCGAAAGTCTCTTCAAGGAGTCCTATTACCAGCTCATGAAGATGACCCTCATGGAAGATGCTGTCCTCTGCTGCCAGAGCGAGTGCCAGTGGCTGCACCTGGACCTCATGAAGGAGATGCGGCAGTTCTGCCAGTCCCTGTTCTCCATAGTGGCCTATGCCTACTGCACCATCCCCACCGACCCCAGCGGCCAGATCGGCTTCATGCTGTGCAGCAAGAACCTGAGCACCAACTTCCAGGAGCCGGTGCAGTCGCTGACGCAGCAGCAGGTGGCACAGATGCAGCTGAAGGACTACAACTCTGACGTGCACCGCACTGCCTTTATGCTGCCTGAGTTTGCCCGCAAGGCCCTGAATGATGTGAGGTGAGCCCAGGTGCCACCGCTGATGCCACCCAGGACCTCGGACCTTGGAGCCTGCAGGGTGCCTCGGCTCCTCCAGCCCTGGGCCAGACCTCCTCCCCACTCTCGCCCACCAACCAAGTGTTACAAGCCCCGGAATGCTGTCCGGCCTGGCCTGCTAGGCGGACTGTCTGTGTGTCTGTCTCTCTGGCGTTCCACCTCCGAGCCTATACCAGCTGTGTAAAGCGCCATCTCTCTGCCTTCTGTTTCCCCTCACTCACCAAACACGTGTATTTATAGCAAAAAAAAAAAAAAAAAAAAAGATAAAGGGGATATCACCACCGATCCCGCAGATGCACAAACTACCATCAGAGAATACTATAAACACCTCTATGCAAAGAAACTAGAAAATCTAGAAGAAATGGATACATTCCTGGACACATACACCCTCCCAAGACTAAACCACAAAGAAGTTGAATCCCTGAAGAGACCCATAACAGCCTCTGAAATTGAGGCAATAATTAATGGCCTACCAATCAAGAAAAGTCCAGGACCAGATGGATTCACAGCCGAATTCTACCATAGGTACAAGGAGGAGCTGGTACCATTCCTTCTGAAACTATCCAATCAATAGAAAAAGAGGGAATCCTCCCTAACTCATTTTATGAGGCCGACATCATCCTGATACCAAAACCTGGCAGAGACACAACAAAAAAAGAGAATTTTAGACCAGTATCCTTGATGAACATCGATGCAAAAATCCTCGATAAAATACTGGCAAACTGAATCCAGCAGCACATCAAAAAGCTTATCCACCATGATCAAGTGAGCTTCATCCCTGGGATGCAAAGCTGGTTCAACATATGCAAATCAATAAACATAATCCAGCATATAAACAGAACCAAAGACAAAAACCATATGATTATCTCAATAGATGCAGAAAAGACCTTTGACAAAATTCAACAGCCCCTCATGCTAAAAACTCTCAATAAATTCGGTATTGATGGAATGTATCTCAAAATAATAAGAGCTATTTATGACAAACCCACAGCCAATGTCATACTGAATGGGCAAAAACTGGAAGCATTCCCTTTGAAAACTGGCACCAAGACAGGGATGCCCTCTCTCACCACTCCTATTCAACATAGTGTTGGAAGTTCTGGCCAAGGCAATCTGGCAGGAGAAAGAAATAAAGGGTATTCAACTAGGAAAAGAGGAAGTCAAATTGTCCCTGTTTGCAGATGAAATGATTGTATTTTTAGAAAACCCCATTGTCTCAGCCCAAAATCTCCTGAAGCTGATAAGCGACTTCAGCAAAGTCTCAGGATACAAAATCAATGTGCAAAAATCACAAGCATTCCTATACACCCTTAATAGACAGAGAGCCAAATCATGAGTGAACTCCCATTCACAATTGCTTCAAAGAGAACAAAATACCTAGGAATCCAACTTACAAGGGATGTGAAGGACCTCTTCAAGGAGAACTACAAACCACTGTTCAACAAAATAAAAGAGGACCCAAAGAAATGGAAGAATATTCCATGCTCATGGACAGGAAGAATCAATATTGTGAAAATGGCCGTACTGCCCAAGGTAATTTATAGATTCAATGCCATCACCATCAAGCTACCAATGACTTTCTTCACAGAACTGGAAAAACTACTTAAATTTCATGTGGAACCAAAAAAGAGCCCGCATTGCCAAGACAATCCTAAGCAAAAGGAACAAAGTTGGAGGCATTATGCTACCTGACTTCAAACTATACTACAAGGCTACAGTAACCAAATCAGCGATATAGACCAATGGAACAGAACAGAGCCCTCAAAAATATTGCCACACATCTACAACCATTTGATCTTTGATAAACCTGACAAAAATAAGAAATGGGGAAAGGATTCCCTATTTAATACATGGTGCTGGGAAAACTGGCTAGTCATATGTAGAAAGCTGAAATTGGATCCCTTCCTTACACCTAATACAAAAATTAATTCAAGATGGATTAAAGACTTAAATGTTAGACCTAAAACCATAACAACTCTAGAAGAAAACCTAGGCAATACCATTCAGGACATAGGCATGGGAAAGGACTTCATGTCTAAAACACCAAAAACAATGGCAACAAAAGCAAAAATTGACAAATGGGATGTAATTAAACTAAAGAGCTTCTGTACAGCAAAAGAAACTACCATCAGAGTGAACAGGCAACCTATAGAATAGTAGACAATTTTTGCAATCTATCCATCTGACATAGGGCTAGTACCCAGAATCTACAAAGAACTTAAACAAATTTACAAGAAAAAATCAACCCCATCAAAAAGTGAGCAAAGGATATGAACAGACACTTCTCAAAAGAAGACATTTATGCAGTCAACAGACATGTGAAAAAATGCTCATCATCACTGGCCATCAGAAAAATGCAAATCAAAACCATAATGAGATACCATCTCACACCAGTTAGAATGGGGATCATTAAAAAGTCAGGAAACAACAGGTACTGGAGAGGATGTGGAGAAATAGGAACACTTTCACACTGTTGGTGGGACTGTAAACTAGTTCAACCATTGTGGAAGACAGTGTGGCAATTCCTCAAGGATGTAGAACTAGAAATACCATTTGACCTAGCCATCCCATTACTGGGTATATATCCAAATGATTGTAAATCATGCTGCTATAAAGACACATGCACATGTATATTTATTGCGGCACTATTCACCATAGCAAAGACTTGGAACCAACCCAAATGCCCATCAATGATAGACTGGATTAAGAAAATGTGGCACATATATACCATGGAATTCTATGCAGCTGTAAAAAAGGATGAGTTCATGTCCTTTCTAGGGACATGGATGAAGCTGGAAACCATCATTCTCAGCAGACTATCGCAAGAGCAGAAAACCAAACACTGCCTGTTCTCACTCATGGGTGGGAACTGAACAATGAGATCACTTAGACACAGGAAGGGGAACATCACACACCGGGGCCTGTCGTGGGATGGGGGGAGGGGGGAGGGATAGCGTTAGGTGGTACACCTAATGTAAATGATGAGTTAATGCGTGCAGCACACTAACATGGCACATGTCTACATATGTAACAAACGTGCACATTGTGCTCATGTACACTGGAACTTAAAGTATAATAATAATAAAAATAAATACTAAAAAAAAATCCAATTTTAGCAAGAACTCTACTAAGTCAGCAAGAACTCTCCACCTCACCTTTACTATCTGATCACCATCAATATTGAGGAAAGCAACGATTACCTGGTGGCCATCAAGCAGATGATCTAGAGACAAAACTCCTATGTGAGGAATTCAGAAGTAATTAGACTTCCCTATTATCTAAAGCAGGCATCTGGCATCAGGCCTTAATAACAATATATAGGTAACTAGAATTTCTATACATTTCCAGAATGCATGCATGTCGAAACTCATTGTGCAACCCTTGCTGACATCAAGGCACCAAAATACCCATAAATGTGTCATTTTTCATGATCTACATGGCTAATATGGTCCAAATTACCCTTAAGCTCCCACCTTAAAATCCACAAATACCCCTAAGGGAAAATCCACTACAGTGCACTCAGTTCTTCCTTGCTAAGGTGCCCTGCTGCACCCTTCTGCAGCATTCTTTCTATCTAATAAATTTTTCCTTTTCAAACCTATACTGTTGCCAGTAAATTATTCTTACCAACCCACGAGTTGACCAGTTTCCATTGCTGGGGCTCTGCCACCTCACCGAGCATCTTGGTGGCCCATACGGGGCATTTACTGGTATTTCTCCCTTCTTTTTTCTCCCTACTTCCCTCAATGGTCTGGTTCCTTGGGAGCTGATGATCTGTATTAGTTCATTCCTGCATTATCTGAGACTGGGTAATTCATAAATAAAAGAGATTTAACAGACCCACAGTTGGACAGGCTACACAGGAAGCATGGATGGGGAGGCCTCAGGGAACTTACAATCATGGCGGAATGCAAAGAGGAAGGGAGCACAGCTTACATGGCTGGAGCAGAAGGAAGAGAGTGAAGCAGGGTGTGCTGCACACTTTTAAACAACTAGAATCTCATGAGAACTCTATCATGAGACAGCACTAGGGGGATGGTGCTAAACCATTAGAAACCAACCCCGTGATCCAATTGCCTCCCACCAGGCCCCACCTCCAATGCTGGGGATTACAATTCAACATGAGATTTGGGTGGAAACACAGAGCCAGAGCATAACATGGTCCCTGGCCAAGGCCACTCTTCAGTGGGATCTTGAAGCCCTAGAGAAAGAAAACCTGTCTGTTGCTACCCTTAGGGGTGAGGATTCAACTTTGTTACAGGCATTGCATCTCAAGTCATGGGTGAGTTCTTCACATCAGGTTTGAGCTGACCACTCAAACAATGGCATGCCTGGATTGGTCATCCAGGTCAGGGCAAGACCTCTATCTGTAATGGGATGCAACCAAATAGAGTGAGCCAAAGGAAAAAGGAATGTCAAAATCCCTCAGGGATGCCTCAGGGATCCTGTAGCCCGTTATCTAAATCCAAGATGCGTTCAATTTGTTCCTACTCACCATTGGGTTGCATTCTTAAAAATTGGTCCGATTTTGACCCACAGACTCTCAAAGTATATAATTTTCTGACTTTTTTTTTTTTTTGAGGTGGAGTCTCACTCTATCACCTAGGTTGGAGTGCAATAGCACAGTCTCGGCTCGCTGCAACCTCCACATCCTGAGTTCAAGCGATTCTCCTGCCTCAGCCTCCCAAGTAGCTGGGACTACAGGCATGTGCCACCACACCTGGCTAATTTTTGTATTTTAGTAGAGACCGGGTTTCACTATTTTGGCCAGGCTGGTCTCGAACTCCTGACCTCATGATCCACCTGCCTCAGCCTCCCAAAGTGCTGACATTACAGGTGTGAGCCACCACTCCCGGCCAATTTTCTTTAGTAATACTCATTTTGCTGAAAACTTGGAAAGAATTCAGAGGTCCCAAATGTTCAGGTCTTTTTGGCTTTATCCCCAAACCCAAAATTACATAAAAATGGTCACATATGCTTCCAAGGAACTTCCTCTCTCCCCATTCTGATGTCTTAGATAATTCTTCCTTTTGCCTATCACACTCTCCTCAGCCTGCTCCCACTTCACCTACGCCCTCTCCATTTGCTCCATCCCCCACTCGACCCCCACCATATCCAGATACTTTATCCCCGTCACATACTCACACGAGGGTCACATATGCCACTAGTACAGAGTGCTCAGAAAATCTGCAAAACGTTTTGCTTCTTTGCAAGGGGGCAAATGGAGACTTGGGAACAATTCAAGTTCTTGACCCCTTTCCAATATCTGATATTTCACAAATTCAACCCAAGTTGGGTTCATTTATTCAGGATCCCTCTAGTTCATTCAAAAATTCTGGGCTTTAACTATTGCTTTTGATGTAACCTGGCAAGATATATTTGTGGTATTAAGTACTTGCTGTTCCCACAAAGAAAAATCAAGCATATGGTCTTTAGCTCGAGCTTGGGCAGATGAAGCTCATGCTGATAATGCTAATGATAATAGAGCTGGGGCAGAAGCTGTCCCTGACATAGAACCCAATTGGCAATACCAGGCCACTGAGGAAAGCCCAAACAGAGGCAGGGGCAGATGAGATTATATAACTTGTTTGTTGGAAGAAATGAGAAAGACCGTAATAAAACCTGTTAATTTTTACAAATTATGAGAATTTACTCAGGAGCTATCTGACAACCCTGCCCTTGTCCAAGCTACACTGGTGAAGGCCATGCATAGATACACAAATATAGGCCCGAAAAGCCCTGAGGGCCAACCCATTCTGGTTATGTTTTATAAGTCAGGCTTCCCTAAACATCAGGCAAAAACTCCAAAAATTAGAGCTAGGCCCACAAACTCACTTTCCTACTTTATGTATGTATGTTTGTACGAGATGGAATTTCACTCTGTCACCAGGCTGGAGTGTAGTGGCGCGATCTCGGCTCACTGCAACCTCCTCCTGGGTTCAAGTGATTCTCCTGCCTCAGCCTCCTGAGTAGCTGGGACTACAGGTGCGTGCCACCACACCCAGCTAAGTTTTGTATTTTTAGTAGAGACAGGGTTTCACCATGTTGGCCAGGATGGTCTCGATTTTTTGACCTTGTGATCTGCCTGCCTCAGCCTCCCGAAGTGCTGGGATTACACGCGTGAGCCACCGCACCCGGTCACTTTCCTACTTTGTTAAATGCAGTATTTAAGGTTTTCAGCAGCTGGGAGGAAGCATCAAAAATAAGAAAGGCCCAATTGCAGGAAGAAAAATGTCACCAGCAAGCTAATTACATGGCAATAGCACTGGCATATCATTTTTCATTAGCTGATAACTCCAAGGCTCATCCCTATAATACTAACAGAATGGGGCCGTCATTGTGGCAGAAATCCAGGACACAGAGCCAGAGCATAACAGATTTAGAACATTCTAAACCTCTGGGTTATAAGCCATCTTTGGGACCCTATCCTCATTGCAAACAAGAGGGTCACTGGAAGAGTGAGTGCCTCTCTCTCCCTCATGATTGGGGGCCACCTCTTCCTCCTAGGCTATCACACCCACAACTTCACCAACCCATCTGATAAGGAGGTCCTGCAGAATGAGGACAAGGGCAAGGGCAAGGGCAAAGGCAAGGACAAGCACCTCTAACTCTTTTCCAGGATTCTGATCAAGCCTCTGAAAGTCATCCTCTAGAAGACTGCTAGGGTCTTGAGGCTGTCCAGGCTCCTATCAGTTCCATCTCTACAGACAAGCCATGGGTAAATCTGATTGTAGCTGAACAGGAGATAATGTTCCTCATAGATACAGGAGCCAGTTATTCAGCTTTAAATGTTTACTATGGCCCAATGTGCCAGTCCTCCATTTTCCTCAAAGGTAGTGATGGAAAACCCCAACAAACCTGTTTCATGTCACTACTCCCTTGAAAACTTGAAGGCTCTTCCTTTACCCACTTCTTTTTCATCCTGCCAAGCTGTCCTGTTTCACTATTAGGTTGTGACTTAACTCAAGCTAATTTGTAATTACAAGCTAATTTATAGACAAGGCCCCTTCTGGCTGTATTATCTCACACTTCACAAAAAGAGCTCCCGCCGTCTATAAAACCTTGCATTCTGGCTGGGCGTGGTGGCTTACGCCTGTAATCCCATCACTTTGGGAGGCCAAGATGGTTGAATCACCTGAGGTCAGGAGTTCAAGACTAGCCTGGGCAACATGGTGAAACCCTGTCTCTACTAAAATACCAAAAATTTGCCGGGCATTGTGGTGCAACCCCTGTAATCCCAGCTATTCGGGAGGCTGAGGTGGGAGAATCACTTGAACCTGGGAGGCGGAGGTTACAGTGAGCTGAGATCGTGCCACTGCACACCAGCCTGGGTGACAGATCAAGACTTCTGTCTCATAAATAAATAAATAAATAAAACATTACATTTGAAAACAAATGCCATTTGAGTGTTGGAATACTTCTATTCCTGTCCATTCAATATCAGCTGCTCCCATCATTATTCAGCTTAAAAATCCCAATAAGTTCCCTAGAAACCCTCAATACCCATTGAAACCTGAAGCACAAAAAGGGTTAAAGCCCATAATAACAAAATTTCTAACCCATGGATTATTATGCCCATGCAACTCACCTTGCGACACTCTTATTTTAGCTGTATGGAAACCAGAAGGCTCCTATTGACTAATACAGGACTTCATGATTATTAATGAAACTGTTATTCCTATTCATCCTATTATCCTAAACCCTTGGGTTCTTTTTGGACACAATCCCTCCACCACAGCTTGGTTTACTCTACTTGATCTTAAGGATGACTTTTTCTGCATTCTTGTACACCCGGATAGCCAATTTTTGTTCACTTTTAAATGGCAAGACCGAGATACTCAAATAACTCAACAGTTAACTTGGACACTTCTGCACTAGCAATTCAGAGATAGCCTCTACTCTTGGACAGGTCCTAGCTAAAGACCTGTATACCCTGCAGCTTCTCCCAGATAGCAATCTATTCCAGTGTGTGGATGACCTACTAATCTATAGTCCTGACAAGGCTGTTTCAGATCAAAATACAGTATTAGTACTAAACGAACTTGTTGATTGTGGGTACAAAGTATCTCCTTCTAAGGCA
This sequence comes from Trachypithecus francoisi, assembly GCF_009764315.1. Taxonomy (NCBI): domain Eukaryota; kingdom Metazoa; phylum Chordata; class Mammalia; order Primates; family Cercopithecidae; genus Trachypithecus; species Trachypithecus francoisi. Next base: position 87,694,062 of record NW_022681453.1, read on the forward strand.
CAAATATGGATACAAAGAATTCAATTTTGGAGTCTTATTTTAACCCCTGGTACAAAGAGCCTCCCTAGTGTTCATAAAGATCTTATCTTACACATGACAACCCCAGTAACTAAACAACAGCTTTGGTCCTTCTTGGGTATGGCCGGGTTTTGCAGAATATGAATTCCTTCCTTTGGAGTACTAACAAAACCTTTATAGGAAGCACTCAGGGAACTGAGGAACAACCTCTATGCTGGACTATTGATATGAAGTATGCTCTAAACATTTTTTTTTTAGGGGGACACAGGCTCCAATGTAAACTAAAAGAATTATCCCTCTAAACAGTGTAAAACAAACTTTAATCTGAGCTCCGGCCTTATCCCTACCAGATCTGACTAAGCCTTTCTTTTTGTATGTGTATGAATGAAGAGGAATATCTTTGGGAGCCTTATCCCAAGATCTGGGGTCCTCTAAGTGCCATATAGCATATTTTTCAAGAACTTTTGACCTAGTATCCCAGGGATGGCCCCTGGCTTAAGAGCCTTATCAGCCATGGCCCTCTTAGTCCAAGAAGCCTCAAACTATATTATCTGTCCTTCCTGGACTCTTATGGCTTTGTGGCACTGCTAATACTTATTTAAACCCTTTTCAAGCTTTGACCCTATCCCACCTTGATAATTCTCTTCATTATAGTGATTGTACTCTGGGAACAATGGCTCCCACTGAATTCACTGTCTTGAACATAACTTCCAATCTAGAATTGCATTTTGGAAGAAAAAATGCCCTAGGAGTTATCGTGGCTGGAGTTGTGGGAACTATCACAACTCTCACCCCTTGGCAGGTTTTACTTACCATGAAATCACACCACGAGAATTTAATGCTTCCCTTGAAATAGCCTTAGCAAAAACTGGCACAAGTCTATCTGCACTAGAAAAGTCTTTAAACTGACTAGTAGGAATGGTTTTTGATAATAAATGAACTCTGGTTTAACTTCTAGCTGAACAAGGAAGAGTCTGTGCTGTCATCAAGAAAACCTATTGCACCACATTTATGTGTCTGGAGCAGTAGAAACTAATGTCCAAGGAATCTTCAAAGTAGCCAAATGGCTGTACACACACTTTTCTGAAGAAACCAAGACTGAGTCAAAACCTTTACTTACTATTTTCCAGAAATAACTTGGCTTCTCCCATTCCTTGGACCTTTGCTCCTTGTCAATATCTTCCTTTAATATTTGGTCCCTGCCTTTTTAATGCTCTCATTAAGTTTATATCTTCCAGATTACAATGATTCTATTTATAGATGACTATGCAGTCCCAATACTGGCCTGCAACAGCAACTTGCATTTACATGAGGCCTCTTGATGAAATCTCATTCCTCTGTGACCCCCGTGCCTGCTCTGTGAACAAGTTTTTCATGACCCTTAATCCCCTTCATGACAGAGATCAAGAAGGGGAAAAGCATAACTTATCCCTTCAACATCCCCTTTCAGCAGAAAGTAGCCAGACACACTTGACGCCCCTTTTCACTGTGCCATTTTTCCTTTCTTGAGACCCTAATAGGCAGCAAGTAGACATGAGCATGGGGGAATATAAAAGGTCAAAGATTTGACCAAGGTATTTACTGGGGGGAAAATGAGGACAGCAAAGATAGCCTGGTGACCATCAAGCACAAAACTCCTTATATGAGGAATTCAGAAGTAATTAGACTTCTCTATTATCTAAAGCAGGCATCTGGTACGAGGTTTAAGAAAACTGTAAGTAACTAGAATTTCTATACATCTCTGGAATGTATGCATGTCAAAACTTGTTGTGCATCCCTCACTGACATCAAGGCACCAAAATGTCTACAAATGTAATCATCTATCATGACCTGTGTGGCTAATATGGTCCAAATTACCCTTAAGCTTCCAATTTAAGTTCCATAGATATCTCTAAGGAAAAATCCACCATGGCTGCACTGTGGCAGTCCTCTCTTTCTGAGGCAATCCACTGCACTCTTCTGCAGTGTTCTTTCTATCTGATAAAATTTTCCTTTTCAAACGTATTCTGTTGTCAGTAAATTCTTCTTACCAACCTGTGAGTCGACCAGTTTCTGATGCTGGGGCTCTGACACCTCAGCTGGCAAATATGTGATCAGGGTCCTTATCTTTCATCATTCCCCAGTTTTCAGCAAGAATTGTGTTAGGTTTAGACATAATCCCTTTTACTCTGTCCTCCAGAGAACTGTCACTGACACTCCACTCCTTGGCTATAAATTCCCACTTGCCCATGCTGTTTACAGTTGAGCCCAACTCTCTTCCTCACTGTAAAATCACACTGCCACAGTCCCTATCCCTATTGCATGGTCCTGAATAGTCTTCCTTACCATGCTTTATTAAGTATCATTGATTTTTTTTCTTTAACATCACCCCCCTAGCCTGTCAACTGTAATGAAAGATTGAGGCAGGAGTCTCAATCAGTTGAGGTTTATTGAGCCAGAGTTTGAGGATGCCCCTGGGAAAAACCCAAGTCAAAGAGGCATCTGTGGCCTGTGCTCTCCAAAGAGATTTTCAGGAGGCTTAGCATTTACATTTTTCAAGGAGGAGAGAACATTCAGGAAAATGTGGAGGTGAGGTGGGGGTGAGGGAGGGTAGGCAGTGAGGTAAATGGTCACATTCTTGTGAGGCTCTAATTAGTACCCAGTAATCTACATTTTACATAAGATAATGTGAACATTCAAAGAAAAGAGAATCAAGAGCCAATTATCCAGTCATTTCAGTGTAGGCAGAAGAATGACTGATCTCATCTTGTCCTTGTTCTGACCTGTGAAGATAAGCTTGTAACTGACATTGTCAATGTGAGATTTAACATATCTTAGTTTTAAAAGTTAAATAGGTTGCAGACCTATGGTAACAATTGATATGTGCTTATTTTATAGAAGGATATATGTCCTGAAAGATTTAGGAGCCAGCAAAGAGTTTCCTTGTAAGCAATTTGTGAGGGCAGCCCTTTGGAGAGGAATGAAGCCTTTTGTCTGTGGGGACGTGGTTTGACGCAAGGTTTCAAAGCAATAGTTATCTGTTTGGAGAAAAAGGACGGCAATGTTGCATGACTCATTTCCCAGGATTAACTCTCCCCGTGGCATGATGAGTTTGGGCATCCTGAGATTTTTATTTTCCTTTACAAGCCATTCTCATCCTTTTTCTTTTCTTTTTTCCTTTTCCTTTCTTTCTTTAATTTTCTTTTCTTTTCTCTCTCTCTCTCTCTTTCTTTTTTTGAGATGGAGTCTTGCTCTGTATCCCAGGCTGGAGCACAGTGGCATGATCTCAGTTCATTGCAACCTCTGCATCCTGGGTTCAAGTGATTTCCAGCTAATTTTTGTATTTTTAGTAGAGACAGGGTTTCACCATGTTGGTCAGGCTGGTCTCTAATTCTTGACCTCAAGTGATCCACCCTCCTTGGCCTCCCAAAGTGTTAGGATTACAGGTGTGAGCCACCGTGCCCAGTGCATTCTTATTCTTTCTAACAGTGGTTCATGAAATGTGGTCCTTGGACCAGCAGCATCAGCATCACTTAGGAGCTGGTTAGAAGTGGCAATTTTTGGCCTTCATCTACTGATTTTACTGAATCAGAAATGCTGGCAGTGGGCCCCAGCAATCTTTGTCTTAACAAGACTTCCATGTTGTCCTGATGCATTCTAAATTTAGAGAACCACTGCTTTTGAAGAAACATTGAAAAGCAAACAAGTGTACTTTCCAGTTAATGAGACTTCCCATAGCAAATTTGCAAAAATGGTGACACAGGAGATAGAAATTATTTAGGTAGATAGTTAGGGTAACAGAGTCCCCGACAGAAACTTTTGTTCTAACAAAAAAGCAGCTCAGAAATTACTTCCTTTCTAACAACACAAAGTTCAAAGAAATCACTTCTAACAGAGACAGCCTAGAAGATTGGGCTATAAAAATAGATAAGCAACTCTGACATAGAGGAAGAGTTTCCTGGGTAATCACCAAACTTCGCATACATACAATGGGTCCCAGTAAATACAGTGGGCCTTAATGAGTACATTCCTTTCCCTTTTTGGGGGACACTAATATAGGGAAACTGGAAGCTTGCACAGGGTGGCAGGTGCCTGCAGTTGCAATGGGGTACCTGTGACCAGGCACAGAAACTCCTCCTCTGCTTTTTAGCACATGCATGGTGGAAGGAGATAAGCAGTGTGGAGAGCCCAAGCTAAGAGCCCAACTGCATGATAAAGGAGTGGGGTGGGGGCTGCTAGAGACTCTGCTCTATGCAAATGGTACAACTGGTTCTAACTGTTTTTTCATGCCATATGTAGATAAGATACCCCCTCCCCACTAGCTCATTTATAAAAACCCTTACATTTTACTGTAGTGCAGCAACCCATTTGGGATCCCTCTCTGTGACAGAGAGCTGTTCTTTTCCTTTCATCTATTAAACTTCTGCTGTAACCTCACCCTTTGTGTGTCCGTGTTCTTGATTTTCATGGCCATGAGACAAAGAATCTCAGGTGATGTCCCAGACAATGCAGCTGCTTCAATAACATGTTCTCTTTTTTTGTTGAGCTATATTTAGTCTAGTATTGGAAAGTAATACACTGATTTTCATGTGCCTTGCTTAAGAACAATGAGCAATTGATCAATTATCTCCAACTATTTTCCACAAGAAAGCAAAAAAAATCATTACATGGTGATGTCAGAGGTTTTAGGATTTCCCTAAAAGCCTCTCATATCAGTCTTCTGTCAGCATATGTCCCTGGTTTTCAGTTGACAGCCAAAAAAGCAGAGATGTTCTTTATTGACTTCAAGCTGTAAAGACAGATCAGTATCAGAAGTCAGAGTAAGGGAATAATAAGGGACTAGGAGAGAAAACTTAAAACAAGCTGTGTTTTCAACACAAGCATTTCCTGTCTGGAGCAAAAATGACGATGCTTTGCATAGAAAAATTGTTTCTAAATATACAGAGCTGTTTATCAAAACATGAAATATTTTGAAGCTACAAGATAAACATATTCTGCCTTGGTCTATTTGGGCTGAAATTGTTGAAAAAATTCTTCAATGATACTTGTTAAAGCATGGTAAGGAAGACTTTATTCAAGACCATGCAATAGGTATAGGGCCACAGCAATGGCGTCACAATATTGGCAAGTAGGAATGTATAGCCAAGTAGTAGGGTGGTGGCAACAGATGAAAATTTCCTAAGAGGAAACATCAAGGATAAGGGGAATTATGGCTAAATCAACCTAACAGGATTTTTGCTGAGGATAGGCCAGGGTGATCAGGCATTACTGGTGGGTGGTAGAGGATGAGAAACCTGATCAGGTATTGAGGGTGATCCGGCATGAAGGGTGAAGGATTCTTGCTAACCTGACTTAGCAGAGTTCTTTACTAAAATTGGATTTTACAAGGAAGTGTACAGTGGGCCTAGAGCAAGGTTCAGGAGCCTGAGTAAAGTTTGGCCGAGCAAAGCATTGTTACTTTAGCAAAAAATACTACAGACTAGGTGGCTTATAAACAACAGAAATTTGGCCAGGCATGGCAGCTCACACCTGTAATCCCAGCACTTTGGGAGGCAAGGCAGGTGGATCACGAGGTCAGGGGTTCAAGCCCACCCTGGCCAAGATGGTGAAACCCCATATCTACTAAAAATACAAAAATTAGTCAGGTGCAATGGCAGGCACCTGTAATCCCAGCTACTCGGGAGGCTGGGGCAGGAGAATCGCTTGAACTCAGGTGGCAGAGGTTGCAGTAAGCCGAGATCGTACTATTGCACTCCAGCCTGGGTGATAGAGTGAGAGACTCCATCTCAAAAAACAAAATCAAAAAACAAAACCCCAACACACACACACACACACAACCCAGAAATTTATTTCTCACAGTTCTGGAGGCTGGAAAGTTCAAGTCAAGGCACCAGCAAATGTCTGGGTTCACTTCCTGGTTCATAGATGGCCATCTCTTCACTGTGTCTTCACATGGCAGATTGGGCAAGACAGTTCTCTGGGCCCTCTTTTATAGGAATACTAACCCCATTCATGAGGGTGGAGGCCTTTATGAACTAATAACTTCCCCTAATTACACCCTACCTCCAGATACTATCATATTGAAGATTAGGTTTCAACATATGAATTTTGTTGGCAGGGAGAGAAGGGGACACAAATATTTAGTCTATAGCCCTCCCAGAGCAATATAATCTTATAACCACAACTGAGTTGAGCTACTTCAATTTTTGCCATTTAAATAGCAAAAAACGCAACAACTTTTGCACCAACCTAATAGTTTCAGTTAGACTGTTTAGTCCAGTTTTAGCAGGCATCCTGTTAGGACTGGGCACAGTGGCTCATGCCTGTAATCCCAGCACTTTGGGAGGCCAAGGCAGGAGAATTGCTTGAGCCTAGGAGTTTGTGACCAGCCTGAGCAACAGAGCATGACCTCATCTCTACAAAAAATTTTAAAAATAGTGAGGTTTTGGTGGCACTTGCCTGTAGTCCCAGCCACTCAAAAAGCTGAGGTGTGAAAGTCACATGAGGTTTGGGAGGTCAAGGCTGCAGTGAGCCATAATTGTACCACTGCATTTCAGCATGGGTGAGAGTGAGACCCAGTCCCAAGAAAAGGAAGAAAAGAAAAAAAAAAAAGACAAAGAATCCTCTTGAGTCATTTTAGTGAAAATTTCCACCCTTGATAGCTGAAAACCTTTGATATCTGATCAAATTCATCACCCTCCATGTATGATATCTTATCGCCCTGGCCTGCCTTAGCAAGAATCCCTCTTAGCCTGTATTAGTCAGCGTTTTCTTAGAGAGACAGAACTAATAGGATGGATGGATGGATGGGTGTGTGTGTGCATGTGTGTACATAGGGGAGTTTATTAAGTATTAATTTACATGATCACAAGATCCCACAATAGGCTGTCTGCGAGCTGAGGAGCAAGGAGAGCCAGTCTGAGTCTCAAAACTGAAGAACTTGGAGTCTGATGTTCAAGGGCAGGAAGCATCCAGCACAGGAGAAACATGTAGGCTGGGAGGCTAGGCCCATCTCTCTTTTTTCACGTTTTTCTGCCTGCTTTATATTTGCTGGAAGCTGATTAGATAGTGCCCACCAGATTAAGGGTGGATCTGTTTTTCTCAGCCCACTGACTCAAATGTTAACCTCTTTTCGCAACACTCTCACAGACACACCCAAGATCAATACTTTGTATCCTTTAATCCAATCAAGTTGACACTCAGTGTTAACCATCACATAGCCCTGATATTTTCTTTTAGTAATTTTTCATCCACGGACCCCACCTTCCTCCTTGGCTGTAAATCCCCACTAGTCCTTGTATTCAGAGTTGAGCCTGATCTTTCTCTCCTACTGCAAATTCCTCACTGCAGTAGTCCTTCTAGTATAAGGTCTTCCTTACTGTCTTTAACAAGTATATTAGACCATTCTTGCATTGCTATAAGGAAATACCCAAGACTGGGTAATATATAAGAAAATAAATTTAATTGGCTCACAGTTCTTCAGACTGTACAGGAAGCATAGCATCAGCATCTACTTCTGGAGAGGCCTCAGGAAGCTTACAATCATGGAAGAAGGTGAGGGGAGAACAGACATCTCACATGGTAAGAGCAGGGGCAAGCAAGGTAAGGAGAGGTACCACACACTTGTAAATGACCAGATTTTTTGAAAACTCACTATCATGAAGACTGCACCAAGCCATGAGGAATCTGCCCCCACAACCCAAACACCTCCCACCAGGTCCCACCTCCAGCACTGGGAATTACAATTCAACATGAAATTTGGGCAGGGACAAATATCCAAACTTTATCATTCTGCCCCTGGTCCAAATCTCATGTCCTCCTCACTTTGCAAAATACAATCATGCCTTTCCAACAGTCCCCCAAAGTCTTAACTCATTCCAGCATTAACTCAAAAGTCCAGAGTCTCATCTGAGGCAAGGCAAGCTCCTTCCTTGTATGAACTTATAAAATAAAAAAGAAGTTAGTTACTTCCAAGATACAATGGAGGTATAGGCATTGGGTAAACATTCCTATTACAAAATGGAGAAATCAGCCAAAAGAAAGGGGCTACAAACCCCATATGAGCTTGAAACCTAGCAGGGCAGTCATTAACTTTTAGAGCTCCAAAAATAACTTCCTTTGACTCCATGTCCCACATCCAGGGCACATTAGTATAAGGGGTGGGATCCTAAAACCTTGGACAGCTCTGCTCCTATGACTTTGCAGGTTCTAGTCTCTGTAGCTGTTCCCACAGGTTGTTGACAGCCAGGAGCTTTTCTAGGTGCCGGGTGCAAGCTGCCAGTGGCGCTACCACTCTGCGGTCTGGAGGATGGTGGTCCCCTTCTCACAGCTTCACTAGGCAGTGCCCCAGTAGAAACTCTGTGTTGGGCCTTGAACCCCACATTTCTTCTTGGCACTGTACTAGGAGACATTCTCCGTGAGGGCTCTGCCCCTATAGCAGGCTTCTGTCTAGAGACTCAGGCATTTTTTTTTTTTTTTTTTAGACAGGATCTCACTCTGTTGCCCAGGCTGGAGTGCAGTGGCACCACCATGGCTCACTGTGGGCCTAGATATTCCAGGTTCAATCTTCCCAACTCAGCTTCTTGAGTAGGTGGGACAACAGGCATGTGCCAGCAGGCCTGGCTAATTTTTGCATTTTTTGTAGAGATGGGGTTTTGCCATGTTGCCCAGGCTGGTCTTGAACTCCTAGGCTCAAGTGATCCACCTACCTTGGCCTCCCAAAGTGCTAGGATTACAGGTGTGAGCCACCATGCCTAGCTACCCTGGCTTTTCCATATATCCTCTGAAATCCAGGCAGAGGCTGCCAAGCCTCAACTCTTGCACTCTGTGCACCCACAGGTTTACCATCATGTTGAAGCCCCCAAGGCTTATGGCCTGCACCCTCTGGAGCTGTGGCCTGAGCTGAACCTGGGCCCCTTTGAATCCTAGCTAAAGCTTGAGTAGCCGGGATGTGGGAAGCAGTGTCTGAGGCTGCATAGGGCACTGGGGCCCTTCATCTGGCCCATGAAACTATTCTTCCTTCCTAGGCCTCTGAGCCTGTAATGGGATGGGCTGCCTCAAATGTCTCTGAAATGTCTGTCCTCAAGGACTTTTCCCACTGCCTTGGACATTAGCACTTAGCTCCCTTTCAGTTATGCAAATATCTCTAGCAAGTGATTACTCCACAGCTCACATGAATTCCTCTCCTGAAAAAGCTTTTTGTCTACTACCTGGGCAGATTGCAAATTTTCCAAACATTCATGCTTTGTTTCCTGCTTAAATATAAATTCTAAACTTGAGTCATTTATTTGCTCCCACATTTGAATGTAGGCTGTTAGAAGTAGCCAGGCAACATCTTGAATGCTTTGCTGTGTAGAAATTTTTTCTGCCAGATACGTAAATCATCACTCTCATGTTCAAACTTCCACAGAACCTAGGGCAGTGGCACAGTGCAGCCAAGCTCTTCACTAAGGCATAACATGTGTGAACTTTGTTCCAGTCACTAAGTTCCACACTTCCATCTAAGAGCTTGTCAGCCTGGTCTTCACTGTCAATATCACTATCAGCATTTTGGACACAACCATCTAACCAGTCTCTACGAAACTATAAGCTTTCCTTCACCTTGTCTTCTTTTGAGCCCTGCAAACCATTTCAACCTCTGCCCATTACCCAGTTCCAAAGCTGCTTCCACATTTTCAGGTATCTTTCTAGCAACATCTTTCTTCTTGGGACTAATTTTCTGTGTTAGGGTGTTCTTGCACGCTATAAAGAAATACCTGAGACTGGGTAATTTATAAAGAATAGGGGCTTAATTGGCTTATGGTTTTGATGGCTATACAGGCAACATGGCACTGGCATCTTCTTGGCTTCTGGGAAGGCCTCAGGGAGCTTTTACTCGTGGCAGAAGGTGAAGGGGAGCAGGCCACTCATATGGCAGAGCAGGAGCAAGAGAGAGAGAGGGGGTAGGGGAGGTGCCACACACTTTCAAATGACCAGATCTCACTAGAACTCACTATTGTGAAGACAGCATTGAGCTGTCAGGGATCTGCCCCCATGACCCAAACACCTCCTACCGAGCCTCATATCCAGCACCGGGGATTACAATTCAACATGAGATTTGGGTAGGGACAAATATCCAAATCCAAACTATATCAGCAAGTGTCCTAAATAATTTATTTCTGAACACACTATTCCTTCTCAATCTTTCAGCTGTAGAGCTAGACTTCTTTCTCCTGCCTAAACACCTTTGCATAGGCTGTTCATTTGCCTGTGACTTTGTTCCCCTAGCCAACTACTATTGTTCTTCAAACTAAGCATCATTTTCTTTGGGAAATATTCCTTGAACGCCAAGGCTGGTTAGCTCTCATGCTAGATATTCCGTGGCACCCTTTCCTTTTCTTCTTCTTTTTTTTTTTCAAAGACGGAGTTTCGCTCTCGTCGTCCAGGTTGAAGTGGAGTGGCACGATTTTGGTTCACTGCAACTTTTGCCTCCCAGGTCCAAGTGATTCTCCTGCCTCAGCCTCCCAAGTAGCTGGGATTACAGGTGCTCACCACCATGCTTGGCTAATTTTTGTATTTTTAGTAGAGATGAGGTTTCACGTGTTGGCCAGGCTGATCTCAAACTCCCAACCTCAGGTGATCCGTCCACCTCAGCCTCCCAAAGTGCTGGGATTACAGACATGAGACACTGAACCCAGTCTGCGCCCACTCTCCTCTACTATTTAACACTATTCACATTTGTAATTTCTCGGCCATTGTAAACTCTGTAAAGAGAAAGGCAATGTTGGGGTTGTTTGCTACGGTGTCCCAAACACCTAGTCTTGACTGGCACATACTAAGCACTCAGATATTAGTTGAAGATAGGAGTGAACACACACACAAGACCAAGAAATTTATTAAAACATTTTTTTTTCTTCAGACCTGGTGAACAGGGAGTACAACAAAATTTAACAAAAAACATAAACAAAGAATGCAGTTTGCTTATGATGTTTAATTTTTATGTTCACTTGTAATTTTACTATGGTATTAATATTACAGAAATCAAAGATTGATTCAATATCTAATTTTTATCAATTGCCATTTTGCTGTCATTATATCAAACCATAGCTTTTTAAAAGAAAGATCTTCACACTTAACTAACACTGTAAAATATTAATGATGGCACTGAATTCCCAGTTCATCAATAGGCTACAAAAGAGAATATGTTCACTTTTCAAAAAAGCAACAAAATGGCCGGGTGCAGTGGCTTATGCCTGTAAGCCCAGCACTTTGGGAGGCCAAAGTGGGTGGATCACCTGAGGTCCGGAGTTCTAGACCAGTCTGGGGAACATGCCAGAACCCCGTCTCTAGTAAAAATACAAAAATTAGCTGGGTGTCGTGGCACGTGCCTGTAGTCCCAGCTACTTGGGAGGTTGAGGCAGGAGAATTGCTTGAACCCGGGAGGCAGAGGTTGCAGTGAGCTGAGATCATGCCACTGCACTCCAGCCTGGGCTATAGAGTGAGACTCCTCCTCCTCCTCAAAAAAAAAAAAAAAAAGCAACAACTGTGGCCATGTGCAGTGGCTAACGCCTATAATCTCAGCACTTTGGGAGGCTGAGGTGAGAGGTTCGCTTGAAGCCAGATTACCATACCACCCTGGGCAGCAAAGTCAGACCCTGCCTCATAAAAACAAAATAATACAAAGTAACAAATCAAACCTCAAGCCAGAACATCATATTGTGTGTGAGTTGAAAGTGTTTTTTTTTCCTTCCAGAATCTATATTAGCAAAGTTGCAGAAGGACCAAAAAAACCTTAGATGACAAAAGTAGTTTAAGCACTTTGCTTTCTTTTTGAGGAACCTCTAGTCACTATTGGCATTTGAGAGAAATTAATGGTTGTTCTGGCTTTTAAAGCTTTTTTAAAGTACTTAAAAATTGACTGAAGGCTAGAGGAAGGGGCTAAGCTGTACTTTTCTGTACCAGCAGAAACCATAGGAAATTCCTTTTTGAAAACAGTAGCTGCAGGTTTATCCAAAGGTTTAGGACTTGTCACCCATTCACGGCAGTGGTGCTTTATCCATGCTAATAATTGTACATCACTTCCCAGCTGGTGTCCTACATGATGTTCAGAGTCAATAAGTGCAACAGCATATACTTTGCTCATCACTTCCCACCTTCTACGAACAAGTAAGTCCATAAAAACCAAGCCTCCATAACCATGTACAATGAAGGCAATATCCTTGCCTTCAGTCTTTGAAATGAAGTAATCCCATATGTAAGCCATGTGTTCTTCAGGTGTATTGCTGCATCTTTTTGGAATGCATTTGGGAGAATGCTGGAGAGAGAAAAAGTTCCCACCTGGAACCATTTTTAGAGAAGATGACTCAATATTTTGTGTTAAAAGGCCTTGCCACTCTTTTTCCATCTTTAGTTCCACAAAGTTATCATTGGGGTTTAGCACAATTACATCATAATGTGCCTGCAATGCCATTTGAATACATGGTATCTGACTTCCATGTTGGAGACCATGATGTATTATTGCCTGCTGACTCCACTGACCAGCTCGAAAGACCCCATGGTCTTGAAGAAGGACAAGAAGAGCAGAATGGTGATTTGTTAATGCTTTCTCGCTCATAAAAAAGAAGCTTCTTGGTTCTTCTTTATCAGCCTCAGGTGGGATATATACTTTTTGTAATTTGCACACCTTCTCCAAAAGCTCATAAATATATTGTTCAAGCAAATGGCCAAGGGTCTGGTAGCGCTTGCTATTTTTCTCAAGCACATTTTCATAATAGTTAAAGACAAAAGGCCTTTGTGTCTCAGTGTGTCTGAATTCAGCTTTTTCATTGAAGTCATATTTAAGTTCTCCTAGTAAGTCAGATTGCTCAATAAATTTTTGGAAGCTCAGCTCCTGTGTCATTGGTAACCACTGAAAGTTAAAAGAATAATAGTATATCAGTGCTAGTAAAAGTAAAATGAAAATTTCAGCTTGTCAAATTCTTCCTAAGGCACATGATGCTAAACTAAGCATGTCAGAAAGACGTTAACCTTCTAACCAGTGGTAAAGATGTTAATTCGAAATAATTGTGAATGATTCAAAACAGTGAGAGACTGAATATATGAAGGGACAATGGAGAGACCATATGTAAATATGGATTTTTCTGACACACAACCTGCCCAGGAAGCCAACCCCTCATTTACAATGAACAACTCAGGAAGTCAGTCTGGTATAAATCAGACTGGCAGGAAATCAGATTTCCATCACTAGTGACAATTCAGGAAACTAACCAGTAACTTCTATAACACTTGGCGCCAAATGGCAAGAACTTCATTAATATCTGACAGCTTTCCTAATTTTGTCTCTATTTCCAACCTGAGACCAACCAGAGAGAGCCAAATACGTACCCCTAACGAATCACGCAAGATGCCCCCATTTCTAGTTAGCTCACCTACAGCTTCTCCATGACAACTTACAATCAGGGCAAATGGGAAGTCTTTTCTTTTTTTCCCCACTATAAAGCTCTCCTACTCTTCTGCTGCCTTGAGTCTCTGCCAAAACGCAAGTGATAGTGGTGGACTCCCTTGCTACAGCAGGCTCAGAATAAATAGGCTTTTCTCATTTGGTTGGTCTTCATTTATTTCTACAGAAGATATTTCATAACTTTTGCTGTTAAATGAATGGCAGAAGATAGAAGCGGGAGTGAAATGTGAATCAGGCAATGGAGATTATGATCAATTCAGCGAATACTAGAAGATACAGTTATTCTGATGTCTGAGAAGGAAGAAAAATAGGCTAGATGAGAAGTTAACTTCAAGTTCCTTAGGCAGAGCTTAAAGCCGGAAAAGAAGGCTTTGAAAGGTTAAGTGGCTTTCCCCAAAGCCAAACAACTGTCAAAGGAGTGATTGCGGATGAAGCTGACTTTCAAATGAACTTTCTTAACAAATATGTTAACACTCTCCCTTCTTAATTTCTTAACACTGACACTGGCAAGCTACACCCCACTTCCAATAAGTAGCACTCCAAATGATTTTCAGTGCAACTCGAGTTGCTATTAGGCCTAAGGCAAAATTCAAATGGTGCTTGCTTGGATGTCTTAAATCTCTTTTAATTTTTTTTTTTTTTTTTGAGATGGAGCCTCACTCTGTCGCCCAGGCTGGAGTGCAGTGGCGTGATCTTGGCTCACTGCAACCTCCACCTCCCAGATTCAAGCAATTCTCCTGTCTCAGCCTCCCAAGTAGCTAGGATTACAGGTGCCTGCCATCATGCCCAGCTAATTTTTTTTGATTTTAGTAGAGACGGGGTTTCACCATGTTGCCCAGGCTGGTCTTGAATGCCTGAGCTCAGGCAATCCACCTGCTTCGGCCTCCCAAAGTGTTAGGATTACAGGTATGAGCCACCACACCTGGCCAAATCTTTTTAAATTTTTAAATTAATTTTTTCCCCACTTCAATAAGCTGGTCTAAGATTTCTTACTCCCTTCTGACCCCTCGAACCCAAAAGGTAGTTTACAAAGGTTTTCGGTTGTCCAAAGCACTATCCAGACTGCTCTCTATTCCTTCCTTTTCTATTAAAAATGCTTCCAGTCTTTGCTGATCTCAGGTGTTATTTTTGAAAGACAGGGTCTGACTCTGTCACCCAGGATGGAGTGCGGTGGTGTGATCATAGTCACTGCAGCCTCGACCTTCTGATCTCACAGTTCACCTCAGCCTCCCAAGTAGCTAGGGCTACAGGCACATGCCACCATGCCTGGCTAATTAAAGCAAATTTTTTTTAGAGACGGGATCTCACTGTGTTGCCTAGTCTTGTTTGAAACTCCTGGCCTCAAGTGATCCTCCTGCCTTGGCCTTCCAAAGCGCTGGGATTACAGGTGTGAGTCACCATGCTCAGTCTCTCTCTCAGATGTTATTATGTAATTAATTTACTTTTTCTAAAGTGTAAATAATTGACAGACTTAACCATCCTTTAAAAAAAAAAAAAAAAGCCTTGAAAATGGATACAGTGCATGGCAAAAATCCATGCTTCAAAAATCCAAGAATGTTTTACATTGAGGCCATGGTGAAACAATCTAATGGGAGGTCATAACCTTATTCAAAATTTTCAGTGGTGATGTTTGTTGACTTCTTGTTTCCAGACTGGCATGTAAAAATCTTGGAAGTTGCTACTCAGTTCTAACAAGTAAAAAGCTAGACAAACTGAAAATCAAAAGCTCTTCTTCATAGGATCCATAATAGAAGTAAGGTTACTGGGCATACTACTGCCTCCAAAATCGGAGGGACTGAAAGCACGTCAATATAGAGAATCACAACTTACCAGAGCAGAAAGTAGCTGCTGAAGCCGCCAATGGAACAACTACCAGGATAGGTAAATGTGAAGCATCAGTGTGGACGAGTCAGAGGGACCTAGCCATCCCCTCTTCCTCGCTCCCCCATTTTGTTTAAGCTCCTGGAGCTCTCACAGGTTCTCAGGGTGACTATCCATGCCTCTGGTAGTGGGTGGGGAAAAGGAGCCATTTTGAAATACGCCAGAGCATTTTGTTCTTCTTAACAAGGTCTGCCCTCAGGAGAAGCTATTTAATCAGAGGCTAACCTGCTGGGGCTTTACTAGAGCCTGACTTGGGGA
The DNA here is from genome assembly GCF_009764315.1 of Trachypithecus francoisi. Classification (NCBI taxonomy): domain Eukaryota; kingdom Metazoa; phylum Chordata; class Mammalia; order Primates; family Cercopithecidae; genus Trachypithecus; species Trachypithecus francoisi. Next base: position 87,709,636 of record NW_022681453.1, read on the forward strand.
AAGGGAAATATCCAACTCTAGCCCACTCTAGCTACCCTACCCAACCCAAGGGGGTTGTAGTGAACTGAAACCTGTGAAGTTCACAGTCTAGATGTACAGGCTTACTAAAATTCTCAATGGTCTCCCTTCTCACTCAGAATAAAAACTAATAAGTTCTTACCATGGCCTACAAGGTCTCACACGGCCCTTAGCTCTCCAATGTCATTTCCTACCACTTTCTCACTGGCTTACTCATCTAGTTACATGATCTGGGGCTTAGCTCTTTCTCAGGTGTCATTTCCTACCACTCTCTTGTTTACTTCACCATAGTCACACCTGGTCTACTTTGCCATCAATTTGTGAAGCAAGCTCCTGTTTTAAGGGTATTCACTCTTGCTAGGCCCACAGCCTGGAATATTCCTCCCCTTTATAGATATCTACAGGACTTTTATTTTAAAGTTTCTGCCCACTTTTTATCTCATCAGAGTGATTTTCTTTGAGCAGTCTATCATAAAGAGTAACTCTCTCCCTTCCTTTTGTATTTTTGGCACTTATTACCAACTGACATATGTTTACTTATTGTCTACTTCTCTCCATTAGAATGTAAATTCCATGACAGCAGGAACAGGGACTTGGTTTTGTTCACTAGTGTATCTCCAGTTCTTGGAATAGTGTCCGGTGCACAGTAAGCACTTAAATATTGTTAGAATTTTACAGTTTTTTGCCAAGCACATAAAGAAGTAAAGCATACTTTAAAAGTCCTCTAGCAATACATTAAAACATAAGAGAAAGATGCAAAGCTTTTGAAAAATTATAGAGACTTGTTTTATAATTCTAAACTTAATAAATGTCAAAGGTTTATGAATTATTCTTAGAGAATATCCCAACCATCAATTTATATATGCTTTGTCTTTTGCAAATCAAGATAAACCATCTCAAGCAAATTCAATATGGTTCATTAAAATAAAGAGGGAGAGAATCAAACAATTTTTAGGCTTAATTTTCCAAAGAATGGATTAGAATAAGATAGTTTAGGGGAGGAAAAATAATTATTTCCTTAACCCTCATGAGTTCTTAGTTGGAATGAACCCTTGTAACAACAGAAAAACAAACAAGTTTATTAATGCACGCAGTGCACATCACCTTAGAGAAACCTAAATGAGGAGTAACTCAAAACAGTGGCTTACAACTCTGGCTTATGTAAGTATCTTCAATGAAGAACAATAAATTTGTGGAGGGAAGAAAGAACAAAGGAAAGAGTTTTAGGCTTCTAAGGGTGAGAAACTGTGGGAATGTAAATCTACAGAAGGAAACTAATACAGTAAGGTTTGTTTGCAGATTCGTCTGGGGCTTTCTGGGCTGGTAAGAGTCTAGAGAGAATTTATGTCCTGCCTTTTAGCTAGAAAAAAGAGGAGAGAGCTTTCCCTCCATTTCCTGCTTCTTAACTGCCTTCGGCTCAAAAATAAATTTTATATAAAAGAGGTATATTTTATATATATACCTCTTTTATATGGCCGGGCGCAGTGGTTCACGCCTGTAATCCCAGCACTTTGGGAGGCTGAGGCGGGTGGATCATGAGGTCAGGGGTTCGAGACCAGCCTGGCCAACATGGTGAAACCTCGTCTCTACTAAAAATACAAAAATTAGCCGGGCATGGTGGCGGGTGCCTGTAATCTCAGATACTTGGGAGGCTGAGGCAGCAGAATCACTTGAACCTGGGAGGCGGAGGTTGCAGTGAGCTGAGATCACGCTGTTGCACTCCAGCCTGGGCAACAAGAGCAAAACTCTGTGTCAGAAAGAAAAAAAAAAAGGCATATTTTGAGGTGACATTCTGGTTTCCTTCAATAGTTTACCTTCAAGAAAAAGACTATTAGAGCTAGAAGGGACCTTATTGATATGCTTAGCTAACATGTTTATTTTATAAATGGATAAGTTGAGGCTTTCAAAGGTAAAGTGACATGCCCAAAGTAACCGAGGCAGCCCAGGAGCCTGACAGATTTTTCCCCCCTTTTCTGACTTTTATTTTAGGGTCGGGGGAACATGCAAATGTGTTACAAGGGTAAATTTTATGTCACTGGGGTTTGGTATACAAATGATTTCATTACCCAGGTAGCAAGCATAGTATCTGAGAGGTAGTTTTACAACCCTCACCCTCCTCCCACCCCAAGATTAGTTTTTACCAAAGATTTAAAAATGCATAGTATTTGACTTTTTATTTCATTCATTCACCAAAAATTCAGTGAGGCCATTTGGTAGGCACTTTGTTTCCTATGTCAAGTACTCCAGTCGTTTAATGCAGACTAAAACTTTAAAAAAGGAGAACAGCATATACGCATTAGAGAGAATTTGAAATTAGGCTTTTCCAGTATGCTGGATTAGGTGCTGACACAGCTGTAATGATTTATTCTAGGTGTGGTTATTTCTTAAAATAAAAAACAATTGTGAAAATATACATAACAAAATTTACCATTCTAACCATTTTTAAGTGTGCAGTTCAGAGGCATTATGTACATTCACATTGTTGTGTAACCATTACTGACATCCATTCACAGAATGCTTTTCGTCTTACAAAACTGTAATTCTATACCCATTAAACAATAACTCCCCATTCTCCTCTCACTAGGCACTAGCAACCACCATTCTACTTTCGATCTCTCTGAATTTGACTTCTCTAGGTTAGGTGTGATTATCTTTAAAGAAGAGGGTGGGTGGGACACTAGAATCATAGACACAAATACCTTTAATTAGCATATTTGGATTTTTAAGGAACCCGTTTTCTTTCTAGGATCAAAAGTGGTTACATTTAACAATATTTACATTTTTCACAGGTGATTAGTAAGCTTTTACAAAAAAGTAATTTTATAATCTGAGAAGTTAGGAAATTCCCTGGTTACAGAGTAATAATCTAATACAGTAATTATAATCCTTTTTTATATTTAGGAACTAGGTCCTTTTGTATATAACGTGCCATTAAGAAGCACAGAATGGAGAATACTTTTACTCGGAAAATTTAAAAACATCTAATGATACTTTTTTTTTTTTTACAAGGAGTAAGTTTTCATTTATTTTCATATTTAGGAAAGCAAAACAAAACACAAAACCTCTAGAAAATATATTTTAAAGAAAGAATACTGTTTTGGTACAAAAGCAGCACTATTTTTCTTTTCCCAACACAGAAAGTGATTATGCAGTTTTTTAGAAAAATAATAATGCCTGTATTACAATTCCATTTAGTAAATTGTAGAAAATAATAGTGGTTGTGAAATTATATCTGTAGAAATTTCAAAATAAGAGGAACGTACATAATGTCCCTCCCCACTGTTCACCTCTCCCTAGGAAACAAAAAAAGCTGTATTTAATCCACCAGAGGCAAGGACATATAGAAAAAAGAATATCAGAGATAGGAAAAAAAAAGCAGATGTCACTAAGTGTTGGTTTTACCAAATTGAAGTATGCAACAGAATTGTCTGGGAAGTTTATTTTTTATTTTTATTTTTGAGGCAGGGTATCTGTGTGTTCCCCAGGCCGGAGTACCGTGTAGTGATCATAGCTCACTGCAGCCTCAAAGTCGTGGACTCAAGTAATCCTTAAATCTCATCTTCCCCAGTAGCCGGGACTATAGGTGTGCTCCACCATGCCCGGGTAATTTTTGTTGTTTTTTTTTTTGAGACAGTCTTGCTCTGTCGCCCAGGCTGGGGCCTGATCAAGGCTCACTGCAACTTCAACCCCACGGGCTTAAGTGATCTTCCTGCCTTAGCCTCTTGAGTAGCTGGGACTGCAGGCATGCTGGCCACCATGCGTGGCTAGTTTTTAAAGTTTTTTGTAGAGAGGAGGTCTCACTATGTTGCCTAGGCTTATATCAAACTCCTGGATTCAAGTGATGAGCCCACCTAGGGTGAGTCATGGCATCTGGCCTGTATATTTTTGTGGAGAGGGGGGTCTTGCTTTGTTGCCCAGGATGGTCTTGAATGTCTGGGCTCAAGCTATTCTGCCTCGGCCTCCCAAAGTGCTGGGATTACAGATGCGAGCCACTGTGCCTGGCCCAGCTTGACTTTTGAGTCAGTTAAGTTGTTTGGTTAAAAAAAATTAGTTTGTGAGGAAACTGAACATTCAATTATTTTTCAGAAAGCAATGTTTTTGTTAAACAGAAATTAACCAAATAAACCAACAAAATGAAATCCTTTCAGCGAACCTCAATCCCAGCAAGACTTAAAGTGTATCTGCCTTGCGGTCATTCCTGCCATGTAGAACACTTTCCGAAGCCCAACACCCCACAACACCTGGGGCCTGACCTCTACCTGGGGACTGACCATATTATGATTAGGAAGGCTTGACTCACGAAGAAGGGGACTGCTCTGGTGGACGAGTTGGGCCGATCCCTTTATTGACTCCATTAGGATGGGAGATGGCGGTTTGAGGGATAGGGGTTAGGGGTATAAAGGGGCCGGCTTGGGAATCAAACCCTATTTCCAGAGTCCCTTCGGGCTTGGAACATGCCAGAAACATTTTCCCTGCTTACAGCACTGTACTGAATTTTGTTAAACTTGTGATTAAATCGTCACGAAAGCTTACACGTTCATTTAAAAATTATTCAGATATGCACCATTAGGGATCAGGCTAATAGTACCAGACCTCGAGTTCATTGAGGACGGGTCTAGTGCCTTGAGTATCGTGGTAAATGTTAATTGAACAAATTCCAGTTTATAGCCACCCACTTTTTGTCATCTCAGCATTTCAGTTATTGAAAAATTAAGTTCTAGCTTTTAAGGAGCTTTAAAAATCACGAGTTTTAATTTTAAAAAGAAATTCTCTCTAAGACATTTTTCCTCGTCAGCCTACTTATTTCCAGTGCAAATGCTAAACTAATAGCTAGGCCATTATTAGGTGATTTTGCCATCTTAAAATCTTTTGGTTTCCGAGTTCGAGGAAGGGCGTTTGGGGCAAATAAGTAAGAGAGGCTGTGAGGACCGTAATACTGCAAACGCTAACGTTTTGTTTTCATAGTTGTTTGGCCACCTCGCGAGAGCCAGTGAACCGCAGGAGTTCCTGTTTTCCCCTTTTGTTGTCAATCTAATCTTCAAAGTCAACAAAGCTAAAATCGAGCACCCAGATGGTTCACTTCCCCAGAGGGGATCAGATCATGAAATAAACCCCATCAAAAAAACGCTGGAGTAGACAGCCCACAGAGAAAAGTCCCAGGAAATGAGTTCCGGTTGATGGTGGGAGGGGCAGCTGATTTCCGGTCGAAGCGCAGGCGACGACTCTTGCGCAAGCGCGCTTCGCACTTGCTGGCCCTTTTTTTTTTCTTTCCCCTCCCCCTCCCTCTCCCAAGCCGGAGGGGTCCTGAGGTGACAGCGCCTGCAACTGAAATTTCAGCAGCGGGAGAAGATGGACAAGAGAAAGCTCGGGCGACGGCCTGCTTCATCCGGTGAGAAAGGGTCGGAGGAGGGTTAAGCATATTGTCTTCTATCCCGGGCAAACGGGAGGCGCTGGCTGCAGCTGGGGTTGCGGCCCGAAGCCGCGAGGGCGGGGGCGGGGAGAGAAGGGGGCGCGCACAATGGAAGGCTCCCGGGTCGTCCCCGCCCCTCGAGTCGAAGACCCGGTCCGAGCTGTCATCGAAGCTTCGGGCGCTCTTCACCTCGAAACCCCTTTTATTTTTTCCCTCCTCCCGAGAACACTCTCCTTGCGTCTCATCGGCCCATGGATCTTCCCGGTTGGCTTGCCACTCTCTGCCACGCCTTCCTCGTAATTCCACCAATGTTCCAATTTCATTTCGGCTTCTCAGCGTCTGACCCCACTTTCCTCTCTTCCTTTGCTTCTCGACTTTGCGTCCCTTCCCCTCTCCCTCCTCTTTCCCTCAGCAGGTAGCTGCTGCTGGGGAGGAAAGGTGGGGCTTGCGAACGAAGACTCCTTTTCTTTGATACAATGCCTCGCCGGGTCTCGTTCTGCTGAACAGGCCCGCCTAATAGCCTTTTTCTTTTCCAGCCTCCCCTGCGTCTTCCAAAAGTGATTGGAAAGTCAAACAAAGGATTTGAAGCCGTGCTTTCGTTGTGTTTTTATTTTCAGCATATTTTTGCTTTGGAAATTACTTTGTTTTAAATGACTGTCTTCAGTTTTGTGTACAACGTCTTGGAAACAAGAAGGTGGAGTTATAAAGACGTGAGGTAGAGTTCCTCCCAGTCGAGAAGTTTTTGTCAAACATTTCATCCATTAAGGGGTACTCAAGTCCTTGTGTTAAGTCCTACGGGTGGTAGGAGGAGAGGACGAGGGCTCACATGCTTACAGTCCAGTACACAAACGAACGCCCAGTGAATCAATAATTTCATTTCATTTTCCTGTTTCTTATGGTACCGTTGATTTCTGCAGAAACATAGTTAACAATTCCAAATTTATTTAGGAGTGCCCTGTGGCAGTGCATCTCAAACTTCTTTCAGCCTTAATTGCAAAGGAGAGTGATTATGGATCTCTGGGGACACTACTTGAAGCAGTTGAAAACCTGAAATCCCTTTTCATATGCAACCAGTGTTATCGATTTTGGTGTGTATTCTGGAGATAGTAGTTTTCTCCTTTGAAAGCACATGTATAAATGATATATGTGTATATTTATACATACATGTAGGTATATGCCTCCAACTGATGTTTGTTTTAATAGTCTCCACCCCGCACCAAACCTCTAAGTAAAATGGACACATTAGGAAAATGCACAGCGCTTAGCTGGCGTCATTTGCGTGCTTCGTAACACAGAACTTTAGGTATAATCGTATCTTCCTTTGAGATGCACAGCTTTTTAAAAATCAATGCATTTCATCTAGGTTTAATACATTTTTGGGGAGGGAAGGTAAGATATTTGCCTTGTACTTCAACAAATCACATTCCCCTTTACCTGATTACACTTAGATTTATTTATTTGTCACAGTAACGTGATGTAAATAGTTGTGGGAAGTGAATTTTGATAATAAAGCTGTTTATCCTTAAAAGACATTGATATTTACGTTAGTTATATGTCTGGAGAGCGTTTTCTTTTTCTCATGATCTCTCTTTTGGAGCTGTCCTTTCTGAAAAATAAGTATAATAAAATCCATACCCAAATCTAATGTTACCTAGCCGTTCTCCAGTATGCCTCTAATTTTAAGATGTGCACAAATTAATTTTTAAGTATGCTTCTGCTTTTCTTAATAGTGTATATTTAATTTCCTGATATAAATTCTCAGAAATAAAACATGATCAGCTGGTTGAAAGATTCTGTGTAATGGTTGTGTGCATGCAGTTGCCATTTCATTGTAAGTTCTTGCTAATTGGAACCCAAATGAAGTGACTTTTTTTTTTTTTGAGACCGGAGTCTCACTCTGTTGACCAGGCTGGAGCTCAGTGGTGCAGTCTTGGCTCACTATAATCTCCACCTCTTGGGTTCAAGCGATTCTCCTGCCTCAGCCTCCCTAGTAGCTGGGATTACAGGTACCTGTCACCATGCCTGGTTAATTTTTATACTTTTAGTAGAGATGGGGTTTCACCATGTTGGCCAGGCTGGTCTCGAACTCCTGACCTCAGGTGACCCACCCGCCTCGGCCTCCCAAAGTGCTGGAATTACAGGCGTGAGCCACCGCACCCGGCCATGATGTGACATTTATAGTCATCAAAGTTTCCTAAATACACAGAAGAGTTTGATTAATAAAACAGGAAGAAGAGGTAGAAGGAGGGTGGGTAGCAGTAGAAAGATAAAATAAAACCCAAAATTTGAAGTTTTGTCTGTGAGACTACATTAGGCTGCCCTAAACTATCTCCTAAACAAGGCAGAACTGTAAAATGTTCACAGTGTACTGCTCAAAACTTTTTCAGTTGCAAGTAGCAGAAACCCAATTCCAGCTGGTTTAAGCTAAACACATGTATTTGTGACTCACATAACTGATAACTATAGCATTAAAAGCAGTATATTACATGGTGATCCACGTTAAAAGATGGCTGGCATCAGAGACAGGTTCACTGAAGTTGAATGATAAAGTGTGTGGGAGTAAGGGAGAATGACCATTAAAAGTGTTAACAAAAATATAGCACAGATAAATTAGAATCATAGACTGCAATTTTCAAATGAATTTTTTGAATCAAAATAGGAAACATCAAGTAAATTTGAACCAACTTTGAACTGATTTCTTCAGGCAACATTCTTGGAGACCTGTGTCACTCTCATTTGCAGTTAAGGATACATATGTTCTTTAAGTACTTAGGCACTAGACACTGTGCTAAGAACTTTGGAAACTTCAGTATTTTCAAAAGTCTTGTAATTGTTTTTCATATACAGATGAGAGAACTGGAATTTAGGGGCAGGATAAAGATTAGCAATAGCTAGTAAGAAACAGGATTCAAAATGTGGTCTCTAATTATAAGATCTATAGTTTTAACTTCATTTACTGCTACTAGTGTCCCTGATGGTATAACTGTCTTAAATCTTTCAGTAGGTCCAGGTGATGTTTACTTTGCATTGAAAGTGCAATGAATGATCATTGAAGCTCAAGATGAGAACTTACAATTAGTTATGATAAAGCTGCATTATTTGCAAAGATCTTAGTTGAAGTCATTGGAATGAATGGAATTGCCAACAAAAATAATATAGCGTGAGGAAGGTCTTAAATCATGTACAACTAATTTCAAAGTTGGGAGGAAGAGATACTACTAACCAGTTAGGTAGATTAGGAATGTGACAGGTTTGGGAAGATAGGGGGGAGAGTAAAAAAGAAATGTTAGCATTTCAGAGAGTTAAAGTAGCATGAGGGTGCTGGATTTGGCAATTAGGAGGCCACTTTTACTGATGGTAAGAGTGGTTAGTAGACTAGTAGACAAAAGTCAGATTTCAAAAGGCTAGACGAATGAGTGGCGGTGAGGAAATGGGGCAGCAAAAGTAAGCTGAGAAAATGAGATGGGAAGGAAAGATTTCTAGAACAAGCTTGAGTAGGAAATTAGGTAGAAAGGCTTGTATTTTTTTTTAAGATTGTGAGAGACTTAAGTCAGGTTGGTAGGGAGCAGGAAAGGGGTGGAGAGGGAAAGATTGAATATATATCAGGTAGGAGATAATGGAGTGAGGTCCTAGAAGAAATGGGAGAGACGGATGGTGTCAAAGAACAGTTTGATGAGACATAGGGAAAGGAGAAAAGATGGATAAAGATATAGACATATCTTGGGAGTAAAGATACTGCAGTTATGGCTTCTAAATGAAATAGTAAGGTAATCTTTAGAGAAAGGGGCTTTTAAATGGTACTGGGAATGCAAGATAGGTCAATTAGGGATGAATACATACATATTAAGTACTCGTGCAGTCTTAGTTAAAGCAAGTGTGAGTTTTATACTAGTTGGAGCTGTTAATACTTTGTGACTTAGTAGTGCCAAGCAGTACAGAAGCAAGAGTTTGCAAAAAAAAAAAAAATGAGTTTAATTTTACTTAGAATTGAAGGGTGTGGCAAGATGTAAGGGCAAAGAGTGGATTTAGTGGGAGTGAGGAAGACAGTGTATAGAATGAAAGGCTTGCATTTGAGAACTTGAGAGTTTTCCTTAAAGCCATTCTTGAATGCATATTGCTGAAATGGAGATATTTAGAAGTTTGTACCATTAAGTGAAGATGATTCCATTGTTTTGAGTGAGTTGGTTAATGGATGTTTTAGTGCTTCAGAATGACGGTGAATTTTGATCATACTTAAACTATGAACCAAGAATCAGAGTATTCTAGACATGGAGAGGATCTTGGGTCAGTAGATGGCAGTCATAAATATGGGCAAGGGAATATATCCATTTTCTTTTTTTGAGATGGAGTCTCCAGGCTGGAGTGCAGTGACGTGATCTCAGCTCACTGTAACTTCTGCCTCCTGGGTTCAAGTGATTCTCCTGCCTCAGCCTCCTGAGTAGCTGGGACTACAGGTGCTGGGACTACACGTACATGCCACCATGCCCAGCTAATTTTTGTATTTTTAGTAAAGACAGGGTTTCACCATGTTGGCCAGGATGGTCTCGATCTCTTGACATCGTGATCCACCCGCCTTGGCCTCCCAAAGTGCTGGGATTACAGGTGTGAGCCACTGTGCCCAGCCGGGAATGTCTCCAATTTATGTCAATGTTAAAGGAGGAATTATTGCAATAAAGTTAGAATATTAATGGGAGATGGTGGTGGTGGGGAAGAAAATTTTTTTTTGTCTCCCCCCTACAGGAAACAATGGAGACTGTTAGTCTCTACTTCTGTTTTATAAGTGGGAGAGTTTTAACAAAGTAATATAGCTAATAAAAAGCTAGGATTTAGTTAAGCTAAGGTGGAGGAGAAGTTCAAAGAAAATATTCAAAATTTAAGGAAACTGTATTGACTTTGGAAAAGAATTTAGTAAACTAGGGAAGAGTTGGAGAAGATGTAGATGAGGGGGTAGAATTGAATTATATGAGGTGTGATAATAAGAAGGTGATAGGCTATAGAGATTGACATCTTGGTGGTGAAACCTAGGCCTGATGATGGAAGGCAGAGGATTGAAAAGTAAGTTAAGGGGGCATGGTAACACAGAGAATGGGTTATGAATAAGATTGAGTAGCTCCGAAGATCCAGACTAGAATTCTGTTATAATGCCTTCCTGATGAATAACTTTCATTTGGGTTTTCAGTAGTTTATGAATCTGGCTGATGTGGGCTGCTTCATCCTAGTTTTTGTGTGCTTGTATTGGTAAATCACCCTTGGGTTGTGCTTGGCTCCACCCATTTCTGCCTGTCTAAACTTTATTCTTCAAAGCCCAGTTCCTTTTTTTTTTTTGAAGTGGGATCTTGCTCTGTTGCCTAGGCTGGAGTGCAGTGGCATGATCATAGCTCCCTGCAGCCTTGAACTCCTGGGCTCAAGCTATCCTCCTACCTCAGCCTCCCGAGTAGCTAGGACTATAGGCACACACTATCACGCCTGGCTATTTAAAAAAAAAAAACTTAGTTTTTGTAGAGATGGGGTCTCGCTATGTTACCTGGTCTGGTCTTGAACTCTTCGCCTCAAGCGATCCTCCCACCTTGACCTCCCAAAGTGCTGGGATTATAGGCATGAGCTACCATGCCTGGCCCAAGCTCAGTTCAGTTGTGCCTTTCCAAGAACCATTTCCTTAACTCAAATTTATACCTGTTTCTGCACTTCTGTGGGTCTTTATGCCTCTTATATGATGTTTATCGGATTCCATCATATATTCTAGCTTGCTGAGTTGTCTAATGTCTAGTGCTATACTATTAACACTGTGGCGGGGACTGTCATTGATTTTATTTCCCCATAGCATCCAGTATGCCTAGAGTGTACTGGTTTAGAGTATCATCTCTGGAATATGACCAGTGATGGATCACTATGGTAACACTGGGCAAGTTATTTGGATCCCTCAAACCTTAATTTCTTAATCTATCAGATGGAGATAATACATTATTGATTTCATGATGTCAGGATTAAGGAAAATAATTTGTTTATAGCACTTAGCATAATGCCAGGCAATGATAATTACTATTATGTCAAATAAATAGGCTGGGTGCGGTGGCCCACGCCTGTAATCCCAGCGCTTTGGGAGGCCAAGGTGGGCAGATCACTTGAGCTCAGGTGTTGGAGACCAGCCTGGCCGATATGGTGAATCCCTCTCTCTACTAAACATATAAAAAATTAGCCAGGCATGTCCTGCCTGTAGTCCCAGGTAGTCAGGAGGCTGAAGCAGGAGAATCGCTTGAACCTGGGAGGCAGAGGTTGCAGTGAGCTGAGATCATGCCACTGCACTCGAGCCTGGGTGACAGAGCAAGACTCCATCTCAAAAAAAAAAGAATAAATAAGTGACTGAATGGGAAAAGTTATGCTTTTAATTTTTTGACTCGTATATTTAGAATGAGAGTAATTGGAGAGATTTTCCTATATGCTAATGCTAAAATACTGCAGTCTCCTAAAGGGAGATACTTGACTATAAAATGTTATAGTTACCATTTCTTTTGCACCAACTGTATGTTAGACGTAATGCTAAATGCCTTAATATAGACTATCATAGTTTAATCTTAACAATTAGAAAGGCGTATATTCTCTCCCGTTTTACAGATGAGAAACTGAGACTCAGAAAAGTCACAACTAGTAAGCCAAGATACAAATTTAGGTTGTCTAGCTTTAAAATATATACCCTTAAGCATGATAACTATACCATACAGTCTCAAGTCGAGGCACGTCATATGCTTATTTAAACACTCCAGAGCTAACCTGGTATAAGATGGACCAAGTCAGTTATAAAAAAACTGTACATTTTTTTATTAAAGTTGGCCAAGAAAAAAAAACATAAACATTTGGGAATTCATAATAGCATTAATGAAAGGAAATAGGGGAACATACTACAAAACAGGATGGAAGCACTTTTAACCCAATGAGATATTTTGGTGATACAAATTTGTAAATTCAAATTTAAGGAACTGATATTCCTTTAAAAAATGATATATTATTTTATTTGTATAAATTTAAGGGGTACAAGTACAGCTTTGTTATGTGGGTATATTGTGTGGTGGTGAAATCTGGGCTTTTAGTGCAATCATCAGCTGAATAGTGTACCCATTAAGTAATTTCTCATCCCTCACTGCACTACTCCTAGCCTTCCAAGTCTCCAATGACTGTTATTCCACACTCTGTGTCCACGGGTACACACATTATTTAGCCCCTACTTATAGTGAGAATATGTGGTATTTGACTTTCTGAGTTCTTCTTTTTTTTCTTTTTTCTTTTTCTTTTTGAAATGGTTTCGTTCTGTTGTCCAGACTGGAGTGTAGTGGTGCAAATACGGCCCGTTGCAGCCTCAACCTCCTAGGCTCAAGCGATTCTCCCACCTCAGCCTCCCAAGCAGCCGAGACCACAGATGGTGTCACTGTACCCAGCTAATTCAAATAAATATTTGTAGAGACAGGGTCTCACCATTTGGTGCAGGCTGATCTCAAACTCCTGGGCTCAAGCAGTCACCCTGCCTTGGCCTCCCAAAGTGTTGGGAATATAGATGTGAGCTTCTAATCTGAGTTGTTTCACTGAAGATGAAGGTTTCCAGTTCTGTGTTATTGTAAAAGACATGAGTTCATTCCTTTTTCATTCCTGAATAGTATTCCATTGTGTATATATAGATATGTGTTTTGTTAAATTTAAAATTGACTACAAAATGAATTTCTACAGGATAAAGACTTTATCACTTATTTAAAAAATTCTTTATTTTTGGTAGTCAACTTGAGTCTAGTTTATTGAAATCTGAAGTTGTCAAATGCTTAAATATAGAGGTGAAAATATATATATATATTTTTGAGATGGAGTTTTGCTCTTGTTGCCTAGGATGGAGTGCAATGGCGTGATCTTGGCTCACTGCAACCTCTGCCTCCTGGGTTTGAGCGATTTTCCTGCCTCAGCTTCCTGAGTAGCTGGGATTATAGGTGCCTGCCACTACACCCAACTAGTTTTTTTTTGTATTTTTAGTAGAGACCAGTTTCCCCATGTTGACCAGGCTGGTCTTGAACTCCTGACCTCAAGTGACCCAACCACCTCGGCCTCCCATTAGTGCTGGGATTATAGGCATAAGCCACTGCACCTGGCCCGAAAATAATTTTTTAGATCAGGAAGACATTACATGGTTCATATAGTGAAACTAATGCTGTATACTATGAACTTAGAAGAAATCATTTCAGCAATATCGATTTTTGGGTAGTCTATATTTCATTAGTTATTATTAGTTATTATTTCTGATTTTAAGTACCATATAGTACACATATCTTTAGTGTATAGTTCAGTGGCTTTTTTTTTTGTTGTTTTCTGTTTTTAATTTGAGACAGTGTCTTGCTCTGTTGCCCAGGCTGGAGTGCAGTGGTGCCATCATAGCTCACTGCAGCCTCAACTTCCTGGTTCAAGTGATCTTCCCACCTCAGCCTACTGAGTAGCTGGGAGTACAGGTGCACACCACCACACTTTTTTATACAGATGGGGTTTCACCATTTTGCCCATGTTGGTCTCAAACTCCTGAGCTCAAGCGATCTACCCACCTCAGCCTCCCAAAGTGCTGGGATTATAAGCGTGTGCGACCATGCCTGGCCCCTGTCACTGTTTTAACTAGTGTTACCATAGGTTTATTTTAACTCTTCTTGAATTTCAGAGAAATAGAATCATATACTCTTCTGCATCTGGTTTCCTTTAAGCTTGCCTGAGCGATGTATCCATATTGTGCTTAGCAATAATTCATTATCTTTTAGTGCTGTATAGTTTTCCATTACATGTATATGTTTATCCATACTTGATGGATATTTGGATTGTTTCCAGTTTTCAGATATTAAGAACAAAAATACCTGAATATTCTTATTTCTGTTGGTTATTTATCTAAAAGTGTAATTGTTGGACATTGCATAGGCAGGTGTCTAACTTCAGTAGATGCTGGTGAGGCACTACTCTTAGCAAGAGCATATGAGTTCCATTCTCTCACCAATACTTGGCGTTGTCAATCTTTTTACCCATTCTAAAGGCTGTTTAATGGTTTTCATTGCCATTTTAATTTTGCATTTCCCTAATGATTATGAAATTGAGCACCTGTTTATATGTTTATTGGCCATTTGGATATTCTTTTTTGTGAAGTGCCTATTCACACTTTTGTCTGTTTTGAAGATAGAATTATCTTGCTTTTGCTTTAGGAGTTCTTTATATATCCTGGTTATGAATTCCTTGACAAATGCATGTATTATAAGTATTTTTCTTTTAATCTTGACATGCCTTTTCACTCTTGATGATTTTTGGTGAACAGAAGTTCTTTTTTTTTTTTTTTTAATCTGAGACAGGGTCTCACTCTGTCACCCAGGCTGGAGTGCAGTGTTGCAGTCATGGCTCACTGCAGCTGTAACTTTCCAGGCTTTAGTGATCTGTCCATCTCAACCTCCTAAGTAGCTGGGACTACTGGCATGTGCTACCATGTTCAGCTAATTTTTAAATATTTTTGTAGCAATGTGATCCCACTGTGTTGCCCAGACTGGTCTCAAACTCCTGGGCTCAAGTGATCCCCATGCCTTGGCCTTCCAAAGTGTTGGGATTACAGGCGTGAGCCTCTATGCCTGACCTTTTCTTTTTTTCCTTTTTTCTTTCTCAAAGCGAATCCAGGCCAGGCGCCTTGGCTCACTGTAATCCCAGCACTTTGGGAGGCCGAGGTGGGCGGATCTCCTGAGGTTGGGAGACCAGCCTGACCAACATGGAGAAACCCTGCCTCTACTAAAAATACAAAATTAGCCTGGCGTGGTGGCACATGCCTGTGATCCCAGCTACTCGGGAGGCTGAGGCAGAAGAATCTCTTGAACCCGGGAGGTGAAGGTTGCGGTGCACCAAGATTTGCGCCATTGCACTCCAACCTGAGCAATAGGAGCAAAACTCCGTCTCAAAAACAAAACAAAACAAAACAAAACAAAAAAACGCCGCTAATCCAGTGTGGTTCTTTATTTTTCTTTCATGTCAGATGGGTGATACGCTGACATGGTAACAAGGTTCAAGGTGCCACATCTCACAGATGCGTGTGAACACCCAGGGATCATGCTCATGAGCTACAGTAGGATCAGAAGTTCTTAATTTTCATGAAGTACAGTTTGTTAACGTTTTCATTTGTGGTTAGTACTACTTGTGCCCTCTCTGAAAAATCTTTGCCTACCCAAAGGTGATGCAGATATTCTCCTATTTAAATCTAGATGCTTTGTTTTTATCTTTGACATTGAAATCTGTGATTCATTTCAAATAAATTTTGTGTATGGTGTGAGGTAGTCAAGGGTGTTATTCCCCCATTTGGTTATCAAATTGCCTCAGCATCATTTATTTTGAAAATCATCCCTTTCCTATGGAATTGCAGTCATGCATTTGTCATGAGCAGGTGACTATATATATGAATCTCTGCCATTTATTTTTTTAGTAAAATCTGTGATATGTTCTAGTAGACTATAAGTTCCAGGAAAGTTTGGAACTTTTGCCTAATTTGCCCACTATACTGTACTCATTGCCTAGCACAGTGTCAGGGCACATAATAGACATTGAATTAATATTTGCTGATTGGAAGTTAGGACTCAGAAAAATCCACAGCAAGTCTGAAAAATGTTGGTGAGTAAAAGACAGTTAAACTGTTCCCAGTTGCACGGCATGCTTAGATATGTAGTAGAACTGAAAGTGTTTTTATAGAATATTCTCAACTTCTAACTTTTAGAATTTCACCTGCTTCTACCTCCCCCCATTATAATAATTTGTCTGATCAAATGGTTCTACTACTAGGTGTGAGGTCTTTAGCCAGGGAATTTGTTTAGTTCTTAGAGCCAAGTTTTCCTTTCTTTTCTATTGTGTGTGTGTGTGTGTGTGTGTGTGTGTGTGTGTGTATATATATTTTTTTTACTGGAGACATTGTGTGAGAATCTGCTATTCTTCTGACATGTAGTTATTTTTTGACTTTTATGTTTAGCCCTTCAGTTTCTGTAAAATATATCAGTGTAAATTTAAATCTAACAAGTTAATTTAAAACAAGGAATGAATGTGAAAGAATCTCCTTTATCAAACTGTTTATCTCATTTAGATGTTAAACGATAATTTTTACCACGTCTTTGGTTTTTGTAGAAATCACCACAGAAGGAAAAAGGAAAAAGTCATCTTCTGATTTATCGGAGGTATGCATTTGTTTTGCTTTTAATCTATTATCTTTGGAGTTACTGATACTGAAAGTGTTTTGCTGTTTGTCTTTTTAATAACATTTTAAAGAAAATAGTATAAAACTTTAATCAGTGTTTTGGGAGAATGGTATATTCTAATTAACTGAAGATTAACCAGGAAACCCTTCTACCAACTTTGTTTAAATTGTTGACTGGTATACTTTCCAGACCAGATGACCAATATACTTTCCAGAGCTCATTTTAGATTTTATTTAAAACATAGCACAACATTTCTTTGATGACTTAATCTATTAGAGTACCTAATGTTCATTCATTAGTGATGCTATAGATGCACAATAGTCGTACTCAAGGTATGTGCTGAACATTACTATTGGGAATATGTCCTTTTAAGCCTCTTTTTTTCATTTATTTCTTCTACATATGCCAAGAGTAGCAAAACAAGCAAAATGAAGTTTCTACCTATATAGCAAGTGTTCAAAAAATTAATTCCTTTTAAGGATAATCTTTTTCTTTTCTTTTCTTTTTTTTTTTTTTTTTTTTTTTTTTTAAGAGACAGGCTTTTGCTCTGTTGCCCAGGCTCAAGTACAGCTCACTGCAGCCTTGAACTCCTGGGCTTTAGTGATCCTCCTGCCTCAGCCTCCCAAGTAGCTGGGAATACAGGGATGTGCCACCATGACCAGCTAATTTTACTTTTTTTGTGTAGGGCCAGGGGTCTTGCTATGTTGCCCAGGCTGGTCTCACATTCCTGGCCTCAAGCAATCCTCCTGCCTTGGCATCTGAAAGTGTTGGGATTATAGCATAAGCCACCATACCTGGCATATAGAGATAATTTTTTTTTCTAGAATTTTGTTTTTTAAATGCAGTAATATCCTAATTTACGTTATAAGAATTTATTAAACCCTTTTCTATGAAGCAGTCTAAGATATGCACAGAGAACTTTAATATGATACATCTTCATGTTACATAGTTATAGCATTTAACAAAGAAGAATTCATAAAGGAAGACAATGAGAGGAAATCAAGAGTACCTTAGAAGACCGTATAGAAAGTATGGCTTTAGATACTCTTTCTTTTTTGGCTTACGATTTGCCTGGTGTGGTTTCTCCGTTTAAAACCCTTGATTTAGTTTAAGTGGGGTAAACAGGAGGTTAAAAAAAAATCTTATGCCGAGGCAGTAGAATCACTTGAGGTCAGGAGTTCAAGACCAGCCTGGCCAACATGGTGAAACCCCATCTCGACAAAAACACAAAAATTGACTGGGCTTGGTGGCTCACGCCTGTAATCCCAGCACTTTGGGAGGCCGAGGCAGGTGGATCACGAGGTCAGGAGATCGAGACCATCCTGGCTAACATGGTGAAACCCTGTCTCTACTAAAAATACAAAAAATTAGTGAGGCGTGGTGGAGGATGCCTGTAGTCTCAGCTACTCGGGAGGCTAAGGCAGGAGAATGGTGTGTACCTGGGAGACGGAGCTTGCAGTGAGCTGAGATCGTGCCACTGCGCTCCAGCCTGGGCAACAGAGTGAGACTCTGTCTCAAAAAAAAAAAAAAAAATAGCTGGGCATGATGGCGGGTGCCTGTAGTCCCAGCTACTTGGGAGGCTGAGGCAGGAGAATCGCTCCAACCTGGGAGGCAGAGGTTGCAGTGAGCCGAGATTGCGCCATTGCACTCCAACCTGGGTGATAGAGTGAGACTGACTGTGTCTCAAAAAAAAAAAAAAAAAAAATCTTACATTGCCAGGATAAATACTATTATACCCACTTTGAAATAACTCTGTATTAACTACTACTATTTTTGTTTTTAATATATCCAGTGAAGTGAAATATCCTGCTTTAGACTGTTGCATTATTCATGCAATTAATCTGAAATCCTGCCATTAGAAATTAATACTGAATTAATCCATTTCTCTTTCTGATTTTTAGATGTACTACAGTGTTTCTTAAACTTTTTGTTTACAAGGAAGTTGAGACTTACAGAAAAGTTACAGAAATTTTACAGAGTTCCTGTACAATTCACTCAGGTTCTCTCAATGTTATTATCTTATGTAACTATAGTATGATTATAAAAATCAAGAAATTTATATTCATACAGTACCTTAAACCAGTGGTCCCCAACCTGTTTGGCACCAGGGACCAGTATCGTGGAAGACAGTTTCCCATGGACAGGGGTCAGGAGGATGGTTTCGGGATGAAACTGTTTTACGTCAAATCTTCAGGCATTGGGTTCTCATAAACAGCGTGCAGCCTGGATCCCTTCACGCGCAGTTTACAATAGTGTTTGTGCTCCTATGAGAATCTAATGCCACTGCTGATCTGACAGGAGTTGGAGCTCAGGCCCTAAGGCTCCCATGCTGCTCACCTCCTGCTGTGTTGTCCTTGGCCTGGGGGTTGGGGACCTCTGCTTTAAACTGTAGACATCATTTGGATTCCTTCGGTTTCACTAATGTCCTTTTTCTGTTGCCAGATCCAATCCAGGATCCCACATTGCATTTAGTTGTTAGGTCTCCTTAGTTTTCTTAAGTCTGTGACAATTCTTCAGTCTTTTTTCTTTCATGACCATGACACTTTTGAAGAAAACTGGACAGTATTTTGTAGAATATCTCTCACTTTGGGTTTGTTTCAGGTTTCTCAAGATTGGATTAAGGTTATGACTTTTTGGGAGGAATACCACAGAAGTGATGGTGCCCTTCTTAGTGCATTATATCAGGGGGTACATGATAGTGATACATCTTAGTGCTGATAATGCCAGCCTTGATTGTTTGGTTAAGATGGTGTCTGCCTGTTTGCTCCATTGTAAAGTTACTTTTCTCCTCTTTATAATTAATAAATATCTTAGGGGAGATGCTTTGAATCTGTGCAAATATACTATTTTATCTCAAACTTTTGTTTACTATTGTAGCATCTATCAGTGTATCTTGCCTGCAAATTTGTATTTGTGGTATTTTGGTGGTTTTCTCTTTTACTCATTCATGATAGATTTATGAATGTAAATTCTTTTATAAGGGACCAGTGTGGTGGCTCACAACTGTAATCCCAGCACTTTGGGAGGCTGAGGTGGGAGGATCACTTGAGGTCAGGAATTTGAGGCCAGCCTGGGCAACACAGTGAGACCCCATATCGAAAAATAAAAATTAGCTGGGCATGTTGCCATATGCCTGGAATCCCAGCTACTTGGGAGGCTGACAGGAAGATTGCTTGAGCCAGGGAAGTTGAGGCTGTGGTCAGCCGTGATTGCACCACTGCATTCCAGCCTGGATAACAGAATGAGACACTGTCTCTACAAAATAAAAATTCTTCTGTAAGGGAGAGCTGATTCTCTTCCCCAACTTACTTATTTATGTATTTAGAGGTCCTCCTCTTTGGCTTCTGAAAATGTGAGGATTCTAGGCATGAGCCACTGTGCCTGGCTTCACTTATTTATTATATCAATATAGACTCATAGAATATTTAGTTTATTCTATAAGTTATAATCCACTACTGTCATTATAGGTTTGTTGGTCAAAGTATTCCAGCCTTGGGAGATCTTTCATGTTGGCTGTACCCTTTTGATGTGCTCCTATCATTTTTTTTTTTTTTTGAACACTTACTTTCTGACACTGTATATTTTTTGGCACTGCAAGATGCTTATCTTGTGTTTTCCCTGCCCCAGGCTTGGAATCAACCACTTTCCCAGGGAGTCCTGGTTCTTTCAATTGAAGGATGATATTTAGAAACCCGGGTCTGTGTGCTAGGTATACTTGCAACTGGGATGTCATTGTTTTTAGGCTTTCTCAACAGACAAGACTAGAAAAATATATGTTCACACATACAACATACATATCTCTGTTTTCCCACACAAACACATATATCTGTATTTGTTTCTCTATCTGCCTATCTATATAAAAAAATGAATACTGATACTTCTGATTCCAGTCCCACACCACAAGGCTTATTCTAGCTTTTCCTCTTTCCTTATTTTTTTTCTGTCTCTCATTATCTACAATGTATTTACTTATTTCTTAATCCCATAATTTATACATAAAGTTGTGGTAGTGCATTTAAAAAATGTAGACTTTCTTAGAAAATTAGCATATTACATTATTGTTAGTAGTTTATATTACTGCCTTTTCCTCCAGGCTGCTAGTGGAAATAAATTACTAAAAGGATAAGAGCTTTGGTGGATACAGGGAGAAGATACTAACACACGTTGAATTTAAAGTGTTTGGCCTGGGCCTGGCAGGTTGGCTCATGGCTATAATCCCAGTACTTTGGGAGGCCAAGGTGGGCAGATCACTTGAGGTCAGGACTTCAAGACTAGCCTGGCCGAGATGGCGGAAGCCCATCTCTACTGCAAATACAAAAATTAACTGAGTGTAGTGGTGCATTTTTGTAATTCCAGCTACTCTGGATGCTGAGGTAGGAGGATCGTTTGAACCCGGGAGGTGGAGGTTGCAGTTACCTGAGGTTGCGTCACTGCACTTCAGCCTGAGAAACAGAAAGAGATTCTGTCTCAAAAAAAAAAAAAAAAAAAGTGTTTGAAGTGTTTGGCTGGGCGTGGGAGCTCATGCCTCTAATCCCAGCACTTAGGGAGGCCAAGGTAGGAGGATTGCTTGAGCCCCAGAGCCCAGAAATTCGGGACTAGCCTGGGCAACAAGGTAAGACCCTGTGTCTACAAAATATAAAAAAATTAATCAGATGTGATGGTACATGCCTGTGGTCCCAGCTACACAGGAGGCTGAGGCAGGAAGATTGCCTGGGCCCAAGAGGTAGAAGCAGGAAGTAAGTTATGTTTGAGTCACTACATGCCAGCCTAGGTGACAGAGTGAGATCCTGTCTCAAATAAATAAATACATGTTTAAAAAATATTTCTAAAATGACACTAGATTGTTGTAGAGATATTCTAAAGTTCAATTAAACAAAAAGAAGACCACCCAGACACAACCAGAATTAATACTATGATGTGTATCCTTCTAGGTTATTTGTCTCTTTATAAGAAACAAATATTAAAAAATAGAAAACCACAAAATGCTGTCTTGTAATCTGTTTTTTCCTACTTAACTGTATATAATGAACATTATTTTCTGAAATCTAATTGATTAAAGCATTGGTCAGTAGATATTTATTGGGTACTCAACATGTATTGGATACTCCATTAGACAAAAGTAACCAGGGAAACAGTGGTGAACATTTTTTTCTTTGACTTTTATTTAAGTTCAGGGGTACTACGTGCAGGATATATAGGATCATTGCATAGGTTGCCATGGTGTGTGCCATGGTGGTTTTCTGCAAGAACAACCCATCACCTAGATATTAGGGCCAGCATCCATTAGCTGTTCTTCCTGATGCTCCCTCTACCCGTCTGACAGGCCCCAATGTGTGTTGTTCCCACCTTGTGTCCATCTGTTCTCATCATTCAGTTCCCACTTAAAAGTGAGAACATGAATTGTTTGGTTTTCTGTTTCTGCATTAGTTTGCTGAAGATAATGGCTTCCATCACCATCCATGTCCCTGCAAAAGACATGATCGTGTTCCTTTTTATGGCTGCATAGTATTCCATGGTATCTATGTACCACATTTTCTTTATTCAGTCTATCATTGATGG
The DNA here is from genome assembly GCF_009764315.1 of Trachypithecus francoisi. Taxonomy (NCBI): domain Eukaryota; kingdom Metazoa; phylum Chordata; class Mammalia; order Primates; family Cercopithecidae; genus Trachypithecus; species Trachypithecus francoisi. Next base: position 87,731,845 of record NW_022681453.1, read on the forward strand.
GGATTTGGGTTGATTCCATGTCTTTGCTATTGTGAATAGTGTTGCAGCAAACATGTGCATGCATATATCTTTGTAACAGAGTGATTTATATTCCTTTGGGTATATACCCAGTGATGGTGTTGCTGGGTCAAATGGTATTTTTGCCTCTAGGTCTTTGAGGAATCACCACACTGTCTTCCACAATGGGTGAACTAATTTACAATCCCAGCAGTGGTGTAAAAGTGTTCCTTTTTCTCCACAACCTTGCCAGCATCTGTTTTTTTTTGACTTTTTAATAATAGCCATTCTGAGTGGTGTGAGATAGTGTCTTGTTGTCGTTTTGATTTGCATTTCTCTAGTGATCAGTGATGTTGCTGACCACATGTGTGTCTTCCTTTAAGAATCGTTTGTTCATATCCTTTGCCCACCTTTTAATGGGGATTTTTTTTTTCTTATAAATTTATGTTCCTTTTAGACCCTGGGTATTAGAATTTTGTCAGATGGATAGACTGCAAAATTTTTCTCCCAATCTGTAGGTTGTCTGTTGACTTTGATGATAGTTTCTTTTGCTGTACAGAAGTTCCTTAGTTTAATTAGATCCCATTTATCAATTTTTGCTTTTATCGCAATTGCTTTTGGCATTTTTGTTATAAAATATTTGCCTGTGCCTATGTCCTGAATGGTATTGCCTTGATTTTCTTATAGGGTTTTTATAGTTTTGGGTTTTACATTTAAGTCTTTAATCCATCTTGAATTAATTTTTGTATATGGTATAAGGAAGGGGTCCAGTTTCAGTTTTTTGCATATAGCTAGCCAGTTCTCCCAGCACCATTTATTAAATAGAGAATTATTTCCCCATTGCTTGTTTTTGACAGGTTTGTCAAAGATCAGATTGTTGTAGGTGTGTGGTCTTATTTCAGAGTTCTTTATAATGTTCCATTGATCTGTTCCGTTGATTCTGTTTCAGGAATGCGTGGTGTGGCAGTGATGGTTGCGTAGATAAATTAGTAATTTTGACAAGAATCTGGAATACTTCACTAGGGAGAGAAGGAAGAGCATTCTAGATTGAGGGAACAGTATATGCAAAGGTTTAGAGATATGAAATAATGTGATGTGTTTGAAGAAGGTTGATTCATTCAGCATGGTTGGGTTGTAGTTTTGATGTGTGTGTGATGTGAAAGAGCCCAGACTGTAAAGAGTTTTACAATTGTAAAGAGTTTTATCTGTAAGTAATGGCTACCGTTGTTGAATTTTAAGTATTGCAGCCATAATTAGGTTTTATGTATTAGAGAACTCTGGGGCTGACATTTGAAAGGTTAAAAGAGGAGAAGATAGCAGGCAAGAGAATAGTTAGGAAGTTCTTGTGATTCTTCATTTATCTACTTTCAGAGTCAAGGAGAAGGTTTTTGTAAATAAAATTATATTTAATTGCATATGAATTCAGCACTGAATTTAAAACTCCTTAAAACTGTTAGCAAATTATTAATGCAGGGTAATATAATGGTTCTGTTAGCTGAATTAGCTCTTGTATATAGTTCAATTAAAGTAATTATTTTCTCATCCTATTTTCAGATAAGAAAGATGTTAAATGCAAAACCAGAGGATGTCCATGTTCAATCACCACTGTCCAGATTCAGAAGCTCAGAATGCTGGAATCTCCCTTTGCAGGGGGTAAATAAAATTAAAATTAATTTCTTTTAAGTATATAGTTTTATTTGGTATGTTTAAAATATTGTAATAAAACTGAATTTTTGCCAGGCACGGTGGCTCATGCCTGTAATCCCAGCACTTTGGGAGGCCAAGGTGGGTGGATCACCGGGGGTCAGGAGTTTGAGACCAGCCTGGCCAACATGGTGAAACCCCGTCTCTACTAAAAATACAAAATTGAGCCAGGCATGGTGGTACATGCCTATAATCCCAGCTACTGGTGGGGGCTGAGGAAGGAGGATTGCTTGAACCTGGCAAGTGGAGGTTGCAGTGAGCGAAGATCGTGCCACTGCACTCCAGCCTGAGCAACAAGTCGAGACTCCATCTCAAAAAATAAAAAATAAAAAAACAAAAAAACACTGAATGTTTATTTTCTGATATGTCCCTTTTTTGGTTTTCTTGTGTTATTTAATTGCAGATTTTAGTTCATTTTTGGCATGTTGAAATGATACTTTGAGGTTAGGCTCTTCAGTTTAAAACTATGTATACATTATTATGCATGATTGATTTTTTCATGAAATTTAAGTCTTATTATTGTAAAATAAATTGTTTTAAGTTTACTAAAACGATAAGGTTTATAGAATTGTTTGTTCTTATGTTCTTCACCCATTTTAAGTTTGAGAGTGTATGTTTTGAAGAGTAATACAACTATATTCCAAAAGGTATTTTGATTATAAATCTGGACTTTATCTCACTGTTAAGCATTATAATCAGGCTTTGATGAAGACGGCTTAAGATAGCAGTTTTTTGTGTTTTGGTTTTTAACTTTTAAGTTTAGTGGTACAAGTGCAGGTTTGTTCCATAGGTAACTTGTGTCATGGGGGTTTGTTGTACAGATTATTTCATCACCCAGATACTAAGCCTAGTACCCATTAGTTATTTTTCCTGCTCCTCTCCCTCCTCCCATCCTCCGACCTCTGAAAGGCCCCAGTGTGTATTGTTCCCTCTATGTGTCCACATGTTCTGATCATTTAGCTCTCACTTATAAGTGAGAACATGCAGTATTTGGTTTTCTGTTCTTGTGTTAGTTTGCTGAGGATAATGGTTTCCAGCTTCATCCATGTCCCTGCAAAGGACATGATCTCATTCTTTTTTATGGCTGCATAGTATTCTATGGTGTATGTGTACCACGTTTTCTTTATCTAATCTACCATGGAAGGGCATTTAGGTTATTTAGAGACAGGGTCTGTGTTGCTCACACTGGAGTGCAGTGGCACAATCATAGCTCACTGAATCCTTGAACACCTGGGCTCAAGTGATCTTGCTGCCCAGCCTCCTGAGTAGCTGGGAATACAAGCAGGTGCCTGGCTACTTACAATTTTTTTTTTTTTTTTTGTAGAGGTGGGATCTTGCTATCTTGCCTAGGCTTGTCTTGAACTTCTGGCCTTAGGCAGTCTTCCTACTTTGGTCTCCCAGAGTGCTGGGATTAGAGGCATGAGCCATTGTACCTGGCCTTGGAATGTGGAAGTCCAAGATGAAGGTGCTGGCAGGGTTGACTTCTGAGGCCTCTTTACTTGGATTGCAGATGGCTGTCTTCTCTCTGTGTCTTCACATGGCTTTTTCTCTGGGCACGTGTATCCCTAGTGTCTCTTCTTCTTATAAGGACATTAGTCCTATTGGAATAGGACTCCACCCAAATGACCTCATTCAACCCCCTTTAAGGCTCTATCTCTGCATACAGTCACATTAGGAGTTGGGGCTTCAGCATATGAATTTTGGGGGAATACAATTCAGTCCATAACTGCAGCATTCATTTTAGGATAACAATTTTTAAGTAATCTTAAATATATATATTTTGTTATAAGAAAAAATAACCATTATTTATTTTCTTTTTTTTTTTTGGGACAGGGTCTTGTTCTGTCACCCAGGCTGGAGTGGACTGGCGCACTCATGGCTCATTGCAGCCTCAGCTTCCCGGGCTCAAGCTGTCCTCCCACCTCAGCCTCCTGAGTATCTAGGATTACAGGCATGCGCCACCATGCTTAGCTAGTTTCTAAAATTTTTTTGCACAAAGTTTTGCTATGTTGCTTAGGTGATCCTCCCACCTCAGCCTCCTGAAGCACTGGGGTTACAGGCGTGAGCCCTCATACCACTTGACCCTATTAACCATTTTTTTTTTTTTTTGAGACGGCGTTTAATTCTTGTTGCCTAGGCTGGAGTATAATGGCGTGATCTTGGCTCACTGCAACCTCTGCCTTCCGGGTTCAAGTGATTCTCCTGCCTCAGCCTCCCCAGTAGCTGGGATTACTGGCATGCGCCACCATGCCGGGCTAATTTTGTATTTTTAGTAGAGGCGGGGTTTCTCCATATTGGTCAGGCTGGTCTCGAACGCCCAACCTCAGGTGATCTGCCTGCCTTCGCCTCCCAAAGTGCTGGGATTACAGGCATGAGGCACAGCGCCCGGCCTCCTATTAACCATTTTTAAAATTTGTTCTTAGAGAAGAGATTTGTCCTCAGTATTTTTTGCTTTAAAATTAGTGTAAAAGAACATTTAGAAATTTTGTTATTAAATAATACATTTGTTGTTTTGTATTGGATACAAAGAGTACATAAAAAGGGAAACCATAAAGGAGATCAGGTGTGACTTATGTTTACTTAAAAAGACAATAATATATTTGCATAAGGTTAGAAAATTTGGGCTATGTAGAAAGGTACAAGGTGGGCTGAGTGTGGTGGCTTACACTTGTTATCCTACCGCTTTGAGAGGCTGAGGTGGGAGGATCTTTTGAGCCCAGAAGTTGGAGACCAGGCTAGGAAATACAGCGAGATCCTGTTTGTACTAAAAATTGAAAAATAAGCTAGGTGTGGTCTTGTGCACCTGTAGTTCCAGCTACTCAGGAGGCTGAGGTGGGAGGATCCCGTGAGTCCAGCAGTTCAAGATTAAAGTGAGCTATGATTGTACCACTGTACTCCAGCCTGGGCAACAATGAGACCCTGTCTCAAAAAAAAAAAGTATAAGTTGAAGCAAATAAAATCTCTTTCTGTCCTTTTTCTCTAAAGGCAACCACTATTAATGAGTTTTTTCATTTATTTCTAGAAAAAAAGCATATTTCCATATATATGGGTTTATACTGTTTTTTGATATTCACAAAAGTTAAGTGATACTTAAATTTTGGGAAATCGACATCCTGTTTGAGACTGGAAGTGGCACATGTCAGCCTTACTGTGCTCTGTGGTTGGCTTAAACTTCACTGTATTTGCTAAATATTTGCTCATACTTTGTATAGTGTTTGAGGCTGTGCAAGTATCTTGCCGCATTTCCACTGGTCTACTTTTTTGTTAATGTTTTTAATGGTTTTCAGTGGAAGAGAAAGGAATAAATGCCCCTTTCCATAGTCTTCAGCAGAATTTTAACTCATTTATTTATTTGTGATTTTTATTGACATATAGTTACATTAAACAGGCAATCTTAAGTATAAAGTTAGACGAACTCTGACTAGAGTAACATATTGTCATGCTCCAGAAATTTTCCTTGTTTTCATTTTGTCTTTTAGAAAATCAAAAGAATTTAATATATTTTTAATTGATTCATTTTTCTTTTTTATGTGACTCAAGTATATGACTCAACCATTGTGTCTTTTCCTCATCTGTTGCTTGTACCTACACCATGATTCTGGCAACCATTCTTCTGATTTCTGTTTCCATTGTTTTGCCTGTTCTTAAATTTCATAAAAATGGAATGATATAGTGTGAACTCTTTTGTGTTTGGCTTCTTTTTATTCAGTATAATATTGCTAACATTTATCCATGTTTTGCATTTATCACTGGTTTGTTTCTTTTTATTGTTATGTAATATTCCATTATGTGAATATACCATGGTTTATTTAATTCTCTATTGATTGACTTTTAGGCTCGTTTTTTTTTTTTTGAGACGGAGTTTCCCCCTTGTTGCCCAGGCTGGAGTGCAATGGCGTGATCTCAGCTCACCACAACCTCTGTCTCCTGAATTCAAGTGATTCTCATGCCTCAGCCTCATGAGTAGCTGGGATTACAGGCATGCGCCACCACACCCGGCTAGTTGTGTATTTTTAGTAGAGATGGGATTTCTCCGTGTTGGTCAGGCTGGTCTTGAACTCCTGACCTCAGGTGATCCGCCTGCCTCGGCCTCCCAAAATGCTGGGATTACAGGTGTGAGCCACCGTGCCGGGCCTGGCTTGGTTTTACTATACATTTTTGTGATGACTAATGACATTAAAAACATTTTCTGTGGTTGTTAGGTGGAGTGTTCTGTAGATGTCTATTAGGTCCAGTTAATCAAGTCTGAGGTGAAGTGAGAGTCTCTTTGTTAGCTTTCTGCCTCAGTGATCTGTCTAATGCTGTCAGTGGGGTGTTGAAGTCTTTTCACTATTATGATGTGGTTGCCTAACTAAGTCTTTTTGTAGGTCAAGCAAAATTTGTTTCTTGAATCTGGGTGTACCAATGGTGGGTGCATATATAATTAGGTAGTTAAGTCTTTTTGTTAGATTTTACCATTTATCATTAGGTAATACCCATCATTGTCCTTCTTAATTGTTATTTGTTTAAAGTCTGTTTTATCTGATATAAGAATAGTGGCTCCTGCTCTTTTTTGTTTTCTATTTGCATGGTAGATCTGTCTCTATCCCTTTACTTTGAGCCTGTGGATGCTGTTACATGTGAGATGGGTATCTTGAAGATAGCAGATGGTTGGGTCTGGTGTTTTTATCTACCTTGACACTCCATGTCTTTTAAGAGGGACATTTAGCCATTTATACTCAGGATTAGTATTGATATGTGAGATTTTGATCCTGTCATCATGTTGTTGGTTGTTGTATAGACTTGATTGTACAGTTCCTTTATAGTGTCTGTGGGCTATGTGCTTAAGTGTATTTTTGTGGTACTAGGTGTCATTCTTCTGATTCCATGTTTAGTACTCCCTTAAGGACCTCTTTCTTGTAAGGCTGGTGTAGTTGAAGCAAATTCCCTCAATATTTGCTTGTCTGAGAAGGATTTTATTTGTCTTTCACTTATGAATATTAGGCTGGTAGGATATGAAATTCTTAGTTGGAATGTCTTTTCTTTAAGGTTGACTAAAAGAGGCCCCCAATCTCTTCTGGTTTGCAAGGTTTCTGCCAAGAAGTTTGCTGCTAGCCTGATGGGAGTTCCCTCTGTACATGACCTGACCCTTCTCTCCAGCTGCCTTTAAGATTTTTTTTTGCGTTGACTTTGGTGAATTTGATGACAATGTGCCTTGGGGATGGTTGTCTTGTATAGTATCTAGCTGGAGTTTTCTGTATTTCATAAATTTGCCTGTCAACTTTTCTTTCTTTTTTTTTTTTGGAGATGGAGTCTCTCTCTTTTGCCAGGGTTAGTATAGTGGCACGATCTTGGCTCACTGCAACCTCTGCCTCCCAAGTTCAAGCAATTCTCATGCCTCCTGAGTAGCTGGGACTACAGGTGCATGCTGCCACACCCGGCTAATTTTTTGTATTTTAGTAGAGACAAGGTTTCACTGTGTTTCCCAGGCTGGTCTTGAACTCCTGAGCTCAAGCAGTCCACCTGCCTCAGCCTCCCAAAGTGCTGGTATTACAGGCTTGAGTCACCGTGCCTGGCCTGCATGTCAGCCTTTCTGTTGCGATTAGGGAAATTTTTGTGGACCATATCCTCAAATGTATTTTCCAGGTTGCTTATTCTCTCCATTCTTTCTCAGGAATGCCAGTGAGTCATAGATTTAGTCTCTTTACATAATCTCATATTAATTATCCCTCCACTGATGAAATGTTTCTATACCTCTAAAACTCTGAAGACACTGCCAAAAGATTCCTAGAACTGATAATTGACTTTAGCAACCTCTCAGGATACAAAATCAATGTGGAAAAATCAGTAGCATTTCTAGACACCAATAATGTCCAGGCTAAGAGTCAAATCAAGAACACAATCCCATTTGCAATACCATAAAGAAAATGAAATACCTAGGAGTACAGTTGACCAAGAAGGTGAAAGAGTCTGCAAGAAGAACCACAAAACACTGCAGAAAAAAAATCAGAGATGACACAAATAAATGGAAAAACAATCTATGCGCATGGATTGGAAGCATCAACATCACAAAAATGACCATACTGCCCAAAGCAGTCTACAGATTCAATGCTATTCCTATCATACTACCAATGTCATTTTTCAGATAATTAGAAGAAATTATTCTAAAATTCATATGGAACAAAAAAGAGCCCAAATAGCCAAAGCAATCCTAAACAAAAGGAATAAAGCTAGAGGCATCACAGTACCTGACTTCAAATTATATTTAAGCCCACAGTAACCAAAATGCATGGTACAGGTATAAAAACAGACACATAGAGCAATGGAAAAGAATAGAAAACTCAGAAATAATGCTGCACACCTACAACCATCTGATCTTTGAAAAGCTGACAAAAGCAAGTAATGGGGAAAGGATTCCCTATTCCATAAGTGCTGCTGGGACAGCTGGCTAGCCATATGCAACAGAATGAAACTGGACCCTTGCATTTTACCATATACAAAAATTAATTCAAGATGAATTAAAGATTTAAATGTAAAACCTCAAACTATAAAAATCTTAGGAAAAATATCTAGGAAATACCCTTGTTGTTATCAGCCTTGGCAAATAATTTTTGGCTAATGCCCCAAAAGCAATTGCAGCAAAAACAAAATTGACAAATGAAATTTAATTTAATTAAAGAGCTTCTGCACAGCAAAAAAACAAAACAAAACAAAATCCCTAGGGAATGGGAGAAAATATTCACAAACTATGCCTCTGACAAAGGTCTATTATCCAGATTCTATAAGGAACTTAAATCAACAAATGAAAAACCGATAACTTATTAAAAAATAGGCAAAGGACATGAACAGATATTTCTCAAAAGAAGACATACAGGTACTCAGAATTACTATGAAAAATTGCTCATCTTGACTAATCATCAGGGAAATACAAATCAAAACCACAGTGAGATACCATCTCACACCAGTCAGAATGGCTATGATTAAAAAATGAAAAATCAGGTGCCAGCAAGACTGTGTAAAAAAGAAAACACTTATATACTGTTTGTGGGCATGTAAATTAGTTCAGCCACTGTGGAAAGCAGCTTGGAGGTTTCTCAAAGAACTTAAAGCAGAGCTACCATTTGAACCATCAGTCCTATTACTGGGTATATATCAAAAAAGGAAAATAAATAGTTTTGCCAAAAAGACACATGCAGTTACATGTTCATCATTGAGCTATTCATAATAGCAGAAACATGGAATCAACTTAGGGTACCCATCATTAGTGGATTGGATAAAGACTATGTGGTACTATACATCAAGGAATACTATGCAGCCATAAAAAGGAATGAAATCATGTCCTTTCCAACAACATGGATGCAGCCAGAGGCCATTATCCTGTGCAAATTAATGCAGGAACAGAAAACCAAATATTACATGTTCTCATTTATAAGTGGTAAGTAAACACTGAGCACACATGGACATAAAGATGGGAACAACAGACACTGGGGACTCTTAGAGGAGTTAGGGAGAGATGGGAGAATAGGTTGAAAAACTACATATTGGGTACTATATTCACTACCTGGGTGATGATATCTGCACCACTGCCCCGGCACCACTCAATATACCCATGTAAGAAACCTCCACATATACCCCTTGTATATAAAATAAAATTTGAAATAAACCCATCTCTATAAAAAATACAAAAAATTAGCCAGATGTGGTACATGGCTGTAGTCCCAGTTACTCACGTAGCTGAAGTGGGAGGATCTCTTGAGCCTGGCAGGTGGAGGTTGTGTTGAGCTGAGATTGCGCCACTGCACTCCAGCCTGGGCAACAGAGTGAGACCTTGTCTCAAACAAACAAACAAACAAACAAACAAAAAGCCCCTCAGATTTGAAAATAAAACCTTTTCAGATGTTGATTATCAATTCTATATCTTCTTTTGTGAAATGTCTTTTAAAATTTTTTTCACTTTGAAAAACAATTTTTTTCTGTTTTTGTTTATTCATTTATTTAGTCTTTTTTTTTTTGGTAGAGATGGGGTCTTGCAGCCCAGGCTGGTCTTAAACTTCTTGCCCCAAGTAGTCCTCCCACCTTGCCTCCCAAAATTCAGAGATTACAGGTGTGAACCATTGTACCTGGCCTAAAATAAATTTCCTTGTTGATTAATTTAGAATTACATTCATCCATCTTCATTATTCTATGAGTTTTGACAAATGTATACACGTTGCAACTACCATCATAATAAAGATATGTGTGTGTGTGTGAGAGAGAAAATTTGTATAACCATACCTTGGAGATACTGCTGGTTTGGTTCCACATCACTGCACTAAAGCAAATATTGTAGCAAAGCGAGTCATCTGATTTTTTTTGGTTTCACAGTATATATAAAAGTTATGTTTACACTATACTGTAATTTATTAAGTGTGTAATAGCATATCTAAAAATGTACATACCTTCATTAAAAAATACTTTATTGCTAAAATATTCTATCCATCTTCTGAGCCCTCAGCAAATCATTGTATTGCCACTGGAGCATGGCTTAAAGTTGCCTCAAAATTGATGACTACCGACTGATCAGGGAGATGGTCGCTGCTGAAGGTTGGGATGGCTGTGACAATTTCTTAAAATAAGACAATAATGAGTTTTTCCACATTGATAGACTTTTCTTTTCATGAAAGATTTATCTGTATTATCCCATGCTGTTTGATGGCATTTTATTTACAGGAACATCTTTCAAAATTGGAGTCACAGTAGAACTCTCAAACCCTGCCACTGCTTTATCAACTAAACTTATGTGATATTCTAAATCCTTGTTGTCATTTCAGCAATGTTCATAGCATCTTCAATAGAACTAGATTCCATCCCAACAAACTATTTTCTTTTAAGAAAGAAGCAACTCCTCATTTGTTTTAGTTTTCTCATAAGGTTATAGCAATTCTGTTGCATCTTCAGGCTCCACCTGTGTGTTTTTTTTTTTTTTTTTTAAAGATGGAGTCTCCGTTTGTCACTCAGGCTGGAGTGCAGAGGTGTGATCTTGGCTCACTGCAACCTCCACCTCCCAGGTTCAAGCGATTCTCCTGCCTCAGCCTCCTGAGTGACTGGTACTACAGGCGCGCACCACCGTGCCTGGCTAATTTTTGTATTTTTAGTAAAGACAAGGTTTCATCATGTTGGCCAGGCTGGTCTCAAACTGTTGACCTCAGGTGATCCACCTGCCTCCCAAAGGGCTGGGGTTACAAGTGTGAGCCACTGTGCTTGGCCCAGGCTCCACTTATAATTTTAGTTCTCTTGCTGCTTCCACCACATCTGCAGTTACTTCCTCCATTGAGGTCTTCAACCCCTCCAAAGTATCCATAAGGGTTGCAGTCAACTTCTTCCAAGCTCTTGTTAATGTTGATATTTTGATCTTCACCCGTGAATCACAAATGTCATTAATGGCGTCTATAATGGTAGATCCTTTCCAGAAAGTTTGCAGTTTACTTTGCCCAGATCCAGCAGGGGAATCACTATATATGGTAGCTATATGATATATTTCTTAAATTATAAGACTTGAAAGTTGAAGTTACTCCTTGATCAATGGGTTGCAGAATAGATGCTGTGTTAGCAGGCATGAAAACAACATTAATTTTCTTGTACATCTCCATCAGCGCTCTTAAGTGACAAGGTGCATTGTTAATGAGAAGTAATATTTTGAAAGGAATCTTAAAAATTTTTTTTTCTTTGCTTTTAAACTCCGTTGGATTTGAGGAATCTCTTTTTCTGAGTAGGAGTTCTCAAAGCTTAAAAGATTCAGGAAGTCATGCTGTAACAGATGTTCTGTCATCCAGGCTTTGTTTTTCCATTTCTAGAGCACAAACAGAGTAAATCTGGCATAATTCTTAAGGGGCCTAGAATTTTTCATATGGTAAATGAGCACTGGCTTCAACTTTAAGTTATCAGCTGCATTAGCCCCTAACAAGAGAGTCATCCTGTTGTTTGAAGCTTTGAAGCCAGGCATTGACTTCTCCTCCTTGGCTATCTTTGGCTGTGGAAGTCCTAGATGGTGTCTTCTTTCAATAGAAGGCTGTTTCATCTACTTTGAAAATGTATTGTTTAGCGTAGCGACCTTCAGCAATTATCTTAACTAGATCTTCTAGATAACTTGCTGTGACTTCTGCATCAGCACTTCCTGCTTCATCTTGCAATTTTATGTTATGAAGATGGCTTCTTTCCTTCAACATCATGAACCAACCTTTGCTAGCTTCAGACTTTTGTTTTGCAACTTCCTTACCTCTCTTAGCCTTCATAGAATTGAAGAGAGTTAGGATCTTACTTTGAATTAGGTTTTGGCTTAAGAGAACATTGTGGCTGGTTTGGTATTCTATCCAGACCACTAAAACTTTCCCTATCAGCAGTAAGACTGTTTTGCTTTCTTATCACTAGTGTGTTCACTGGAGTAGCACTTTTAGTTTCCTTCAAGAATTGCTCCTTTGCATTCAGAACTTTGCTAACTGGTGCAAAAGGCATAGCTCTTGGCCTGTCTCAACTTTCATCATGCCTTCCTCACTAAACTTAATCATTTTTAGTTTTTGATTTAGAGTGAGACACTTAAGACTCTTCCTTTCACTTTGAATACTTAGAGGCTACTGTAGGGTTATTCATTGGCCTAATTTCAATATCCTTGTGTCTCAGATAATAGGTAGGCCCCAGGAGGAGAGAAACTGAAAAATGGCCAGTTGTTGGAGCAGCAGAACACCCACAACATTTATTCAGTTTGCCATCTTACATGGGTACAGTTGGTTGTGCCTCAAAACAGTTACAGTAATAACATCAGATGATCAGAGATTGCCATAACAGATGCAATAATAATGAAAAAATCTGAAATATTGTGAGAATTAGAAAAATGTGTCAGAGAGACATGAAGTGTGCATGTGTTGGAGAAATGTTGATAGACTTGTCCGGTGCAGGATTGCCACAATCCTTCAATTTGTTAAAAATATAATATCTGATAAGCACAACAAATAAAGCAAAGCATGATAAAACAAGGTATGCCTATATTTACTTATAGTTTTTTTGATGTGTTTACAGTAATATGAATTATAAAACTTGCATAGATGCATATAGTTATCACAATTAAAATATTATGTCCATGACTCCAAAAAATATACTTGTGCTGTCCACTTTGTAGTAATTCCTCCCCCTCCCCCTAACCTTAGGTGACACTGTTGTTTTTTGTGCCTATAATTCTCTGTTTTCCAGAATGCCACATAAATGCGATCATACAGTATATAATGTTTTGAGAGTGGCTTTATTCACTCAGTATAATGCCATTGAGATTGATCTCTGTTAACCCTTGAAGGATATTTGGGTTGTTTCCAATTTTTGATTATGAATAAAGCTGCCATAAATACTCATAGGTTTTTATGTGAATGTAAATTTTAATTTCTCTGGGGTAAATAGGAGTGAAATTTCTAGGTTATGTGGTAAATGTATATTTAACTGTCAAACTTTTCTAGAGTGGTTCTAACATTTTACATTCCCACCAGTAATGAATGAGGTTTCTGGATGCTGTCAGTCTTTGGTAGTACTTGGTACTGTCATGGTATATTTACTGGGTTGGTGCCAAAGTAACAACAGTTTTGCCATTAAAAGCAAAAACTGCAATTACATTAGCACTAGTCTTATATTTCTTAAAATAATAGGCTTTACTTTTTTGGAGGAGTTTTAGGTTTACAGAAAAATTGAGGGGAAAGTACAGAGGATTCCTATATATTCTTTTATACCCTGTCACTCCTTTACCCTAGTTTTTTCTATTACTATTTTACTGTGAAAGTTGTCAGAATCCACATGGAGTCAATAATGTTAAAAAAGCCCTTAAAAGTAGAGATGGGGAAGGCTTTCACACTTGTATGCCTGTTAACAAAAACTGTCACAAAAGACTGTGAAAACCACAACCTTGCCACAAAGACCATTACAGCCTTGCACAAAAAAATCTCTGCAAGGACATCTGCACAACTGCCTGTCTAGTCTTGTGTTGGTGTCACCCTTGTTAATGATTTTTTTAGCCAGGGTTACTTATTTTGAAACAGTTGTGTAATCCTCTTCATTTTTTACCTTAAGAACCTTTGTCTTTCTTTCCTCCCTGAAAACACCTAGTTTACTATGACACGTATATTCCCATTGTAATGCTCGACTCCCCAGTAAATATCTTCTTTTAGCGAGCTTCTCTGTTATATAGGTACACGTTATATTAGTGTGGTACATTTGTTATAGTTGATGAGCTGATATGAATATATTATTATTTAACTAAAGTGTACAGTTTTACATCAGGGTTCACTCCTTGCATTGTATATTCTGTAGGTTTTGACAAATATGCAGTGACATGTATCCATCATTACAGTGTAGTACAGAAAAATGTGATAGCTCTAAAAATCCCCTATATCCTACTGATTTAAAAAATCTCCATCATGTTTGCTTTTTCAGAATTCATATAATACTTGGAATCATATAGCCTTTCCAGGTTGGCTTCTTTCACTTAACAATATACTGTTGAGATCATTCCTTGTTTTCTAGTAGCTTATAGTTCATTTTACCTCAAAATTAAAAAAAAAAACTTGCATTTTTTTTTGAGACAGGGTCTTGCTTTGTTGCCCAGGCTGGAGTGCAGTGGTGCAATCACAGCTCACTGCAGCCTCGACATCCTGGGCTCAAGCCATCCTCCCACCTCAGCCTCCTGAATAGCTGGGACATCTGGTGTGTGCCACCACACCTGGCTAATTTTTAATTTTTTTTGTGTAGATGGAGTCTCCCTATGTTGTCCAGGCTGGTCTCAAACAAATTCCTGGGCTTTAGCAATCTGCTCACTTCAGCCTCCCAAAGTGCTGGGATTATAAGCGTGAGCCACTGTGTCCAGCAAAACAAAAACAAAAACAGAAAAAACAACACCCCCCCCAAGTATATATCTATATACACTTTGTTTTTTTATAGCAGTTACTGGTTCACAGCAAAATTGAGCAGAAAGTACACAGTTCACACATACCATCTGTCCTCCCTTGAGAGTCTCCCTGATATCCTTTTTTCAATTGCTAGACACATTCTAAAAGAGTTGTAACACTTATTATTTCTTTTTATTGGTGAATTATATTCGATTGTGTATATGTATAACAGTTTGCCCATTCACCTACTGAAAAAACAACTTGTTGCTTCCAAGTTTTTAGCAGTTATGAGTAAAGCTGCTATAAATGTTTGGGTGCAGGCTTTTGGGTAGACCTAAGTTTTCACCTTATTTGAGTAAATACCAAGGAGGACAATTGCTGAATTGTGTTGTAAGAATATGTTTAGTGTTGTCAGAAATTGCCAAAGTTTCTTCCAAAGTGGTTGTATCATTTTGTATTCCCAGCAGCAACTAATGAGACTTCCTGTTGCTCCAAATTCTTGCCAGAATTTGGTTTGTCAATGTTCTGGATTTTAGCTATTCTAACTGATGTGTAGTGGTATTTTTATTTTATTTTTTAAACTTAAAATTTTACATTTTATTTTTAAGGATTTTTTCAGAGCAGTTTTAGGTTCACAGCAGAATTGAGAGGAAAGTACAGAGATTTTTGATATGCCCCTTTCCTCCATACATGCATAGCCTCTCACATTATCAATATTCCCCACCAGAGTGATACATTTGTTATAATTAATTAACCTACATTGACACCATCACCCAAAGTCCATAGTTTACATTAGGGTTTACTCTTGGTGATGTGCATTCTATGAGTTTGGACAAATGTCTAATGACAAATATCCATCATTATAGTATTATATACAGTATTTTCACTGTCCCCCAAATCTTCTGTGCTCCAGTCATCCCTCCCTCCCCACGAACCCCTGGCAACTACCAACCTTTTTACTTTCTCCATAGTTTTGCCTTTTCCAGAATGTCATATAGTTGAAATCATACAGTATACAGCCTTTTCATATTGACTTTCTTTCACTTAGTAATATGCATTTAAGTTTTCTCCATGTCTTTTCATGGCTTCATAGCTCATTTCTTTTTAGTGCAGAATTCCATTGCCTGGATGTCTTACAGTTTATTTCTGCATTCGTATGCCTAGGACATTTTGGTCACTTCCAAGTTTTGGCAACTATGAATAAAGCTACTGTTAACATCTGTGTACAGGGTTTTGTGTGGACATTTTTTTCAGGTTCTTTGGGTAATAAATAATAAGGAGCAAGATTGTAATGTGTTTAGTTTTGTGAGGAAACTACAAAACTACCTTCCAAAGTGGCTGTACCATTGTGCATTCCCTACAGCAATGAATGAGAGTTCCTGTTGCTTCTCATCTTTGCTAGCATTTGGTGGTGTTAATATTCTGGATTTTGGCCATTTTAATAGGCATGTAGTAGTATCTAATGGTTTTATTTTCATTTTTCTGATTGCATGTGATGTGGAGCATCTTTTCATATGCTTATTTGCCATCTGTGTATCTTTGGTGTTATGTCTGTTAAGATACTTGGTCCATTCTTTAATCAAGCTTTTCATTTTCTTCTTTTTTTTTTTTTTTTTTTTTTGAGATGGAGTCTCGCTCTGTCGCCCAGGCTGGAGTGCAGTGGCCGGATCTCAGCTCACTGCAAGCTCCGCCTCCCGGGTTTACGCCATTCTCCTGCCTCAGCCTCCCAAGTAGCTGGGACTACAGGCGCCCGCCACCTCGCCCGGCTAGTTTTTTGTATTTTTTAGTACAGACGGGGTTTCACCGTGTTAGTCAGGATGGTCTCGATCTCCTGACTTCGTGATCCGCCCGTCTCAGCCTCCCAAAGTGCTGGGATTACAGGCTTGAGCCACTGCGCCCGGCCTTTTTTTAAAATTAATTATTTATTTTCCATAAGTTATTGGGGTACAGGTGGTATTTGATTCCACAAATAAGTTCTTTAGTGGTGATTTGTGAGATTTTGGTGCACCCATCACCTGAGCAGTGTACACTACGCCATATTTGTAGTCTTTTGTCCCTCGCCCCCCTCCCACTCTTTCCCCCAAGTCCCCAAAGTTCATTGTATCATTCTTATGTCTTTGCATCCTCATAGCTTAGCTCCCACATATCAGTGAGAAGACAATGATGTTTGGTTTTCCATTCCTGAGTTACTTCGCTTAGAATAATAGTCCCCAATCTCATGCAGGTAATTGCAAATGCTATGAATTCATTCTTTTTTATGGCTGAGTAGTAGTCCATCACACACACACACACACACACACAGACACACACACACACACACATACTCACACACACACACCACAGTTTCTTTATCTACTTGTTGATGGGCATTTGGGTTAGTTCCACAATTTTGCAGTTGTGAATTGTGCTGCTATAAACATGCATGTGCAAGTATCTTTTTCAAATAATGACTTCTCTTCCTCTGGGTAGATGCCCAGTAGTGGGATTGCTGGATCAAATGGTAGTTCTACTTTTAGTTCTTTAAGCAGTCTCCACACTGTTTCCATAGTGGCTGTACTAGTTTACATTCCCACCAGCAGTGCAGAAGTGTTCCCTGTTGACTGCATCCATGCCAACATCTCCTGTTTTTTGATTTTTTGATTATGTCCATTCTTGCAGGAGTAAGTTGGTATCACATTGTGGTTTTGGTTTGCATTTCCCTGATTGTTAGTGATGTTGAGCATTTTTCATATGTTTATTGGCCATTTGTATGTCTTCTTTTGAGAATTGTTGATTCATGTCCTTAGCCCACTTTTTGATGGGATTGTTTTTTTCTTACTGATTTGAGTTCATTGTAGATTCTGGATGTTAGTCCTTTGTCAGATGTATAGATTGTGAAGATTTTCTCCCACTCTGTGGGTTGTCTGTTTACTCTGCTGACTGTTCCTTTTGGCATGCAAAAGCTCTTTAGTTTAGTTAGGTCTCAGATATTTATCTTTGTTTTTATTGCATTTGCTTTTGGGTTCTTGGTTCATGAAATCACTGCCTAAGCCAATGTCTAGAAGGGGTTTTCCAATGTTGTCTTCTAGAATTTTTATAGCTTCAGGTCTTAGGTTTAAGTCTTTAATCCTCTTGAGTTGATTTTTGTATAAGAATCGAGTTTCATTTTCCTACATGTGGCTAGCCAATTATCCCAGCAACATTTGTTGAAAAGGGTATCCTTTCCACATTTTATATTTTTGTTTGCTTTGTTGAAGATCAGTTGGCTGTAAGTATTTGCGTTTATTTCTGGGTTCTCTATTCTGTTCCATTGGTCTATGTGCCTTTTTTTGTACCAGTACCATGCTGTTTTGGTGACTATGGCCTTATAGTATAGTTTGAAATCAGGTAGTATGATGCCTACAGATTTGTTCTTTTTGCTTAGTCCTACTTTGGCTATGCAGGCTCTTTTTTGGTTCCATATAAATTTTAGAATTGTTTTTTCTCATTTCTGTGAAGAATGATGGTGGTATTTTGATAGGGATTGCATTGATATGTAGATTGCTTTTGGCAGAATGGTCATTTTCACAATATTGATTGTACCCGTCTGAGAGCATGGGATGTGTTTCCATTTGTTTGTGTCATCTATGATTTCTTTCATCAGTGTTTTTTAGTTTTTCTTGTAGAGGTCTTTTGAGTCCTCGTTTAAGTTTATTCCAAAGTATTTTGTGTTTTTTTTGCAGCTATTGTAAAAAGGGTTGAGTTATTGATTTGATTCTTTGCTTGGTCGCTGTTGCTGTATAGAAGAACTGCTGATTTGTGTACATTAATTTTGTATGCAGAAACTTTGCTGAATTCTTTTATCAGTTCTAGGAGCTTCCTGGAGGAGTCCTTAGGGTTCCCTCAAGGTAAATGATCATAGCGTCAGCAAAAAGTGACAGTTTGACTTCCTCTCTACTGATTTGAATGCCCTTTATTTCTTTGTCTTGTGTGATTGCTTTGGCTATCCAGTACTATGTTGAAGAAGAGTGGTCAGAGTGGGCATCCTTGTCTTGTTCCAGTTCTCAGAGGGAATGCTTTCAACTTTTCCCCATTCAGTATTGTGTTGGCTGTGGGTTTGTCATAGATGGCTTTTATTATATTGAGATATGTCCCTTGTATGCTGATTTTGCTCAGAGTTTTAATCTTAAAGAGATGCTGGATTTTGTCAAGTGCTTTTTCTGCATCTATTGAGGTGATCTCAGGATTTTTGTTTTTAATTCTGTTTATGTGGTGTATCACATTTATTGACTTGTATTTTTTTTTTTTTTTTTTTTTTTTTTTTTTTTTTTTTTTGAGACGGAGTCTCGCTCTGTCGCCTGGGCTGGAGTGCAATGGCCGGATCTCAGCTTACTGCAAGCTCTGCCTCCCGGGTTTACGCCATTCTCCTGCTTCAGCCTCCCGAGTAGCTGGGACTACAGGCGCCCGCCACCTCGCCCGGCTAGTTTTTTTGTATTTTTAGAGACGGGGTTTCACCGTGTTAGCCAGGATGGTCTCGATCTCCTGACCTCATGATCTGCCCGTCTCAGCCTCCCAAAGTGCTGGGATTACAGGCTTGAGCCACCGCGCCCGGCCTGACTTGTATTTGTTAAACCATCCCTGCATCCCTCATATGAAACCCACTTGATCGTGGCGAATTATCTTTTTGATATGTTGTTGGATTCAATTAGCTAGTATTTTGTTAAGGATTTTTGTATCTATGTTCACTAGGGATATTGGTCTGTAGTTTTCTTTTTTTGTTTTATCTTTTCCTGGTTTTGGTATTAGGATGATAGTGTCTTTATGGAATGATTTAGGGAGGGTTCCCTCTTTCTCTGTCTTGTGGAATAGTGTCAATAGGATTGGTACCAATTCTTCTTTGAATGTCTAGTAGAATTCTGCTGTGACTCCATCTGGTCCTGGACATTTTTTTGTTGGTAATTTTTAAATTACCATTTCAGTCTCGCTGCTCATTATTGGTCTGTTCAGGGTATCTAATTCTTCCTGATTTAAGCTGGGAAGGTTGTATTTTTTCCAGGAGTTTATCCATCTCTTCTAGGTTTTTTAATTAACGTGCATAAAGGTGTTCATAGTAGCCGTGAGTGATCTTTTGTATTTCAGTGTTGTCAATTGTAATATCTCCTGTTTTGTTTCTTAGGTTATTTGGATTTTCTCTCTTCTTTTCTTGGTTAATCTTGCTTATGATCTATCAATTTTATTTGTCTTTTCAAAGAATCAGCTTTTTGTTTCATTTATCTTTTGTGTTTTTTTGTTTGTTTCTATTTCTTTAGTTGTGCTCTGATCTTGGTAATTTCCTTTCTTCTGTTGGGTTTGGGTTGGTTTGTTCTTGTTTCTCTGATTCCTTGAGGTGTAATCTTAGAATGTCAGTTTGTGCACTTTCAGTCTTTTTCATGTAGGCACTTAGGGCTATGAACTTGCCTCTTAACACTGCCTTTGCTGTATCCCATAGGTTTTGATAGGTTGTGTCATTGTCATTCAGTTCAAAGAATTTTTAAATTTCTGTCTTGATTTCATTTTTAACCCATTCCTTATTCAGGAGCAGGTTATTTAATTTCCACATATTTGCATGGTTCTGAAGTTTCCTTGTGTAGTTGATTTCCAGGTTTATTGCACTGTGGTCTGAGAGAGTGTTGATATAATTTCAGTTTTCTTAAATTTATTGAGGCTTGTTTTATGGCCTATCATATTGTCTTGGAGAAAGTTCCATGCACTGTTGAATAGAATGTATATTCTGCCGTTATTGGATGAAATGTTTTATATATATATATAACACACATATATAACACATATATAACATATATAACACACATATATAACATATATAACACACACATATATAACACATATATATAACATATATATGTGTAAATGGTAAGTCCATTTGTTTTAAGGTATGTTTTAAATCCATTGTTTCTTTTTTCACTTTCTGTCTTCATGACCTGTATAGTGCTGTCAGTGGAGTATTAAAGTCCCCGCTGTTACTATGTTGCTGCCTATCTCATTTCTTAGATCTATTAGTAATTGTTTTATAAATTTGGGAGCTCCAGTGTTAGGTGTGTACATGTTTAGGGTTGTGATATTTTCCTGTTGGACAAAGCCTTTTACCATTATGTAATGCCCCTCTTTGTCTCTTTTAACTGCTACTGCTTTAAAATTTGTTTTGTCTGATGTAAGAATAGCTCGCTTTTGGTGTCCGTTTGCATGAAATGCCATTTTCCAACCCTTTACCTTAAGTTTATGTGATTCCTTATGTGTTCGATGAGTTTTCTGAAGGCAGCAGATAGTTGGTTGGTGAGTTCTTATCCATTCTGCAGTTCTGTATCTTTTAAATGGAGCATTTAGGCCATTTACATTCAATGTTAGTATTGAAATGTGAGGTACCATTGTATTGTGCTTTTTGTTGCCTGTGTGCTTTGGTTTTTTGTTTTTGCTTTTTAACTTGTATTTTTGTTTTATAGGTCCTATGTGATTTATGCCTTGAAGAGGTTCTGTTTTGATGTGTTTCCAGGATTTGTTTCAAGATTTAGAGCCCCTTTTCTCAGTTCTTGTAGTGGTGGCTTGGTAATGGCAAATTCTTGCAGCATTCGTTTGTCTGAAAACCTGTATCTTTCCTTCATAAATGATACTTTCATTGGATACAAAATTCTTGGCTGATAATTGTTTGTTTGAGGAGGCTGAAGATAGCCCCAATTCCCTTCTAGCTTCTAGGGTTCCTACTGATAAATCCACTGTTAATCTGATAGGTTTTCCTTATGGGTTACCTGGTGCTTCTGTCTCACAGCTCTTAAGATTGTTTTCTTCGTCTTAACTTTCAATAACCTGATTGCCATGTGCCTAGGTGAAGATCTTTTTGTGATAAAATTTCCAAGTGTTCTTTGTGCCTCTTGTATTTGGATGTCTAGGTCTCTAGCAAGGCCAGGGAAGTTTTCCTTGATTATTCCAGAATATGTTTTCCAAGCATTTAGAATTCTCTTCTTCCTCAGCAACACTGATTGTTCTTATGTTTGGTCGTTTAACATAATCTCAGACTTCTTGGAGACTTTGTTCATATTTTCTTATTCTTTTGTCTTTGTCTTTGTTGGATTGGGTTAATTCGAAGACCTTGTCTTCAAGTTCTGAATTTCTTTCTTCTACTTGTTTAATTCTATTGCTGAGACTTTCCAGAGCATTTCACATTTCTAAAAGTGTGTCCAAAGTTTCCATAATTTTTTATTGTATTTTCTTTAAGCTATCTATTTCCTTGAATATTTCTCCCTTTACTTCTTGTATCATTTTTTGGATTTCCTTGCATTGGGCTTCACCTTTTTCTGGTCCCTCCCTGATTAGCTTTATAATTATCCTCCTGAATTATTTTTCAGGTAAATCAGGGATTTCTTCTGGGTTTGGATCCATTGCTGGTGAACTAGTGTGATTTTTGGGAGGTGTTTAAGAGCCTTGTTTTATCATATTATCAGAGTTGTTTCTTGTTCCTTCTCATTTGGGTAGG
The DNA here is from genome assembly GCF_009764315.1 of Trachypithecus francoisi. NCBI lineage: Eukaryota > Metazoa > Chordata > Mammalia > Primates > Cercopithecidae > Trachypithecus > Trachypithecus francoisi. Next base: position 87,753,907 of record NW_022681453.1, read on the forward strand.
CTGTGTCAGAGGGAAGGTCTAGGGCTGAAGGCTGTTGTTCAGATGCTTTTGTTCCTTGGGGTGTTCCCTTGATGTAGTGCTCTCCCCCTTTTCCTATGGACGTGGCTTCCTGTGAGTTGAACTGCAGTGATAGTTGTCTCTCTTCTGGGTCTAGCCACCCAGCGAGTCTTCCCAGCTCTGGTCTGGTACTGGGGGTTGTTTGGACAGAGTCCTGTGATGTGAGTCATCTATGGATCTCTCAGCCATGGATACCAATGCCTTTTCCAGTGGAGGTAGTGGGGGGGTGCAATGGACTCTGTGAGGGTTCTTAGCTTTGGTGTTTTAATGTTCTATTTTTGTGCTGGTTGACCTCCTGCCAGGAGGTGGCGCTTTCCAGAAAGCATCAGCTATAGTAGTATAGAGAGGTACTGGTGGTGGGTGGGGCTCTGGAACTCCCAAGATTATATGTCCCTTGTCTTATGCTACGAAGATGGATAGGGAAGGACCATCAGGTGGGGGTGGAGCTAGGCATGCCTGAGCTCATACTCTACTTGGGCAGGTCTTGTTTTGGCTGTTGTGGGGGATGGGGGTGAGATTCCCAGGTCACTGGAGTTGGGTACCTCGGAGGATTATGGCTGCCTTTGCTGAGTCATGCAGGTTGTCAGGGCAGTGGAGGAAAGCTGACAGTCACAGACCTCACCCAGCTACCAGGTAAAATGAAGGGCCGGTCTCTCTCCCACCGTGCCCCCCTCAACAGCCCCGAGTCTGTTTCCAGTCTGAGGGTGTGAACGGGCTTCTCCCCTCATTCAAATTGTTAGAAAGTTCAGCTAGCGATTTCTTCTCCCTGTGGAGTTATGCCTCTGCTCCTCTGGTCACCGACGCAATGGATTCCTGTGGTGCCAGGCAGGAATGGCCTGCTAGGGGACGCAGCGAGCTCTCAGGGCCTTCCTGCTGCTTCTTCTACCCCTGTATTTCACCTGGGTCTCTAAATTGGCTCAGCTACAGGTTAGGTCAGAAACTTCTCCCGCAGACAGACCTTCAGCTTCTCCAGTGGGGGCACGTGTTCAGGAGAGGAAGGTCTCCCTTTCCCACTTCCGCAGTTGGGGCACCCAACAGTATTTGGAGTGTCTCCTGGGTCCTGCAGGAGCAGTCTACTTCCTTTAGAGGATCTGTGGGCCCTCTCGGGATTGCTCGTTTGTTGTTGCTGTCAATCTGGGGCTAAAATCCACCATGAGAGCTTCTGAAAGCTGCTCTGCCTGTAGCTGCAGTCTGGTCCTGCCTCCTGTCCACCATGATGATTTCAAGCTGTTCATTTTCTTACTGTTGAGTTGTAAGAGTTCTTTGTATATTTAGATAACAGCCCTATACCAGATATGTCATTTTCAAATGTTTTCTCACAGTCTTTGGCTTGCCTTCTCATTCTCTTGACATTGTTTTTCCAGAGCAGAAATTTTTAATTTTAATGAAGCCCAGCTTATCAATTCATTCTTTCATGGATTGTGGCTTTGGTGTCATTTTTAAAAAGTCATTGATAAACTCAAAGTCATCTAGATTTTCTCCTATGTTATCTTCTAGGAGTTTTATGGTTTTGTATTTTACATTCAGGTTTGTGATCCGGTTTGAGTTAATTTTTTTTTGAGACAGAGTCTTGCTGTGTTGCCCAGGCTGGAGTGCAGTGGTGTAATCTCGGCTTACTGCAATCTCCGTCTTCTGGGTTCAGGCAATCTCCTGCTGCAGCCTTCCTAGTAGCTGGGATTACAGGCACCCGCCACCAAATTGTTGATAAATTGTTGATAATTGAAGATAAATTGTTATCTTCCAATTTATTCATTAACATTGGTAGGAAAAACTTTTTCCTGTAGATATATTTATAGTGCTGGTTCTGTGAAGGAGTTTCTCTGATTTTACATAGACACAGTCTTGTAATCTTTTATGATTTTTTGGATTGTAACTCTTGTCAGCAGTGTCGGAGTTCCTAAGTGACGCAGACTGCTTTTGTTAATGGCAGCCATGGTGAGGCTTTGCTGAGCGTGGGGACTCCAGGTGGGGTGCTCCTTAAGCACCAGAAATAATGACAGTGGGCTGGGTGGACTTGTCATTAGTTGCCTGAGTGGTGTGTGTGGGTGCCAGTGTGGCTGGGTGCTTTGAGCCAGTCCCCAGACCTCTAGATGATTTGTGTAGGCAATGGCAGTGGCAGCTATAGGTGGGGTTGGCTTGTCCTCAGGTTTTTGGAAGGCATGTATCTGAGCCAGTTGGGGAGTGGATTGATCCCTAGGCCTCTGGAGGATGATGTGTACAGGTGCTGATGGTGGGCAGAGTGGATCTCTCTTCATGCCCTCCCACCCCCAATGGTGTGTGTGGGTCTTGGTAGCAGTAGGTGGGTAGATTGTTCCCTAGGAACCCTGATGATATGCATTGGTGACATTGAGGAGTGTGGATAGATTTTTGTTTCTCTGGATGACACATGGGGGTGCCAGTGGTGGTGGGTGGGCCACTTTAAATTTTTTGTTACAATGTATTTTCATTCTTTTTTTAAAAAAGCATAACATTAAATTTACATAAGCATCTGTTTCCTTTCTGTTCTTCAGATTGAATAATTTCTATTGGTCTATTTCCAGATCCACTGACCCCTTTTTAGTATCCTTTCTTCTCTTTAGGCCAGTGGTCCCCAACCTTTTTGGCATCAGGTTTCATGGAAGACAATTTTTCTATGGACCCACGTAGTCAGGCAGGTGGGATGGTTTTGGAATGATTCAAGCACATTACATTTATTGTGCACTTTATTTCTGTTACTAATACATTGTAATACATAATTAAATAAGTATACAACTTACCATAATGTAGAATCAATGGGAGACCTGAACATGATTTCCTGCAACTAGATGATCCCATCTGGAGGTGATGGGAGACAGTAACAGATCATCACTCATTAGATTCTCATAAGGAGCATGCAACCAGTATCACTCATATGCACAGTTCACAATAGGGTTTGTGCTTTGAGAATCTAATGCTGCCACTGACCTGACAGGTGGTGGAGCTCAGGTGGTAATGTGAGTGATGGGGAGCGGCTGTAAATACAGATGAAATTTCACTTGCACACTTGCCACTCACCTCCTGCTGTGCGGCCTGGTTCCTAACAGGCCATGGACCAATACCGGTCCATGACCTGGGGTTGGGGACTACTGCTTTAGGCCGTTCAGTGCTTTTTAAAATTTGGTCATGTTACTTTGTAGTTCTCCAAGTGCCATTTGTTTCTTTTTTACTTTTGTTTCTCTGTTGAGATTTTCTGTCTTTTTACTTCTTTGAAGAGAGTTCATCCTTGCAGAGAACAGTATAATAGCCACTTTAAAGCTTTTTTTTTTTCTGGCTGTGTGTGGTGGCTCCCACCTGTAATTCCAGCACTTTTGGAGGCTGAGGTGGCCGGATCACCTGAGGTCATGAGTTGGAGACCAGCCTGGCCAAGATGGTGAGACTGTCTCTACTAAAAATACAAAAAATTAGCCAGGCATGGTAGTTGGTGCCTGTAATCCCAACTACTTGGGAGGCTGAGGCAGAAGAATTGCTTGAACCTGGGAGGCGGAGGTTGCAGTGAGCTGAGATCATGCCACTGCACTCCAGGCTGGGCAACAAGAGTAAAACTCTATCTCAAATAAATAAATAAATGAATGAATAAATAAGTAAATAAATAAATAAAATGAAGTTTTTTTTTTTTTCTGATAATTTCAACATCTCTGTCTTCTTCTACTTGGCTGCTCTTGATTCTCATCTTTTGTGAGTTGTTGAATTTCCTAGGTTCTTTATATGCCAAGCAGTTTTTGGATTATATCCTGGGCATTTTGAATATTAAGTTGTAAGTCTCTGCGTCTTGGTTAGATTGCAGGTTTGGTATTACTTTGAGTTCACCAATATCATTCTTAGCGTATACTCTTCAGGGTCCTAAGATAGCTTTGCCATGAAGTCTGTCTAGAATTCTTAGTTGCACTCAGTGGGAGAAGCAGAGAAGATTATTCTTATTCCATTATATTTCAAGTAGAATTCTTGCTCATTTTTTAAATCTGAGTTTTTATTGTGTATCTTTATTTATTTATGATACAGGGTTTTCCTGTGTCACCTAGGCCTGCGTGCAGTGGTACGATTAAAGCTCACTGCAGCCTCAAAATCTTAGGCTCAAGTGATTCTCCTGCCTCAGCCTCCTGAGTAGCTGGGACTACAGACACGTGCTACCGCCTTTTTTATAGAGACAGGGTCTCACTATATTTATCAGACTGGTCTCAAACTTCTGACCTCAAGTGATCTTCCTGCCTCAGTCTCCCAAAGTGTTGGGATTACAGGCATAAGCCACTGTACCTGGCTCAATCTGAGTTTTTAGTCTTTGTTATTGATGTGTAGGAATTTTTTATATAATAAGGATATGAGTCGGTTGTCAGGATGTGTATTGCAAATACTTTCAATCTGTAGCTGTTTTATTTCTTAATTGTATGTCTGTTGATGAGCAGAAATATTTGATTTTGATGAATCTATTTTATCAATTTTTTCCTTTATTCTTAGTAGTTTCTTCCTTTTTTTAGACAGAGTCTCACTCTTTTGCCCAGACTGAAGTGCAGTGGCATGATCTTGGCTCACTGCAATCTCTGCCTCCTGGGTTCCAGCGATTCTCGTGCCTCAGTCTCCCTAGTAGCTGGGACTACAGGTCTGCACCACCATGCTGAGCAAATTTTTGTATTTTTAGTAGAGGTGGGGTTTCATTGTGTTGCCCAGGCTGGTCTCGAACTCCTGGCCTCTAGCGATCCATCCACCTTGGCCTCCCAAAGTGCTGGGATTACAGATGTGAGCCACTGCACCCAGTCTCTTTATTCTTAGTCCTTTCCTTTCCTTTCTTTCCCTTCCCTTCCCTTCCCCATCCCCTTCCCTTCCCTTCCCTTCCCCATCCCCTTCCCTTCACTTCCCTTCCCTTCCCCATCCCCTTCCCTTCCCTTCCCTTCCCCATCCCCTTCCCTTCCCTTCCCCATCCCCTTCCCTTCCCTTCCCTTCCCTTCCTTCCCTTCCCTCCCCTCCCCTCCTTCCCCTCCCCTCCCTTCCCCTCCCCTCCCCTCCTCCCCTCCCCTCCCCTCCCTTTCCTTTCATTTCGCTTTTTTGTTACTGTTGTGACAAAACACACGTAACAAAATTTACCATATTAACTATTAATTGCATTCAATTTAGTGGCATTTAGTTCACTCACAGTGTTGTGCAACCACTTTCTCTGTCTAGTTTCAGAACTTTTTCATCACCCCAAATGGAAATTCTTTAACCATTAAGCATTCACTTCTTATTTTATCTCTTTATTCCCCCAGCTTCCCAGCCCCTGGAAATTACTACTTTGTTTTCTGTTGCCTGGATTTTCCTGTTCTAGATATTTCACAAAAACAGAATCACTCAGTATATGATCTTTTGTGTCTATGGCTTCTTTCACTTAGCACAAATGCTTTCAAAGTTCATCCATGTCATAGTATGTGGTAGTACTTTAGTTCTTTTTATGGTCTAATAATATTCCATTGTATGGCTATATCACATTTGTTTATCTGTTCATCTGTTTGTATTGTTTCCACCTTTTTTGCTATTGTTGAATAATGCTTCCATGAACAGACAAGTATCTGTTCAAAAACCTGTTTTCCATTCTTTTGTTTTATACTTAGGATGGGAATTTCTGTGTCATGTGGTAATTTTATGTTTAAGTTATTGAGGAACTGCAATACTTTTTTTTTTTTTTCTTACAGTAGCTGTACCATTTACATTCCCACTAGCAATGTATGAAGGTTCCAGGTTCTTTATATACTCACCAACACTTATTTTTTTTTCTCTCTTTCTTGCTCTTTTACTTCCTTTTCCTTCTCCTCTCTTCCTTCATTCCTCATCCTAGTGGGTACGAAATGATATATCATTGTGGTTTTGACTTGCATTTTTTTGTGTGTTTTGATATAAACTTTATGGGTATTTTTCCTTCTTCTGGGAAGAATGCTATTTATATTTTTTTTAGGGATTTTGGTGAATCTAAAATTTCTTCATTTAGTGTGGACATTTTAACAATGACATTTCAACAACATCGATTCTTTTTTCATTTTTCTTTTTTTGTTCTCGAAGGAGATAAACAATATTGATTCAAACCATGACCATGGAATATCTTTCTATTGTTTTGGCATTCTCCAGTTTCTTTCATCAATGTTTTATGGTTTCCATTGTGGAAATCTTTCACTTTGGTTTGGATTTGCATTTCCTAATGACTAATGACATTGAGTGTCTTCTAATGTGCTTTTTGTCATTTGTGTAGTTTTTTTGGAGAAATATCTATTCACATTCTTTGCCCATTAAAATATTTTTGTCTTTATCTTACTGAATTGTAAGAGTTTTTTTATTTTTATTTTTTTAAAATTTTGAACACTATACCTTTTTTCTTTTAAGAGATGGGGTCTTGCTGTGTTGCCCAGGCTGGCCTGAAACTCTTGGCCTCAAGCAATCTTCCTGCCTTGGCCTTCCAGAGTGCTGGAATTACAGGTGTGAGCCATTGTGGTTGGCCTGGATACTGTATTTCCTCCCATTTGGTGGTTTGGTTGCCTTTTCACTATTCCAGTAGTGTTCTTTGATGAATAAAAGTTTGAAATTTTGCTGATGTCCAATTTATCATTTTTCTGTTGTCACTTGTGGTTTTTTGGTCATATCTGTGAAATCATTGCCAAGTAGAAGTCATGAAAATGTACTGCTGTGTTTTTTTCTAAGAGCTTCATAATTTTAGTTCTTGTATAATATTTAGGTCTTCTCTCCATTTGAATTTATTTTTGAGTATGGTGTGAGGTAAGAGTCCAAGTTCATACTTTTGCATGTGGCGGTTTAGTTGTTCTAGAATTATTTGTTGAAAGTTTATTTTTCTCCCATGAAAGGTTTTGGCATCCTTGTTGAAAATCAATTGCTGGTCCTAGTTATATGGGTTTATTTCTAGACCTTCAATTCTGTCCAATAAATCTGTATGTTTACCCTTTGCCAACATTGTTTTGATTACTATAACTGCATAGTAAATTTTGAAACTGAAATGTGAGTCCTCTAATTTTGTTCTTCTTCTTCAAGATTATTTTGGTTCTTCTGAGCCTCTCGCAATTAATCGTCAGATCAGTTCGTCCATTTCTGCAAAACAGGCTGTTGGAATTTTGGTAGGGAGTGAATGGAATCTGGAGGTCACTTTGGGGAGTAATGCCCAACTGCTAACCAAAATAGTTGATATAGTTAATAAAGTCTTTCAGTCCTCGATTAGGGGATGTCTTTTTCATTTATTTGGGTTTATTTATTTATTTATTTAACTCTTTCCTAAAATTTTCCACGTGGCAGTTCATAGGTAACTAACTTTAATATCTTTCAATTGTTATAAATGCAGTTACTTTAGAATCATAGGCCCTATTTAACCTTATTATTATTATTTTTTTTTTTGAGACAGAGTTTCGCTCTTCTTGCCCAGGCTAGAGTGCAATGGTGCGATCTCAGCTCACCGCAACCTCCGCCTCCCGGGTTCAAGCGATTCTCCTGCCTCAGCCTCTCGAGTAGCTGGGATTACAGGCATGCACCACTATGCCTGGCTAATTTTTGTATTTTTAGTAGAGACGGGGTTTCTCCATGTTGGTCAGGCTGGTCTTGAACTCCCGACCTCAGGTGATCCACCCACCTTGGCCTCCCAAATTGCTGGGATTATAGGCGTGAGCCACCACGCCCGTCCATTAACCTTCTATGTAATAATTTTTATTACTTCCTTTAAATACATTCCAGATTTTAATAGCTATTTAAGCTTTGGAATCTCAAAGTATTGATTTTTTGATTAAAGTTACCTTGGTATTTTAAAATGTCTTCCTAGTATTTTTTGGTGGACTTATATTTCTACATTAGCAAAAGAGCCAGATATTCGATAGATATTATTTTTCTCTGTGAACTACTATGTATTTGATTGTTTATAACAAATTTCCAAATAAAAAAGAACATTTTAAATGTCTCTTGTCATATTGGTATGTTTATTATTAAAATTTCATTTTTTTTCCTAGTGGGAAAGAAGCCTAAAGAATAAAGTCATCTCTCTAGACCATAAAAATAAAAAACATATCCGAGGGTGTCCTGTTGCTTCCAAGTCTTCACCAGAAAGGTAAGACGTGTGTGTGTGTGACATAGTATGGGCTTATCCTATAAAGTGTGGCCATAAATGATTTATTTTAGCTTGTTGTATCTCAATTATGACCACAATGTTTAAAATAGAAGGTTTTAATTCAGTAGCCTCTAAGATTCTTTCAGTCTCTTAGCTTTCTGCGATTGTTAGTATCTTAACTCCCTTGTTTTTGTGCATTTGGAACATCTTGATAAGCTTTTGCTGATAATGCAAGAGTTATACATAGACTGATAATGATGATTGAGTCATTATTTGCGACCAGCAGTGAGAAAGGGTGCTTGGTTTCTTCTTTTTTATTTTTTAAAGGCTAGTCAAATGAAGCAGTGGGAATGGAGCAGAAACAAAGACATCTGCAACTTGTAATCAACTGGTTGTAAATACCTCTGTACTTGGGCCAGCCAAAAATGCTCTGTTTAGCAACTATTGTCCTATAGTCACAGTGCTAACAAGTTATTTGCATAGGGGAATTAAATATCTGGAGGATTCAAATTACAGTTGTTATGGAAATAATTTAGAGTATTTCAGAATTGGACATAAATCAATGATTAGAAAGTTGTTATTTTAAAAAGAGTATTGAATTTTCTTTTCAACGTAGTGAATGAAAAAATGAGAATAGCAAATTATGATTATTGGAAAGTCACACAAATTTAGAAGACTCAGTGGGGTCCTTGAATTTATGTCAAAGTACTTCTATAAACTACTTAGTGTAATTCTCCCTTTTCAAGTAAATTGTGTGTAGGAAATATAAACATATATTGATGACTCCATAGCAGTTTATGAGCCTCTTGACATACCGTACCATGGATAACTTGTCAAGGTGAATAAGGCAGGTCTGTTGATGCAATGATGATGCTTTCATCCTTAGAACAAGCACACACTCAGTTTTCAGACTTAGTTTCCCAAAAAGATTTACATAAAAAAATTATACTTGGTTTGAGAGATGGAATGCTAGAAGTAATACAGGAATGATAATTTTTAATTAATAAAAACCAAGCCACATTTTCTGAAAGGTTTGCGCATACAAAGTTGTTTTATCTTATGGGAGACATATCCTGAAGACTTTGCATGCTTCAAAACATATATAATTCCCCTTTAGCTGCCGTCTTGCATCCCTGCATGTGTGTGCCTAATCTCAGCTGGCCCACCTGAGACCCTGTGAGCACCAACCCTAGTTCCCTGCATGTCCCCTTACCTGCTCTGACAGGATGAAAGAAACAATCATGAATCAGGAAAAACTTGCCAAACTGCAGGCACAAGTGCACATTGGTGGGAAAGGAACAATTTGTAGAAAGAAGGTGGTTCATGGAACAGCCACAGCAGATGATAAAAAACTTGAGTTGTCCTTAAAGAAGTTAGGGGTAAACAGTATCTCTGGTATTGAAGAGGTGAATATGTTTACAAACCAAGGAATGGTGATCCACTTTAGCAACCCTAAAGTTCAGGCATCTCTGGCAGCAAACACTTTCACCATTACAGGCCATGCTGAGACAAAGCAGCTGACAGAAATGCTACACAGCATCTTAAACCAGCTTGGTGCAGACAGTCTGACTAGTTTAAGGAGACTGGCTGAAGCTCTGCCCAAACAGTCTGTGGATAGAAAAGTACCACTTGCTACTGGAGAGGATAATGATGATGAAGTTCCTCATCTTGTGGAGAATTTTGATGAGGCTTCCAAGAATGAGGCAAACTGAATTGAATCAACTTCTGAAGATAAAACTTGAAGAAGTTACTGGGAGCTGCTATTTTATATTATGACTGCTTTTAAAGAAATTTTTGTTTATGGATATGATAAAATCTAGATCTCTAATATTTTTAAGCCCAAGCCCCTTGGACACTGCAGCTCTTTTCAGTTTTTGCTTATACACAATTCATTCTTTGCAGCTAATTAAGCCGAAGAAGCCTGGGAATAAACTTTGAAACAAAGGTTAATAAGGTTCTTTGCCTAGTAAAAAACAAAAAAACAAAAAACTTATATCATTCAGGCCGGGCACGGTGGCTCACACCTGTAGTCCCAGCACTTTGGGAGACCGAGGCAGGTGGATCACTTGAGTGCAGGAGTTCAAGTACAGCTTGGGCACCATGGCGAAACACCATCTCTACAAAAAACTAATAAAAGTAAAAATTAAAAAATACTTATATTATTTAAATCTCGCTTTTCCATAAGAAAGCTTGTAAATTGGTGGGCACAGGTTCTTTGGGATATCAATCAATAACTTTGTAACATATTGCTTTAATTTTGCCTTTTAGTTTTCTGGCATTATCACTAATATTTTTTTCAGTGTATTTTCTGCTAAATTGTCAGCCTAGCATAAAAAGATAATTGTTTAGCCTTCCTTATAGGATTTATGACATCTGACTTCTGTTTCAGAGTTAGTGATTTTCAGGCATGGTCACAGCATTAACATTATAACATCTATTTAATGTACACTTAATGATATTGTTAGAGGATAAAAAGGTTTTAAAATTCAGTAGCAGTAGAAATTGAATTAAAAATACAATAATGAACCAAATCACCATCTTTTTAATAAATAAAAAGAACAGTGTGGTTGACATGATCCTGACAAAGGAAAATGATACATTTTTTAAACTGATAAAAGTGATGTAGCCAACAGGCATTAGTGTAATTAATTAGTTTTATAGTTTACTCAGCCAATTTTTGAATAATAGAATGTGATTTTTGACAAATTTTTAAAATCTAGAGGGCTTTGTATTATTTCAAAATTTTATACTGAAGACACATATATATGTCTTTTATATATATAACTAATTATATTAATACATAATTAGTTCAAATTCACAATGTTAAAGTGTTCATAAAATATTTCTGGGGGATGTATATGAATATTAAAAAGTAGGACTTAAAAATGTATGTCTGATGTGTGGTAGAAAGGACCTGAGTCATTTCCAAATCCTAGTTGTCTTAAGCTAGGAGGGGGCATCTTGTCTATACTTTAGTTTTTCCTCTACTGAAAGTTCTGGAGCTTTTGATTCTTAACCTTTTTCTGAATGTTCTGCTTCTAAAAGGTAGGTAAAATGGGATGGTTAGGATATCTAGAGTATCTGGAAACTAAGGTGGGATGGAACATGATGAGTTGTTTAGATGAAACTGGGTTATGACAGTTAAGTTAGTAGGCAGAGTTAGGAAGTGACTTTGTTCAAAACAACAGGAATGGGAAATTATGATGTATTTGCTTCACAGCACAAGGATTTTGTAAAATTCTCTTGGGCAGATTATTTTTAGAAGAGAAACAGTTTGGTTTTTCTGTTTTAATGGGATTCTTTTTTCCTCTCTTGATCTCATTTTCACTATCAATGAGCTTACAGAATTTGTACCTACAGATTTAGTTCTCTTGTAGTGTAATTTTTTTTAAATCAAATTGTGCTGTTCTTCCTACTCCACTAATTGTTTGGCGTATCAGTCATAAGAGTACACGAGCAATATCAGATTGGAACTGAAAACCCTCTCTTATAATTATGGCAGCTAATATCTACTGAGTACTTATTATATGTTAGGCATTAGACTAAGCCTGAAGTGTCTTATTTAATTTTTATAAGTCTGTGAGATGTAAGTAGCATTGGCCTTATCTCATAGTTGAGGAAATTTAGGCCTTCTTACTATAATGGAGAGGAATGTTATTAATGCATCTCTAGGAAACCTAGTCCAGTATTAACAGACTTAAATTTTTGTTTTAATAACATTGAATTATTCTAGGCTATCTGAAACATTTTATAAATTGCTGCTGTGCCAAGGGAAGTCAAAGCAACAAAAATACACCTGGAGAGGGGGAAAATGTTTCCATATGTTTGTATTACTTTGTAACTACTGACTCTATCTCCTGTGTTTGATCTTACTTTAAAGATTGTAATACTTCTTCGTGCTTTTTTAAAAATTAAGTTTTATTGTGATATAATTTACATATCATAAAATTCACCTATTTTAATTCAATAATTAAATAATTTTTAGTATATTTACAGAATTGTGAGCCATCACTACAGTCTAGTGATGGTTTTAGAACATCCCATAATGCTCCAAAAGAAACTGCTCTTTTGCAACCATTTTCCATTCTCACCTACAACTGTAAGCAACCACTAACCTTAAAAGATTTGATTTTTTGGACATTTCATATAGACAGAATCATACAATATGTTTGTTCTTTTTCATCTGGCTTTCACCTAGCATAATATTTTTGAGGTTTGTTAATATTGTAGCATATATCAGTATTTCATTTCTTTTTATACCACATTGTGTTTATTCACCAGTTGGATTTTTATGTTGTTTCCACTTCTTAGCTATTATGAGTAATGTTGTCATAAACGTTCCTATACAAGTGTTTGCAGGTGTTTGTGTAGACGCATGTTTTCTTTTTTCTTTTTCTTTTTTTTCTCTTGAGATGGAGTCTCACTTTGTTTCCCAGTGGTACAGTGGTAGAAAACACTTTGCCCAGTGGTGCAGTGGTGGAAAACAGCTCACTGCAGCCTCGACCTCCCAGGCTCAAGCGATCCTCCTGCTTCAGCCCATCAAGTTGTTGGGACTACAGGCATGCACCATCATGCTTGGCTAATTCTATTTTTTGTAGAGATGAAGTTTTGCTATGTTGCCCAGGCTGGTCTTGAACTCTTGAGCTCAAGTGATCTGCCCACCTTGGCCTCCCAGAGTGCTGGGATTATAGGCATGAGCCACTGTGCCCGTCCTAAGACATACATGTTTTCACTTATCTTAAACAGATAACTAGGATTAGAATTGCTGTGTCATGCATTAATATCTAACTTTTTGAGCAACCGCTGAACTTTTTTCAAAATGACTGTATAATTTTGCATTCCCACCACAATGTATGAGGGATTCATGTTTTTCTATATCCTCACCAGCACTTATCTTCTTCCATCCTTCTTTCCTCTTTCTTTTTTCTTTTCTTTTCTTTTGTTTCCTTCCATCTTTCATCCTAGTGAGTGTGAAGTGGTACCTCATTGTGGTTTTTGATTGCCATTTCCTAATAACTAAATGATGTCGATTGTCCTTTCATGTGCTAATTGGTCATTTGTATGTCTTTTTGAGAATTGTCTACTCAGATCCTTTGCCCATTTTAAATTGGATTATCTTTTTGTTGTAAGAGTTAAAAAATATTTTCTGTGTACAAGTCCCTTATCAGGTATATGATTTTCATATATTTTATCTGATACTTTTGGCAAGTTTCTCACTTTCTTGATGGTGTCCTTTGAAACATAAAAGATTTTAAGTTTTGATGAAGTCCCTCCCATTTATCTATTTTTCTTTTGTCTCTGTGCTTTTGGTGTCATATCTAAGAAACCATTGCCTAATCCAAGGTTGTAATCCTTTACTCCTGTGTTTTCTTCTAAGAGTTTTACAGTTTTAGCTCTTAGATTTAGGTCTTTGATCCATTTTAAGTTAATTTTTAGGTATGGAATGAAATAGGCACCCTAATTAATATTTTTGCCTTTGGATATTCACTTGTCCCAGCACCATTTGTTGAAAAGACAATGGTGTCTCTTCATTATTTTGCATTGAATTGTCTTGGAATCTTTGTGAAGTGTCAGTTGGTAGTCAATGTTAGCGTTTATTTCTGGATTCTCAGTTCTCTTCCATTGTTCCATATGTCTGTCTGTATGCTGGTACTGCCATGTGCTATTGCAGCTTTGTAGTAAGTTTTGAAATTGGGAAGTGTGGATCTTACAACTTTATTTTTTTTCAATATTTTTTGGAGCTGTTCTGGGTTTCTTGCATTTTCAGTTGAATTTTAGAATCAGCTTATCATTTTAAACCAAAAACCAGCAAGGATTTTGACAGAGATTATATTGAATCTGTAGACTAAATTGGGGAATATTGCCATTTTAACAGTATTGTCTTCAGATTAATAAACATGGTATGTCTTTCCATTTATGTCCTTTATAATTTTTTTCAATAGTGTTTTGTAGTTTTCAGTGTGTCTTTGCCTTTTTTTTGTTAAATTTATTCCTAAATACTTTCTTATTTCTGAAGCTATTATGAATGGAATTGTTTTCTATTTTTAGATTTGTATTTATTTATGTTTTTGAGACAGGATCTTGTTCTGTTGCCCGGGGTTGGGTGCATTGGCATGATCATAACTCATTGTGGTCTTGACATTCTTGGCTTAAGTGATCCTCATTCCTCAGCCTCCAAGTCTCTGGGACTACTGGTGCATGCCACTACGCTTGGCCAATGTTTTGAATTTGTAGAGATGGGGTCTCATTGTGTTGCCCAGGTTGGTCTTGAACACCTGGTCTCAAGCAATCCTCCTTCCTTGGTTTCCCAGAGTATAGTATTACAGGGATGAACCATTGGGCCTGGAATTGGTCTTTTCATTCATTTCCTCTTGGATTTCCAATTTTTAAGCATATAGTTGTTCATATTAATAGTAGTGTCTAATGATCCTTTGTATTTCTGTGGTATCAATTTTTATGTCTCACTTTTTGTTTTCAATCTTGTTGGGGTCTTTCTTTTTTTCTTGGTTGGTCTAGCTCGTGGTGTATCAGTTTTATTTTTTCAAAATGCCAACTTTATGTTTGATCTTTTTTTAAGTCTTCATTTTGTTTAGTTCTACTCTGATCTTTACGATTTCTTTCCTCCTACTAATTCTTGTTATGTTCGTTCTTGCTTTTCTAGTCCATTGAGGTTCATTGTAACCACTTTTTATTTGAAATCTTTCTACTTTTTGACATAAGCATTTATTGGTATGCATTTCTCTCTCAACACTGCTTTTGCTTGTCCATAGATTTGGTATGTTGTGTTTCTGTTTTCATTTGTTTCAGGAAGTAAAACAGACCTAATGGCTGTGGAGCATGTTGTATAATTTCCAGGGGTTTGTACAGTTTCCAGCGTCCCACTTGTTACTTGATTTCTAGTTTTATTCCAATGTGGTCTGAGGAGATACTTTATATGATTTCAGTTTTTAAAAAGTTATTGAGATTCGTTTTGTGTCCTCTCATATGATCTGCCCTGGAGAATGTTTCTTGCACTGGTGGAAAAATGTGTATTCTGCAGCTCTTGGATGAGATGTTTTGTAAATGTCTGTTGGGTCTATTAGATCTATAGTGCAGATTAAACCTGATGTTTCTTTGTTGATTTTCTGTCTAGATGATCTGTTTAGTGTTCAAAGAGAGTGTGTTAGTCCATTCTTACATTGCTATAAAGAACTACCTGAGAGTGCATAATTTATAAAGAAAGGAAGTTTAATTGGCTCATGGTTTTGCTGGCTGTCCAGGCTTCTGCTTCTGGGGAAGCCTCAGGAAACTTACAGTCATGGCAGAAGGTGAAGAGGAAGTTAGTGCATTGTACATGGCTGGAGCAGGAGAAAGAGAGAACGAAGTGGGAGGCACTACACTTTTATAAATAACCAGATTTCGTTAGAACTCACTCACTGTTAGGACAACATCAAGGGGGAAATTGTCCTCCATGATCCAATCACCTCCCATAAGGCCCCTCTTCCAACACTGGGGATTACAATATGACATGAGATTTGGATGGGGACACAGACCCAAACCATATAAGAGGATGTTGACATTCCAAACTATTATTGTATTGAGGTCTGTTTTCTTTTTTAACTCTAAGAATATGTACTTCTTATTTCTGTGTGCTTTGTTGTTGGGTGTATGTATTCAGAATCTTTATGTTCTTTCTGAATTTATGCTTGTATCAGTGTATGATGACCTTTTTGTTTCTTTGTAAGGTTTTTTGACTGAATGTCTGTTTTGTCTGACATAAGTATATATATAGCTACTAATGCATATGTTTTGTTTTCATTTGTGTGATACATTTTTTTTAATCCCTTCACTTTCAGTTTATGTGTGTCTTTATAGGTGAAGAGAGTTTTTTTCTAGGAAGAATATAGTTTGGTCTTGTTTTTTTAAATCCACTTAGCCTGCTTACCTCTTTAAATTGGAGAATTTAAACCATTTACATTTAAATTACATTTAAATTACGTTACATTACGTTACGTTTAAATTAAACTTTTACATTTAAGGTTATTATTGGTAGTATAAAGACATTTTGTTAGTTTTCTGATTGTTTTGTTTATCATTTGTTCCTTTCTTTATTGTTTACTTTTATGACTTGGTAGTTTTCTGTAGTGATAATGATTGATTCCTCTCTCTTTCTCATTTGTGCCTGCTCTTTCAGTTAGTTTTATACTTTTGTGTGTTTTCATGATGGTAGATACTGTCTTTTTGCTTCTAGACTCAAGCATTTTTCATAGCATCAGTAAAGCGGTTATCTGTTAAAAAATTATCTGTTTTTGTTTGCCTGAGAAAAACAGATAAAAAATTATCTGTTTTTGTTTGCCTGAGAAAGACTTTATTTCCTCTTCATTTCTGAAGGATAGCTTTGCTGAATATATCATTCTTGGCTAGTATCTGTTTATTTCAGCACTTTGAACGTATCATCCCATTCTCTCCTGGCCTGTAAAGTTTTTGTTGAGAAATTTAGTTAGTCTGATGGAGACTCTCCCTTTATATGTGTCTTGATGCTCTTCTCTTGCTATTTTTAGATTTCTATCTTTGGCTTTAATTTTAGACAGTTTGAGCATAATGTCTGGGAGAAGTATAGTGTCTTGGATTGAATCTATTTGATAATATTTGAGCTTATCTTTTTGGATTGAATCTATTTGGTAAAATTTGAGCTTACTGTATCTTGATGTGTATATCTCTCATAAGAGTTGGGAAATTTTAGCTATTATTTTGTTAAATAGGTTTTCTATGCCTTTGCCAATCTCTTCTCCTCTGAAACAACTGAAATTTGAATATTTGGTCTTTTTATAATGTAGCATGTGTCTTGTTGGCTTTATTAATTCTTTTTTTTTTTTTGTCTGACTGGTTTATTTCAAAAGACATGTCTTCAAGTTCAGAATTTTTTTCTTCTGCTTAGTCTGTTGTTGAAGTTCTTAATTGTTTTTTATTTCATTAATTGAACTCTTCTATTCCAGGATTTTTGTTTGGTTTGTTTTAATGATACCTATCTCTTTGTTGATTTCTCATTTATATCCTGAATTTCTTTTCTGATTTTTTTTTGTATTGTTTTTCTGTGTTCTCTTGTAACTTACTGAGTTTCCTTAGATTGGGATCCCCGACCCCTGGGGCCATGGACTGTTACTGGTCCGTGGCCTGTTAGGAACCAGGCTGCAGAGCCAGGGCGTGAGTGGCAGGTGAGTGAACATTACTGCCTGAGCTCCGCCTCTTGTCAGATTTGTGGGAGCATTAGATTCTCACAGGAGCATGAACCCTATTTTGAATTGTGCATGAAAGGGACCTAGGTTGCATGTTCCTTGTGAGAATCTCATGCCTGATGATCTGAGATGGAACGGTCTCGTCCTGAAACAATCCATACTCCCTTGCCATCCCCTGGTCTGTGGAAAAATTGTCTTCCCTGAAACTGGTGCCTGGTGCCAAAAAGTTGGGGATTGCTGCCTTAGATAATTATTTTGAGTTTGTTTTCAGGCATTTCATACATGTATTTTTCTGTGTTACGTTACTGGAGAATTATTGTATTTTTTTGGAGATGTCATGCTTTCTTGCTTTGTCATGTTTCTTGTATTCTTATGTTGATATCCATGCATCTGGTGTTAACAGTTGTTACTTTCAGCTTTATGGATTAACTTCATTTGGTAGAGACTTTTTCCTGTAGATGTATCTGTGATGTTTGTTAGGGTTGTATTCTGAGTGGATGCAGTGGTGTAGTCTCCATGTTATTTCTTTGGTCGTAATCGGTGATATTGGTGTCTGCAGGGTCCTTGTTGTCTTAACCTGCAATTTATTTATTTATTTAAAAAATTTTCAGAGTCATCAGCAGGAAGTAAATCTGTGGTTTCTAATGGAGACCATGGCAAGGCTTTACTGTGGACAGGTACACCAGGCTTGCTAGTCCTTGGACCCCTGGGTGGCATGTATGAGCACCAGTCATGGTAGGGATGAGCCGTTTGTGCCAGTTCTTGGGATTCCTGGTGGTAACATGGGTTAGGGTGGTGGTTAGGGTCCAGGCAGATCAATTCTTGGGTCCCTGGTCAGCATGTTTGGTGCCGGCTGTGGCTGAGGTAGGTGGCAGGAAACAATGGGTGGGTTCTCAGGTCACTGGATGGTGTACTTGGGCATTGGCAATGGTGAGTGGGGTGGGCTAGTACTTAGGCCCCTTGACGGTGTGTGTGGGCTGTGGTAGTAGCAGTGGATAGGGAAGCCCTGTCTTTAGGCATAGTATTGTACGGGCAGGTCCTGGTGGCAGCAGATTGGGTGGGCCTGTTCTTTCTTCCTGGGACAGTGCCTGCGGATACTATTTGGAGGGGACAGGGTGCACCTGTCCTTCCTTGGGTCCCTAGGTGGTGTGCATGGGTGTTGGCTGTAGCCATAGTGGTGGGTGGTGGCAGCTGTTTTTCAAGTTATTGGTGCTGTTGGGCACTGGCAGCAATGAGTGGGCCTGGCCAGTACTCATGCTTCTGGACAGCATGAGCATGGGCTTGTCTCAGGCCCTGTACTGTACATGTAAGCACTGGTGGCAGCAAATGAAGTGTTGCTATTTGGTTCTGGGATGACATGCTTGTGCGCTGTTTGGAGTAGGCAGGTCACACTTGTCTTTAGGCACCTGGATGGTGGGTATGGGTGCTGATGGTGGTGATGAGCTGGGCAGGCCTCCATAGATGTGCTTTATCATGTTGGAGAATTTCCTTTCTCTTCTTAATTTGGTAATGGCTTTCAAAATAATGTTTGTGTGTTTGAATTTCCTGCATTCTCATACTGTAATTTATGTTCTTTATTTTACTAATCAAATTTATTGGATAAATTCATATTTATATATTAAAGTAACTTTGCATTCCTAGGATAAATCTCCTTGATCTGATTTATAATACTCTTAATATGTTGCTGGATTCAGTTTTCTTGAGAATGTTTATGTTTGTATACAAGAGGGAGAGTCATACATGGTTTTTTTTCTTGTACTGTCTTTTTCTGGTTTTGGTATCAGGCTAATACTGTCATTATAGAATGAGTTGGAAAACTTTCTCTCCTTCATTACTTTCTGGAAGAGTTTTTGGGGAAATTGATATTCATTCTTTTTTAAATATTCAGTTGAATTCATCAGTGAAGCCATCTGATCATGCACTTACAGGACAATTCAAGTTTTCTGTTTACTCATTCGTTGAAACCGACTTTATTGATGTGTAATTTACATAGAAGAATATATACCTATTTTAAATATAAATTTCTATGCTTTTTGTCGAGTGTACTAAATGATTTTTAAGATTCTAAAGTTTTTCATTGTAATAAAATAGACGTAACAAATTTTATCATCTGAATCATTTTTAATTGTGCAGTTTAATGTTGTTAAATAAATTAATAATGTGCAGCCATCACCAGCATCAATCTCCACAGTACTTTCCAGCTTGTAAAACTGAAACCCATTAAAAAAATAAATTCCTGTCTCTCCCTCCGCCCCGTTCCCCTTGTGACCACCAGTTTACTGTTTGTTTTGATGATTTTAACTATTTAAAGCACCTCATATAGTATTTGTCTTTTTGTGACTGGCTAATTTCACTTAGCTTAATGTCCTCAAGGTTCATTCATGTTGTAGAATATGCCAGATTTTCTTCCTTTTGAAAGGTGAATAATTTTCCATTGTATTTATATGCCACATTTTGTTTCTATATTTATTCATCTGTGGGCACTTGGTTTACTTTAATATTTTAGCGATCGTTAACATGAGTATACAAATATCTCAGCTCCCTGTTTTTAATTCTTTTGGGTGTATATCCAGAAGTGGAATTGCTTGATCTTATAGTAATTATATTTTTAATTTCTTCAGCAACTGCTGTATTATTTTCTTCAATGGCCGTACCTCATTTTGTGTTCTTGCTAGCTACTTTCCAGTTTCTTCACATCCACATCAACACTTGTTACTTTGTTTTTTTTTTTTTAATTTATAGTAGCCATCCTAATGGTATGAAGTGGTATTTCATTGTAGTCTTAATTGCATTTTCCTATTTATAAATGATACAAAGCATCTTTTTATGTATTTATTAGAGATTCATATATCTTCTTTGGAGAAATGGCTACACAAGCCCTATGCTTATTTTTAAATTGTTTTATTTGGTTTTTTATTGTTGAGCTTTAGGATATTTTTTTCTTTTTTTGAGACTGGGTCTTGCTGTGTTGCCCAGGCTGGAGTGCACCGGCATGATCTCATAGCTCCCTGTAGTCTCAATCTCCTGGGCTCAAGCCCTCCCACCTCAGCCTCCCAAGTAGCTAGGACTACCATGTGGCTATTTTATTTTTTATTCCTTTTTTAGAAATTTAAAATCATTAAAATTTTTTTTTGTGGGTACATAGTAGGTGTATGTATTTATGGGCTACATGAGATGTTTTGATATATAGGCAGGCAATGTGAAGTAAGCACATCATGGAGAATGGGGTATCCATCCTCTCAAGCATTTATCCTTTGAGTTACAAGCAATCCAGTTACATTCTTTAAGGTATTTACAAATATATGATTAAGTAATATTGACTGTATTACTCTATTATACTATCAATAGTAGGTTTTATTCATTCTTTCTATTTTTATAGCCATTAACTGTCCCCACTCTTTCTATTTTTATTATAGCCATTAACTGTCCCCACCTGCCCCTCAGCCCCCTATTCTCTTCCCAGCCTCTAGTAACCATCCTTCTACTCTCTAGGTCCATGAATTCAATTGTTTTGATTTTTAGATCCGACAAATAAGTGAGAACATGTGATGTTTGTCTTTCTTGTTTCACTTAACCTAATGATCTCCAATCCCATCTATGTTGTTGCACATGATTGAATCTCATTTTCTTGTATGACTGAATATACTCCATTGTATATATGTGCTACATTTTATTTATCCATTCATCTGTTAATTGACACTGAGATCACTTCCAAATCTATTAATTTCCTTTTTTGGTGTATACCAGCAGTGGGATGACTGGAGCATATGGTAGTTCAATTTTCAGCTTTTTGAGGAACCTCCAACCTGTTTTCCATAGTGGTTATATTAATTTACATTCCCAGCTAAAGTGTGTAAGTGTTCCCTTTTCTCCACATCCTCACGAGCATTTGTTATTGCCTGTTTTTTGGCTATAAGCCATTTTAACTGGGGTGAGATGATATCTCATTGTAGTTTTGATTTGCATTTCTCTAATGATCAATGATGTTGAACACCTTTTCATATGCCTGTTTGTCATTTGTATATCTTTTTTTGGAAAAATATCTATTCAAATCTTTTGCCTATTTTTTGATCACATTATTAGATTTTTTCCTGTAGGGTTGTTTGGACTCCTTATATATTCTGGTTATTGACACCTTGTCAGATGGGTAGTTTGCAAATATTTTCTCACATTCTGTGGGTTGTCTCTGTACTTTGTTGATTGTACCCTTTCATGTACAGAAGCTTTTTAAGTTGATGTGATACTATTTATCCAGTTTTACTTTTGTTGTCTGTGCTTGTCGGGTATTGCTGAAGAAATATTAGCCCAGACCAATGTCCTGGAGATTTTCCCCAGTGTTTTCCTGTAGTAGTTTCATAGTTTGAGGTTTCAGATTTCAGTCTTTAATCCATTTTGATTTGTTTTTTGTATATGTCGAGAGATAGGGGTCTAGTTTATTCTTTTGCCTATCAATATTCAGTTTTCCCAGGATCACTTGATGAAGAGGTGTCTTTCCTTCAGTGTATGTTCTTGGCACCTGTGTCAAAAATGAGTTCACTGTAGGTGTATAGGTTTGTTTCTGGGTTCTCTATTTTGTTCCATTGGTCTATGTGTTGGTTTTTATGGCATTTCCGTGCTGTTTTGGTTAGTATAGCTCCGTAGTATAATATGAAGTCAGGTAATGTGATTCCTCCAGTTTTGTTCTTTGTGCTTAGGATAACTTTACCTATTCTGGGTCTTTTGTGATTCCATGTAAATTTTAGGATTATTTTTTCTATTTCTGTGAAGAATGTCACTGGTGTTTTGATGGGGATTGCATTTAATCTGTAGATTGCTTTGGGTCGCCTGGAGATTTTCACAATATTGATTCTTTGAATCCATGAACATGGAGTAATTTTCCAGTTTTTGGTGTTCTTGTCATAAAATGTTCTTTTTCTGTTGTGCCTCTGCCAGGTTTTGGTATCAGGATGATACTGGACTCATAAAATGAGTTAGGGAGATTTCCCTCTTTTTCTGTTGATTGGAATAGTTTCAGAAGGAATGGTACCAGCTCCTCTTTGTATTATCTCTGATAGAAGCTGATTTTCTCTGGTAATATGATTTGGTTTATTGCTTTTTATTTTTTGCATATCCATTGTATGTTTTTTGGTTTGAGGTTACCATAAGGCTTGCAAATACTATCTTATTACCCTTTATTTTAACCTGATGATAACACTATTTGCATAACAACAAGCAAAAGGAAACAATAAAAACTCTATGCCTTAATTTTGTCCCCCTGCTTTTTAACTTTTTTTGTTTCTATTTATATCTTTATTGTATTGACTGTCTTGAAAAGTTATTGTAGTTATTATTTTTGAAAATTTTAGGCCAATATCTCTGATGAAATCAGTGTGAAAATCCTCAATAAAAATGGGCAAACCGAATCCAGCAGCACATCAAAAAGCTTATCCACCATGATCAAGTCTGCTTCATCCCTGGGATGCAAGGCTGGTTCAACATATACAAATCAATAAATGTAATCCATCACATAAACAGAACCAACGACAAAAACCACATGATCATCTCAATAGATGCAGAAAAGGCCTTCGACAAATTCAACAGCCCTTCATGCTAAAAACTCTCAATAAACTAGGCATTGATGGAACGTATCTCAAAATAATAAGAGCTATTTATGGCAAACCCACAGCCAATATCATACTGAATCGGCAAAAGCTGGAAGCATTCCCTTTGAAAACCAGCACAAGACAATGATGCCCTCTCTCACCACTCCTATTCAACATAGTATTGGAGGCTCTGGCCAGGGCAGTCAGGCAAGAGGAAGAAATAAAGGATAGTCAGATAGGAAAAGAGGAAGTCAAATTGTCTTTGCTTGCAGATGACATGATTGCATCATCTCAGCCCCAAATCTCCTTAATCTGATAAGCAACTTCAGCAAAGTCTCAGGATACAAAATCAATGTGCAGAAATCACAAGCATTCCTATACACCAATAACAGACAAACAGAGAGCCAAATCATGAGTGAACTCCAGTTCATAATTGCTACAAAGAGAATAAAATACCTAGGAATCCAACTTACACGGGATGTGAAGGATGTCTTCAAGGAGAACTACAAACCACTGCTCCAGGAAATAAAAGAGGACACAAACAAATGGAAAAACATTCCATGCTCATGGATAGGAAGAATCGATATTGTGAAAATGGCCATACTGCCCAAAGTTATAGATTCAGTGCTATCTCCATCAAGGTACCACTGACTTTCTTCACAGAATTGGAAAAAAACTACTTTAAAGTTCATATGGAACCAAAAAAGAGCCCGCATTGCCACGACAATCCTAAGCAAAAAGAACAAAGCTGGAGGCATCATGCTACCTGACTTCAAACTATACTGCAAGGCTACAGTAACCAAAACATCATGGTACTGGTACCAAAACAGAGATATAGACCAATGGAACAGAACAGAGACCTCAGAAATAACACCACACATCTATAACCATCTGATCTTGGACAAACCTGGCAAAAGCAACGGGGAAAGGATTCCCTATTTAATAAATAGGTGTTGGGTAAACTGGCTAGCCATATGCCGAAAGCTGAAACTGGACTCCTTCCTTACGTTTTATACAAAAATTATCTCAAGATGTATTAAAGACTTAAATGTAAGACCTAATATAAAATCCCTAGAAGAAAACCTAGGCAGTACCATTCAGGACATAGGCATGGGCAAAGATTTCATGACTAAAACATAAAAAGCAATGGCAACAAAAGCCAAAATAGACAAATGGGATCTAATTAAACTAAAGAGTTTTTGCACGGCAAAAGAAACTATCAAAAGAGTGAACAGGCAACCTATGGAATGGGAGAAAATTTTTGCAATCTATCCATCTGACAAAGGGCTAATACCCAGAATCTACCAAGAACTTAAACAAATTTATAAGAAAAAAAAAGAACACCATCAAAAAGTGGGCAAAGGGTATGAACAGACACTTCTCAAGGGAAGACATTTATGCAGCCAACAAACTTCTGAAAAAAAATGCTCATCATCACTGGTCATTTGAGAAATGCAAATTAAAACCACAATGAGATACCGTCTCACGCCAGTTAGAATGTCGATCATTAAAAAGTCAGGAAACAACAGATGCTGGAGAGGATGTGGAGAAATAGGAACACTTTTATGCTGTTGGTGGGAGTGTAAATTAGTTCAACCATTGTGGAAACAGTGTGGTGACTCCTTAAGGATGTAGAACTAGAAATACCATTTGACCTAGCAATCCCATTACTAGGTATATACTCAAAGGGTTATAAATCATTCTACTATAAAGACACATGCACATGTATGTTTATTGCAGCACTATTCACAATAGCAAAGACTTGGAACCAACCCAAATGCCCATCAATGATAGACTGGATAAAGAAAATGTGGCACATATACACCATGCAATACTATGTAGCCATGAAAAAGGATGATTTCATGTCCTTTGCCGGAACATGGATGAAACTGGAAACCATCATTCTCACAAAAGTAACACAGGAAGAGAAAACCAAACACTGCATGTTCTTACTCATTAGTGGGGGTCGAACAATGAGAACACATGGACACAGGGCAGGGAACATCACATACCAGGACCTGTTGTGGGGTGGGGACAGGGGGAGGGATAGCATTAGGAGAAATACCTAATGTAAATGATGAGTGCATGAGTGCAGCAAACAGCCATGGCACATGTATACCTGTGTAACAAACCTGCATGTTGTGCGCATGTACCCCAGACCTTAAAGTACAATAATAAAAAATAAAAAATTTATTTGATATTCTTTTCTTCAAAAGAAAAGAAAAAGAAAAAGGAATTCTGTGCTGATGCATTGTACTTGAATGAAATCAGAGGTGCATTTTGCCAGGTTCCACAGAAATTCAATTTTGCATGTATTGAAGTAATTATGTGTTTTTTGTCTTTAGTTCTGTATATGTGATGAATCAATTTTCTTTTGGAGACAGAGTCTTGCTCTGTCACCCAGCCTGGAATTCAGTGGTGCTATCTGGGATTGCTGCAACCGCCACCTCCCGGGTTTAAGCAATTTTCGTGCTTTAGCTTCCCGAGTAGTTGAAGGTGTGCACCACCACTCCCGGTTAATTTTTTGTATTTTTAGTAGAGATGGGGTTTTGCCATATTGTCCAGGCTAGTCTCAAACTCCTGAGCTCAGGCAATCCTCTTGCCTTGGTCTCCCCAAGTGCTAAGACTACAGGTGTGAGCAACTGCACCTGGCCTCAAATTTCTGATTTGCATATGTTGAACCACCCTTTCATTCCCAGGTGATATACTTTTTGATATACTTTTTGATATGCTGCTGGATTTGATTTGCCTGTATTTTGTTGAGGACTTTTGTGTTGATATTCATAAAGGATATTGGCCTTACATTTTTCATTTTGTCTCTGCCAAGTTTTTGTATCAGAATGACACTGGCCTCATAGAATGAGTTGGGGATGTTAGCTAGTTATTATGCAGACTTGTTTCTGTAGTTGTTTTATAGTGTCACTGGTCTGTGTACTTCAGTGTGTTTTCCTAGTGGCTGGTAACATTGTTTCCTTTCCATATTTAGTGCTTCTTTCAGGAGCTCTTCCAAGGCAGGTTGCATGGTAACCATTTTCCTCGGCTTTTGCTTGTCTCAAAAGAGTCTTATTAGGCCGGGTGCCGTGGCTCACGCCTGTAATCCCAGCACTTTGGGAGGCTAAGGTGGGAGGATCACTTGAGGTCTGGCGTTCAAGATCAGCCTGGCCAACATGGTGAAACCCTGTCCCTACTGAAAATAAAAAAATTAGCTGGGCCTGGTGGCAGGTGCCTGTAATCCCAGCTACTCAGGAGGCTGAGGCAGGAGAATCACTTGAGCCCAGGAGGCAGAGGTTGCAGTGAGCCAAGATGGCGCCACTGCACTCCAGCCTGGGTGACAGAGCGAGACTATCTTAAAAAAAAAAAAAAAAAAATCTTATTTCTCCTTCACTTATGAAGCTTAGTTTGGCTGCATATCAGATTTTGAGTTGGAATTTATTTTCTTTAAGAACATTGAATACTGTTCCCTAATCTGTTCTGGCTTTTGTGGTTTCTGCTGAGATGTCTGCTGTTAGTCTGATGGGCTTCCCTTTGTAGATGACCTGACCTTTTTAGCTGCCTGTAACATTTTTTCTTTCATTTCGACCTTGGAGAATCCTATGATTATGTCTCTTTGGGATGATCTTCTTGTGAAATATCTTACTCGGGTTCTCTGCTAGGCCTCTCTAGCTAGGTTGGGGAAGTTCTCATGGGTGACAGAACTCATTAATGATAAGTTGGGGAATGTTGGCCTCTCTGATTAGGTTGGGGAATTTCTCATGGACGATATTCAGAAATAGGTTTTCCATGTTGGTTGCCATCTCTCCATCTTTTTCAGGTACATTAGTGAGTTGTAGATTTAGTCTCTTTACATAATCCCTTATTTCTCGGAGGTTTTGTTTCTTTCCATTCTTTTTTCTCTATTTTTGTCCGACTGTCTTATTTCTGTCTTATTTCAGAAAGTCAGTCTTCAGGCACTGAGATTCTTTGCTCCACTTGGTCTATTCTGCTATTAATACCTGTGATTGCATTATGAAACTCTTGTATATTTTCAGCTGTATCAGGTTGATTGGTTTCTTTGTGTACTGACTATTTTGTCTGTCAGCTCCTGCATTGTTTTATTATGATTCTTAGCTTCCTTGGATTGGTTTTCAACATACTCTTGCATCTCAATGATCTTCATTCCTACGCATATTCTGAATTCTGTTCTGTCATTTCAGCCATCTCAGCCTAGTTCAGAACCCTTGCTGGAGAGATGGTTTGGTTCTTTGGAAGAAACAAGGCACTCGGGCTTTTTGAGTTGTCGGTGTTCTTTTGCTGGTTCTTTCTCATCTTTGTGGCCTCATGTTCCTTCAGTCTTTGAATTTGCTAACCTTTGGGTAGAGTCTTTTTCTTTTATCTTATTTGATGACCTTGAGGGTTTGATTGTGGTATAAGGTGGAGTCAGCCAACTGGCTTTGTTTCTGGAAGATTTTAAGGTACCACCACTCAGCGCCCAACTCCTCCTGGACTGTGTGCTTCCACTCTGTGGGACTTGTATCAGACCCCAACTTTGTTCTTTGGTACCTCAAGGTTAGGAATCCACTGTTCTAGGGGGCTGAGGTGCTCCTGGACTACTGGTCACTACTCACCAGGTCCTCCAGTACAGGAGCTATGATACAGGACCCCAGGGCATCCAGTGCTGCCCTGCCAGCAGACTCCACCAGACTGCGGCCCTGGGAGTGGCCACAGACCAAGGATGGTCAGGTCAGACTGGCCTTGTTTCATAGGCAAGACAACCCTGCAGAGTTCAGGTCCAACAGTTCCCCTAGGGCTAAAGTCTCTTATGGGAGCAAGTCGAGCCTAGGGTGATGGCCTTCACTGGCCATGCTCTGCTACAGACTCTCCTGCACCAAACCTTCTAGGCTCCACATCAGCTGGTGTGCTGCTCCTACCACTTCTCTAAGCAGCTCTCCTTGTCAACTCAAGTGTCTGTGGTGGTTGAGGGGTCTCCTCCTGCTGGGATTCCGAGACCCTTCAGGAGAGTGGATTGCTCCTTGCCAGTTCAACTTACCCGTTGCCCCCCAGAGTCACTGGGGGCTATGAATGAGTCCTGGTACATGGTAGCCCTGTGCAAAGTTCTCATCTTCCTCCCTCTTCAGCCTGGCTTCTGTGTCTTCCCTCCATCCGGTCTCTGTGCCTTCCCTCTGAAGATCTATTAGGAGTGTACCCATTGTCTTGGTCCCTTCGTGGTAGCTGTTCCACCTGGCTGCATCTAGTCAGCCATTGTGTTGGGAGCCTGTTTTCGTTTCTTTTGGGTCAATACCTAGGAGTTGGATTGCTGGGTCATATGGTAGGTGCATTCTTAACTTCGTAAGAAACTGTCAGACTGCTGTAAGTGATTGTGCCGTATTACATTCCCACCACTAGCCGTGTAGGAGGGTTTCATTTTCTCCACACCCCTGCCAGCACTTATATGGTCAGCCTCTTTATCATCATCCTTTCTAATGGAGGTGTAGTAGTATCTCTTTGTGGTTTTAATTGCATTTCCTTGATGACTGATGATGTTGAACATTTTTTCATGTGCTTTATTGGACTTTAAAAAATCTTCTCTAGAATATCTGTTGAATTTCTTTTGCTCCTTCCTCCTTTTTAAAACTTTTTTTGTTTGGCCGGGCGCGGTGGCTCAAGCCTGTAATCCCAGCACTTTGGGAGGCCGAGACGGGTGGATCACGAGATCAGGAGATCGAGACCATCCTGGTCTACACGGTGAAACCCCGTCTCTACTAAAAAATACAAAAAACTAGCCGGGCGAGATGGCGGGCGCCTGTAGTCCCAGCTACTCGGGAGGCTGAGGCAGGAGAATGGCGTAAACCCGGGAGACGGAGCTTGCAGTGAGCCGAGATCGCGCCACTGCACTCCAGCCTGGGCGACAGAGCGAGACTCCGTCTCAAAAAAAAAAAAAAAAAAAAAAAACCAACTTTTTTTTTTTTTTTTTACAGACCAGAAAGATAAGATTAATAATATATTGAACGTCTTTTTGTATGCATGTTGGCCATTTGTGCGCTTTTTTGGTGAAGCGTCCAAATGTTTTCTCCATTTTTTTTGAAGGACAAGAAATACTCTAAATAAAATTATGACAAAAGACATGAAAACAATGCCTTCATCCCAATTGTTAGTTTATTTTCTAGAATCAAAATGTAGGACTCCAAGTCTGAGGGAGGATTCTTTTCTCTGATATCTGAATTTATTTGGTCAAGCTTTATAATTAAGTCATGTTTATATATTCATTGATAAACTACTTTTGTTGAAAATTTTTAAAAACTTGAGGTTTTCTGGAAAATCAGTGTATTTTTTTATTAATAGGCAAAAAACGTTATTTTTTTTTCTGCTGTGATTATGTTGGGTCTTCCTACAATTATAAAATTTCTCATATGTAAAACTGAAAAGATACGATATATTTCTTATTTTTTAGGAATGCTATTTTTTAAAGAATCTGAGTATATGGATCAATGATCATTTCCCTTCAAAAAAATTAAGTGTTAGTATAATGGTTTGGAGCTTTCCAAGGGACATTTTGTAAATGGATAATTGGATGGTTCTAAAAAGCCTAGGCAAGTAACAGGAACTAGCCTACCTAAATATATAGATTGTTGGGTTAGGTAGAATTCTCTGTTTAGCCTTTTACTTTTCATTTTTACTGTGAAATATAATGTAACTAACAAAAAAATGACTGAAAGTTAAACAGTTCAATGAATCATTCATTAAATTTAATGTATTTTTAACAAGGTAGATTTTAACCACCACTGAGGAACAAAACAGAAAACTGCCTCAGAAGTTCTCAATCCCTGAAAATGATAACCCTTTAAAGCAGCAGTCCCCAACCTTTTTTGGCACCAGGGACTGGTTTCATGGAAAACAGTTTTTCCATGGATGGGGTTGAGAGTGGAGGTGGGTGGGTGTTGTGGGGAGTGGTTTAGGCATGAAACTGTTCCACCTCAGATCATCAGGCTTTAGATTCTCATAAGGAGTGCACAAGTTAGATCCCTTGCATGTGAAGTTCACAATAGGGTTCGTGCTCCTATGTGAATCTAATGCTGCTGATCTGACGGGAGGCAGAGCTCAGGCGGTAATGCTCGCTCACCCACTGTTCACCTCCTGCTATGTGGCCCAGTTCCTAACAGGCCACAGACTGGTACCAGGCAGCCTGGGGGCTGGGGACCCCTGCTTTCATGATAACCACTCCCCTAACTTTCAGAGTAATTACTTTCTTATTTTTCTTGGATAGTATTGTTAGCTAAGTATATATCCCTAAATACTAAATTTAGGTTTTATTTTGCCTGGTTTGAATGTTGCTCTTTACTCTTAAGTTTATTTTCTGGTATACAGAGAAATCTTATGACACTTATATGTTGTAGATGTTTAGAATTTTTTCACCTTATTAGTTTGGGGGAAAAAGATTACTGACTTCTGTTGCCAGATATTTTTAGTCAGACAAATTATAATAAAGTCAAACATGAAATAAGTATTTTCGTGGAGAAGCCAAATTGTCCTTCTCATTTAGAGACTCACTATTAGAATAATCAATAAAATTACCAATTATTTGTTGTTTTCCAACGTAAATTCTTATTTGGTCTGAGTGAATAGAAAAATGACTTTTTCCCAACATTGAATAGTCTCATATTTGAAATTATTAAAATTACCATGGAGATAATAATTTCCCCCCAAATTTAGCAAATACCTAAGTCATATAGTTTTTCCATTAGACTTAATTACATTTTATCCTTAAAATAAATTTCCTTAAAGTTCTGTTTGCATTTCTATTTGGTCATTTAGAATTTTGAAATGTACAGTTGTAAAACTTATAAATAATAGACTGATAGTCTTTAAACATTTTGGCACGTTTGCCGTCTCTCGGTCTCTTTTTATGCATGTATATAGATGGGCATCACATATGTACGTGTATACATACACGTATACATACATTTTTGGGGGAACCATTTGAGAGTAAGTTGCAGGCGTCATGGTATTTTATCTTCAGATACTTCAGCTTGGTTTTCCTAAGAACAATGACATTCTCTTACATAACAATTATAATATACTATCAAGAAAATTAACAGTAATTTCATATCATCATCTGCTATAAAGTCTGCAATCAGAATTTCCTGAGTGTTCCCAAAATGTCTTTTATTTATTTACTTTTAAATCTATTTGGCGAAAACCGCAGTTACTTTTGTACCTACCTAATAGAATCAAAATCAGGTTCCTGCGTTGTATTTGGTTATTATACCCCATTAGTCTCTTAATCTAGAAGAGTTCTCACCTGCTCTGCCCTTTTCCTTTTAACCATGACATTGAGTTTTGAGGAGTCGAGACCAGTTGTTCTGTAGAATGCCTCACAGTCTATATTTTTATTATTTTTCTGGGCTTACCCTTATGATTAGGGCCAGGTTACATTTTTGGCAGGAATATTTCATACCTGATGTCATGTACTTCTTATTGCACATATCAGGGGATACATAATTTCTGGTTGTTTCACTCTTAGTAGTCCTATGTTTGATCACTTGCATAAGATGGTGCCTGCCAGATCTGTTCATTGTAAAGACACCTTTTCCTCTTTGCAATTAATAATCATCTGTGAACTCAATTATCTGTTTGCAGAAAAAAAGGATATTTGTGGCATTATAAATGTGTTAATCTCACAGGGATGTCTTAACTGTAAGACAGCCTTACTGTGTTTCTTTAGTAAGCTTGTGTTCCCCCTCTCTACAATGATTATTTGAAAACTTTTTTCAAACCTACGTTCCTTTATCTTTCCTATCACTTTTAAGAGGTCTTGGTTCCTTCTCCTTCTTGGAAGGGTGAAAGGAATGCCTCTTCTCCTATCATAAACCAGTGTAGTGTGAAGCAGTTAAGAGGGCTGGCAAGAAGTTTGAGAGTGTATGGTTCTGGATCCCATTTTCAATACTCACTTGTTTTACTTAGATATTAATCAGTCTATCTTGGTCTCCTCAACTGCATGAGAAGAATAATTTTTAAGCCCCTCATGGAGTGGTTGTGAGGATTAAATGAAATAAATTATTGTAAAATGCGTAGCACAGTGCCTGGTATATAGTACATGTTCAATAAATATTAGCACTTATGCAATTTCTTAGGAAACTTACTGTGTTAATTATCCTGCCTTCTGTGTCTTCAACCCTTACGTGCTTCCCATAAGCATTTAAACTTACGCAAATATTTCCTATCTTAAACTAGCTAATCAACCAATAACTGACTAAAAACCCTTTCCTGCTTCTCACGTCTATTTTCAGGTCTTGTCTTATTTTCCACTTTCACAACCATATTTCTCCTTTGCTCCTTTCCCTTTACTGATCCCGCTGTATTCTGGTTTCTGCTCCCACCATTCTACTAAATTACCTCTGATAAAGTCATCATTATCTCCGTAAATTAATTTTTATTACCTATTATTCCTAGTACTTCCATTTTATTCTTCATAAACATCAAAATGGTCTTTTAAAAATGTAGTTCTGATCTCACTGTTTCCTAATTAAGACTAGTTAATTTCTGTTGCTGTTGACATAAAGTCTCAGATCCTTAATATAGTTTGCTAAGTCCTGCCTAACTGCCCATTCTTAGACACATTACCTCTTTATTCTGAATACATGAGTCAGGTAAGTCCTTTAATTTCTTTGAAGAAGCTTTACTTATTTTCATTTTGTCCTGTTTTTTGGACCTTTCTCCGTTTTTTACTTGTTTCTTTTGGATAGTGCCTGTCCTTCTTTGAGACTTCAGCTTTAAGGTCATATTCTCAGAAACTTGTCTCAAAAGAAATGCAACATCTGTATTTCTTCTTCATAGCACATATTATAATTCTAATTAAATAATGAATTGGTTTATTCTTCTCTGTAATGCACACCCCATGAAGGCAAAAACTCAACTATTTTGTTTGTAGCAGAAACTCCAGATTATACTAGCATAGTTGTTTTGCTGGAAGATGTTCAGTAAGTGCTTGTAGAATGAATTATTATTGATCCATAGAGATGTCACTCATTTATTTTAAAATAATTTTTAAACTAATAGCTTAACTTTTATTTATTTATTTATTTTTTATTTATTTTTATTTTTTTATTTTTATTTTTATTTTATTATACTTTAAGTTCTAGGGTACATGTGCACAACGTGCAGGTTTGTTACACATGTATACATGTGCCATGTTGGTGTTTTTTCTTTCGTTCTTTCTTTTTTTTTTTTTTTTGTGCAACATGTTGGGAGTTTTCAGTATGTTCTGTGGAAGTACCCGGGAGACTTTACCCTCTTCCTGCTAGATGGTCTGTGGATATACACTCAAGTGGCTGCTGAAAACAAGTGTTTTTTGTTTTTGAGAGTTCCTGTTTTATCTTGAAAATACATGAACATATTGCTATTTCTTAATATTATTGTGTTCATTAAGCAACAAACAAAAAGTGCTAAAACTGTTTCATAGGTAGTAAAATAGACACTCTTCTGATTAAACATTTCACAGTACTTTCAGCCATTCCTCACTTGACATTGTTTTAAGTGCACTTGTAGCCTGTTCGCACCACTGCAGAAACTATGTTCCATAGTTTTTGGAATTCCAGAACTAAACATAGTTATTCAAGTATTCAGCATAAAAATGTATTGAATGAGAAGATGGGTAAAACATGATGAGCAAAACTGTTGCTGGAACTGCTTGCATTTATCAGTTTTTTTTTTTTTTGAAATTGATATAGGTACAGTAAGGTAAATGTTATAAGTTGACCTATTTTAGAAATAAGGTAAAATTAAATCTGTATCTTAAGACTCTATAAGCTTAAGAATGTAAATGATGCAGTAGTGCACCCTTAGTTTTAATAATGTTTTCTGAATCAACAAATGCTAAAACAAAAACACATTTTTAAAGCAAACAGCGGTTACATCTGTGATGAGATCTGCAAATGAACACTGTCCTTCCACTAACATTGTTAATAAACATGAATGCATTGCCAGGACTCTAGCAGATGTGCATGTGTAATGATGGTTGTAGTATACTTGACAGAATTCTGAAGAAAATCTCAGCGTAAGTGAAATAGACTTTACTTTTTAAGGTATCTTTCATAATAGTTGGGCATTTTTTCTTTTTTCTTAGGGTATTTACTACAGTTGCTTGAAGAACTGAAATTTAGAATTTCTGGAGATATTAGTTTGTGATGAATTCATGTATTCTACAATGTGTAGTACCATATATACTAATTATTTATGTGTATAACAGGCAACTCAAAGTTATGGTGACGAATGTCCTATGGACGGATTTAGGACGAAAATTCAGAAAGACCCTACCTAGAAACGATGCTAATTTATGTGATGCCAACAAGGTGCAATCAGACTCATTGCCTTCGACATCTGTTGACAGCCTAGAGACATGTCAAAAATTAGAACCTCTTCACCAAAGCCTTATTTTATCTGAAAGGTATGTTGTTCAGTATTGATTTTGTTCAACTTACCACATTTGAAATAATATGAATCCCGTACTCCTAACGATAAAATTGTTGAAATGACCTCAAAGAAGATTTGCATATATAGGCATACCACACTCTAAAGCAAATCTTAAAGCTGACTATCTTAATTTACAAAGTTAGCTGATGTTTCTGTACTTCATTAAGCAGATTGACGTGGAATTATATTTAAAAACAAGTATCAATAGTACATTTAACTTATTTTATTATAATTTGATTTATGTACACATCTTTTTAGGGATTATTTTATGATTAAAATGAAGACACATATATATACATGTGTGTGTATATGTATTATATGCATATAAATGTGTGTGTATATATATGCATTTATATTTTCTTCATCTTTAACATCCTTTCAAAATTTTATCTAATCTAGATCCTAACCACTTTTGACTTTTGTGAGCTTGTTTTTTAAAAAGGAGATGATGTTAAAATATTGCCTCTGGATTTTTAATAGTAAATATTCAGTTTAATTTTGTAAAGTAACAAAACTAATTTTGTTTTGTATTTTTTGAAAGAATTACATGGGAATTTGGGGCTGAAAACTAGGAATTAGCTGTAGGAATCTATAACAATATCTTTTATATATTACTATTTACAGTTTCAGCCATTAAATGAATGTTTTGGGGGGGAAGGTACTTTATTTTCAGTTAGAATAACCTACAATTAGCTACACAGTACTTTGGTTATATGGTCTGTAATCTGAATGACAGTATGTAAGTGCTTGAAGCCAAGACCCAGATAAAAACTGCTAACTTTCAACATAGTTATTTTTAAAATAAAGGTAGAATTCTTGTCAAAACATCTGAACATATTATACATTAATTTGTAAGGAGGATACTTCTTTAAAAAAGGCAAAAATCATAAAAAGCTAAGTTTAATGAAGAAATTTCTTGTATACCTGATATACATTTAATTTTCTAAAACACTGTAAATCTTAGAGTCAGACAGGTTAGCATCAGTAATGTATGAAGCAGCTTGCTCTCATTCTATATTCTAGCAGATTTCCTCCCCAGTACAGGTTAACTAATCTCTTACTGTACTGACAGGTGTAAATAAAGGGGCTGCTTAAAGCAATGACCTTCTAATATCTTTTACTCTTTTGAAAGGAAGTTTTAAACTCTCTTCAAATGACAACAAACTCATGAATGTCCTCATCCTGTGTCTATCCTTTTTCCAATCAGAACAGTGTGGTGGTCCATTCTCTCAGAATAATAGTTTTACCACTAGGAATTTTTAGCATATAGATTATGTGTTCATGAAATTTAAATATAATGTGAAGTAAAGAGTCCAGTAAGATTCTAATTTGTTTTTTGCTGTGTTTTTAAATATTTGTTGTTTTTTGTTCAGTTAGTGGGTGAACTACCAGCTAGTCCAGACCTCTTTCCTCAGCTCCAGGTGTCCTAAACTCAATTTGTTGTAAAGTGAGAACCTCATCTTTTTTTTTTTTTTCTGACTTAAAAAAAAAAAAAAATATATATATATATTTATTATACGTTAAGTTCTAGGGTACATGTGCACAACGTGCAGGTTTGTTACATATGTATACATGTGCCATGTTGGTGTGCTGCACCCATTAACTCGTCATTTACATTAGGTATATCTCCTAATGCTATCCCTCCCCCCTCCCCCCTCCCCACAATAGGCCCTGGTGTGTGATGCTCCCCTTCCTATGTCCAAGTGATCTCATTAGAACCTCATCTTTTCTCAAACTTGTACCTGTTTTTGTATTCCCCCCCATCTGAGTGATTGACACCACTTACAAATTTTAACTTGGGAATTGTCTTTGACTCCTCTTTTTTCCTTATCCTTATATCCAGTCATTTAACATAAATATATATATATATATGGGGGGTGGGGGCAGAAAATTAAACCTTATTTATTTTTAAAACCAAACCACTAGGAAAATATATCACAGCCTGGAAACAGTAAATGGACAGGCTATATTATCATTTCAAGTAATAAGTTGGTGAAAATACAATGAGGTTGATACCAAAACAGTAAGGTGCCATGCTGGGGCAGGAACACTGTGTTGCAACAGTCCCAGGCAGAAATGGCATTTGGTAATGGGGGCTGCCTCTCCTTTGCTTTAAAGGAGTCAGCTCATCCTAGCCCAAGTTGCTTACTTTTTCTTCCTTGAATTTCCTGTTGCCAGGGGTTTGTCTCAGTTGGGCTCTGTTAATTCAGGAGGCTAAGTACACAATGCTGGGTTTAGGCTTTCATTCTATCTGTTCTATAAAATCCAGGTTTTTCCAAATCCAGTACTTCATAACTCTTTTATAATCAAGTAGGCAACTGCTCCTCTTTTACTGTTCATTCCTAGATACCAATATATATCACAGTCAAAACCCCTTTCTCTTCCAAGGGGAAAGTGTTACTGCAAGATTGTCCTTTCATTTTGCTACACACAGCCTCAGGGTCCATCAGCCAGTAATTATGCTTCCCAATAATTAGTGTGTTGTCACCTCTCATGTTTTTGCACGGTCTCCAGGCTGAAAGATGCAGTATGTAATAATTTTAAGAAATGTACATCCACATCTTGATGCGCAGAAATGGGGATCCATAAGGAACCTTTCAAAGTTCTTATCCAAACTAGTCTCCCTACCAATTCCACATCTTAAAATCAACTTGTATGCCCTTGTATAAATTAAACAAAACCAAGAAAACAAAGACCCAGAAAACTTTTTTCCCTTCTAAGTTAGTGACCTCATGGATTTTGTTTCACAGCTTACGGAAAATGGTGTGGTGACACTTCTGGTAAACAGGATGTTGGCAACAAAGAGAAAATATCTCTCCTCAAACTCCACCAACTCTAACCTGCCAGCCTGTTGGTATCTGTGTAGTAAGAAGAGTCTGGTGCCTTGGAGGACTCTGGCTTGTTACAGGGAAGATCCTTACTGCCAGGACAAGCGCTGGCCACAGGAAATATAAGCTCTAAAACTCTCCTGTAGTATCTCTGACCCAATTTTGCACCACTTTTTTCCATTTCATTTTTTAGGACTGAAACATAAAAGAACCAGTGTCTGGAGGCAAGTGACATATGCCTTACACTTGTGGCCATCCTTACTTTCTTCATTCATAAACTTTGCTTAAAAGACTAAAGTTCCCAATTCCTTATAAAAAATATGTTCTTGCCCTCAGCCCCGATGGCTACTGGCAAAGATTTTTGTTTCCCAATGGCTAAGAGAGCTTCCTTCATCTTCTTGGTCGTAGTTGGGATGAGGTGCATGTGGTCATCCACACACTTGGTCACACAACCGTCTAGCTGCTGCTTCACCTGAAGCTCCTTACTCCCAGCATCTATTAAATCTTTGGCTTTGTTATTGCATTGCATGGTGCACCAGGCCAGGCGGTCCTTGAACTTTTCCAACTCACTGATGACCAAAGCCTGGGCTTGAGCCAGAGGCACATGGCAGCGCTTGATGGACTGGTGCACCTGCTGCAGGGAGGCCTGTCTGTCTTCACAACAGCTGGTGCTGCACCGGAACATGAGACCCTGCATTTTCTGAATGTTCTCTTTCTCCAGACTCTTCACCATGGAGTCTACCACCTCTTGCACCTGCAGCTGCTGTAGCTCTGCCATGGTGACCCTGCGCTGCCCTGTGCTGTGCCACCATATATAGTTATTTTTAACCCCTAAATCTGTCTTTTAAAGGATCTCTTCTCCATCTTTATTGCCAGCGCATCAGTTCAAGCCCTAATAACTTCGTGCCTTTTATTACTATGGTAGTAACTTGATTAGGTTTCCTTTACATAGCCTTTTTCTTCTTGTTTTATTCTTTATATTGTTGTCAAAATATTTATTCTAAAAGGTAGATCTTGCTTGCCACTTACTAGTTTAACATCTTTCAATGGCTCCACATAATCTTCTGGATAAAGTTCAAACTTCTTAGTTTGGCACACAAGGACGTTAATGATCTCACCTTTGCTTATCTCTAACTTTGTGTCTGTCTAGTCCTCCATATTCACAATGTACTTCAGATTTAGGAAACTATTTTCAGCTTACTGAATGTGTATACTGTTGTATACATCCTGTTTGTTTTCTTGTCTTGGAAACTGTCCTCCTTTTTTTTTTTTTTTTTAAGGAAGCCTTCCTTGATTCCACCCTCCAAATCTATATATGATCCCTTTCTTTGTCTTGCTAAACAGCTTGTTAGTATATCTTAACATTTATCACACTCTATTGTGATTTTTAGTTTCTCTTCCTCCCTGCAGCAAACTTCCTGAGGATAGGAACTATATTTTATTTCTTATTTTTTCTTTATTCCTAGTATAGTACTGGACTCTTATCAAATGCTCAGTAAATGTTTGCTGGATAAAAGAAGGAGATTGCTTCTCACCAGAGTTGCATCTCTAGACACTCTGTCTAACGTATATTTTCCCTGTAAGGACCAATTATATATTCAGTAATTTTGGTGACAACCAGGAAAAGAGATATTAGAAACGTCAGATAAGGAAACTGGAGAACTCTTTTGTGTATGGCTTTGGATAGATATTTTCTACCTGAGACTTGCTATATATAATAGGAGACTTCTGCTTTCTTCAGTCTTTGCTTAACTTTGATATGAGGCTTCTTGTTTTATTTTCATTTCTACTCAGGACTTAAAATTTTAGAAAGATAAGAGGGAGAAACATTTATTTCTGCATTTTAATTTTATCCTAAAGTGTAATCATTGAGTAAACCAAAATTACTCATTCAGTTCCAGAAACTCATTCAGTTCCAGGTATTTTGTTGGACATTTTATTTGCATTCTGGAATCTAAAGAAGTAAAGTAAGTATCTTGCCTTTTATGTGAGGGCAGTTTGGCTTTTTGATTTCAGGATAAAATTGAGAAGAAAAATGGAATAGACAGTTCTAATCAATTTTGTAAGTAATGGAGAAAAGGGTTTTAGAAATATCAAAAGAGTTTTAAAAATATCAAACTAGCAGTATGTGGAATGCACATTTATTTTTAAAAAATATGTAAACTGCATTTTAGTGTTAGTTTTATCTCCATGTATGTATGGTTCATATCTATTTTCCTGGGAGAAAATTCCAGACATCTATAAGTCTTTGTCAATAGGAAGGAAATAATCTAGTGGGACACATATACAAGGCTTTTGAGAAAATAAACTTTCTTCTGCTTTCCTCAGTTTGTACCAGAGATTGTTAGAGAAATATATTCCATTAAGAAGAGCTAGCTGCTGGTACTTGGAATTTCTGTAAATATATTTTTTATCTTTGTCTTAAATTTATATGCATTTGAAGTTTTAAAAAAATTACGTATTCCAGGTATGTGATGGTAAAACTATTTGGATATTGCAATGTTCCTATCATTTTAAGATTTTTTAAGCCAGTAGTCTACTTGAGTGGTGATAATTATTCACTTAAAATTTAACTTAATAAAAGAACAAATTTAGAAACTAATCTGTGAATCTCTTTAATAAAGTTACTCAAAGATTAAATTTTTTCTACATACCTTTAAGATGCTGATTTAGAAGGTATATTTTAAATTATATCATCTGGGACAAGCATAGAGTTACGAGAATCCTCTTAAAATGCCACATAACACAATTTTAGAAAGGCATTCATTGCAGCAAAATGAAAACTAAATTAGTATTGTAATTTTTGGCTCATTATAGATTTATTAGTAGATATAATTATGTTATCTTTCAGCAAGGACTTCATTTCTCTAAAAATTTGCTCTATAGATGAAGTTGTATGTTAATAGCTCTTTCGAGTTCTTTAGAGTTTTCCCTCCATTATTAAGTTTTTTGAATATGACAGTTACCTTGTTATTTAAACAAGGAAGGAAACTGTAGTTTGCAATTGAGAAAACTTAAGAGTCAGAGAGAATAACCATGCAGAGACACAGTCAGAAAATGGTACTACTTCTCAGGCCAGTATACTTTCTGCTACGTCTCACTGCATTTCAAAGTTCATTTCTGCTTTGTTTTAGTATATTTATGATATTTTGAAGTGGGATTTCATAATATTAGTAAATAAAATTAAATAAACTCTACCTTACATACTGATACTGTTTACATACTTAGGAAAAAATTGGGTAAATATGTGAAATGACAACTTTTAGTTCTTCCTTCCAGATTGAGAGAGTATGAAAGATGAAGTATACGTATACCTTTGTATACTTCAATTCCTTGCAAAAATTCAGAACTTCTGAAATGCTGACTAGCCCTGGAATGTCCTTGACTGTGCTAATTTATAAACCTGTACTGCAAAAGACAGCTTAGGTATTGTTAATTTAGTTCTCAGTTTATAGATTTGTGTTCTTTAAGGCTATCACACAAAATTCCTTGTTTCCTCAAGGTACCCAAACTGGACAAGTTTTCAATAGTCGATGAAAAGTGTGTGGGCTGTGGCTGTGTGCTATGAAGAGCTGTGTGTACTGTAGTCATTGCTAACTGTTTATATACTTTAATTATATATTAAAAATTGCAAACATCTAGTAAGATTTTTTATCAGGATTGCAGAGCATAGTAAATTATAAGTATTATTTGAAAGGGTAGTTTATAGCTTTGAGCAAGACTACAATAATATGAAAATTATTACAGAAATATGAAAATTAAGTGATATTCCGTTTATTGTGTATTACTATGTGCCAGGAATTATGCTAACTGCTTTCCATCTATTATCTCATTTAATCTTAACAACTTTGTAAGGGAGATATTATTCTTCCCATTTTAGAGATCAGAAGATCAATGTGTAGAGGTAGAAATTATGGTAATTAACTTGCTCAAGGATTTATAGTTATAAGGTGGTAAAATAAGAATCCAGACCTATGTTGATCTAACTTCAAAGTCCTTGCTGTTAATTCCTGTGCCATACTGCTTCTCTTTGCATTTTCACCCTTCTGAAGTTTAATTTTTTTTCATCAGTAAAGTAGGAATTGGACTTTGCTACAGATACCATATCTAATTCATATTTTATTTTATTTTATTAAATAATAAAATAACCTATACCACAGTTTCTTTATCCACTTGTTGATGGATGGGCATTTGGGTTGGTTCCATGTTTTTGCAGTTGTGAATTGTGCTGCTATAAACACATGTGTGCAAGTAGCTTTTTCATATAATGACTTCCTTTCCTCTGGGTAGATACCCAGGAATGGGATTGCTGGATCAAATGGTAGTTCTACTTTTAGTTCTTTAAGGAATCTCCACACTGTTTTCCACAGTGGTTGTCCTAATTTACATTCCCACAAGCAGTGTGGAAAAGTTCCCTTTTCATCACATCCATGACAACATCTACTATTTTTTGATTTTTTGATTATGGCCAT
This sequence comes from Trachypithecus francoisi, assembly GCF_009764315.1. NCBI lineage: Eukaryota > Metazoa > Chordata > Mammalia > Primates > Cercopithecidae > Trachypithecus > Trachypithecus francoisi. The sequence goes on from NW_022681453.1 coordinate 87,795,583, forward strand.
TCTAGCAGGAGTAAGGTGGTACCGCATTGTAGTTTTGATTTGCATTTCCCTGATCATTTGTGATGTTGAGCACTTTTTCATATTTTTTTGGGCCATTTGTGTATCTTCTTTGAGAATTGTCTATCCATGTCCTTAGCCCACTTTTTGATGAGATTGTTTTTTTTTTTCTTGTTGATTTGTTTGCATTCGTTATAGATTCTGGATATTAGTCCTTTGTCAGATGTATACATTGTGAAGATTTTTTTCCCACTCTGTGGGTTATCTGTTTACTCTGCTGACTGTTCCTTTTGGTATGCAGAAGCACGTTAGTTCAATTAAGTCCCAGCAGTTTATCTTTGTTTTTATTGCATTTGTTTTGGGTTCTTGGTCATAAAATCCTTGCCTAAGCCAATGTCTAGAAGGGTTTTTCCAATGTCATCTTCTAGAATTTTTATAGATTCAGATCTTAGGTTTAAGTCCTTAATCCATCTTGAGTTGATTTTTGTGTAAGGTGAGAGATGAGGCTCCAGTTTCATTCTCCTACATGTGGCTAGCCAATTATCCCAGCACCATTTGTTGAAAAGGGTTTCCTTTCCTCACTTCATAGTTTTGTTTGCTTTGTCGAAGATCAGTTGGCTGTAAGTATTTGTGATTATTTTATTTCTGGGTTCTCTATTCTCTTCCATTGGTCTGGGTGTTTATTTTTATATCAGTACCATGCTGTTCTGGTGACTATGGCCTCATAGTACGCGATCAGGTAATGTGATGCCTGTAGATTTGTTCTCTTTGCTTAGTCTTGCTTTGGGTATACAGGCACTTTTTTGGTTTCATATGAATTTTATAATTTTTTTTTTCTAATTCTGTGAAGAATGATGGTGCTATTTTGATGGGAATTGCATTGAATTTGTAGATTGCTTTTAGCAATATGGTCATTTTCACAATATTGATTCTACCCATCCATGATTATGGGTTGTGTTTCCATTTGTTTATGTTGTCTATGATTTCTTTCAGCAGTGTTTTGTAGTTTTCCTTGTAGAGGTCTTTTGACTCCTTAGTTAGATATATTCCTAAGTATTTTATTTTTAATTTTTGGCAGCTTTTGTAAAAGGGGTTGAGTTTTGGATTTGATTCTCTGCTTGGTTGCTGTTGGTGTATAGAAGAGCTGCTGATTTGTGTACATTAATCTCATATGCAGAAACTTTGCTGAATTCTTTTATCAGTTCTAGGAGCTTTCTGGAAGAATCTTTAGGGTTTTCAAGATAAATGATCATAGTGTCAGCAAATAGGGATAGTTTGACTTCCTCTTTATCGATTTGGATGCCCTTTATTTTTTCTCTTGTGTGATTGTTCTGGCCTGGACTTCCAGTACTGTGTTGAAGGGGAGTGGTGAGAGTGGGCATCCTTGTCTTGTTCCAGTTCTCAGAGGGAATGCTTTCAACTTTTCCCCATTCAGTATTGTGTTGGCTGTGGGTTTGTCATAGATGGCTTTTATTATATTGAGGTATATCCCTTGTATACCAATTTTGCTGAGAGTTTTAATCATAAAGAGATGCTGGATTTTGTTGAATGCTTTTTCTGCATCTATTGAGGTGATCATGGGATTTTTGTTTTTAATTCTGTTTATGTGGTGTGTCGCATTTATTGACTTGCGTGTGTTAAACCATCCCCGCATTCCTAATATGAAACCTGTTATCATGGTGGATTATCTTTTTGACATGTTGTTGGATTCAGATAGCTCATATTTTGTTAAGGACTTTTGCGTCTGTATTCATCAGGGGTATTGGTCTGTAGTTTTCTTTTTTTTATGTCCTTTCTTGATTTTGGTATGAGGGTGATACTGTCTTCATGGAGTGATTTAGGGAAGGTTCCCTCTTTCTCTATCTTGTGGAATATTGTCAGTAGGATTGGTACCAATTCTTTGAATGTCTGGTAGAATTCTACTGTGAATCCGTCTGGTCCTGGACTTTTTTTTGTTGTTGGTAATGTTTAAATTACCATTTCAGTTCTTGCTGCTTGTTACTGGTCTGTTCAGGGTACCTAATTCTTCCTATTTTAAGCTAGGAGGGTTCTATCATTCCAGGAATTTATTCTTCTAGGTTTTCTAGTTTATGAGTATAAAGGTGTTTATAGTAGCCTTGAATGATCTTTTGTATTTCTGTGTTGTCAGTTGTAATATCTCCCGTTTTGTTTCTTATCGAGCTTATTTGGATTTTCTCTCTTTTCTTGGTTAATATTGCTAATGGTCTATCAATTTTATTTCTCTTTTCAAAAAACCAGCTTTTTGTTTTATTTATCTTTTTTTTTTTTAATTTCATTTAGTTCTGCTCTGATCTTGGTTATTTCTTTTGTTCTGCTGGGTTTGGGTTTGATTTGTTCTTGTTTCTCTAGTTCTTTGAGGTGTGACCTTAGATTGCCTGTTTGTCCTCTTTCAGACTTTCTGATGTAGGCATTTAAGGCTATGAACTTCCCTCTTAGCATCGCCTTTGCTGTGTCCCAGAGATTTTGATAGGTTGAACTGAACAACACTATTGTTCAGTTGGAAAAGCTTTTAAATTTCCATCTTGATTTCGTTTTTGACCCAATGATCACCAGGAGCAGGTTATTTAATTTCCATGCGTTTGCATGGTTTTGAAGGTTCTTTTTGGAGTTGATTTCCAGTTTTATTCCACTGTGGTCTGAGAGAGTGCTTGGTATAATTTCAATTTTCTCAAATTTATAGAGGCTTGTTATCTTGGAGAAAGTTCCATATGCTGTTGAATAGAATGTATATTCTGTGGTTGTTGGATGGAATGCTCTGTGTATATCTGCTAAGTCCATTTGTTCGGGGGTATAGTTTAAATCCACTGTTTCTTTGTTGACTTTCTGTCTTGATGACCTGTCTAGTGCTGTGAGTGGAGTATTGAAGTCCCCTACTATTATTGTGTTGCTGTCTATCTCATTTCTTAGGTCTATTAGTAGTTGTTTTATAAATTTGGGAGCTCCAGTGTTAGATGCATATATGTTTATATTTTCCTGTTGGACTAGTCCTTTTATCCTTATATAATGTCCCTCTTTGTCTTTTCTAACTGCTGTTTCTTTAAAGTTTGTTTTGTCTGATATAAGAATAGCTACTCCTGCTTGCCTTTGCTGTCCATTTCCCTGAAATGTCTTTTCCACCCCTTTACCTTAAGTTTGTGCAAGTCCTTATGTGTTAGGTGAGTGTCTTGAAGGCAGCAGATAGTGGCTGGTGAATTCTTAATCATTCTGCAATTCTGTATCTTTTAAGTGGAGCATTTAGGCCATTTACATTCAGTGTTAGTATTGAGATGTGAGGTACTATTCCATTTATTGTGCTATTTGTTGCCTGTATACCTGGTTTTTTGTTTTTGTTTTTTAAATTGTATTTGTATTTTATAGGTCCTGTGAGATTTATGTTTTAAAGAGGTTCTGTTCTGATGTGTTTCCAGGCTTTATTTTAAGGTTTAGAGCTTCTTTTAGCAGTTCTTGTAGTGCTTGGTAGTGGTGAGTTCTCTTAGCATTTGTTCGTCTGAGAAAGACTGTCTTTCCTTTGTATATGAAACTTAGTTTCACTTGATACAAAATTCTTGACTGATAGTTTTTTTGTTTGAGGAGGGTGAAGATAGGGCTTCAGTCCCTTCTAGCTTATAGGGTTTTTGCTGAGAAATCTGCTGTTAATCTGAGAGTTTTTCTTTATAGGTTACCTGGTGCTTTTGTCTCACAGCTCTTAAGATTCTTTCCTTCATATTAACTTTAGATAACCTGATGACATTGTGACTAGGTGATGATCTTTTTGTGATGAATTTTCCAGATGTTCTTTGAGTTTCTTATATTTGGATGTTTAGGTCTTCAGCAAGGCCGGGGAAGCTTTCCTTAGTTATTCCCCAAAATATGTTTTCCAAGCTTTTAGATTTCTCTTTTTCCTCAGGAACACCTATTATTGTTAGATTTGGTCATTTAACATAATCCCAGACTTCTTGGAGGCTTTGTTCATATTTTCTTATTCTTTTGTCTTTGTCTTTGTTGGATTGGGTTAATTTGAAGACCTGTTTTCAAGCTCTGAATTTCTTTCTTCCACTTGTTCAATGCTATTGCTGAGACTTTCCAGAGCATTTTGCATTTCTATAAGTGTGTCCATTGTTTCCTGAAGTTTGAATTGTTTTTTATTTACGCTATTTCCCCGAATATTTCTCCCTTCATCTCTTGTATCATTTTTTGGACTTCCTTACACTGGGCTTCACCTTTCTTTGGTGCCTCCCTGATTAGCTTAATAACTAACCTCCTGAATTCTTTTTCAGGTAAATCAGGGTTTTCTTCTTGGTTTGGGTCCATTGCTGGTGAGCTAATACGATTTTTTGGAGGTGTTAAAGAACCTTATTTTGTCATATTACGAGAGTTGGTTTTTTGATTCCTTGTCCTTTGAGTAGGCTCTGTCAGAGGGAAGGTCTAGGGCTGAAGGCTGTTGTTCAGATTCCTTTGTCCCATAGGGTGTTCCCTTGATATAGTACTCTCCCCCTTTTCCTATGGATGTGGCTTCCTGAGAGCAGAGCTGTAGTGATTGTTATCTTTCTTCTGGATGTAGCCACCCAGCTATTCTACCAGGCTCTGGGCTGGTACTGGTGGTTGTCTGCACAGAGTCTTGTGACCTGAACCATCTATGGGCTTCTCAGTCATGGATACCAGCACAGTATTTGGAGTGTCTGGGTCCTGCCGGTGCACTCTGCTTCCTTCGTAAGGTGTATGGGTCCTCTCAGGCTTCCTGATTTATTCCTGCAGTTGTTCTGGAGCAAAAATTCACAATGCGAGCTTCCACATGCTGCTCTGTCTGTCCGAGTCAGAGCTGCAATCTAGTCTGCCTCCCATCCACCATTATCCCCTTTTGTTCCCAGTTCTGGAGGCAAGAAATCCAATCAAGGTGTTTTAAGGGCTGTGAGAGAAGGGCATGTGCCAGGCCTCTGTCTTTGACTTGTAGATGTCTGTCTTCTCCCTGTGTCTCTTCACATTGTTTTCTCACTGTGCGTCTCATTGTGGTTTTTATTTGTATTTCTCTAATGGTCAGTGATATTGTGCTTTTAAAATATGATTATTGTCTGCATGTATCTTCTTTGGAAAGGTGTCTGTTCATGTCCTTTGCCCACATTATAATGGGGTTGTTTGCTTTTTTTCATGTTAATTTGTTTAAGTTCCTTGTAAACTCTGGAAATTAGACATTTGTTAGATGGATAGATTGCAAAAACTTTCTCCCATTCTGTAGGGTGTCTGTTCACTCTAATGATAGTTTCTTTTGCTGTGCAGAAGCTGTTTAGTTTAATTAGATCCCATTTGTCAAGTTTTGCTTTTGTTGCAATTGCTTTTGGCATTTTTGTCGTGAAATCTTTGCCCGTGCCTGCCTATGTCCTGAATGGTATTGCCTAGATTTTCTTCTAGGTTTTCTATAGTTTTAGGTTTTACATTTAAGTCTTTAATCCATTTTGAGCTAATTTTTATATATAGTGTAACAATCGGGTTCAATTTCAATTTTTTGCATATGGCTAGTTGTTTTCCCAGCACCATTATTAAATATGGAACCCTTTGTCCATTGCTTGTTTTTGTCAGGTTTGTCAAAGATCACAGAATTATAGGTGTACGGTCTTATTTCTGGGCTCTTTATTATTTTCCATTAGTCTGTGTGTTTATTTTTGTACCAGTACCTTGGTGTTTTGGTTACTATAGCCCTATAATATGGTTTGAAGGGAGATAAGGTGATTCTTGCAGTTTTTTTCTTTTTGCTTAGTATTGTCTTGGTTATACGGGGTTCTTTTTCATTCCATATGAATTTTAAAGTAGTTTTTTCTAATTCTATGAAGAGTGTCATTGGTAGTATGATAAGAATAGCATTGAATCTGTAAATTGTTTTGGGAAGTATGGCCATTTTAATATTGGTACTTTCTATCCGTTAGCCTGGGATGTTTTTCTATTTGTGTCTTCTCTGATTTTTTTAAGTAATGTTTTATAGTTCTCCTTATAGAGATCTTTCACCTCCCCGGTTAACTGTATTCACAGGTATATTATTCTTTTTGTGGCTGTTATGAATGAGATTGCCTTTGTGATTTGGCTTTCCACTTGGCTGTTGTTGGTATATAGGAATGCTAGTGATTTTTGTACATTGATTTTTTTATCCTGAAACCTTGCTCAAGTTGTTTTATCAGCTGAAGGAGCTTTTGTGCTGAGACTGTCGGGTTTTCTAGGTAGTTGTTGCAGCACTTTTCATTCTGATTATGGTATAAATGGTTATTTTCAGGAGTTTCCTGAAGTATTTATTGGCAATCTCAGTTATCTGGAATCCTTTGGCAAATTAGTATTGAGGATGTAGTATAACGGAATAGAACAGACAAAAAACCCCAAAAGATAATAGGCCCAGGTTCTTCCACTAGGAAAGCTACTTATAACTGGGCAGCTTATTTCACTTTTCTGAGCTTTGGGTTCTTCATGTTTACAATAAAGAGAGGACTAATTTATTTTAAAGTTCTCTAAGGATCTAAAATTTTATGCTGTCTGGAATATAATGAAAAGAACATAATGTCTTTATGTAGGGAAAAAGTAGTTGTGAAATTTTTAATTAGGGGATGTGCATTTTTTTTTAGTCACAGTGCCATTGCACACTTAATAGACTACACTCTAGTGTAAACATAGTTATATATTCACTAGGAGGCCACAAAATTCATGTGACATGTTTTATTTTGATACTTACTTTATGGCGGGGGTCTGGAACTTAACCGGCTCTGTCTCCAAGTATATGCCTATACTTTTGTTTAAGCGAAAATGTGAACTTCACTGTACTTTGTTACCTTTGTTGTTTTATGCAGAGGCATCTAGAATGATGAATCCTTTCCGGAAGATTTTCAGTTTACTTTTCCCAGACCCATCAGAGGATGTCACTGTTTGTGGTAGCTATATGAAATGTATTTCTTAAATTGTAAGACTTGAAACTTGAAATTACTTCTTGATCCTTGGGCTGTAGAATGGATGTTTTATTAGCAGGCGTGAAAACAACACGAATTTTCTTGTACTTCCCCATCAGAGCTTTTGGGTGACTAGGTGCATTGTCAACGAGCTGTAATATTTTGAAAGGAATTTTATTTATTTTTTTTCTGAGTGGCAGTTCTCAAAGGTGGGTTAAGTAATTTCAGTGATCCACGCTGTAAACAAATGTACTGTCATCCAGTCATCCAGACATTGTAATTCCATTTTCAGAGCACAGGCAGAGTAGATTTAGCTTTTTTTTTTTTTTCTGAGACGGAGTCTTGCTGTGTCGCCCAGGCTGGAATGCAGTGGCATGATCTCACTGCAACCTCTGCCTCCCAGGTTCAAGCGATTCTCCTGCCTCACCCTCTGAAGTAGCTGGAACTACAGGTGTGTACCACCATGCCTGGCTAATTTTTTTTTTTTGTAGTGGAGATGGGGTTTCGCCATGTTGGCCAGGCTGGTCTCGAACTCCTGACCTCAAGTTATCTACCGGCCTCTGCCACCCAAAGTGCTGGGGTTACAGGTATGAGCCACCATGCTCGGCCCAATTTAGCGTAATTCTTAAGGGCCACTGGATCTTCTGCATGGTAATTGAGCACTGGCTTCACAGATAAGACACCAGCTTCATTAGCCCCTAAAAAGAGAGTCAGCCTATCTTTCGAACTTATGCGTTGACTTTTCCTTTCTACGTATGGGATTCCTAGATGTCAGTTTATTCCAATAGAAGTCTCTTTCATCTACATTGAAAATCTGTTGTTTACTGTAGCCACTTTCATCAGTTATCCTAGCTAGATCTTCTGGATAACTTGCTGCAGCTTCTCCATCAGTACTTGCTGCTTCACCTTGCACTTTCATGTTATGGAGATAGTTTTTTTTGTTTTGTTTTGTTTTGTTTGAGGCAGGGTCTCATTCTGTTGCCCAGCATGACTCATTTCAGCTTTGACCTCCCAGCTGGCACCATCATGGCTCACTACAACCTTGACCTCCCAAGCTAAAGTGATCCTCTTACCTCAGTCTCCCAAGTAGCTGAGGCTACAGGTGCATGCCACCATACTCAGTTAATATTTTCTATTTTTTTGTAGAGACAGGGTCTTACTATGTTGTCCAGGCTGAGACAACTTCTTTTCTTAAAGCTTGTAAACAACTTTTCTTCTGCAGCTTCCTAACCTCTCTGTCTTCATAGAATTGAAGAGAGTATCTTGCTCTGAATTAGACTTTGGCTTAAGGGAATGTTGTGGCTGATTCGATCTGGTATTCAGACTACTATAACTTTCTCCATATCATCAGTAAGACTGTATTGCTTTCTTACGATTTGTGTGTTCATAGGAGTAGCAATTTTTTTTTCTTTTTTTTTCTTTTTTTGAGATGGAGTGTCACTCTGTCTCCCAGGCTGGAATGCAGTGGCAGTATCTTGGCTCGCTGCAACTTCAGCCTCCTGGGTTCAAGTGATTCTTCTGCCTCAGCCTCCCGAGTAGCTGGGATTGCAGGTGCCTGCCACCACACCTGGCTAATTTTTGTATTTTTAGTGGAGATGGGGTTTCACCATGTTGGCCAGGCTGGTCTCAAACTCCTGACCTCAAGTGATCCACCTGCCTCAGCCTCCCTAAGAGCCAGGATTACAGGTGTGAGCCACTGCACCTGGCCAGGAGTAGCACTTTTAAATTTGTTCAAGAACTATTCTTTTTTTTTTTTTGAGACGGAGTCTCGCTCTGTCGCCCGGGCTGGAGTGCAGTGGCCGGATCTCAGCTCACTGCAAGCTCCGCCTCCCGGGTTTACGCCATTCTCCTGCCTCAGCCTCCGGAGTAGCTGGGACTACAGGCGCCCGCCACCTCGCCCGGCTAGTTTTTTGTATTTTTAGTAGAGACGAGGTTTCACCGTGTTAGCCATGATGGTCTCGATCTCCTGACCTCGTGATCCGCCCGTCTCGGCCTCCCAAAGTGCTAGGATTACAGGCTTGAGCCACCGCGCCCGGCCAAGAACTATTCTTTTGCATTCACAGCTTGACTCTTTGCAACAAGCAGTCTTGCTTTCAGCCTGTCTCAGCTTTCAACATGCTTTCCACACTAAGTTTAGTAAGCTTTAGTTCTTTTTTTTTTTTTTTAAAACAAGGACTTGCTCTCTTTCCCAGGCAGACAGAGGTGGTGCAATCCTAGCTCTCTGCAGCCTTGAACTCCTAGGGTCAAGTGATGCTCCACTCTCAGCTTCCCAAGTAGCTTGGACTACAGGCATGTACTGCCATGGCTAGATGGCTTGTTAATTATGTTTTGTAGAGATGGAGTCTTGCCATGTTGCCCAGGCTGGCCTCAGTCTCCTGACCTCAAGTGATTGTCCCACCTTGACCTCCCAAAGTGCTGGGATTGCAGGTGTGAGCCACCACACCCGGCCATTTCTAGCTTTTGATTTAAAGTGAGAGACTTGTGACTCTTCCTTTCACGTGAATATTTAGAGGCCATGGTAGCGCTATTAATTGGCATAATTTCAATATTGCTGTGTCTCAGGGGATAGGGAAGAGGCCTGAGGAGAGAGAGAGAGAGATAGGGGAATGGTTGGTAGGTGAAGCAGTCAGAACACACAACATTTGTTAATTAAGTTCAATGTCTTATGTGTGCGTGGTTTTTGGTGCTTCAAAGCAATTACAGTTGTGCCATCAAAGATCACTGATTACAGATCATCATAATAGATAAAAACATAATGAAAAGATTGAAATATTTTGAGAATTGCAAAAATGTGACACAGAGACACAAAGTGAGCACATGGTGTTGGAAAAATCATGCTGATAGATGTGTTCTACTCAAGGTTGCCACAAACCTTGCATTTGTAAAAAAACACAGTATCTGTGAGGTGCAGTAAAGTGAAGCACAATAAAATGAGGTATGCTTGTACTCTAGCCCTTTCTATATATTGTTTCTGACAAACAAAATATAAGTAAAGTATTGCTAGTGGCATATCGATAACAGTCAACTGGGCATCTAATAAAGAGGAGTTAGGAAAACTTTAAAATTACATAAAAAGAACTTTAAAAAGTCACAATAATATGGTTTGGACCAGTGAATTCTGGGCTGAATATCAATATTGAAGGCATTATTGTAGTGTGGCAAAGTAATGTTCATAATAATGGCTGGCCAGCAAAGTAAAGATTGCACTAATTTTATACCAAATGTACTTCTTTATATATCAAATATACATCTTCTGTTTAAGAAGATGTCAGGCTTATGTAGTGCATTTGATATAAAACTCACCAATTTAAGGTCTGGAGACTTAAAAATACATTCCAGGCTAGATGCAGTGGCTCACACCTGTAATCTCAGAATGTTGGGAGGCTGAAGTGGGAGGATTGCTTGAGCCCAGGAGTTTGAAACCAGCCTGGGCAACATAATGAGACATTGTCACCACAGAAAATAAAAAAGTTAGCTGGGCGTGGTGGCTTGTGCTTATAGTCCGAGCTGCTTAAGAGGCTGAGGTGGGAGGATTACTCGAGCCGGGAGGTGGAGGCTGCAGTGAGCTGTGATTGTGTAACTGCATTCCAGTCTGGGCAACAGAGTGAGATCCTGTCTCAAAAAAGGAAAACCAACTAAACAAAAACTTTAATTTTCTAAACGTTTAAATGTATTGACTCTTTTCCTAATGCTATTAGCATATATGTTATCACCATATGTGCTGTTTCAGTTATGGAATCTTTCATTACCAGAGATGCAGTCTGAATGATGTCTTGTTGGATTTATCATTTGTCATTTCCCAATTGCAAGTGTGTAAATTACTTATCAAAGACCTTTCTGTTAAATGAGAAGAACAAAGATTTCTTGATTTGTAGTAAGCTGTGTTTTTAATAATTTCTGGAAAAGGAAAGAAAGCATTTTTTAGAGAAGAATTTGTTAAAATTTTAAGCCCCGCAACGGCATCCATTAGTATAATTAAAGACATTGTAGTGACAGGCTAATCTATGCTGTAAGTGATACGAAACAAGTGCTTCCAGAAACAAAAATATTGTGTTTTTCTACATTTTTAAGTATTTATGGGTTAATTTCTAGGGTGGTATAGTTCGAACAGCTTTCTTGTGCTAAGATGGCAATGATTGAAAATTCAACTTCCTGGAATACATTTTTTTTTAACCGAAAACTTCTCAGTACAGTACAGTGTTTGTTATTCTATGTGACAGGATACCCAGAGTTATATTGACGAATGTCCTGGGAACGGAGTTAGGAAGAAAATACATAAGGACCCCACCTGTAACCGAGGGAAGTTTGAGTGATACAGACAACTTGCAATCAGAGCAACTTTCTTCTTCATCTGATGGCAGCCTAGAATCTTATCAAAGTCTAAACCCTCACAAGAGCTGTTATTTATCTGAAAGGTATGTTTAGTGATAACTTTACTCAAAATAATTATATTTATTTTGATGTATCCTTCCCTGTTCTTTTTCACAGATACATTATTGCTAAATGTGAGGTAAATGTGCTCTGATAGTTGGTATTATTTTTCTCCCCTGGTGGTTGGATTGGCTGTTGGAACCAACAGTCCATGGCTAATAATATGTTTCAGAAGCACTGGTCACCATACTTGTGTTTTGGAAAAATGAATACAGACACTTAATGAAAATCTGGTAACTATTTCAGTATCCCAGTTTGTCTGGTGTAATTGAAATCCATTCCTCTGACATTAGTGTATTCCCTTCTCTTTTTCTGTTCTATTTGTCCATCTATCCATCCACCCATTCAGTCTTGTCTGTTGTTTTATTTTTTTTTTTAATTTTTTTGAGGTGGAGTCTCGTTCTGCTACCCAGGCTGGAGTGCAGTGGCGCGATCTCGGCTCACTGCAACCTCTGCCTCCCGGGTTCAAGCGATTCTCCTACCTCAGCCTCCCAGGTAGCTGGGACGACAGGCACGTGCCACCACGCCCAGCTAATTTTTTGTATTTTTTTAGTAGAGACAGGGTTTCACCATGTTAGCCAGGATGGTCTTGACCTCCTGACCTCGCGATCTGCCTGCTTCGGGCTCCCAAAGTGCTGGGATTACAGGCATGAGCCACTACGCCCGGCCTTGTCCGTTATTTTTATATTCAGTCTCTAGAATTTTAACTAGTACTTAGTGCTCAGTAAATATTTTTTGAATGAATGACTGAACACATTCCTTAAAAAATGGTCTGAGATTTTCCATGAACAAATGGAAAAGCTGAATTCCATTGACAAACGTAGCTTGTTGTGCCAATAAGAGAAATGCAGATCTTAAGTTTCCTTTGTTTTAAGCTCTAGGAGAGGATTGTGTGTGGACTGAAAATAAGAAAACATCTGTGGCACAAAGCTAGGGATGGTCAGTTAGTAAATTCTGTTAGATTTATACACTTCCATTTGCCACAAGCTTCTGAAGCTTCTCTTGTTATTTTCTGTGTTCAGCCTGTAGGATACTTTTTATATAAATGAAAAGTTGATTTTCTTAATTTCTGCCCCCCCCGAACTATCCAAAGCTAACTTCTGGTTTGTATTACTATTATAAATCTAATTACATTAAATAGTACTTATAGTTGCCTTTTTAAAGATCTGCAACAAATTTTATTATTTTTAACTCTTTATTTTCTATGAATTCTTGAATTTTTCTTCTTTTGGAAAATATTTTTTATTTTTACCTAGGTTCTACTTAGTGAATTAATAGTGACAATTTTAACTTTATAATTTATTAGGTCTCTTTCTAAGTTTTCCTCCCAAAATGAGAATTTCAGTGGCATTATTCAGTTACTAAATTTAATGTGTAATGGGGGAAATTAGTAATATATCTATCAAGTGGCTCATGCCTATAATCCTAGCCCTTTGGGAGGCTGAGGCAGGAGAATCACTTGAGGCCAGGAGTTCAAGACCAGCCTAGGCAGCATAGTGAGATCTTGTTTCTGCTAAAAATGAAAAAAATGAGCCAGGTGTTATGGTGCATACTTGTAGTCTCAGCTGCTTGGGAGGCTGACGTGGGAGGATCGCTTGAGCCCAGGAGTGCAAGATTGCAGTGAGCTGTGATTGCTACTGCATTCTAGCATGGGTGACAGGGCAGACCCTGTCTCAAAAACAACAGCCGGGCACAGTGGCTTACGCCTGTAATCTCAGCACTTTGGGAGGTGGAGGCGGGCGAATCACCTGAGGTCAGGAGTTCGAGACCATCCTGGCTAACATGGTGAAACCCTGTCTCTACTAAAAAAATACAAAAAAACTAGCCGGGCGATGTGGCGGGCGCCTGTAGTCCCAGCTACTCGGGAGGCTGAGGCAGGAGAATGTCGTAAACCCGGGAGGCGGAGCTTGCAGTGAGCTGAGATCTGGCCACTGCACTCCAGCCTGGGCGACAGAGCGAGACTCTGCCTCAAAAAAAACAACAACAACAAAAAAAAACAACAAAATTAGCTGAGTGTGGTGGCAGGGACCTGTAATCCCAGCTACTCGGGAGGCTGAGGCAGGAGAATTGCTTGAACCTGGGAGGCAGAGGTTGCAGTGAGCTGAGACTGCCCCATTGCACTCCAGCCTGGGCAGTGAACGAAATTTCGTCTCAAAAAACACACAGAAAACAACAATAACAACAACAACAACACCAACAACAAAAGTATCTATCCATGCTGCAGTATAGCTGTTTGTTTCCATCTCCTCTGCTATACCATGAGCTCCTCGAGGAGAAGAGGTATTGTGTCTTATTTGCATATACTTAGTACTTAGCTCAATGTATACTAAATTTTTTGCACTTGAGTTAATGCTTATGTCATTTAATGTAAGCTTCAGTTTTCTGAGTTGTAAAAAGAGAAGTAATTTTGAATGCCCTATCTGCCTTACAAAAATGTTTTTTCTTTTCTTTTAAATCTCACTTCTGAGAATTCTTTGTGCCCATAAAATATTATAAATAAAATAAATAAAAATATTATTGAAGGTGCTTTCTGTTGGAGGTGAAGTTGTGATGATTGAGCTTTAAGTCAAATGATGAGAAAAAAAAAAAAGAAAGATTAAAAGAAAACTCAAGATGTACCATTGCCATGGAACTCAGATGACGTCAGTGCACATTTATGATGTTATGAAAAGTCACACTTTTGAAAATTGTATGAAACAATCAAATTGTAATCTGTACACTTCTGCCTTAATGCCATTCTGGGGCTAAGGTTTAATAATATTAATAGGTATAATATTTCCGGTCATTCCCCAAAACTATTCAGTGAGAACACTAGCTGTCCTTTAAATCCTTTCTAAATAGATGTGAAATTTCCAGGTGGTTTTGATGTGGACTTTGAAATTTCATTCTCTTGGTGACAATTTTATATGATTCGTGTATTTGGAATAAGCATAAACTTTGGACCTAGACATCTGGATTAAGATATTAGCTATACTGCTAATACACTGACTTACCTTGGGCAAGTTTCTTACCCTGTCTTTAAAACAGGGATAATAATACACACCTTATTGGGTTAGTGTGCAAATTTAACAAGATGATCCATGTAAAGTCCCAAGTATAATGCCAGGAAGTTAGGTGATTATTAAAAGTTAGTCATTATTTTTGTGTCTCTCTTATTGGTACTGATATCAAAAGTACTATTAAAGGATATTGCTATAGTTGATGTTACTGAAATATTCTACAATGAGGGTGCCAACATGTGTTCCTGAGTCCAGTGTTGTCATCACCATTGCTGCCAAAGCAATTGTTACAGCTTTGTTAGCCTCCCCATTTAGTTTAACAAATACTGAATTCCTTAAACCAAGCTTTAGTTCTTTCTTCCCTTAAGATGAATTTGTTAATCTTAACCCTAAGATCATATGGAATTAAAAAAGAGCCCAAATAGCCAAAGCAGTCCTGAGTGAAAAAAATAAAACTGGAGGCATTACACTACCTGACTTCAAAATATATTACAAGGCTATAGTAACCAAAACAGCATGGTATAAAAACAGACCCATAGACCCATGGAACAGAACAGAGAACCTATAAATAAATCCATTTATTTACAGCCAGCTGATTTTCAACAAAAGGTACCAAGAACATACACTGGGGAAAGGACACCCTCTTCAGTAGTGATCCTGGGAAAATATGCAGAAGAGTGAAACTAGACCCCTATATCTCACCACATATAAAAATCAACCCAAGGTGGATTAAATACTTTAAATGTAAGATCTGAAACTATAAAACTACTGGAAGAAAACATAGGGGACATGCTTCTGGATATTGGTCTAGGCAAAGATTTTATGACTAAGACCTCAAAAGCACAGTCAAAAACAAAAAATACATAAATGAGACTATATTAAGCCGAATGGCTTCTACACACCTAAAGAGCCAACCCATCAACAGAGTAAAGAGACAACTTCCAGAATGGGAGAAAGTGTTTATAAACTATTCATCCAAGAAGGGACTGATACCCGGAATATATGAGGAATCCAAACAACTCAACAGTAAAAATAAACAAATAATCCCTCTAAAAAGTGTGCAAGTGACATAAAAAGACATTTCTCAAAAGAAGACATATAAATGGCAAACAGGTATGTGAACAGTGCTCAGCATTGCTAATTATAAGGGAAAAGCAAATCAGAACTGCAATGAGATATCATCTTACTTCAGCTAGAATGGCCGTTAGAAAGACAAAGAATAGCAGATGCTGGCAAGGATGTGGTGAAAAGGAAACTCACATACACTCTTGGTGGGAATGTAAATTGGTGTAACTATTATCGAAAGCAGTATAGAGATTTCTCAGAAAACTGAAATAGATTAAAAAAATAGAAACAAAAACAAACACCCCCCCCCCCAAATTTAAACAAGAAACATAAAATTAGAACCGCTGTACAATCCAGTAGTCCTCCCACTGGTATTTATCTAAAGGAAAGGAAGTCAATATACCGAAGAAATACATGCACCTACCATGTTTTTTTTTGCAGTACTATTCACCATAGCAAAGATACAGAATCAACCTAAGTGTCCATCAGTGGATAATGAAAATACGGTGTCTGTATACACAATGGAATACCATTCAGCCATAAAAAAGAATGAAATCCTGTCATATGCAGCAACATGGATGGAACTAGAGGTCATTACATGAAATAAGACAGACACAGAAAGATAAAAATTGGATGTTCTCTCTTATATGTGAGAACTTAAATAAGTTGATCTCATAGAGGCAGAGAGTAGAATTACAAGCACTAGAGGCTGGGAAGTGTATATGTGGTTGGGGGCAATGGAGAGAATTTGGTTAATGGCTACTATATAGTTAGATAGAAATAATATGTTTTAATATTCAGTAGCAGAGTAGGGTGACTGTAGTGCATTGTATATTTCAAAATAGCTAGAAGAGAGGAATTGAAATGTTCCCAACACATGGAAATGATAAGTACTTGAGGTGATGGATACCCCAGATAATTTGATTTGATCATTACACATTCTGTGCATGTACCAAATACCACTTGTACCCATGAGAATGAGTTGTTATAAACCTGTTTGTCCTGTTTAGTCTTTTTGCACACTCCTGCTTCCTCTTACACTTTTCTACCATGCTATGAAGAGCAGGAAGCCCTCACTAGAAGCTGCCAGATGTAGCCACCCAGTGTTGAACTTTTCAGCTTGATTAGCTGTGAGCCAAATACGTTTCTGTTCATTATATTGTATTACCTGGTCTCAGGTATTCAGTTACAGCAATACGAAACAGAATAAGACATTTATATTTCCCTAATTAGTGAAGTTGAGCATTTTCATATGTCTATTGGGCATTTGTATATCTTCTTTTAATAAATGTCTATTCTGTTAAACATTTTTTAAATTGGATTATTTGTTTGCTTTTTATAGAGTTGTTTGAGTTTCCTTACATATTTTAGATATGTATGTATCCCTAGTGAGATGTATGATTTGTGACTATCTCCCAATCTATAGGTTGTCTCTCCACTCTGAAAATGATTTCATTGGTTGTGCAGAAGCTTTTAATTTTGATGTAATCCCTTTTGTCTGTTTTTTGCTTTTGTTCCCTGTGCTTTTTGGGTGAGATCTAAAAAATCATTGCTCAGACCAATGTCATATAGTTATTCCCATGTTTGCTTTTGGAAGTTTTACATGTTCAGGTCTTATGGTTAATTTTTTAACCCATTTTGAGTAGATTTTTGTGTATGGTGAAAATAGGGGTATAGTTTCATTCTTCTGCATATGGATATCTAGTTTTCCCAGCAACATTTATTGAAGAGGGTATCCTTTTGTAGTATATGTTCTTGGTGCCTTTGTTGAAAGTCAGTAGGCTCTAAATATGGGGATTTATTTCTAGGTTTTCTGTTCTGTTCCACTGGTCTGTGTATTCGTTTTTTAAAGAGATGGGGTCTTGCTTTGTCATCCAGACTGTAGTGCGGTCCACGATCATAGTTCACTGTACCCTTGAACTCCTGACTTCAAGCAATCTTCCCTCCTCAGCCTCCTGAATAGCTGGGACTACAGGTGTGTACCACCACACCCAACTGTTTTTATAGCCAATGTCATGCTGTTTTGGTTACTATAGCTTTGTAATATATTTTGAAGTCAGGTAGTGTGATGCCTCCAGCATTGTTCTTTTTTCTCGGTATTGCTTTGGTTATTTGGTATCTTTTGTGGTTCCATACGACTTTGGATTGGGTTTTCTACTTCTAGGAAGAATATCATTGGCATTTTGATTGGGATTGCATTTTATTTGTAGATTCTTTTGGGAAGTATGGTCGTTTTAACACCATTAGTTCTAACCCATGAGCTTGGGATATCTTTCCATTTGATTATGCCCTCTTTAATTTCTTTCATTGGTATTTTGTAATTTCCAATTTAGAGATCTTTCAACTCTTTGGTTAAATTTATTCATAGGTATTTTATTCTGTAGCTATTCTAAGTGGAATTACTTTATTTTTTTCCCAGCTAGTTGATTGTTGGTATATGCTACTGATTTTTCTGTGTTGATTTAGTGTCCTCAATTTTAATGAATTTATTAGTTATAAGAGTTTTTGGATGGAGTATTTAGGTTTTTCTATATGTATGGTCATGTCATCTGGAAAGAGGGATAATGTAACTACCTCTTTTCTAATTTGGATGCCCTCTATTTCTTTCTCTTACCTAATTGCTCTGGATAAGACTTCTAGGACTGTGTTGAATAAGAGTGGTGAAGGTGGACATCTTTGTCTTGTTCCAGTTCTTTGAGGAAAGGCTTCCAGATTTAATTCAATCAGTATAATTTGGCTGTGGATTTGTCATATAGGGCCTTAATCATGTTTCAGTGTGTTACTTCTGTGCCTATTTTTTGAGAGTTTTTATCATGAGGGGATACTGAATATTATCAAATGCTTTTTCTGTATCTATTGCGGTGATCACATGGTTTTTGCCCTTAATTCTAATATGATGTACCACATTTATTGATTTGTGTGTGTTGAACCATCCTTGCATCCCTGAGATAAATCTCACTTGATCATGGTGCATTATCTTTTTGATGTGTGGTTGGATTCTGTTTGCTAGTATTCTGTTGAGGATTTTTGCATCTATGTTGCTCATATTGGCCTGAACTTTGTTTTCTCATGTCCTTCTGTAGTTGTGTTATCAGTGTAGTGCTGGCCTTGTAGAATGAGTTAGATAAAGTTTCCTCCTCTTAAGTTTGGAATGGTTTGAGAAGAATTGGTGTTAGTTCCTCTTTATAAGATTGATAGAATTCAGCAATAAAACCATCCAGTCCTGGGCTTTTCTTGGTTGATAGACCTTTTATTACTGCTTTGATCTTGTTGCTTGTTACTGGTATGTTCAGGTTTTCTCTTTCTTCCTGATTTAATCTTGTAGGTTGTATGTCTCTAGGAATTTTTCAGTTTCCTTGAGAGTTTCCAATTTGCTGGCATACACTTGTTCATAATACCCTCTAATTATTGTTTGTATTTCTGTGGTATCAGTTTTAATGCCTCCTTTTTTTGTTGTTGTTTCCGATTGTATTTATTTTGGTGTTCTTTCTTTTTTTTTTTTATCTTGGTTGGTATAGCCAGTGATTTTTGTTTGTCTTTAAAAAACAATTTTTCATTATGTTGATCCTTTTAATTTTTCTTCCTCTATTTCATTTAGTTCTTCTATGACTTTACTATCTTTTTGTTTCTTTACTAATTTTGAGTTTAGTTTGTTATTGCTTTTCTAGTTTTTTGAGATGCATCATTTGGTTGTTTATTTGAAGTCTTTCTACTTTCTGATTTAGGTGTTTACTGCTATAAATTTCCATCTTAGTACTGCTTTTGCTGGATCCCATATGTTATGGTATGCTGTATTTCTGTTTTTGTTTGTTTTAATACTTGTTAAATTTCTTTTTTATGTTTTTTCCCCTTGATCCGGTGGTTCTTCAGGAGCATGTTGTTTAAGTTCCATGCACAGTTTCTAAAGTTCCTTTGTTACTGATTTCTAGGTTTATTCCATTGCAATCTGAGAAGATAGTTGATATGATTTTGATTTTTAAAAAGGTATTGAGTTTTGTTTTGTGTCTTAACATATGGTCTATCCTGGAGAATGTTCCATATGCTGATGAGAAGAATGTGTATTCTCCAGCCATGGATGAAGTGTTTTGTAAATGTCTGTTAGGCCCATTTGATCAATAGTGTAGATTAAGTCCGATGCTTTTTCGTTCAATTTCTGTCTTGATGATCTGTCCACTGTTGGGGGTTGAAATCCCCCATTATTTTTGTGTTGGAGTCTGTCTCTTCTTTTAGATCTGATAATATTTGCTTTATATTTCTGTGTTCTCTGATATTAAGTGCATGTATATTTGGAATTATATCCTCTTTGTCAGTTTATCCCTTTATCATTATATAATGATGTTGTCTGTTTTTACAGTTTTTGACTCAGAGTCTACAAATGGAAACCAAAAGCGTGATTTAAAATCTGCAAATGGAAACTGAAAGCAGACTTAAAGTTTGATGTATGCATAGCTACTCTTGCATGCTTTTGGTTTCCATTTGTGTGGAATATTTTTTTTTTTCCGGTCGATGTATATGTTTACAGGTGATGTGAGTAGGGAGCATACAGTTGGGTCATATATCAGTTGGGTCATTTAGAAAAATGGATTCAGCCAGTTCATATCTTTCTGTTTTTTTTTTTTTTTTGAGACAATCTCTCTCTGTTGCCTAGGCTGGAGTGCAGTGGTACAATCTTGACTCACTGCAGCCTCTGCCTCCCAGGTTCAAGCAGTTCTCCTGTCTCAGCCTCCCAAGTAGCTAGGACTACAGGTGCCTACCACACCTGGCTAATTTTTGTACTTTTAGTAGAGATGGCATTTCACCATATTGGTCAGGCTGGTCTCTAACTCCTGACCTCAGATGATCCACCTGCCTCAGCCTCCCAAAGTGCTGGGATTACAGGCATGAGCCACTGTGCCCAGCTCATATATTTCAAGTTGGGAATTTAATCCTTTTACGTTTAGGCTATTATTAATAGATGAGTACTTAACTCCTGCATTTTGTAAATTGTTTTCTAGGTGTTTTGTATATCCTTTTTTTCCTTCTTCCACTTCTATCATTTATCACTTCAGTTTGGTGGTTTTCTGTAGTGACAGTGTTCAGCTCCTTTGTCATTTTCATTTGTGTATCTGTTCAGCAGTCAGTTTTGTACTTTTGGGTATGTTCATTATTTTAGATAGTGTCGTTTTGCTTCTAGGTGTAGGATTCTCTTAAGCATTTAACGTAAGTGGGCCTGTCTAGTGGTGAAGAGTTCCCTCAGCTTTTGCTTGTCTGGGAAAAACTCTTACTCATTTATGAAGGATAACTTTGCTAGGTATGGTATTCTTGGCTGGCAGTTTTTTTTTTTCTTTTAATACTTTGAATATATCATCTCATTCTCTTCTGGCCTGCATGTTTTCTGTGGAGAAATCTGCTCTTTGTTTGATGGAGATTCTCTTTTAAGTGTCTAAACATGTTTCTTTTGCTGTTCTTAAAATTTTCTTGTTGTCTCTGACTTGGTAGTTTGACCATGATGTGCTGTGGAGAAGACCTTTTTGTATTGTATCTGTTTGAGGATCTCTGTATTTCCTGTGTCTGTATGTCTAAATCTCTTGCTAGGTTTGAAGGCTGAGTTGGGGTGATTGCTTGAGCCCAGGAGTTCAAGGCTGCAGTGAGCTAGGGATGCATCACTCTAGAGTGCTAGACTCCAAGCAAGCTGGCCTTAGATACCTGTGGTGGTGGTGGCAGGCTGGATGTGTTGGTCCTTGGACCCCCAGGCTTCCAACAGTTGTGCTGGTGGTGGCAGGTCCTGGTGGGCCAGTTCTTGGGCCTTCAGGTGGGCTTGCTCAGGTGTCATGGTGGCAGTGGTGGTTCATAGACTTTTGTGATGTGTGAGTGGCACTGGTGATGGTAGTAGGTGTGACTGGTCAATCCTTATTCCTTAAGCACTGCACAAGTGGGTGCCTGTGGTGGCTGGGCTAGCCAGTCCCCGAACTTCCAGGAGGCATGTGCAGGAACTGCCAGCAGGCTGGGTGGGCCTATCCCGAGGCTCCCAGACAGTGCATGTCAGGTAGGCTTGTACTCAGTCCCCCAGAAGCCATGTGCAGGAGCCATCGGTGGTGTGCTCCCTAGTCGATCCCTAGTCCCCCTGACAATACATGTGCTCATTGGCAGTGATGGCAGTGGGTAAAGTGGACTTGTCCTCTAGCCCCCCAGATGGTGTGTGCAGATGGTTACAGATGGGGCAGGTTGATTTTCAGGCTCCCAGAAGATACATGGGGGTAATGACTTATGTGGTGGCTGGCAGGAAGTGCCTGTCCTCATGCTCCCTGATGGAGTGCACAGGCAGTGGCTGTGGCAACCCGCGTGTGTTATTTCCCAGACCTCTGGATGGCACACTGTGGTGCTGGCAGTGGTGGTCATGATGGCTGTTTGGGCACCAGCAGTGGTGGGCAGGGAAGGCTAATCCCCAGCTCCCTGAATGATGTGTGTGGGTGCCGCCAGCAGAAGTTGTGAGGGGGCAGATTTCTAGTTAGGCTCCCCAGTGGTGTGTGCAAGGCTCTGGCCATAATGGGTGGGTTGGGTTAATCCTTACACATGTTGACAGTGCACTTGGGTACCAGCAGTGGTGTTGGTGGGTGGGGTGGGCCTGTTTTCAAGCCCCAGAATGGCTCATGCTGGCTGTGATGTTGGTGTGTGGCATAGGCCTGTCGTCAGGCCTCTCAATGGTATGTGCTGGTACTGGTGGTAGTTGGTGTGGTGGGTTGATTTTTTTTATCCCTGGACAGCACATTCATGTGCTAATGGTGGCAGTGAGCAGGGCTGACCTAGTCTTATGCTGTCTGATTGTGTATGTCAGCACTGGCTGCATTGAGTAGGGCTGGCTGCTTCCCAGGTACCTGAACCATGCACTCAGGCCCTGGTGATGATGGCAATGGTCAGGGAAGGCATGTACTCAGTCCTCTGTATGGTGCATGTGGGTACCAGCAACAGCAGTTGCTAGGGTCCATTGATTCCCAGGCTCCCAGATGATGTACTTGGGTGCCAGCATTGGTGGTGTTGGCAGGGCTTGCCCATTTTTATGCCCCTGTGTGGCATGTGCTAGTGCCTGCAGCAGGTAGGAGACACTTATTCTGGGGGCCTAGGATGTCAGCTGGGAAGGCTGGTCCCCAGACCCTCTGAAGATGTGTGCAGATGTTGTAGCAGCTCTGCCCCTGGAGGGAGCTGGGTTGCTGTTAGTGCCTAGGCAGGCACCTCTCAGGCTCTGGGAGAACATGCTTTGACTCCTTTTGTCCTGGGGGCAGCCTTCCTGGTGCATTGCACTACTTGTTTTCTGGCATGCAGGATACTGCCTGGGCTAGAGTGCTGGGAATCTGGCCATACTACTGGTGGTCCAGCCAACCTTGCAATGCTGCAGCCTTCTGAGTGGATTTGGGGAATGTCAGCAGGCCTTCAGGGATGTGGAAATAGAGGGACTCTTGGGCCTCAGGGCATGATGTAGTCTCTTGGTAGCTAGGCTCTCAAAATGGTGTGTTGCAGCTGCTTGAGTCTCAGGGGATATGTGGGATGCAGCATGATCTCTCCCTATTGAACAGTGCAGTTGTGTGGACTCCAGGCAGCACCCATATTAGTCTCAGATCCCGCCAGGGCCAAGGGGCTCTCCTTTACCTCGGATTGCAAGAGTCTTCAGTGGAACATGAACTTCTGGAGATTTCTTACTTACCTTTTCCCCACAGCAAGGAGTCTGGCTCTGAGTGCATCTTAGCCAGGCCAGTTGCTTCATTTCCCTCTTATTCTGTGCCTCAGAGATTCCCTGTCAGTTCTCTGCTGAATTACAGTGTGATTTGTAGGAGCTCTATTTGATAGGTGGTTATTTAAGTTGTTTTGGTCCTTAGTTGTGGAGGAGGCAAGTGCCAGATACCTCCAGTCAGTCTCTTGAAGCCCCCTCATTAATTTTTTTATCCACGTATTCTTGTAGTTCACCGAAGTTCTTTAAGAGGATTATTCTGTATTTCCTATCCTTTCACAGATCTTTCGTCAGGGTCCTGTTGTTAGGGCCTTTGCTCATTTTATTTTGGAGGTGTTATGATACCCTGATTTTTCTGATTCTTGTTTCCTTTTGTTGTTGTCTGCCCATTTGAGGAGAGCCAGCTTTTTTAGTTTTTACAGTTTTGGCAGAGGTGGACCTTCACCATTTAGTCTGGCCTATAATTCTGGATGTGTCAGCTGGTAATGATCCTTGGTAGGCAGAGTTTGCTGTTGGGTTCTCTAGATGACTGGGCTGCAGCCTTTGCTCTGAGTTTGGGTAGGTCAACTGTCTGGGCTTTGCTATGGACTGAGACCACAGGAGGAGCTCTGTAATTCATTTGAGCTCTGGATGGTAGTGCAATTGTCTTAGATGGAGAGGGTCACATGATGTATTCTCTGGCTGTGTGATACTGCTATTTGAGTTCAGCAGTTGGATGGAGTTGCACAAGAGGCCCTAAGTTTAGGTGGAGTTGCCCATTGGATGGATAGGACCAGCTGCTTTGCTAAGTAAAAATGCATGGTTGACATTAGACTCTGCCTGTGTGGGGCCTTGGTGTGGGCTTTGAAGCTGGACAGAGCACTGTTTAATCTCCTAAACGTGGCAGATTTAGCCCCTGCCTTTTGCCAAAATCTGCTGTGGTGGTCATCCTTGTCCTTGGGTGGGGTCTGAGGGTGCACTTTGAGGTTGTGGGGAGTGTTCACTTCTTTACTTATGTGTAATTCCTCATGAGAAGACATTCAAGGTATTTTTTTCTCTATATGTCAATGCTTCAGTAAGTGGCATATATATATATAAATAAAATACACACACACACACACACACACACGCAAACACACACATCTTCATATATTCTAGTAAACCCTTTCAGTTTGATTCTGTTATACTCTAACAAGAATTAGGTGTTATGATTAACTTTTTTTTGATAAACTGTAGGCAAAAATATATAATTGTTTTCATTAAATTGTCTTCATTTCATTCATCTTTCATTTTTTGTATTAGGCCATTCTTGCACTGCTATTAATGAAATACCCAATACTGGGTAATATATAAGAAACGAGGTTTAATAGGCTCACAGTTCTACAAACTGTACAGGAAGCATAGCAGCATCTGCTTCTGGGGAGACCTCAGGAAGCTTACAATCATGGTGATGTCACAGGATCCTTGTGGTGTTGCTTCACCAGCTGGTGACATCTTTGCCTGAGTTTTGCTTGGGTCTGCTGGGCTTGTTCTGCCCCCTTGGTCTGGCAGGCTGTGCTTGGTTCCCACTACTGGCCCAGATCCCATACCTGCCAAGTGTGAGCCAGGTGCAGAGTGGCAAGGGGTGTGTGAGCGAGCGAGTGAGTGCTGGGTCTGGCCGCTGTGCATAGCCAGACATGTCAGCTGTGGCAGGTCGGGCAGCTTCAGGTGCTGGTATGGGCGGTGGCTTCCCACGAGACGGCAGCTGGACCAGTCGTACTGCAAGTGGCTTCCATTGCTGCCACCGGGGAATGAGGTGGTGCCCGGAAGCTTGGAGACACCAGGAACTGCAGAGCCCCAAAGAGGGTGTCACAGCCCTGGCTAGGGGAACTCCTAAGTCTGGGCTCCCTGAAGGGCCGCAGCCCTTCTCTCCTTCTGTCTTCTCTTTTTCTAGTCGCCCGCAATGTGGCAAGCGAGGGACGTGTTTTAGCCCTTTTTGTAATATAGCTGTTCCAGTCCTGCCACTCGGCAAGTCCTGAATTCTTGTCCTTTGTTCAGGAAGAATTAGTTACGTGGACAACTGAAGGGTGAGTAAGGCAAAGAGGTGCTTTATTGAGTGACAGTACAGCTCTCAGCACGCCCGAAATGGATAGTCCTATCCACAGGCAGGTGATCCCGTTGAGTGTACAGCTCTCAGCTGAGAGGGGTCTCACAGTGGCTAGTTCCTCTCTGCAAGCAGGTAGTCCTGATGTCTGCCCGAGTCTGGCTGAGTCCAGGGGGTTTTATGGGCTTTGTAGGGGAGGCAGTGCATGCTGATTGGTCCATAGGCAGCCCTGGGTCAGCCTGGAGAAAGCACCATAAGTTGTTACTCTGGTCCTCGGAACTGGGAGCCTGGGCCTCAGGCTTCAGGCTGTCCCAGACCGGAAGGAGGGGCTTCACTGGGGACACTCCCCTTTCTGCCCAGGAACTGGTCTGCCTCCCACTGCCATGCAACCTGCTGCTGTCCCCGGTGCCCAGGCAGTTCATGCTGAGGGGTGCCTGCAGGCCCACGCTGAGCTGCACTCGGCATCCCCTTCCCTCCTGTGCTCGTTGGCACCCAAAGTTCAGAGGGGGCTGAAGTGGCAGAGGGCTGGCGTGTACCCGAGCATGTGTACTCCTGGCCAGGTTGTGACAGTGCCTGGGCTTGGCCTCAAATTTGCTCCAAAATTGGAGTGGGCACTGAGAGTGGAGAGGCTGGGCAGTGGGAGCAGTTACTTCCGAGCCTGCAGGGGTATGGGGGCCTTCCTGGGCTCCTTAGAGTGCCGGAATGCCCAGGTTTGCAGCTGTGGCTGTGCGGCTGCAGCAGTGCTGGGGAAGGCAGGGCTCCTGCCCTTCCAGCTTGGAAGGGTGAGGGACTTCTGCCTGTTCCCAGCTCCCACCAGCTCTGTGGAGTTTGTAGTCCCGGTTGTGCCTTCCCCACTGCAGCTGGCCTCTTTGCAGCAGCTGCTCCACATGGGCTGCTGCTGCTGCCATCAGTGAAAAGCAAAGGGGTAGCAGGCACATCACATGGTGAAAACAGGAGCAAGAGAAACGGAGGGGAGGAGGGTGCTACGCGCTCTTAAACAACGAGATGTAGCAAGAACTCACTCACTATCATGAAGACAGCACCAGGCAGTGAAGGATCTGCTCCCATGACCTGAACACCTCTCACCAGGCCTCACCTCCAGCATTGGGGATATAATTCACCATGAGATTTGGTCAGGGACAGTTATCCACACTATATCATTTTTAGTGAATATATATTTTTAAATTTCTTATATGAGTTTTCTGTTGGTATTTGTCCTTATTAGGGTGCTTGCTTATCTCTTTCTCACTCATTTTAAAAACTCATTAAAGGTATTGACACTTTGTAGTATGTGTTGTAAATTTTTTTTCAAGTTTGCTATACTACACTTTCTTTATAGTATCTTCTTTGATATAGAAGACTTTTAGTTTATTTTGCAAAATATGTTAGTGTTTAACTCTTGTATTTTGACTTATCCTTGGGAAGACCTCTTTAACCCCAAATATGGAGATAAGTCAGCCAGCTACTGTTGTCATTTGTGCAGCCAGCTACTTTTCTCATTTGTGCTGCTTTAGATGAGCTATCAGTTCCTGAACAAGTCTGTAGATTACTTTCCTAATTGAAGTTCTGATTCTTTTTTGCCCTTCCATTATAAATATTTATTAAGAACTCCCTTTTAGGTCAGACTGAGCAGAATGTTTGAGTATTTTTAAATTTTACTTCCCATTGGGATTTTTAGAAATATTTTAAAACTGCTAATGTAAAGAAGTCTGATTTAATTTCCGAATAATATATACCGAATTGTATTAGAAAATAGGCTTGCGTGTGGTGACTCATACCTGTAATCTCTCAGTGCTTTAGGAGGCCAAGATAGGAGGATGGCTTGAGGTCAGGAGTTCAAGATCAGTCTGGGAAGCATAGCAAAACCCTGTCTCTACAAAAAAACTTCTGAAAAAAGAATTAGGTGCAGTACTGTGTGCCTGTAGTCCTATCTACTAAGGAAGCTGAAGCTGGAAGGTTGCTTGAGCCCAGGAGTTAGAGGTTTTAATGAGCTGTGATCAAGCCACTGCACTCCAGCATGGGTGACAGAGTGAGACCCTGTACCTAAAAATAAAAAAAGAAGAAAAATGTTTCATAAAATTATGTTTTGCAAAAGTAATAAAGATTTTATTATAGCCAGCCACTCAGCAGAGATTGGTAATTAGCCTTGAGTGAAAGGGATCAAATTGCTATTTTAAGTTGCAAGACTCTAATACAGACTTCCAATAGAGGGAGCCCAAAGCTTTTAAATGGAAATGGAGGTTTCATTTTTATTAATGTAATACAGCCCTGTCATAGTTTCCTATATTCATGTCAGTTGATTTTCTTTTTAAGCTTTCCTTTGGTAATTTGGTAATGACAATAATCCACATAGCCACTAACAAAGATACTCTGTTTTGAGATCATTTTCCCCTGTTAACTTAAAATTTCTCTTCCAAATGTTTTATGTCATGCATTTTCTTCTGACTTGCAATTTGAAAAACACTGATACAAATAGTACATATATCCTAAGTTCAACTCCTTTATGCTAGGAACATTAGTCCGTTTTGAATAAAATTACTAATAATGATTTTCATTTGCAATGTGAACTCTTGAACATTTGCATTATATGGTTATCACTCTTTTCAAAATAATATTTCATTATTTATATGTAATTTATATAAACATTTAAACTTTTTCCTAATTTGAACAATAATGCATATTTATATTAAAAATATATAGAAAAGTATAAAATTGATATTACCTATAATCCATTCCTCAATAATAAGCATTGATAATATTTTGATATGCTTTCATCTAAATATTTTTCTGGATTAAATGATTATAATCATGAAAAATGGTGTTATTTTTATTCATTTCACACTATCCTGTTTTGATATTAATCTTTACTATAGGCCTATGAGATAGATCGGAGAGCAATTAATTTTTCTATTTTATAAATGTGGAAACTTTTTGAGGTTCAAACAGATTAAGTGTCAGAGGTAGACTAAAACACAGGTCTAATATCTATCAGATGCATTTAAGTTAAAAAACATAATATTAAAATAAACACCCAAATGTTCACCTTCTATTAGAAAATAAACTATTACCAGTATCACCGAAGCCTTGTTTGTTCCCCACTCTGCCCATTCTTTCCCATTCCCATGCATTCGCCTTAGAATAAACCACTTTTCTGAATTTTAGGTTTTATATAATTGTGAACTTTAGAAAAATTATTCAGGTTACTGAACAATATGTATTCTTACATAGCAGGCATTTTTTTTCTTGCCCAATATTTTTGTGAGATTCATTCATGTTAATGCATAGAACTAGAGATCATCCACTTTTACTTATGTATTTATTGTATTAATATTAAAAATACATTTACCTACTTTTTATTGATGGAGTTTGGAATGTATCCAGTTTTTTTGCTCTTACAAACAATGCTCCTTTGGACATTTCATTTTATATGTGTTGCCAGTAAATAGTATGTATCTGAATACTTTTTACATTCAGTCTGCATTTATTTTTAACTATAAGGCATAGTCTGTTTATATTTTATACTACTATTCTTCTTTATGCTTTTTATTTGGTCTGCTTGATCTTTGTTCCTTTCTTGTTTTTTTTTTTTTTTTAGAGATGGGTCTTGCTATGTTGCCCAGGTTGGAGTACAGTGGCTATTTACAGGCATGATTGTAGTGCACTACAGCCTTGAACTCCTGGTTTCAAGTCAGCCTTTGAAGTAGCTGTGACTATAGGTGTGCACCACTGTGCCCAGCCCATTCTTGTATTTTAAAAATTAGTTATGTTTTGTTTTTTTGTGTGTGTGGTGGGGGGGGTGGTATTTTTGCTTTATGTTTTAGAAGATTTAGACTCTATTTCTATCTTTAAATAGTTTTCTAGAAATTATAATATACTTGACTGACCTAACAAAGTCCAAAGTTAATTAGTATCTGTGTTCTCATTTTGCATAATAGAGACTTTATCTATTTTAAGTACATTTACATTATTGTACAGCCATTACCACCATTCATTTTCAGAACTTTTTTCATTTTTACCAAACTGAAACTCTGTATCTGTGAAACAGTAACTCCTCATTCCTCTCTCCCCAGACCCTGACAACCACCATTCTACTTTCTGTTTCTATGATTTGATGGCCCTAAGTACCTTAAATAAATGGAATCACAGTATTTGTCCTTTTCTGATTTATCTCACTTAGCATAGTGTCTTAAAAATTCATCTATATTGCAGCATGTGTCAGAATGTCCTTCCTTTTTAAGGCTGACTGTATTCCATTTTATGTATCTACTAAATTTTGTTCTATTCATCTGTTGATCAATAGTGGAGTTGCTTCTACCTTTTGGCTGTTGTGTATAATGCCGTTATGAACATGGGTGTTCAATGTGTTTGTGTCTCTCCTTTAAGTTCTTTTGGGTATACATCCAGAAGTGGAAGTGCTGGATCATATGGTAATCTATTTTTAACTTTTTTGGGAAACATCATACTATTATTCATAATGGCTGCACCATGTTACATTGCCACCGGCAATGCACAAGGGTTCCAGTTACTCCATATCTCGCCAGTACTTGTTTTCAGTTTTTTGATAATCATCCTAATGCATGTGAGGTGGTATCTCATTGTGGTTTTGATTTTCATTTTCCTAATGAATAGTGACATGGAACATCTTTTCATGTTACTGGCCATTTATATGTCTTCTTTAGAGAAATGTTTATTCAAGTACATTGCCTGCTTTTGAATTGGATTTCTTTTGGTAAGTTGTAGGATTTCTTTATATATTCTAGACAGTGATCCCTTAATAGATATGGGATTTGCAAATATTTCATCTCATTCTGTTGGTTGCCTTTTTACTCTGATGAAGTCTACTTAATCTGTTTCTTTAGTTGATTGTGCTTTTGTTGTCATATCCAGAAATAGTTAACAAATCTCATGTGAAAATTTTCCCCTATGTTTTCTTCCAAGAGTTTTCAAAATAGCTTTATGCCTTATGCTTAGGTTTCTGATCCATTTCGTGTTAATTATTGTATATGGTGTTAGGTAAGGGTTCAGATTCATTGTTTTGCATGTGGCTATTCAGTTTTTCCAGCATCATTTTTGAAAAGGCTGCCCTTTCCTCATTGAATGGTCTTGTACCCTTGTTAAAACTCATTTGACGATATATTTGAGGGTTTATTTCTGGGATCTCTATTCTATTAGGTTGGTTAATGTGTCTGTTTTTATATTAGTACCACACTGTTTTGATTACCGTAACTTTACAGAAAGTTTTGAAATCAGAGAGTATTAATCCTGCAACTTTGTACTTTATTTATTTATTTGTTTTTCTAGGTTGGTAGGTTTTTTCCCTCTGAACACTTAAAAGATTTCACTCCACAGTGTTCTTACTTGCATGGTTTCTGAGAAATCAGATACAGTTCTTGTCTTTGTTTTTCTATAGTTAAGGGCTTAGTTTTTTCTGTATTTTATGCACGGTTTTTAAATCTTTGATTTTTTTTGCAGTTTAATATGATATGCCTAGGTGTTATTTTTTGGGCATTTATTCTCTTTGGTGTTCTCTGAATTTGCTAGTCTGTGATTTGGTGTCTGACATTAATTTGGGGAAATTCTCATGCATTATTGCTTTGCATATTTCCTCTGTTTCTTTATCTCTTTCTTCTTCTTTTGATATTCCCATTATGCCTATGCTACACCTCTTGTAGTTGTCCCACATTTCTTCAATATTCTGTTACGGTTCTTTTAGTCTTTTTTTCTCTTTGCTTTCCTGTGTTGGAATTTTCTATTTCTGTATACTCAAGTTGAGAGATTCTTTCCTTTTCCATATCCTGTCTACTAGTGAGCCCATCCAAGGCACTGTTCATTTTTTGTTACAGTATTTTGATTTTTAGTATTTCTTTTTCATTCTTTCTTACACTTTCTCTCCGCTAACATTGCCCATAAGTGCTTATATGCTGTATACTTCATCTGTTGATCATATTTGTTTTATTATTATTTTTTCTTTTTTTTAATTATACTGTAAGTTCTAGGGTACATGTGCACAACGTGCAGGTTTGTTACATATGTATACATGTGCCATGTTGGTGTGCTGCACCCATTAACTCATTATTTACATTAGGTATATCTCCTAATGCTATCCTCCCCCACTCCCCACAATAGGACCCGGTATGTGACGTTCTCCTTCCTGTGTCTAAGTGATCTCATTGTTTTAAATTCTTAGTCTGATAATTCAACATCTCTGACATGTCTGGTTCTGGTTCTGATACTTGTTGTCAAACTGTGTGTGTGTGTGTGTGTGTTTTAGTGTGGCTTTTAATTTTCTTTCTTTTTTTTGGGTAGTTGGACTTGATGTACTAGATAAAAGCAACTACTGTAAATAGACCTTTAGGAATGTGGTGGTAAGATGTGAGAGGAAGAAAAGCATTCTGCAGTCCTGTTAGGTTTCAGTCTTTTAACCCGTTTATCCCTAGTTTTCCATTATTGGAATGCTACGCATGTGGAAGTTATTTATATCTTACTGCTAAAGGTTATCACCAAGCTCTGATTGCAGAAATTCAAAAAATTGCAACCTCAAGCATAAATGGGTTAATGAGCCTTTGTCCTTGGCCTGTTAACGTTACAAGTAGTGTTTCTCATTCTCTTCTGAACACTTTGGTGCAACAGCATACCTGGAATATAATGAAGTTAGGTATTTCCCTTTTCCCACATGGAAACCTAGATGTTCTTGGAATTGTGTATTTTCCTTGCTTTCCTTCACACAGAATGCTAGACGGAGCCAGAGTTGGGTATTTTTTCTTTCCCCTGGTTGATTAAGCTCTGAAAAATAACTCATAGTTTAGGCTCTGGTGAAACAGTTTTTCTTGAGGGCAGGCCTTGTTAAGAAGAACAGAATGCTCTGGCATATTTGAAAGTGTTTACTTTCCTCTGCTGAACCATGAGGGGATTTTTCTCTGATATTCACTGTGAGAACCTGGTTGAACTCCTGCAGATAAAACTCACAAAAGTGTGCGACCCCCTTTATGACTAAGTCCTCTGGGATTTTTAACGCTTAAACTTGTGTACACTGAACCCTCAGCAATTTGTCAATTGCAGTTTAGATCTTCATACTCCAATAATAGTTCCTGGGACTGTTTCTGCTTGTGGGTTTTTGCTTTAGTAAGTTGTGATTCTCTGTATTCACCTGGCCGTCTTTCTCCCATTTTGGGGGCAGCCATTCATCCTGTGACTTCACTTCTTTGTCATGTCCAGGAAGAGTTGTTGATTTTTCAGTTTTACCTGTTAGGATAGATAACTTCCAAGCTCCTTTCATGCTGGACTGGGAACTGGAACTCCTGTGTATTGCACTTTGATGCAGTTTTGGGTTTAACTTCTCTTTTTTATTTTGATTCTCTTAGTTTATCATTTATTAAAAGTTTACCATGTATGTGGTTGAATCCGATCATACTTTTCTCTATAATTTCTTTACTTCCATTCTCAAGAAATTCTTCTTCCACAAGGCTAATAAATAGAGTGTTTTTCTTCTGATGGCTTAAAAAAAAACTTAACATATTTTATTCATTAGCATATGATAGTTCATTTTACCTTAGAGTATTGGATGTGATTCTGAATTCTTTTTTTCTCTGCTGCTACCCAGTTATTCCTCTACAACTGAATTTAAAAGCTTAGTTTCCCAGCTTTGTTTCAAATTCTTCTGTTTTTTCTTTTGCCAGCCATTTCTTATATACTAGTCTGTAGTACTATACTTGTTGATGTTACTCTGTAGTATGTTTTATTATGAAATTAGTAGAACCAGTTCTCCCATTCTCTTCATTTATTGGACATTTTAATACCTTTTTTTGTATTTTAAAGATTGTAATAGAATATCAGTAACCTAAACATTGCCATTTTAACCATTTTTAAGTGTACAGTTCAGTGCCATTAAGTACAGTCACATATTTGTACAGCCATCACCACCGTTCTTTTCCAGGACGTTTTCCATCTTCCCAAACTGAAACTCTATATTTATTAAACTATAACTCCCCATTTTTCCCTTCTTCTAGTCCCTGGCAGTCACCATTCTACTTTCTGCCTGTATGAATTTGACTGTTCTAAATATGTCATCATATGAGTGGAATCTCAGTATTTGTCTTTTAGTTAGTGGTTTCTTTTTTCTTAGCATAATGTCCTCAAAGTTCATCCATATTGCTATGCAACCATTATCACAACATTTTCTTTTCTTTTCTTTTTTTTTTTTTTGAGACGGAGTCTCGCTCTGTCGCCCAAGCTGGAGTGCAGTGGCCGGATCTCAGTTCACTGCAAGCTCCGCCTCCCGGGTTCACGCCATTCTCCTGCCTCAGCCTCCCGAGTAGCTGGGACTACAGGCGCCCGCCACCTCACCCGGCTAGTTTTTTTTTTTTTTTTTGTACTTTTTAGTAGAGACGGGGTTTCACCGTGTTAACCAGGATGGTCTCGATCTCCTGACCTCGTGATCCACCCGCCTCGGCCTCCCAAAGTGCTGGGATTACAGGCTTGAGCCACCGCGCCCGGCACAACTTTTTCATCTCAAGCAGAAACTATGTTACCATTAAATAATAATTCCCCATTCTCCCCTCTCAGAATCCCCTGGTAGCCTCTAATCTACTTTCTGTCTGTGAATTTGTCTATTTTAGTTACTTCTTTAAGTGGAATAATACAATATTTGTCCTTTTGTGTTTGGCTGAATTTACTTAGCATAATGTGTTCAAAGTTCATGTAGCACATATCACAAGTTCATTCCTTTTTATGGCCCAATAATATTGTATGAATTCATACATTATATTATATAATAATATTATATGAATTACTCATACAATAATTATTGTGTGAACATACCACATTTTGTTTTTCTTTTCATTTGTTGATGGACCCTAAGGTGGTTTTCACCTTTTGGCTATTGTGAATAGTGTGCTACTGTAAACAGTGGAGTACAAGAATCTGTTCATGTCCCTGCTTTCAGTTCCTTTGGGTATATACCTAGGAGTGAGATTGCTTGATAACTTTGTGATTATGTGTTTAGCTTCTTTTTTTTTTTATGAGATGGAATTTCACTCTTGTTGCCCAGGCTGGAGTGCAGTGGTGTGATCTCAGCTCACTGCAATCTCCGTCTCCTGGGTTCAAGCGACTCTCATGCCTCAGCCTCAGTGTGCCACCACGCCCGGCTAATTTTTGTATTATTAGTGGAGATGGGGTTTCTCCATGTTGGAAAGGCTGGTCTTGAACTCTCGACCTCAGGTGATCCACCCGCCTCAGCCTCCCAAAGTGCTGGGATTACAGGCGTGAGCCACCATGCTTGGCCTGTGTTTAGCTTCTTTTTTTTCTTTTTCTTTTTTCTTTTTCTGTTTTTTTTGAGATGGAGTCTCGCTCTGTCGCCCAGGCTGGAGTGCAGTGGCTGGATCTCAGCTCACTGCAAGCTCCGCCTCCCGGGTTTACACCATTCTCCTGCCTCAGCCTCCAGAGTAGCTGGGACTACAGGCCCCCGGGGCCACCTCGCCTGGCTAGTTTTTGTATTTTTTAGTAGAGACGGGGTTTCACCGTGTTCGCCAGGATGGTCTCGATCTCCTGACCTCGTGATCCGCCCATCTCGGCCTCCCAAAGTGCTGGGATTACAGGCTTGAGCCACCGCGCCTGGCCATGTTTAGCTTCTTATATGGTAGTTCTCTATTTAGTTTTTTGAGGAACCACCAAACTATTCCACAGTGGCTGCACTGTTGAACATTCCCACCAACAATGTACAAAGGTTCCACTTTTTCTGTATTTTTGCCAATGTTTGTTAATTTTTTTAAATGAAAAAAATTAAAAAAAAATTACTCTGTCCTAATCTGTGTGAAATGGTATGTTGTTATTTGGGCTTGCATTTCCCTAGTGATTAGTAATGTTGAACATCTTTTCATGCTAATTGGCCATTTGTATGTCTTTGGAGAAACATTTCTTCAAATACTTTGCCCATTTTTTGATTATTTATTTTTTGTTGAGCTGTAGGAGGTCTTTATATATTCTCAGTATTAATCCCTTAATATGTATGTGGTTTGATTTTTTTGTTGTTGTTGAGACAGAGCCTCATTCTATTGCCCAGTCTGGAGTGCGTGGCACGATTGTAGTGCTACCTTGAACTCCTGGGATCAAGTGATTCTCCCCTCAGCTTCCTGAGTAGCTAAGACTATAGGGGCATACCATCATGCCTAGTTAATTATTAAATTTTGTGTGTGTGTGTGTGTGTGTGTGTGTGTATGTGTGTGTGTGTAGGCGGGGTTTCATTATGTTCTCCAGGCTGTTCTTGACTTCTGGCCTCAAGCAGTCCTCACTCAGCCTCTCAAGTAGCTGGGATTACAGGTGTCAACTACCGTGCCCAGCCATAAGTTTTTAATTTTAATGAATTCAAATTTATCTTTGTTGTTAACTGTGTTTTTGTTGTTATATCCAGTAAATCACTGCCAAATCTAAAGTCATAAAAGTTTCCCCTATGTATTCTTCTAAGAGTTTTATAGTTTTCTGCCTTATATTTAGGTGTTTGATCCATTTTGAGTTAATTTTTGTAGATGGTGTTGGATAACCATCCAACTTCTTCCTTTTGCATATGACTATCCTTTATTCACAGCACCCTTTATTGAAAAGACTATCCCTTCCCTATTGAATGGTTTCAGCATCCCTGTCAAAAATCTTTTGAGCATTTATTTGAAAGTTTGTTACTGGGTTCTGTTTTCTGTTTCTATGGTTGATATGTCTCTATTCTAGTACCACACTATTTTAATACATTTTTATAATTTTAAAATATATTTGCTTGAGTATTTAAAAAATTTCGTAGAATTTTGTCACACTGGAAAATATTTATTTTGAGCTTTTATTACATTTACTTGAATAATGTGAATGTTTATATTTCTTGTTCAGGAACTTGGGTGTTTCCAGTCCATTCATTTCCTTTTCTTATAAGAGGATGGAAGCTAACAGTGTTTGAACATTGCTATCCTTATCTTTAAACATATGACTTTCCACCATCTATAGTTTAGAACCAGATTGTCATATTCTGCAAAAAACTGTTATTTGGATTGAGATTATATCACAGATGTGTTTGGCTTCTCTATATGTGCATTTGAATCATATGACATTACCTTTTGAAAATACTTATTCATTTTTATTTTTGGTTTCATGCCAACTACTTAATGCTTAGCATTTGGTCAAGAAAATCCTCTATTATAAAGTCTTTTTTCTACAACCATGTAACTTTTAAAGTGGTTTACAGATGAAGTCTTATTTTGTTTTTCAGTGTTCATTGTGTTAGAAAAACAAGGACTATTATACTGTTTGCTTCTTATATCAGGGGAAACATAAGCACCTAAGCATCTTTTTAGATTGTCTTTTAGGTCACATTCTATTTTTGTTTATAGTGCCTGTAGTGATAATTCTTTCGGGGAGAACAAAATTTTTTTGACTTCTCTTTTGGTTTTCATGTTCAGTAAACAAAACTCTATGGTATAAATTTGCTTAGATGCCCTTGTTCTTCAAGAATAATTCTTGAGAGTTGAGGAGTGGAATGATTTGACTCAGTCAGAACCTCTTTGCAAGTGAAATTGGCTCACCCTTATGATTTTGATTATTTGGCCTTTTAATTTCCAATCTGAAAATAAAATTGTACCAAAGTAAATATGAAAATGAGCAGTGTAATAGCACCTATAACCCTTTCTTTAACTATGACGCTACACTGGTGATGTTCGGATACTATAGCTTTTTTTTATTTATAAGTCATTTTTACCCTTCCAAATAATTCTCTCAAAACAAAGAAGCATTATATGCTATTGGTCTTTATAGTCCTTGTTTTTGACTTATACTAGCTGCCTTAGATGTAAATAATTTATATATTTTTAAATTTTGAAATACTTTAAATATGCACATAAGTATAGAGAATGATATTCCAATATTTATCACTCAGATTTAACCAATATAATTCCTGTTTTTTCAGATTTAAATTTGTTTTTAAAGAAGTATTATAGAAAGTTGAAAACTTACTTATTTTATATTCCCTGATTCTAATACTCTCCCTCTTTAGAGTTCTCTACTATCCAAATAGGCTTGAATCCTTCCAGTCTAAATTTTTATATTTTGTTTCATATGTATGCACTTATACATTATAGTATGTTTTGTATTTCTGAATTTTTATTAGCAATAACATTGTGACTATCATTCCAAAATTTGTTATTTTACCAGTACCTTAGACTTTAAATTATTTTCTCTATAGGTAAAATTTATTACCACATACTATTGAAAATTTGTTACCATACTTACTTTTGGATATATGAACCATGCTTGGAATATATTAACATTCAACTTTGGCTTGTAATTGTTTGACTATACATAGGTTTGATTATTGAGGTACTTGTGTCCTTGGAATTTTACTTTTTAAACCTAACTTATTTAATACTGTATAGTATTACTCTTTTGCTAATTTTGCATGTGCACAGTCCTCCAATGTTGATATCTCGTTTCCCCCCACCCCCAAAACACACATGGGGAATTTAAAGGTAGAAAAGGGAGGATAACTTATTTCTTAAATCTGAGTTCAATTTTTTTTTTACTACCCAGCTCTTACAGTCTGCCATGTGGGACTGTGTTTCTAATCTGTTGGATTTTTAAATACATGATAGTTGGCTTCTAAATTCATTGGGGCTTTATTAGAATTGAATATAATACAATTCTCTTTTGCAGGGGCTCACAACGAAGTAAGACAGTAGATGACAATTCTGTGAAGCAGGCTGTGCACAATAAAGAAAAACGAAGAAAGGATGATGACATTTCTCTTTTAATGTCCGATACTCAGCCTAAAGGTTTGTGAACCTTAGAAAACTGTTGGAATTTGAATTTTTGCTTATTGTATAAATTTTTGTTATAAATAAATTATTTTATTTTACTTTGAAAGGATATGTGAAAGTAAAGGGAGATTATTTGGCAACACAAAGAAAATTGCTAAACCTTTTATGTAGTATAGTACTCATTTCCGGATTTATTTACTGATCCCAAAGGTTAAATTTTAATATTTTTTTCTTCTTTGGGGAGACTTGGATATAGCTATGAAGTTATGTTAATTTAGCTATTTCTAAGTGTTGTTTCCATGGATATTAATGTTACTGCTAGCTGGCTTTTTATTATTAGCTTATCACTGTCTGTTCACCTACTATGAAATACATTCTCTATTCATTAGAATTTCTCTCAAATTTAGGAGGATGCCAAACAAGCGACTATTAGCAAATTTGAAGGTAAATACTTCCTAGACTTGGGGAAATTTTTTGTAGGCCTCCTTGCATATGTAGGATTTATGATTTGACTTCTTTTTCTTGTTTGTCTGTCTTTCAAGAATTAAAAATATTTTACTGATACTTGGAGAAAAACAATTTTACTACATTATTTATTTGTGAAACTAACACCTTCAGGGGTCTGTTGGATTATTGATAGCTTCAAATGTTTGTTGAGGTCTCTTGCTTGCTTGCTTTCTTGCTTTTCTCTTTTTCTTTTTCTTTTTAAGACAGGGCCTTACTCTGTCACCCAGGCTGGAGTACAGTGGCATGATCACACATGATCACAGCCCATTTCAGCCTCTGTCTCCTGGGCTCAAGTGATTCTCCCACATCAGCCTCTTGAGTAGTTGAGACTATAGTCATGCAACACCACGCCTGGCTCATTTTTTGTATTTTGCAGAGACAGGGTCTTGCCATATTGCCCAGGCTGGTCTCAAACTCCTGGGCTCCAGCAATCTGTCTCCTTTGGCCTCCCAAAGTGCTGGGATTATAGGCATGAGCCACCACGCTTGGCCACTATTTTAGTTTTGAGTTATTTCATAAGTCATTCATAATACAAAAAAGTCTTTTAATGGCACTATGCAAAAATTCATTGCACTTCATTTAGAGCACAGCTATTTAAAGATTCTTTTTAGTAGGCTTTTTAATAGAAAAAATTTTTAAATGAAACTAGACTAATAACTTATATTTGTACAAGAAACCAGCTGAAACTCTTATAAAGGCAGTCTTTGGAGAATGTGCTGTGACTTTGTACAGACAAGCTTCCAATTAGTCACTGTCAATGTATAATGAAAAGCATTTGTTTTAAACTGTACTTTCTTAGAAATAATTACAGTCATTTCTCTGTATCTTTGTGTTCTGTACCTGCAGATTCAACCTACCAAAGATGGAAAATATTTGAAAAAACTTCAGTAATACAATAATAAATAATAGAATAATACAATAATAAAAATATGTATAACAGCTATTTACATAACATTTATGTTGTATTGGATATTATAAGTAATCTAGAGATTATTTAAGCTATACAGGAGAATGTATATAGGTTATATGCAAATACTATACCTCTAGGAGCTTATGGATCCATGGATGTTGGTATCCTGGGTCCCTGGGACCAATCCCTTGAGGATACTGAGGGATGACTGTATTGATTACCAAGTAAAAATATAAGTAATTGTACAAGTGGGCTCATTTCAGATACTATCAAGACAAAGATTCCTACTCTACCCAGGAAAGCAGTAGTCCTCACATTGACTTGAATAAAATACTTTCTGATTTATACCCAGGAGTATTACCTCAAGGTCACAGTGGCATTTTAGACATGCATCAGGGAAAAGTACATGACAA
Organism: Trachypithecus francoisi; assembly: GCF_009764315.1. Classification (NCBI taxonomy): domain Eukaryota; kingdom Metazoa; phylum Chordata; class Mammalia; order Primates; family Cercopithecidae; genus Trachypithecus; species Trachypithecus francoisi. The sequence goes on from NW_022681453.1 coordinate 87,835,374, forward strand.
AAGAAACATTTTTTAGTTTTTCAGTATCCCTGAAGGTACCACCACTGGTATGGTAGGGAAAGTGTTTCTAATAAAATTAGCTATCGGATCTTTATTAAAACAAAGTTTACTCTCCTACATCTGATACCAGTCATTTAAAAAAAAAAACCTGTAAATTAATGGAAACTCTGAATTAAACCTTAGGTGTACCATTTTTTTCCGTAGCACATTAAGTTTGCCTTGTGGAATTTGCTTTCACCAACATAATACCTTGGAAATACTTAATATTCTTTTGTTTAAAGGATTTTTCACCTTTTTAGTTTTATATGCTAGTAATATTTGCAGGTTAAATTATATATGATGCAGGTGTAATCCTATTTTTACAATATTTCATTCTATATAATAAAGTTACTCATTTTTCCATGAGACAGGCTTGACCGATGTACAAATAATAAATTCTTTAAAAGAAAATTCCTGTATAACCAAGTTTTTCTCAAGCCCCTTTCCTTTCATGAGTCATTTTACTGTAGTATAATATTTATGTTTAGAAATTATAGTTTGATACGTTGTGTGTAGAAATTGTATTAGACCACTTTAATAGTTTACAGTATTACATATAAAATTTAATGTGCTGTCCTAAATATTGTGTTGATGATTTGGAGGGAGTTTTATTTTCCTTAGGGAGTGAGTAAGGTGTTTTCTCTGGAAATTGAAAGGCTGTTGACCCTCTCGGAATTTTTACCCTCAGTCCCATTCCAGTGCCTTCCTTTAAGTAATGTCAAAGACAGATTATCATGAATATTAGTTATTAGGAATTGTTGAAGCTACAGTAAAAGCAAGAATAGTTCGAAGAGAAGATGTGTGGTATTGAAGAACGTTCCATGAATGGAGAAGTCAGGCCAGTCAGATGAATTGAAAATTGTGAATTAAAGGCAACTGCTTTGTGACTTGCTGTGCATTAACTTTGAATTGGTACTTGTATGACATAGATTCAGAAAGCAAAATAATTCAGGATAACTTTTAGTTAATTAGGTGGAAACTTTTGGAAGGTATTTTTGTACAGTACATATATTTGAAAACAAATAGTATTTTTAGTAATGATTGGCATGAGTTTCAAAATGATTTCTTGTTGACTTAAAAAAGGATGTACTTCTCTAGAATGATGGATTTATTGGAGATTTAAAATGACAGAGTCTTGATTATTGAGTAAATTGGAGATTTAAAATGACAGGGTCTTGATTATTGGTAAGTAAATTGGCAACCTTGTGAATGATCACATATTATAGCCAACTACAGAGCAAAGGTATTTTGGCTCCTTTTAAAGAGTAGCAATCAACACTCTTTCAAATTATAGTCCCTTTCCACTAAAAATATGTATTTATGTAAATTACATTTTAAAAGACTAGTTTATAAAGTCACATTGAATTACCAAACTTTAAGACATGAATTTTCTAGATTTTAATAAGACCCCCCCTTTTTTGATAGTACAACCAAATTCATTTATAGCAAATGGAAAAACAGTTTGGTGGCTTTGCTTTGGCTACAATGAAAAAGGATATTGCTTCTTTATGTATTTTTCTCACCTCACAACTATTGTATAATGAACGTTTACTTTGTGTATGCCAATTAAAATAGGGCATGCCTTTACCTTCATCCAGTGTCAGTATGAGAATTTAACAGTATACTTCTATTTTCATGAGCTGTGGAAGTAGTATAGCAATTTTGATGATGTTTCTTCGAGCTCTTCTAAAAGAGATTCTCTCTATACTTTTTTGTCCATATTTATGCTTCATTTGTTTTTTAAGACCTTAACAGTGGAAGTAGAGGTTGTGATCATCTCGAACAGGAAAGCAGAAACAAGGCTGTTAAATATTCTGATTCAAAAATGGAACCCACTCTGATTTCCAGGAAGACAAAGAGAAGGCTTAGAAATAATTTACCTGATTCTCAAAATTGTGCTTCTTTGGATAAGTCAACAGAACAGACAGTAAGTAGAGGTATTTAGATATTATAGGAAATTATTTCATGCTATGATAAAAATGAGTTGACTGTGGCCAAATAATGTTCCTCTAGCTTTCAGCTTTTATTATCAGATTTCTTTTTTTTTTTTTTTGGTTCACTGTTAGCTTTATTATTAAAAAACAATTTTAAATGCAACTTTTCTCGGTGATACAGAGTTATTGGAACACATTTCAAATATTATGAATGACTAAAAAAGTTAAAATTGCTCCTTTTCTTGTATCACTCTTTCCTTAGTAGTTTGTTGTACATCCTTTAGACTTTTTCTTTATTTCAGCCAAATACAATTCATACTGTCTAATCACTTGCTTTTTTTTGTTTGCTCTGTAAAATTATTATTAGATTTATTTTATCAGTAGCAATTCACTTATCAAATTCTTTAAGCTTCTGTTTATCTAGAGTTTAGGGAATTTATTGTAAGTAAAGAATTATCATATTAAATACATACATTTTGTATTTTCAAAGACTTAGTATATAAATAGCAATAAAACAGTAAGAAGCTTTTCAATTTCTTTGATCCATAAATCATTTCAGGATCTTGTAATGTTTTTGGGTTGTAATTATAAGCATGATTTAGATTTATACAGTAGATGAGATACTGAAGGCAATGATTGATTTTCATAATTTTCAATGTTGTTATATTGTTAATTAAAATTTTTTTTTTTACCAAAGTAGTTTTACCAAAGTAGTCACATTGGCATTATTACTTTTGCAAAATAAAAATAGATAAATACATCTTCTCATTCTAAAGTTGACTTAGATCGTGGGAGACTGTGTGACAAAGCATTTGTAATGATGGAAATCTCCCAGTTTCACCTTTTAAAAAATTATCAGGCATCAGATTGGACAGATCAAACCCCATATCTTTATACTTGGGAGACATTGGCAAGTATAATGTGGTATAATTGTTTAGTTTTCTATACGTGTAGTTATAGAAGTGATACAATATTTTTACTTTTTTTTAGAAATTTAAAAATGGTTTAAGCAAGCCAAATTTGAAAAATGCTATTTTTTTCTATGTGTTTATGTTTAGAAAAAACAAGAAGATGACTCAACAATATCCACTGAGTTTGAAAAGTCAAGTGAAAACTGTCATCAGGATCTAAAACTGCCTGAAGAAATTACAACTAAACCTACAAAAAGTGATTTTACCAAACTATCCTTATTTAACTGTCAGGAGTTGACTTTGAGTAACACCACCAAAAGTGCCTCTGCCTGTTCAACCACTGAAACTGTTGAGAACTCTAATTCCATTGATACTGTGGGGATTTCTTCCCTGGTTGAGAAGGATGAGAATGAGTTGAATACAATAGAAAAGCCTGTTCTAAGAGGACATAATGAAGGGAACCAGTCATTGATCTCAGCTGAACCAAGTAAGTGACAGGAGGATTATAAAGTTACTTAATTTCCTCTGCTTCACTTAGTTGTTTTTTTCTTCCTCTTGAACAAATTTGGCTAAGGCCATAAGCTGTTTATGACATCATTGTGGAATATATTAACTTTAGGAAAAAAAGGTTTGGGGTTTGGAGTTTCCTTCATGAGTTTTAAAATATTGGTTTAGGTAAACATAATGGAGGACTTGAAAACAGAAGTAATTTTTTCTTAGATTAGTACACAGTAATCTCACTCAGTAGTTTTAAAATAGATTCTTTAAGGACCATCATTAATGTCATTTGGTTGATGAAGTATGCAGAGTTTAAGTGCTAATTATTATCATTAATTTTGATTTAATCAGCTTCTGAGTAGTTGATGCCGTCACATGGTACAAAGAACTTCCAAAGGTTTTAAAGGATCTCCAGCGAATAGTCTCCCACATCTTCCCCTAGTTATTAATTTCCCATTCCTTGAAGCAATTCATGTAACAGGACTTAAAGTACAATTTAGAGTGATGGCACAATACACTGTGAGAACTAGCATTTGTTCCTAAGGCCTCCTCATTGCTTTATCCATTTTTTAAAATCTTTGTTCTTTAGAAGGTAAGGGTGTGGGTAACTGCTGAATAATTGCACTGATATGGAGTCATTGTCTATAACTACTATAAATCAGATAACAAATGATAGGCCTGTTTCTAAATTGAATAAATTTAGGTGATTAACAGGATTATTAAAAATAAATTGCAATAATTACAAAGTTCTTTTTTTTTTTGAGACAGAGTCTCGCTCTGTGAGCTAGGCTAGAGTGCAGTGGTGCGATTTCGGCTCACTGCAGCCACCCGCTCCCGGGCTCAAGTAATTCTCCTTCATCGGCCTCCCGAGTAGCTGGGATTACAGGAATGCACCACTACACCTGGCTAATTTTTGTATTTTTGCTAGAGACAGGGTTTCACCATGTTGGCCACGCTGATCTTGAACTCCTGACCTCAGGGAATCCACCCACCTCAGCCTCCCAAAGTGCTGGGATTATAGGAGTGAGCCACTGCACCCAACCGAAAGTTCTTTTTTTGATAGGTGATTGTTACACATTTGAAATAACATTTTTCGGCTGGGCGCAGTGACCCATTCCTATAATCCCAGGACTTTGGGAGGCTGAGGCAGGAGGATCACCTGAGGTCAGGAGTTTGAGAACAGTCTGACAAACATGCTGAAACCCCACCTCTACTTAAAACAAAAATTCGCTGGGCGTGGTGGTGGATGCCTGTGATACCAGCTACTCAGGAGGCTGAGGCAGGAGAATTGCCTGAGCCCGGGAGGCAGAGGTTGCAGTGAGCCAAGATGGGAAGACTGTGTCTCAAAAAAAAAAAAAAAGAATAAAAATACATTTTTCTTTTCCTCTTAGTTGTTGTTTCCAGTGATGAAGAAGGACCTGTTGAGCATAAAAGTTCAGAAATTCTTAAGTTACAATCTAAGCAAGACCATGAGACAACTAATGAAAATGAGAGCATTTCTGAATCAGCATTGTCAGAACTACCGTTGATTTCACGTGAATCTGTACAGGTAATTTATTTCTGTCTTCTCCCAGATTAACAATGAAATATACACTATTGATTAATGACTGTTACTTGTTTTATCAAGCTGAATATTGTAATGAAAATTAGAAATTTTCTTAGTTTGAATTTTGAGACAACTTTTATAGTAGTTTGAATGAAATATGTAGTTGTCTTTATTTTGAAACAAAAAGATTATACCATTTTTTTCTGGTGATTTATATTTTTTCAGTCTAAATATTCTATTACTTGAATATTTTTCTTTTTTCTGGCTTTCATTGGACATTTCACTAACATTTTGTAGAATTAAACACATTTTCTAGTATTTATATGTCTGGTCTTGGAGTATTATGGCTACTTGGAATTACTCCTTTTCCTCACATATTACGAAGGCAGTATGATATAGAGGAAAAAACATGGCTTTGGGGATATAGGTCAGAAACCTGTCAAATTTGGTAAGTCCTCTCTGCCTCTTCATTCTTATAGAAAATAATAAATGGAAGTGTGTTAGTTTAGTATCAGTCAATTAATTCAGTCCTTTGAAGAGAGTAGGTCTAAAATAAGGTTCAAAACATTTTTTTATCAGTATTTGTTCTTTCTTTCTTTTTGAGACAGGGTCTTGCCCTGTCACCCAGGCTGGAGTGCAGTGGCATGATCATGGCTCATTGCAGCCTCAACCTCTTGGGCTCAAGCAGTCCTCTCATTCAGCCTCTCAAATAGCTGGGACCATAGGCTCGTGCCAGCATGCCTGGCTAATGTTTTTAAAATATATATTATTTTTAGAGATGAGGGTCTCCCTGTGTTGTCCAGGCTGGTCTCTTAACTACTGGGCACAAACAATCCTCCTACTTCCACCCCCCAAAGTGCTAGGATCACATGCGTGAGCTGCTGCTCCCAGCTGGTACTCTTTCTTGTTATTAGCCTCTGATTATTCTATTTGTAAGAAAAGATCATTGACCACCAGTGCAGAATTATAGTAAACTTATCTTGTTTTGTTTTTGAATAATGTCAGAGGCTCTTATTTTGCAGAGTATGATGAAGAGTTGGCCCAATCTATGAAAACAGTTTGGTCTGATTATTGTTTCATGGGTATTTGCTTTTGTATTTGGTATTCCACGTAGAAATCACTTCAGCAGCTTTGTTCTGAATTTTTGCAAAAATGTAACCATTTTTGCTAGATTGGGTCAACATCCTACTTGATGGTTTAGTTGCATGTATAATTAAAAGTGTCATTGTTGATAATGAATTTAAACTTATAGAAGAATTAGGCCTTGGCAGGGTAATAAATTGACAGTGCAGTATGAAATGATCATATTATAAGAAAATAACATATCTTTTAGAATTTACTAAATTCATAATCACAACCAAGCAGCCAATAGTGTGGAGATCTACCATAAGGCAGAGTGCCACATTTCTATGCTCTCTCTTGTTCCAGTTTTAAATGAATTATGAGAAATATAGATTGATCATTTTTAGAAGCCAGCTAGTTTTCCCAAATGTGAAGCCCAGTGAGAAATTATTTCTATACCAACTTCTCATTTTATCACTAAAAAAGCCCACAGTTATTTGTCTGACTGATGTTGAAGCTATCTGATTTAATTTGATTGATTTGATTCCCTTTTTTACTTAGGGAATAAGAAGATATTAATAGTATACTAAGCAATAAAACATGAGAATGACAAAGAAATTCAATTAAGCAGGTAAATGGCATTATGAGCTGGGTTTAAAATAATGAGTATGGTATGTTTTAGACAAGGATTAGTCACAATTGCTAGAGGTAAGAGGGGAGTGAGTACATGTTCATAATAATTGCTTTAGTAGTAATCTGGTCATGTGTGGTGTTAGGGATAATGTGCAGAGGTTCGACACATTTGAAAAAGTTGAAAAAGTCATCTGAAAGTAGTATAAAATTCAGAAGAAACAGTGGAAAAGAGTTGCTGCTGATATTGCTTGGTTTTCTATTATAATTTAAAAGCAAAGTTATATAGTCATTTGAGTGGAAGTGATATGATTTTTGAGATTTTAGGCAAGTATAAGCCATTTCTGGTTGGTTGTCTTCAAACATAGAGTATATAGATTTGATATAATGGATCATTCTTAGGCACTTACGTTCCTTCATGGCATATTGAAAGTGCAGTAGCACATAGGCGTAAAGATGGGAACAACAGACGTTGGAGACTCCAAAAGTAGGGAGGCGATGAGGAGAGCCCGGGCCATAAAACTTCCTGTTGGGTATTATCTGGGTGACAGGTTCAATAGAAGCCCAACCCTCAGCATCATGCAATTTATCCTTGTAACAAATCTGCACATGTACCCCGAATCTAAAATAAAAAATCTTTAAAGTACAGTAGCAAAAACATTATTTTGGTTAATGGAAACAGTTTTTATGGTTGAAGTGACACTGGACCTGGAGAGAGAAACCTGCATTTGAATCTTTGTTTTGCTTCTTACTAATCGCATGATTTTGGGCAGGTCGTTTAACCAATCTAAACATCTGTTAACTTTATTTATGAAATGGAAAACTGAAAAACCTGCGTATTGGGTGGTTGTGGGGATTCAAAGAGATCATATATTTAAAAACTCATTTTAAATAAAAGTACAGTATATGTTTAAAACTTACTTCTGTCAAGTTAAAAATGAATAAAACCTATTAGAGACTATTGAATGTGAAACCATGGCTTTTGATACAGAGGAGTGTATATTTCTGGAATTAATTTTGAATTCAGCTATTTAGTGTAATTTTCTCAAAGGTAAGTCATATTTTTTCAGGAAAAAAATCTAGATAACTATTTCTTCACAGTAAGAACAGTATAAAATTCTTCAAAAATTTACTAATAGTAATTTAAAGAAGAATTTGATGGTGAAAGTCATTTTCAGTATTTATATAATACTTAGAGTTACATGCATTTTGTGATTTATTCCTTGTTAGATGTCATCTGAATTATGCCCGTATAATCCTGTCATGGAAAACATTTCCAGTATTATGCCTAGTAATGAGATGGATCTGCAACTGGATTTTGTATTTACTTCTGTTTATATTGGTAAAATTAAAGGAGCTTCTAAAGGTTGTGTTACAGTAAGTATATTTTCTTTAATTTTCTTTTAGTTTTGGATCTTGGACAAGGCATTTTAATTTTTTTCCTTTTTTTTTCTTAGGACAAATAAGAATAGAATTAAGATTTATTTTATATGGGACACTATGGATATGTTGAAAGTCATTATACCTAATTTGAAATGTGCCTTTAATTCTCCCCTCCTAACATCCTACCTAATCTGACGACTCTAATGAAAATCATGTATAGAAAAAATCACATTTATTGATAATCTTTGGTTTCTAAAAGTTATCTGATGGTAAAGTGAAATTTTTTTCCAGGTATGGTTTGGAACATAAAGAAGAAATCTCATTTTGCCTGTTTAATCAGTTGTAAACTGACTTCTCCAAATTTCTAAATTAAGGATGTCTAGGAATTAATGCTACTCTGTTTTTCTACTTAAAAAAAAAATACTCCTCCTCACCTACTGTACGTGAAAGTGAGACTGGATTCTACTTGGTTCTTTCTCTATATTTTTTTTTGTTGTTGTTGGGGGTGCAGAGTCTCATTCTTTTTCACGGGCAGTGGTGCACTCCACTGATCTTGGCTCACTGCAGCCTCCAACTTCTGGATTCAAGCGATTCTTGTGCCTCAGCCTCCCGAGTAGCCAGGACTACAGGTGCGTGGCACCACACCTGGCTCATTTTTATATTTTTTGGTAGAGACGGAGCTTCACCGTGTTTGCCAAGCCGGTCTTGAACTCTTGGCCTCAAGTGATCCACCCACTTCAGCCTCCCAAAGTGCTGGGATTACAGGCATGAGCCACTGTGCCCAGCCAGTTCTCTATATTTTCTTACCTTTTCTACCTTTTAAAATCCTAATCATCTTTTAAAGCTTCTCTGATCTACTGACTCTTCCAGGAAACTTTCCCTGATCCCTCCTTTTCAGACAGAATTCACTTCTCCCTTTGCTGTACACTTGTAACACTTCATTTGTACTTCTAAGATTTATTCTGTGTGTTTTATAATTACTTATATTCTTGTATAAACTTCTCCATTAACCTTTTAAGCTTCTTATGGTGAAGAGCCACAGTTTTAGTTCCTTTTATACCTTCCATAAATCGACTTAAATGTTTGTCGAAATGACTGTGTCAGATTTGGTAACTCAGGCATTTTTTATAGCAGTTTCATTAATATTTCACTGTGTTAGGGATAGGGCAGAGAATATAAAAATGCTAAGATATGGTTTCTGCTTTCAGGGAACTTTTAATCCAATGGAAGAGACAGACACATATTTACTTTATATTATGGTAAAATGTAAAACAGAAGTATGTACAAGAAGGGTGCATATGGCAATGGTATCTATCAATGTCGGGAGGAATCAGCAAAGGCTTCACAGAGAAAACAGCACATGAATAAGACATGAAGTACCTGTTGTTTACTTGGTAGCCATGCAGACAAAGACCTAATCCTAAATTCTGGGAACTACAAATAATAGTAGTTTGTGATGTAGTCAACATTGCTTTGAAAGCTCAAGAATGAATTGATTTAAAATTAATATTTTTTTGGCCACTAGTTTTTACTGATTTGGGCATGACTGGGGTGATTTTACAATTCTTTTTCTTTAAGGAATGTTATTCATTTTTCAGGATTTTCTCCCCTATTTTACTTTATTATTTTAATTCAGGCTTACCCAGTTATTTCTGTTGAATTCTTTGTAATGGCAAAAAGTTGGATAATCTAAATATGTGAGAATAATGATTAGCCAGTGGGGAGGAAAATCCAATATAAATATTCAACAGTGGACTTTCTATTAATTAATGTATTAATTATTATTACACAGTCACGTGGGCGTGTTATGCTCAAAAACCAAGATCAAGCAAAAAACCACAAACAGATTAGTCAAGGAACAATATTACAAACACATATAATCTTGCCTATTTAGAGACAGCTGCCACTCACTGTGTAGTATATATCCTTGCATATTCTTCATACATATATAGATACATTAAAACAAAGGGATATTACATAATATGTACTATTTTGTAACTTACCATAATTTCATTAATTTAATTCTTCCACTTAGTTTGGGATATTTGGGTTGTCTTTAAAAATTTTTAATTGTTGCTCATTTCAAATTGTCCCAATATTTTACTATTACAAATAGTAGGGGACTGCAAATACTCAGTAAGTGTTGTAAAGTGGTCCTAAAAATTAATTGTCAGAAGTCCTGGCCAGGGCCATCAGGCAAGAGAAAGACATAAAGTATGTTCAACTTGGAGGAGAGGAAGTCAAACTATTCCTGTTTGCAGATGACAATGATTCTATGTCTGGATTCTATGTATATATTTATATATATTGTATATATAAATTTTCTAGATAATAGGATCTCAGCCCAAAAGTTCCTTCAGCTGATAAACAACTTCAGCAAAGTTTCAGGACACAAAAGCAATGTACAAAAATCACTAGCATTAATGACTTTTCCATATTCTTTATGTTTGTACAACTTTTCTCAAGGGTAATAGCTTTCCTGTGAAATAAGGTGTAAGCACTGATTAAAAGTTTTGCCACATTCTTCACACTGGTAGGAGTTTTACCAGTATGAATTATCTTACCTACAATCTACAATCAAGTGTGGCAACCATATAAAGGCTTTGTCACATTTTGTACATTTCTAGGGTTTCACACTAGTATAATTTTTTTTTTAATGTATTGACAAGTTGGAGGTGTTGGTAAAAGCACCGTCACATCTTTCAGGTTTGTAGAGTTCCTCTTCAGCATAAATTATCACCATGCCTCTTAAGAATTGAGAGCTTATGGCTAGGCATGGTGGCTCATGCCTGTGATCCCAGCACTTTAGGAGACTGAGGCGAGTGGATCATCTGAGGTCAGGAGTTCAAGACTAGCATGACCAAGAAGGTGAAACCCCATCTCTCCTAAAAACACAAAAATTAGCCAGGTGTGGTGGTAGGCACTTGCAATCCCAGCTACTCGGAAGGCCGAGGCAGGAGAATGGCTTGAACCCAGGAGGCGGAGGTTGCAGTGAGCCGAAATCACACCATTGCACTCCAGCCTGGGTGATAAGAGCAAAACTCTGTCTCAAAAAAAAAAAAAAAAGGAATTGAGAACTTGTTGTAGGCTTTGCCATGTTCTTTACACTTGTAGAGTTTCTGTCCGGTATGAATTATGTATAATAAGGGTTGAGAACTTCTTTAAAAAGCTTTGTCACATTCTTTATATTTGTAGGGTTTATGTTCCATATAAATTCTCATATTTAGTAAGAGTTGAGGGCTGGTTAAAGGTTTTCTCACATTCATCACATTTATAGGGTTTCTCTCCAGTGTAAATTATCTTATGCTTATTAAGGGATGAGGAACATTTAAAAGATTTGCCACATTATTTACTATGTAGGGTTCCTGTCCAATATGAATTCTTTTATGTTTATTAAGGGCTGAGGACCGGTTAAAAGCTTTGCCACATTCTTCACATTTGTAAGGTTTCTCTCCAGGATGAGTTCTCTTACACTTAGTGAGGCTTGACTAAACCAGGTGAAAGTTTTGCCACATTGGTCACATTTGTAGGGTATATCTCCAGTATGAATTATCTTATGTATAGCAGGGTTTGAGGAACAGTTAAAAGCTTTGCCACATTCTTCACATTTGTAGGGTTTCTCTCCAGTATGAATTAAATCATGTTAAATAAGGATTGAGGATGGAATGAAGGCTTTGCCACATTTATCATACTTGTATAGTTTCTTTCCAGTATGAATTTTCTTATATGAAAAAAGGTTTGAGGGGTGGTTAAAAGCTTTGCCATATTCTCTACATCTGTCGGGTTTCTCTCCAGTACGAATTACCTTTTTTTTTTTTTTTTTTTGAGGCGGAGTCTTGCTCTGTTGCCCAGGCTGGAGTGCAGTGGTGCGGTCTCGGCTCACTGCAAGCTCCGCCTTCCGGGTTCACGCCATTATCCTGCCTCAGCCGCCTGAGTAGCTGGGACTACAGGCGCCCAACACCATGCCCGGCTGATTTTTTTTACTTTTAGTAGAGACGGGGTTTCACCGTGTTAGCCAGGATGGCCTCGATCTCCTGACCTCGTGATACGCCTGCCTCAGACTCCCAAAGTGCTGGGATTACAGGCATGAGCCACCGCACCCGGCCTCCGGTATGAATTATCTTATGTGTAGTAACGTTAGAGGGCAGCTTAAAGGCTTTGCCAGATTCTTCACTTCTATAACGTTTCTCTCCAGTATGAATTTTCTTATGTGTAGTAAGGGTTGAGGACTGGTTAAAAGCTTTGCCACATTCTTTACATTTAAAAGTTTTTTTTTTTTTTTTTCTCCAGTGTGTCTTGTCTTATATCTGTTTGAATTTGAAAATTTATGAAAGACTTTCACATACTTAGCACATTGAAATATTTTTCTTTAGGTAGTTGGCAAACATTGGTTAAGTCCATTATAACCACTTTTGTGCACCTTATGTAAACTCATCCACACTTTTACAGCCTTTTTTTTAACTGCAAATTGTCATGTCCACATTTTTCATATCTTCTCAGTATCACTTTTTAGAAAGAATCTTTTATGCTCTTCTCTGGCCAAAGGTCTTGGACAAAATGAAAACATGTAACTCGGGGTTTGGCAATCGTCTTATGTCTCTTCGTAGTCAAAGGTTTTTTCCTTTGCTCCAGACAGGTGATCAGGTCTGGCTTAGAGACAACAATAGCAAGGAAGAACAGGTTTCTGTAGTTCTCTAACATCACATCCCTGTATAAATTCCACTGTGCAGTGTCCAGGCTATGCCACTTCTCGCGGTGGCTCATGCCTGTAATCCCAGCACTTTGGGAGGCCAAGGTGGGTGGATCACCTTGGGTCAGGAGTTCGAGACCAGCCTGGCCAACGTGGTGAAACCTTGTCTCTACTGAGAATGCAAGCATTGACTGGGCGTGGTGGGGCATGCCTGTTGTCCCAGTTACTCAAGAGGCTGAGGCAGGAGAATCACTTGAACCCAGGAGGTGGAGGTTGCAGTGAGCCGAGATCACGCCGTTGCACTCCAGCCTGGGTGACAGAGCAAAACTCTGTCTCAAAAAAAGAAACAAAAAGAAGATTCATAGTTAATAAAAGCATTAAAAGTGCAATTACTGTCAAAAATTCTTTCAGAAAATATAAGCCTTTAAAGTGAAGAAGAGTATTTATTCTGAAGACAACCATTACAAATATAAAGGGGGTTGTAGTACCTTTACTTGTATCATAGATCTTATTGCACACATTTTGTACTAGAGGAAAACCCTGAAGCAGTTGCTCAAGCTTTGTTCAACATCAGGGAATTTATATTGGAGAAGAGTCCTGCAGATGTAATGAATTTGGAAACACTTTTTTTTTTTTTTTCAAAAATTACAGCTTAGAAAACACCAGAGAGTTTATACTAAAATATATTTTTTCAGATGCAATAAATATGAACAAATATTTAATTCAAAATTGATTCTATGTAAATATCAAAGAATTTAAAGTAGAATAACTAAGGTACTGACCCTTCACACATTACACTAAATCAGAGTGTTGAGTATAAAAACTAACCTACAACTAAAGTTGTTAGATAAATTATTTGTATATAACTTTAAAGGGAGTAAATTTTTTGAAGCATTGTAATTACATTGAAAGTGTACTTGTTTCCTAGAAAAAATTTTTTTGAAAAGTAATGATGTAATACAGCTTTCAAATTACTTTATGCTGTTATTTTATTCCTATTGTATTCACATGTGAAAACATGTGATCGATTGTTGCTGCATTAGAGATATTAGAGATTCTTTTTTATTAGTTGGGCATTATTTATGACCTGTTCTATAAAAGAATAAGGACATTAAAATATAAGATGCATGATGAAAATGTAAGTGGAGAGGCTCTTTGTAGTTAATTTATATTAAGTATTGTATAAGGTAGGTGTTCAGAGTAATACTTGTCAACATTATAGTGAGAGGAATAAATGATTAATTATAGTTAAAAGTATATTCAAATAAATTAGTATATTATTTTACTAATTGTACTTTTATGTAATAAAATTCAGTACATTAAAAAAAAATCACTAGCACTCCAATACACCAACAGCAACAAAGCCAAAAGCCAAATCAGGAACGCAATCCCATTCACATTTGCCACAAAATGAGTAAAATACCTATGAATACAGCTAACCAGGGAGGTGAGAGATCTCTACAATGAGAACTGCAAAACACTGCTCAGAGAAATCAGATGACACAAGCAAATGGGAAACCATTCTATGTTCATGGATACGAAAAATCAATATAATTAAAATGACTATCCTGCCCAAAGCAGCTTATAGATTCAGTGCTATTCCTATCAAATTATCAATGACATTCTTCATAGGAATATGAACAACTATTTTAAAATTCGTATGGAACCAAAAAAAAAGGCCTGATTGCCAAGAGAATCCTAAGCAAAAGGAACAAAGCTGGAGACATCATGTTACCCAACTTCAAACTGTGCTATAGGGCTACAGTAACCAAAACAATATGGTACTGGTACAAAAACAGACACATAGGTCGATGGAACAGAATATAGAGCCTGAAAATAAAGCTGCACACCTATGACCATCTGATCTTTGACAAAGCAGACAAAAACAAGCAATGGGGAAAGCACTCACTATTCAACAAATGGTGCTAAGATAACTGGCTAGCCATATGCAAAAGACTGAAGCTGGACCCCTTCCTTATACCATACACAAAAATCAGCTCAAGATGGATTAGAGACTTAAATGTAAAACTCAAAACTATAAAAACCCTGGAAGACAACCTAGGCAATATCATTCTCAATATAGGCACAGGCAAATATTTCATGACGAGGATGTCAAAATCACAACAAAAACAAAAATTGACAAATGGGATCTAGTTAAAGTAAAGAACTTCTGCACAGCAAAAGAGACTGTCATGGCACATGTATACATATGTAACAAACTTGCACATTGTGCACATGTACCCTAGAACTTAAAGTATAATAAAAAAATGAAAAAAAAGAGAAACTACCAACAGAGTAAACAGACAACCTACGGAATGGGAGGAAATATTTGCAAAGTAGGCATCTGACAAAGGTCTAATATCTAGCATCTATAAGGAAATTAAATTTACAGTAAAAAAACAACCCTATGAAAAAGTGGATAAGGGACGTGAGCAGACACTTTTCCAAATATATACATGTGGCCAAGAAACAGATGAAAAAAAGCTCAGTATCACTGATCATTAGAGAAATCCAAATCAAAACCACATGAAATACCATCTCATACCAGTCAGAATGGCTATTGTTAAAAAGTCAATAACAGATGATGGTGAGGTTGCAGAAAAAAGGGAGGACTTACACATTGTTGGTGGGGGTGCAAATTAGTTCAATCATTGTGGAATGTAATGTGGCGATTCCTCAAAGAGCTAAAAACAGAATTGCCATTCAACCCAGCAATCCCATTACTGGTATTATGCCCAGACAAATATAAGTCATTCTACCATAAAGACATATGCATGTGAATTGCAGCACTATTCATAATAGGAAACACATGGAATCAACCTAAGTGCCCATCAGTGACAGATTGGATAAAGAAAATGTAGTGCATATATGCAGCTAAAAAAAGAATAAGATCATGTCTTTTCCAGGAATGTGGATAGAGCTGGAGGCCATTATCCTTAGCAAACTAACATAGGAACAGACAACCAAATACCACATATTCTCAGTTATAAGTGGGAGCTAAATGATGAAAACTCATGGACACAAAGAAGAGAGTAACAGAGTCTGGAGCCTACTTGAAGGTGGGAGGAGGGAGAAGAGCAGAAAAAATAACTATCGAGTAGTAGGCTTAATACCTGGACTATAAAACAGTCTGTACAACAAACCCCTGTGACACAGGTTTACATGTATAACAGACCTGTACATGTACCCCTGAACCTAAAATAAAACTTAAAAAATTTTATTTATGTTTGCTGGAACATTTCTTAGATTAAAAACTTAAATATTTAATTATGGGAAAGTGATTTAGTAAATCAAAGTAAATATATGCATGCGAACAAAAGCTGAGAAGCATTCTACAAAAATTAAGACAGTTATGATGGAGAGAACATAAGCAATTCATTTTTTTTAAGTATAATGAATAACCTAAAAAAGGTAAAAAGGTAAAAATTTCGGGTTTTTATGTATATTCTTTTTCAGACAGTTCAGGATGCACTGTAACAGAAATTAAAGAACTTTTTTTTTCTTTTTTGGTGGATAAAGAGATAGATAATTAAATTCATTTATTCTCCATACATTCAGTGACCACCTTAGCATTATTGTAGACACTGGAGACACTGTTCTCACTCTCATAGTAGTTACAATTTAGCTGAATTAGAAAAATACTTATGGCTGGAAATTATTACATAAATTAGAGACATGTTCCTATAGTTAGACACTTATTTTTTTTAGTGTAGCAAATGCTGCAATAAATGTAAACATTGTCTTTCTTAAAAATCTTTGTTGATAGTATGAGAAATTAAGTAATACTATATTCAGATAACTGTACTAGCTATTGTAAGAAATTATAAAATAGCTTTTATTATTAGCTTTATTCTTAAGTTTAAACAAAGTTGGTATGATTTCAGAGAACTAGGTTTACCTTACTGCCACAAAATTTTTCATATTTTTAAATCCAGGAGTTAAGTCTGCTGGGAGTAGGGTTTTAACTCTGCAGAGGTAACCTGTTGACTTAGTCATTATTCAGGGATATAAATGAATGTCAGATCCTTGCCAAGTAGAAAAGTTTGATAGCTCCCGAGCACTTGACGGGAAAAAGTGAGAGAATAGTGTAGTAAGTAGCGGATGGAGACATACAGATGCACTACTTCTACTTTATAATTTGGAAGTCATGGCTGTGCAGATTCTGAAAGGCAAATACTGCTTCTGTCTATTTTTTAGTACTAATGATTTACGTTTGCCAAGATATATTTTATGGAATTAAAGACCCTGTGAAATATGCCAGAAAGAGTTTGGAAAGGGACAGTATACATTAAATATGGTGGCAGTTATGTGAAAGTAACAATAATTAGATTTTGATTAAATTATGTAACATTCTTGATCAGATGCTAGTGTCTAATGATAACAGCTCCCCTTGATTAAGGGTCTTACTAAAGCTGGAAGAAGTTCGGTAAGTTACCTAAGGTTACATACTTATTACTTGTGTAAGTGATAGAGACAACAGAGGCAGGATTTTAATTCCAAGCTCAGCTTTTAGCTAATTATAATCTATTTTGTTTTAGTGGCTGACTTACCTTATGAAATATAGGGTTTTATATTTGTGAAAGTACAAGATGAAATAATTTTTAAATTGGAAAATAAATGGAGTCAAAATAAACCTGTGGTTTCACTGAACGTTGTTTGATACTTATATGGAGCTCACGTACCAAGAACATTTTGATTCTGTTTTGTGCTCACAGACCATACCTGATTTGATCAACAAAGTGTATTGAACAACAACAAAACTTAACCAAAGAATAAATAAATAGGTACAAATTCATTTGACAGTAATGGAAAAACAAACTTCAAAGCAGAAGTCTGTTTTAGATAGTACATGGAAGATTTAGCTAGGTGCTCCACAGCGCTATTATAAAAGCAACTCTTAAGGAAGTCAGATACATACAAAAGATACGTAGATAAAGTAAGTGTCCTGGGACAGAAGGAGTAGAAAGAGCAAGAACCTCAGTTGGAAGGGAATTCATAGCATGAAACGAAGAAAGGTGAATGCTAGGAATGCGGACGGTGGTGGTGCCCACCTAAAAGTCATCCAGGAAAGAGGGTGTTCTGGCTTAGGGACTTAATTTACGTTACCATTTTGACAGGTGGATCACTGTTGTGAATGAAGTTGGATCTATGACTTTTGTAGCCATTTCATGTTAAACAACTGATTTTTCTAGTTCTGCTTTTATGTGATAAAAGCAGCTTTAAAATTATAATTGGTAGTTTTGGTACAGAAACAGAATGCTCACATCAGGTGGGACACAAGCCTTTGGACAATTTTAATTTCTCATTATAAATAACATAATATGTTGGCATTTTGGTTTGTTTAGCAGTTTCTTGTGAGTTTGGTTAGTGTAGTTCATCACCAAGGGAATCCTCATCAGCTACTGAGTCAGCAAAGCCAAAAATCAAACTCTGTTTTATGGAATATTTATGTTTACCAGAGTCACTGCTACTTAGAGGTCTCTTGGTAGTTTCTTCTGGGCTTTATTTTAGTCTTTACATTTTCAGAAAATATTTTGAAAAATACATTTATTAGTCTTACTGGTTTTTGTAAATTAGCATATTGAGAATTAAAGTACATGGGGTTCTTAAAATTTCCATAAAACTAAGTCTTTGTAATGAAATATTTTATTGGCTTATTGATAAAAGGGCTTGAACACTTATAGTGTAGACTTTGAATATGTACTTGTGATTTGAAAAAAAAAATTAATTTGAATAGTAACACATTTTGAGTGATCATTCATTGTTTGCCTTTTGATTTTTTCTTCAGATCACAAAAAAATATATTAAGATCCCATTTCAAGGTAAGTTATTCTCTTATGACCTTGTCTTTTTACTCTAGTTCTTACCATAAATTTAAGTAAAACTAAGTTTAATATTTTTTACCTTAATATTTTTTAGCAATTCCAAATGGAGTAAAAATGTTTTATAATAAACTTGCTCTAAAAATAGTATGCTATTGTTTTAATGACTGTAAATCAAACAATTTAAAGGATTCATGGTGATTTCTTGGGATTAACAGTAATACAGTTTTGATAGATAACAAGAATATTTTGGTATATATAAAAATGGGTAACAATAGTAACTATAAGAAAAGAAGCATAAGGAAAATGCTTAATATTGCACACAAACATGTAAAATATTTTTGCATACAGGGCAAGAGAATTTTATACAATTGCATATCTGAGTAAGGGAAAGTAGACTGGAAAATGTACCTGTAACTTATAGAGACTCACACCATTTTCTCATTCTCTTCCCAACTGAAAACCTTTCAGAATAAATTATGACACTAAGAAAACCGGTAAACAATAGAGGATAATCCTTTTATATAATGAATTATAAAAAGAACAAGGAGGAAAAACACACAAATGGCACAGATAGGAATTAGAGAAGAGGAAGCTTCTGTTCCATGATTGGAGATGCTATCAAAGTAGCTTTAGTTGGATTAGTTGGATTTAGTTGGATTCCACAGATACTTTATGTACAGAATCCAAAACTATGTTATGATAATTGTTCTAATAATTTGATTGCTTACTATATCTTAATTATTAAGAATATAAAAGGCACAGAATAAGTATATTGATAGTCCTAACTAGGAAATACCAATAAATTATTAAGGAATAATGTAATATTTGTTCTGTAGAAGAAACAAAGTCATATGATTTTAAAAGGGGATGATAATTTCAGAAAAGATAGCACTACAATTTATAGTTAAAGGCCTGGGTAACAGAGAGAGCTACCTCTCAAATTCTTGTGATACAAACATCAAAAATGATATTTTAGATTTTTATAGTTAATATTTATAATATTGCTTTCTTGTTTTATAACTTTTCTATTGCATATAATTTTTAAAAGACATTTTATTGTAAATTGTGGAAAAATACTCTCTTCAGTGGTAATAGGTTTATAATTTTATAATGGAAGAAGAAAATATTAGTCTTCTTCCTCAAATCCTGTTCAAGTTCCCATAAATCTTTTTAAAACAAAGCATGTGTATAAAAGGTTTTTGTAGGTGGGAACCTGAGGGTCTAAATGTTTCCTCTTTTTCTATGCGGCTGCAGAAAAAATTGATTTATCCATATTTATATTAGGTATTAATTATGTTTGGCTGTTAGTAACAATGGCATAAAGAAAATATTTTATTTTTGCTTCACATAAAAGAAATCCAGAAGTAATCTGAACTGATGTGATGTTTCCTTCATCATCGGGGGACACATGACCCTGACACATGAGTTGCATTTTTCTATTCTGTCATTCCTGACACATGACTTGCATCCTCAAGTTTGTCTCATGGCCATTATTGTAGCCCATACTTCATCATCATGTTGATATTTTAGACAGAAAGCAGTAGGAAGGGGAAAACCATAAACAGAGCACATACTACCAATCTCTTGCCCTTTTAAGGAGACTTCTTGGATGTCCATGCTACATAACCTTTTCTGCTTACATTTTATTAGCTAGCTAGTCATGACCACACACCCATTTGTAAAAGAAGCTAGGAAATAGAGTTTTCCAAACTGTTTATCTTGAAAATGAGGGTTCGTTACTGAGGAAGAAGAAGAACTGGAAAAGTAGGTAGGCAACTCCCACTTTTAGTATCTGCTATACACCTGTAGCAGAATAAACCATATATGGGGGCAGACTTGGTAATGAGGTATACATTTTTCTCATGATGGTGTTAAATTCCTTTTTCTGAAAGATAATCTTTTAAAGGTGTCTTCCTCAAGAAAATTTAGCTTTCATTCTAAACACCAAGAGCAATTAGATTAGTAATAGTTGTGTAGATTTCACAGAAATAGTATCAGATATACCTGTGGGGCTGTGAGCTTCATGAGAAAGAAATGCTGAATAGTATTCTGAGGGCTGTCATCCTGGTTTTGATTTAAGCTTTACTACCAGTTTTTACTGACAGTTTTCAGAATGGAAGAGTTACAGTATGAAGAATAGAATGACTGGCTTGGGAACATTAAGATGACTGGTAAATACTCGTCATGGAAAGATTTTCGTATTAAAATATGTTCATATGAATCACGAGGTTGGAGTGGGCTGTTAAACTGAGATCTGCTGATTCAGTAGATGTAAGGTGGGGCCTGATACTCTGCATTTCTAACAGTCTTCCAGATGATGCTGATACTAATGTCACAAGTTCAGCTTAGACTACTCTTTGAGTAGCAAAGTTCCAGGAAATAATGCTGGGAGGAATACTAAGAGGTTTGTTTCAAATAGGTGCCCATCCTGGGTTTATGCTTGACTGGTATTTATATTCCAGTTCAGTTGCTTGCTGTCTTGCAGTTGAACTGGGTGACCTTCAGGACTTCTTTAAATCAGTTTTTTTTTAAAAAAATGTTTCTTTGAACTAAAGAGTTAAAGTCCTCAGAGGAGATTCCTTTAGCTCCCTAAGAGGGAGAATAATAATTTAGAATGATCATCTAGAAGTTTCGAGAAATAAGACCTGGAGGATTTTTAAAAGAAATGTCTCCTTAGACCATTCAGAACCTCCTAATTTTCTTGAGACTCTTTTGATAGTGGCTCATCTGTATAGTGGAATGCAAATGCCTTAGGAGAAGAAAGACGGGCAGAAATTGGCCTATGATAGCACTTGTAATCTTGGTTTATGTAGTATTGACCAATATAGAAAAGATGGAAATATGTAATTTTCTGAGTTATGCTGTGCTTAGTTTTCTGCATTGATAGACTTTTTTTTTTTCTTTTTGCTAATGATTATCAGAATTCTTGGAGAGAATTCTCTCCAGACAGAGGTT
Organism: Trachypithecus francoisi; assembly: GCF_009764315.1. NCBI lineage: Eukaryota > Metazoa > Chordata > Mammalia > Primates > Cercopithecidae > Trachypithecus > Trachypithecus francoisi. Next base: position 87,856,847 of record NW_022681453.1, read on the forward strand.
TTAATGCTATGAATATTTATTTATTTGTTTATTTATTTATTTATTATTTTTTTTGAGACGGAGTCTCGCTCTGTCGCCTGGGCTGGAGTGCAGTGGCCGGATCTCAGCTCACTGCAAGCTCCGCCTCCCGGGTTTACGCCATTCTCCTGCCTCAGCCTCCCGAGTAGCTGGGACTTCAGGCACCTGCCACCTCACCCAGCTAGATTTTTGTATTTTTTAGTAGAGACGGGGTTTCACCATGTTAGCCAGGATGGTCTTGATCTCCTGACCTCGTGATCCGCCCATCTCGGCCTCCCAAAGTGCTGGGATTACAGGCTTGAGCCACCGTGCCCGGCCGCTATGAATATTTAATCTCAAATTTTCCCTCTCTGGTTATAACTGAAATCATATAATGTGAGGGACTAAATCTCTATTTAATTGTCATTTAATAATTATTTAGCTCTTCCTAATTGTAACGTGATTTTTTTTACTCTAATAACACTGCTTGGGGCATTTTAGCTAAGGTTAGCAAAATGCACCGGAAATATATTTTTGAAAAAACTTCTATATAATTTTTTTTTTAAAAATGTAGTATATTAACAAATGTCATATAATGTTTAAGTAGTATATTCTTAAATGGATTAATTTTTAAAATTATTATCTTTTATTTCTTTCAGTGTCGCTGAATGAGATTTCATTGCTAGTGGATACCACACATTTAAAGCGGTTTGGGTTATGGAAAAGTAAGGATGATAATCACAGTAAAAGGAGTCATGCTATTCTTTTTTTCTGGGTCTCTTCGGATTATCTTCAAGAGATTCAGACCCAATTAGAACACTCTGTATTAAGCCAGCAATGTGAGTATAAAATGATTTCTAAATTTCAGGATAACTTGAAATTGTCCTATAAATAGTTTTTTCTAAAATAATTTAATAGAATGTTATTTCAGTGAATTGAAATTGATTTTATTTAGTTAATTTTGTTTCTTAATTTTAGGATAGATTATTTAATTAACGTAATTTCTCCTTATAGTTGTATTCAACCAATTGAAATTCTCATCTAAAATAAAAAGAATAGCTTAAAAAATCTTAAATATTGTTTACCTTGAAAACTGTAAGTTCTTAAAAAAGGAATGCCTTATTTTTTAATCATTTGTCATCTTTGACTACCTTCCTTCCTTTTTTACTTTTTGTCTCAAGTAAAAAAGGAAGGAAGGTAGTCAAAGATGACAAATGATTAAAAGATAAGGCATTCCTTATCTTTTAATCATTTGTTGCCTGGGCTACAGTGCAGCGGTATGTTCATAGCTCCCCACGACCTCAAACTCCTGGGCTCATGTGATCCTCCCACCTTAGCCTCCCAAGTAGCCGGGACTACAGGGGTGCAGCACCATGTCTGGCAATTTCTGTTCTTTCTTCCTTCTTTCTTCCTCCTCCTTCCTCCCTCCCTCCTCCCTCCCTCCTTCCTCCTCCCTCTCACCTCCCTCCCTCCTCCCTCCTCCTTTTTTTAAAAAGGATTGAAATCTTTTATAAAACATTTTTATTTCCATAGGTTTTTGGGACACAGGTGGTATTTGATTACATAAGTTCTTTAGTGGTAATTTGTGAGATGTTAGTGCACCCATAACCCGAGCAGTATACACTGAACCCAGTTTGTAGTCTTTTATCCCTCACCCCCTTCCCACCCTTTCCCCCTGAGTCCCCAAAGCCTATTGTATCATTTTTATGCCTTTGCATCCTCATAGCTTAGCTCCCACTTATGAGTGAGAACATGGGCTAATTGGTTTTCCATTCCTGAGTTATTTTACTTAGAATAATAGTCTCCAGTCCTATCCAGGTTGCAGTGAATGCCATTAATTCATTCCTTTTTATGGCTGAGTAGTATCCCATCATATATAAGTACCACAGTTTCTTTATCCACTCATTGATTGATGGGCATTTGGGCTGGTTCCACATTTTTGCACTTGTAAATTGTGCTGCTATAAACGTGTGTGCAAATATCTTTTTTGTGTATTGACTTCCTTTCCTCTGGGTAGAAACCTAGCAGTGGGATTGCTGGATCAAATAGTAGTTCTACTTTTAGTTCTTTAAGGAATCTCCACACTCTTCCATAGTGGGTGTACTAGTTTACATTCCCACCAGCAGTGTAGAAGTGTTCCCTTTTCACTGTATCCACACCAACTTCTATTATTTTTTTCATTCTTTTTTAATGACCATTCTTGTGGGAGTAAGGTGGTATTGCATTGTGGTTTTGATTTGCATTTCTCTGATCATTAGTGATGTTGAGCATTTTTTCATGTTTATTGGCCATTTGTGTGTCTTCTTTTGAGAATTGTCTATTCATGTCCTTAGCCCACTTTTTGATGGGTTTGTTTTTTTCTTGCTAGTTTGTTTGAGTTCCTTGTAGATTCTGAACATTAGTCCTTTGTTGGATGTATAGATTGTGAACATTTTTTTCCCACTCTGTGGGTTGTCTGTTTACTCTGCTGACTGTTCTTTTTGCCATGCAAAAGCTCTTTAGTTAAGTCCCACCTATTTATGCATTTGCTTTTGGGTTCTTGGTCATGAAATCTTTGCCTAAGCCAATGTCTAGAAGGGTTTTTCCAATATTATCTTCTAGAATTTTTATAGTTCTATGTCTTAGAGTTAAGTCTTTGATCCATTTTGAGTTGATTTTTGTATAAGGTGAGAGATGAGGCTCTAGTTTCATTCTCCTACGTGTGGCTTGCCAATTACCTGGCACCATTTGTCAAATAAGGTGTCCTTTCCCCACTGTGTTTTTGTTTGCTTTGTTGGAGCATTCAAATCTGTAAAGGGGAAATCAAACTGTCACTGTTTCAGGATACAGAATTAATGTACACAAATCAGTAGCTCTGCTATACACCAACAGCCACCAAGTTGAGAATCAAATCAAGAACTCAACCCGTTTTACAACAGCTGCAAAAAATAGAAATAAAATACTTAGGAATATAGCTAGCCAAGGAGGAATATAGCTTACCTCTACAAGGAAAGCTACAAAACACTGCTGAAAGAAATCATAGACAACACAAACAAGTGGAAACACATCCCATGCTCATGGATGGGTAGAATCAATATTGTGAAAATGACCATACTGCCAAAAGCAATCTACAAATTCAGTGCAATTCCCATCAAAATACCACCATCATACTTCACAGAACTAGAAAAAACAATCCTCAAATTCATATAGAACCAAAAAAGAGCTTGCATAGCCAAAGCAAGACAAAGCAAAAAGAACAAATCTGGAGGCGTCAGATTATCTGATTTCAAACTACACTATAAGGACGTGGTCACCAAAACAGTGTGATACTGGTATAAAAATAGGCAAATAGACCAATGAAACAGAATAGAGAACCCAGAAATAAGCCCAAATTCTTTCTTTCTTCTTTTTTTTTTTTCTTTCTTTTTTTCCAAGGATGGGCTCTTGATATGTTCCTCAGGCTGGTCTCAAACTCCTGGCTTCAAGCTCTCCTCCTGCCTTGACCTCCCAAAGTTTTAATATTATAAGTGTGAGCCACCGTGCCTGGCCAACTACCTTTCTTATGAGTTTCTTGCCCTTGATCATGATGAACTCTGATGGAATTAGCAGCAAAGTTAAATAAAATATGAAAGTCTTTGCCTTCAGTCTTTTCTTTAGTTTCTAAAAAGTGAAATTCACTTTACTTATGTATGTATTATTCCTTTAAGATTCAGTTGAATACTTTCCCATATGTACCTATAACACTTATCTACATAATATATATACATCTTGAGATATTTTTCAACTTTGTTTAGTCTCGAACTCCTAAAGGAGTTGGGTTTAGAACTACATCAATCAAATTTAGTAAGGTTCTTTCTTACCTGTTTGATCCCTCTACCTTTTCCTACTCTCCTGCTCAGAAAGATGTTAAGTAGTGAACTAAATATTATGACTTTCAAATTTGTTATTTTCCTGTCCTAATTACTTCTAGTAGGAAAATTCATGATGAAATAGCAGAGAAGGTGGGGAAAATAGAAACAGCCATTTATAAGCATTATCTGGGTAGAGAATGTCTTTTGAGATCACCATTGAAATGACTGAGGAGAAAATGTAGGAGGTGTTTAATTGGAATACTTTTCTAGTTGATAGAATTGATTCATAAAGGAGGCTAGAGAAAAATAATAATTATTCATTCATTCATACATTAACAAATGTTTATTGTTACTAAATGTCAGGCGCACTGCAGATATAGCAATCAGTACTATTGTGACATTTTAGTGCAGTAGAACAAGAGTCCACCAATTGTGAGTTTTGGTTCTGGATTACTAATGGCCTGCTTTTGGGATATTAATTTGCCTTGGTTATTACCTAAAATACAAAATACTTGGGATTATATTCCAGCCTTACTATTATTAATAATTAAATTACTTTTATTATAATCCTCTTGAAAAATAATACTATTAATACAAATTATTTTTTCCTTTTGTAGCAAAATCTAGTGAATTCATTTTCCTTGAACTACACAATCCTGTTTCACAAAGAGAAGAATTGAAGCTGAAAGATATTATGACGGAAATAAGTATAATCAGTGGAGAATTAGAACTTTCTTATCCATTGTCTTGGGTTCAGGCATTTCCTTTGTTTCAGAACCTCTCTTCAAAAGAAAGTTCTTTTATTCATTATTACTGTGCTTCAACTTACTCTTTCCCTGCTGGTGTTGCTGTTGCTGAAGAAATGAAGCTGAAATCAGTATCTCAGGTTAGCATATCATTAATATAATCGGCAGAGAAGGGAGAGGTTCAGAAGGGTTTATTCATTGATATTTATGCATTGATATTAGGCTGCTTTCAAATGCTAAATTTTGTGAAAAGGGCACAGGAACTAACCCAAAGAACTCCCGTTGCCAATGCTGGAACAATTTGTTAAACAAAATCAATAATGACAGCATGGGATTATAACCAAATAAAAAATAAATATGCATCTATATTTATATAAATAGCTGAGTTAGTAAATGAATGAATAAATAATACACGGTGGATACGGGACAATTCTATCTTAGAAAAAATCCAATTAATAAATGAAAAGGAATAAGGGAAATATAAAACTACCAGTAGAACGCTATGTTTGTGATTATTGCAGTCAAAGTAAATTTAAGTGGAAACAAAATATATGCATAATCTCAAAGTCTCTAGCATAAAATATGTATTAATTATGAAAAGAAAAGTAGTAGCTTTGCAGTGGAGAAACCTTGTAGACATCACTTTAACCAAGTTATCAAAATGGACATCACCAATAATAAGACATATTGACATAACACACCCCTTCATATCATGCACTGAGAAGTACCATATCACTTCTGTGGTGTTCTTTCCAATAATATGTAATCTCAATATAATTATGAGAAAAATGAGACAAATCCAGTTACAAAATAATTGACCAGTACTCTTTAGAAGTATCAAGGTGGGCCGGATGCAGTGGCTCACACCTGTCATCCCAGCACTTGGGGAGGCTGAGGCGGGTGGATCACGAGGTCAAGAGATCAAGACCATCCTGGCCAACATGGTGAAACCCTGTCTCTACTGAAAATACAAAAATTAGCTGGGTGTGGTGGCGCGCACCTATAACCCCAGCTACTGGGAGGGCTGAGGCAGGAGAATCGCTTGAACCCAGGAGGTGGAGGTTGCAGTGAGCAAGATTGTGCCACTGCACTCCAGCCTGGTGACAGAGCGAGACTCTATCTAAAAAAAAAAAAAGAAGTATCAAGGTCAGGAAAAACAAGAAAAGACTAAGGAATTGTAGGATCCTGTAACAGAAAAAGGATATTAATGGAAAAGTGAAATCAAAATGAAATCTGTAGTTTAGTTAATACTATTATGCCAGTGTTAATTTTTTAGTTTTGGTCATTGTATTATGGTTGTATATGATAAGATTAGGGGAATTTGGGCAAGGTTGATTTCTTTCAACTCTTCTGTAAGTCTAAAATTATCTTGAAAACAATAGTAAGTTTTAAAATGCTATGTTTATTTTTATAGGAGGTTGGTAATATACATGTAGCTTGTATATCTCTGCCAGATAGTTCTAGAAAGAAAAGAATTTATTAAGAAGCTGTGGCATACTCATCTACACACCTGTGCACATGCATGCACATACATGGGTTTGGCCGGAGGCTAATCTTTTATTCAAAAGGCCTATAGAAAGCCACATTAGTGTTAAAGTGTAAGACTTCATCTCTATCTTTATGTATAATGTCAACATTTTGCATCCTAATTATATTGTATATATTTATATACTTTCCATTTAATGGAATTACATTATTATAAATGTAGCTTCTTTTAAATTTTATTTCCTCCTATTTATTACATTTTTTGATCATTTTGAACTGCAAAATTATTATATTCTTCTTTAATTCTGTAGTCTATATCTGTAAACAGTACTTCAAGTTAATCTTTGACCATTGTTTATACAATATCTTTTCATCAGAAGTATTATTTTAGTTTGGTTATATCTATAGGAAATCTAAAAGTATAGATATGACTCATAGGGATTTTTAAAGTCACATTTTCTCTTACAATAGACTTGTAAGAGAAGTCTTTGTTTTGACTTTGTTCTTTTGAAAGTTATGATGTTTGAGACCATTTTCCTTTCCACTTTCTGCCAGCCCTCAAACACAGATGCAGCCAAGCCTACTTACACCTTCCTGCAGAAGCAAAGTAGTGGTTGCTACTCCCTTTCTATTACATCTAATCCAGATGAAGAATGGCGAGAAGTCAGGCACACTGGACCTGTTCAGAAGTATGTGCTGTCATAGCATGTTTGTAATAGATGGGCATATTAGTAGTTTTTATTCGTGTTGCTGCTTTTCAGTAGTTTAACTTTTGAAATGTTTTAAGTTTTACTTTCATGCTGATAGTAATGGCAATAGGCAATAGGGTTTTTTTTTTTTAAAGAAATTATGAGGAAGTTAAAAAATGTATTAAGAAAACAATAGGTGCCATTTTACTTACTTTTATGTCAGTAAGACATAAATGGCAGCCAAAGTGTCATATTTGGTAAGATTAAAGTGTTTATTAAAAATATTTGAATAGCAATGTATGATTTAAAAAATTCTACATTTGTTATCTGAATATATGATAGGGAAAATGAAATTGCTTACTAAAATATGCTTCAATTTAAGGTACTTTGGAGTTTGTTACAAGTTCTCTTTCGGAAATTGCTTCTTTGTTCATATTTCATCCATGTCTTCTCATGGTGCTAAGACAGAATATGGAGTCTGTGCATTTAATGATGATTTCTATACCTCCGTGTGATTCTATTTCTTTGTTTTGAAGAAAGATACTTGAAAGACTAGGATAGGAAAATAGCCAGTAAAATAGAAACTATCATATTAGCACTTTAAATTTACATTTTCTTTTTTGATTTAGGTGCCATGGTACTAAGATTAAATCAATGTGGATAACTCTTACCATTCTGAACCTTTCTGGTGCAAGAAGTACATAATATACCTTCATAACTGACTACATTTTTCATTGAGTATTGCTCTACCTATTCCAAGATTATAGCCAGGAATTCACAACTGGTCTTATTTCTAAGCTTTAAGAGAGAATGCCAGCAGAAGGATGACTAATTAGTTGTCATCTCTTCTCTACTACTTTCTGGTTGTGATTAAATTATTTGTTTCCTTTATGGTCTCTTAAGTTGTACGTGGCAGGCACTTTGTTATGGGGAGACTTCCTCCTCAGCTCCCATGTTACTTCTTTTTTGCCCTGCTGCTGGTATAGCTTAGCCACCAGGAGCAGAGCACAATTTTTGACTGCTAGCTTTTCTGAAAGGAAGGGAACTAGTCTTGAGGATTCAAACTTAGAAAATGGAGAAAGGAAAAGCTATATTTTATTGTATCAGTTTATTGAAAGTTAAAAATTTTGAAGAAGAGAAGCATCTTCAATGATATAACTGATTGTGAGATAAAACCTATTGATTAGAGACTAATTGAGATAGTAGCCTATTGAGACTAGCCCACATGGAAAGTATTGGAAAAGAAAAGATAATACTCAATGGGAGTACCATTAGTAGCTTGTGAGGATAAAGGAAGGAAAATATCGTTGTTTATGCCAGGTCAAATGTTTTTTTAGCCTACAGATTTGAGTTACAGAATATCACTGCCCAGTCATTGTTTCATATAAGAAATCTCTTAGATAATAGGATATTCAATATCAATATATTTTAACTTTATTTTTACTTTTAAGGTTGATTGTATATCCTCCACCACCTACTAAGGGGGGATTAGGAGTAACTAATGAAGATCTGGAGTGTTTAGAAGAAGGAGAGTTTCTTAATGATGTAATCATTGATTTTTACCTTAAGTAAGTACAATGATAAATGATCCTATGTTTTACAGATTTCACTGAGAAACTTAAAATAAATGTCTTTATCTCTGAATTATTTTAAATTCTGTTAAAAATAACCTGCCAAGATTTCAGATTTGGAAAATTTTTGCTTACCAAGGTTTTCTAGAATTGACTAATTCAGTTTCATTGCTTTATTTACTGTGGATGCTATATAGTTAAGAAGAGTTGCTACTTTTTTGGGTTTTTTTTTTCTTTAGCTTTTGTTAGTTTTTGATATACATTTCTTTAACTGTTGTATTATGGTGGTGAAAGAAGTTACTTACAAATTACAAATCATTTTGGGAACTAAAAAAAAGCAACTCTATTTAGATATCTGTTGTATCTTTTTTTTTTTTTTTGAGATAGGGTCTAGCTCTTGTCACCCAGGCTGGAGTGCAGTGGCACAGTCTCGGCACACTGCAACCTCCACTTCCTGGGTTCAAGCTATTTTCCTGCCTCAGTCTCCTGAGTAGCTGGGATTACAGGTGCCCACCACCACGCCTGGCTAATGTTTGTACTTTTAGTAGAGATGGGGTTTCATGTTGGCCGGGCTGCTCTTGAACTCCTGACCTCAGGTGATCTGCCCGCCTTGGCCTCCCTTAAGCACTCTTAAGAGTTAGCTATCATTTTAAGAATCCATATCACTTAATTTCTACCCCACCCCCCAACTTTTTTGTATAGCCAGAGCTGCAGGAATTGGTATGAAAACATTTAAAACTTTATGCAAAGGAAATTTGCTTCTAGCCGTCATTTCTTACTGTAGCTCTAGACCTAGATTCCCAACAGTTGATGGAGATATCTCCTAATTATGTTACACATCTCTCCCAAACCAAATTTACTATAATCTTATCTAAGCTCTATTGTTTTACTAATAATACTAGTAATCTTTATTCCAGTGACTCAGGTCAAAATCTCACATTATATTTACAGACGTTGTAGATTTCATCTTTAGGAATTAAATGTGGGTCTCTTTTATATCTTCCATGTTTCTTTTTGAACGTATAGAATACAGCTATAATTGTTTTAATATTCTTTTCTGCCAATTCTAACATCTCTGTCAGTTCTGGGTTCAATTGACTGATTTTTCTCTTCATTATGAGTCATTTCTTTGTTCTTTTGCATGTCTGGTAATTTTTTGATTGGGTGCTGGATATTTTTGTATTTATAAATATGCTTGAATTTTGTTTTGGAACACAGTAAAACTATTTGGAAAATGTTTGATGCCTTTAAGATTTGTTAGATGAGGCATTGCAATAACTTAATCTTACTACTGAGGAAAGATGTTTTTGAGTACTCTACCCAATGTCTCAGGAATTACGAAGTGTCCAGTTTGGCTCATAGGAACAGGCACCATTCTTGGTCTCTGTGAATACTTGGTATCATTCTCTCTAATCTTTTTGAGTCGTTCTTTCCCTATCCCTGGGTACTTTCCTCACGTACATTTGGGGATTAATACTCTCCTAAATACTTGAAGAGGACTCTCTGCAGCTGTCTGGAGTTCTCTGTATAGCTCTTTCCTTTCTAGTATTCTGATCTGCAAACTCTAGCTACTCCATTTTTAAAAAACAATCACACATTTTCAAGCCTGCATAAACTATAAAGAATAGCAGAGTTTTCTAATTATGAAGGGGTTAATTACTAAGCGATTGAATTATAAGCTTATATGGAAGGATTGTTTTAGTACAGAAATGGACTAAGAATTTAGAGATGAATCATATCACACAGTTATTAACATTTTTCTAGATTTATTTAGCAGTGTCATTATTTCACTTTTATATTTGAGTATATGATTATTTGATTAATATTTTCTACCCTCACTCCTCTGGATTATGGGCTCTACAGGGGCAGATACTTTATTTTTCCCCTCTTGTTTTGTGTCTCTAGTGTAAACATGGAGTTTGGCACATGTTAGGAATTTTTAAAGTTTTAAATTTTTTTTTTATTTTTGAGACAGAGTCTCGCTCTGTCACCCAGGCTGGAGTGCAGTGATGTGATCTCAGCTCACTGCAACCTCTGCCTCCTGGGTTCAAGTGATTCTGCTGCCTCAGCCCTCTGAGTAGCTGGGACCACAGGCACACACCACCACACCCAGCTAATTTTTGTATTTTTAGTAGAGACGGGGTTTCACCATGTTGGTCAGAATGGTCTCAATCTCGACCTCGTGATGTGCCCGCCTCGGCCTCCCAAAGTGCTGGAATTACAGGCATGAGCTACTGTGCCAGGCCACATGTTAGGAATTTGATAAATATTTGTTAAGTAAGTGAATGAACAAGTGGGTGATTTCTGCTTTACATGATGGAAGGCTAGGTAACTAACCAAACTGAAAGCTGAAATTAGAGGAAACTGCAAGATTGCTTTGAATCAAAATAGATAAAAAACAAAAGATTTCCAGAACACATAAGACAATTGGGGGAAGACCAAGTAAAATCTAAAAATAATTTACTTTTGTGGGGTTACTGCTTTACAGGTATCTTATATTGGAGAAGGCATCAGATGAACTTGTTGAACGAAGTCACATTTTTAGTAGCTTTTTCTATAAATGCTTGACAAGAAAGGAAAATAATTTAACAGAAGATAATCCAAATCTTTCGTAAGTTAATCCTCTAATGTACTTAAGTTTTAAGAGAAAATATACTATTTTTATGCACCTAGTAATGTGGCTTCTTCATAGTATTTCCTAGAGTAGGCAGTACTACCATTTGTGCAGGTCCTGGGTCTGTTTGCCATGAGAGCCATTTCTCATTCTTCCACTGTTTTGCTGCCCATGATAGGGAGGCTGACACTTGCAGTCTGCATTTCCAATTGCTTGTCCCCGGGGGAAATCCTGGAAGTTGGAGGGCAAGGAAGAAAGCAGCTAGGTTATTTCTTCCCTATTCTCTTTGCATTGGGAAATGATTCTGACAGTGGCTGTATTTCCTCTATGAGTCCACCTCTCCCAGGACAGTCCTGCTATAACTCCAGCTTCCATCTGGAGGTATTGCTTCTTCTCTTTGCCCTCTACCCTACAGGTATAGCAGTTTCCTCCTCTGCTAATCTTTGGCTGTCTCACTGTCCCCGTTTTTGGCTTTATGTTTTTTTGTTTTTCTTTTTTTGTCAATGCTGTAGCCAATTTCCTGCATTACATTCTATGTGTTATATAGAGTTGTTTTTGTTTTCCTGGTTGGACCCTCAATGACAGACTATTTAATTAAACCTATGCTACATTATATGAAATACCATATTTGTTTGCATAATTTAGCTGATTGTTGCCCAAGTATTTTTTTGCTTAATACTAAAACTGTGGAGCAGTGGCTAGGGATAGGCAAAAAGGAGGTATTTCTTAGACAGTGGAAATTTGGATAGTTGTTGCAACATAAGGCATTTCTCCCCTTTCCCCATACTTAACAATTTGTACGATAATCTGAGTAGACTCATGATAAAACTGAGTTATTGTTATTTTAAAAGTTAGCGTAAACGTTTCTCTACTGTTTTACAAATTACAATTCCATTTATTGACATTATTTCAGTTTTTCCTATCATGACGGTACCTTTTGATAGGGCATATAAACTGTATCCCAATTTTTCAGATGAGGAAGCAGTCTAATGAAGATTAATAAATTTTACTTAAGATGAACAGCTAGTGAATGGCAGAACTGGTTGGTACTTAAATCTTTACCTTTTAACTTCTAGTCCAAAGTTTCTGTTGTACTAGATTGCTTTAAAAAAATGGCTATGAGAGTTTGATTCATCTCATTAAAATAATAGGAATAATAAACAAGTTAGAAGAGGATTAATGGATAAACTGCTTGAATTTGATATATTGTTGGAGAAAGAGGATAGGAATAGAGAGACTAATTAATATTTATTGAGTGCCTGCTAGGAACTAAGACAGTGAACATAAAGTTATTTGATTCTACAGTATTATTGTCATTGTCTTTATAAATTGAAGCTTAAAGAAGTTATATAAGTTTTTCAAAGTTGGATATAGCTTTCCAGTTTCAAAGTTCAACTCTTTCTGTTGTTCATAGTGTTGTGACTGTATAATTAATGGTCTAAATTGGGATGCTTGTGAGAAAAATAGGAGGCTCTGTCAGTGAGTACACTAGACAACAAGTGCATATACCAGGGCTTTCTTAGACAGACTGGGATGTATGATCAACTCCATTTTGAGAGTCTTTATAGGTCTAGAATTTGTCCTGATGGACAAGACCTGCCAGGATCAATTAAGGAGAAAACTGCAATTTGAAAATATTTCTGATAATCAGGGCTAGTGGAGAGGGATATATGGAAGGGGGAGATTTATTAAATAAGTTAGATAACATTTCTGATGCTCTCCTGTTCTGTTTTATGTATGCAGAATTTAATGATTGGTACTATGCACTTAATCTCATGTTTTATTTTAAGATTATTCAATGTAGAGATTGTGAATTTTGTATACTCACTTTCCTACTAAGGAAATGAAAGTAGATAGATTCTGCTATATTACGGAGTTTTTTCAAAAAACAGATATTATGTACCTGATTATTATATACATAATAAAAATAAAGTTACGTGAGTGGCATCCTCTAGGGTAAGATGCATAAGATACTAACATACACATGCACACGCACACACCATGCCCACGAATGTGTGAATACTAATGCTTGGTCTGTTAAGCATTCACACAATTTGATATACCGGACCGAGTGTTAGTGTTTACACAAAGAATCTCTACAAATCAGTTTTTAAAAGTCATCAGAGCAGCAAGAGATATGAATTTTAATGGCCAGTAAATCCACACCAAAAGGCTCAAACTACTAGTGTTAAGAAGCTACAGCTTCCTTACTATCCTTTATGAGATCCCGCAAGATCTGGCTTCTTTCCATCTCCTTAAACTCATTTCATAACATTGTTTCCTCTCGTTCACCATACTTAAGTTCAACCTACCTCCTTTCCACTTTCAAATGTGCTGACCTCTTTCCTGTTTTCTGCCTGAAACAACTTATCCTGGCATTTAAAAAATTTGTTTCACAGCACAATCTCTTATCATTTTATGCGTTTGTTTACTTCTTCATTTTCTGTTTCTCATTTGAAGCTCTATGAAGTTAGGGACTTTATCTTATTTTCCACTCTATCCCCAGTGCCTTGTTCAGTGCTTGGAACATACTAGGAACGCAAAATATGAAATGATAACAGTGCCTGTTATTGATTACTGAGAGAACTGTTAGACATTTAGTTGAAGGTTTTCTACACAGTTAGGAACTGAGAATAGGAGATTATGTTTGGCCCCCATATTCTGCCCTATCCTCCTTGCCTCATTCTATGTCTAATACATTCTCAATCAAATAAGGTTAGCATAATCAGGAAATCGACCAAATACCAATATAAAACCAGATGTCTGTCCTTAAGATTTTCAAATAGAAAACAAATTAACAGACTACACACTAGTTGAAAGTAATTGTTTATAGTCATTATAATGGTTGGGTCCTTCTGAAATGAGAAAATTCAATAAACATGTGACTTTGATTTTTTTGTGTGGTTAATCTTCCACATAGTGTCTAATTGCTGTCAAATCTTTTAGCTCATTCTGGATCCTATGTTACTCCTAATGTTTACCCATATGGTTTTGTTTAGATATTATTCAGATGAACAAGATGGGGCAATGATTTCAGTTTCCTGTATGACTTGATAAAAATTATATAAGAACGTAATGGTTTGCCTTTTTTTCCCCTGCAATAAGAGTTCCATCCAAGGGAGTGAGCCAGAAGTCACATACCACCTTTATCCCCCTGTTAAATGTCATTTTCTTCCTTCCTAAAACCTTTCTTTTGACAGTCAAACTTGGTTTTATATCCTTTTAACTCCCCTGATTAGGTAAAGAAAATAAACTAGTGTTTGTGTGTATGCAAGCCAACCCTGTTGAAGGTGGCTGTATCAGATGCTTTAATAACGGGGTCCCCAACCCCTGGGCTTCAGACTGGTACCAGTCCATGGCCTGTTAGGAACCAGGCCACTCAGCAGGAGGTGAGTGAGCATTACTGACTGAGCTCTGCCTCCTATCAGATCAGTGGCAGCATTAGATTCTCACAGGAGCACGAACCCTGTTGTGAACAGTGCGTGTGAGGGATCTAGGTTGCGTGCTCCTTATGAGAATCTAACTAATTCCTGATGATCTGAGGTGGGACAGTTTCATATTGAAACCATCCCCTTGTCCCTGGAAAAATTGTCTTCCACAAAACTGGTCCCTGGTGCCAAAAAGGTTGGGGACTTACTGCTTTACCGTAATTCCTTTGTACCTTTTATGGCACATTTTAGTTATTTGTTATAGTTTTTTCTGCCCATATTAGATTATGAATCCTTCTAGGGCAGTGTAGGTGAGTTTCATTATTTGTTTTTAGGAACCTAATACATATTTGTTGAAGAAATAAAAGGAAAGATGGATGAGTAGTAGGTACCTTTAACGTCGTCCTGTAGTTTCCTTGTGTATGAAAGGAAGGGAGATGAATTTTATTTTAAAGAATCTGAGAATAAAAGCCTCATTTTTCCTCCTCCATTAAGATTTTTAATTAAATTAAATTAACTGATTAATTTATTTTTTAGAGATAGGGTCTTGCCTCGTTACCCAGGCCAGAGTGCAGTGGTGTGATCACAGCCTCAAACTCCTGAGATTAAGCAATCCTCCTGAGTAGCTGGGACTGACTGTTGGTGTATGTCACCACCCTGGCTAATTTTCTTTATATTTTTAGTGACAGGTGTCTGACTGTGTTGCCCAGTCTAGCTTTGAACTCCTGATCTCAAGTGATCCTTCCACCTTAGCATCCCAAGTAGCCGGAATCACAGGCATGAGCCACCACACTCAGCCCATTGAGTTTTAAAACCTCCCTAATGACAGATATAACAGTTGGAGAATTCTGTTAAGGTTTAATGACAGTGTTTTATATCATGCCCAGATGGAGCTAAGCAAAATAAATAGATTTAACTGTGTTTATACTAAGTTGCACAGCAGGTTTTGGAATCTAAAAAGCATTTAATAAATTGCTGCCTTTATTCTGTCCATTTCATTATTGTTTATAGTTATTAAATTTAAGAATAACCAGGGGTTACTATAAGGGGATACATTTATAATGTGTTAAATATTATATAGCTTAAAGAAGATGACTAAATAAACTAAATTTAAGATATTTCAGTATATAAAAATGGCTCTTGAAGTCTCTGACTTAAATGAAAAAATTTTTATATATCTTTCATATTCTCAGAATGGCACAGAGAAGACATAAAAGAGTAAGAACATGGACTCGTCACATAAACATTTTTAATAAAGATTACATCTTTGTACCTGTAAATGAGTCGTAAGTATTTCAGATTATTTAAGAACATATTAGAAAGAATTCAGAAAAAAAATTTTATGGTATTTTTAGATTCATAATCAGTAAAAATTATGGGCACATACATCTCAGGTATTATTATTATTATTTTTTAAATAAAAGTAGCTAAGGCAATGAATTCCTTATCTTGGATTTTGGTTTGACAATGGTTATGTTGTAAAAGTAGTAAAAAAAAAAAAAATAAAGTGACAAATGACCACAAGACTATAATGACTGAGACACTGAATGTTTTTTTGTTTGGATTAAAGAAAAAATTTTCTAAATAAAAGAAACATTTTTGATTGAATTTTCAAATACTTAAGAAAACAAACTCTTCGGCCAGGCGCGGTGCCTCAAGCCTGTAATCCCAGCACTTTGGGAGGCCGAGACGGGCGGATCACGAGGTCAGGGGATCGAGACCATCCTGGCTAACACGGTGAAACCCCATCTCTACTAAAAAATACAAAAAAGTAGCCGGGCGAGGTGTCAGGCACCTGTAGTCCCAGCTACTCGGGAGGCTGAGGCAGGAGAATGGCATAAACCCGGGAGGCGGAGCTTGCAGTGAGCTGAGATCCGGCCACTGCACTCCAGCCTGGGCGACGGAGCGAGACTCTGTCTTTAAAAAAAAAAAAAAAAAAAAAAAAAAGAAAACAAACTCTTCAGGCACCAATACAAAAAAAATAATGCTATGAGTCTGTTTATTAAGGCAGGTCCTTAATAGGAAACACTGATTGTGTGAAAGTAAATTAAATTTGAATTACTCATCTGTTACCCTAAATAGTGTTACTTATGCCTTGGTAACTCTGGATATTTAATTAGTGTTGGTATGTATGCTCTATGTTATAATGAGATATCACAGTGGATGTCTTCAAAATTAATAGGAAATATTATTCTCACTTGCTCAGATATATCTCTGGAATATATTATATGTTGTTTAGACTTTGCATGGTATTAAGATTGTAGTTCTTTTTCAACAGGTCTCACTGGTATCTCGCAGTCATTTGTTTTCCCTGGTTAGAAGAAGCTGTGTATGAAGATTTTCCACAAACTGTATCCCAGCAGTCCCAGGCTCAGCAGTCCCAAAATGACAACAAAACAATAGGTGACATCCATAACGTAGATGGTGTTTTTAATAATGATGACGATAATATAATGGTTACAGGCAAGAAAATGAAGTTAATAGTAGTATAGTTATTTATTATCATTAAACCTACTTTAGCAGGATGAATAAAAAATCTGAAATTTTTAATGATAGACTCATGTATAGACAAAATATAATTATGAAGTTGTATTGTTATATCAAGTTTTATTATGGCACTTAAAAATTACTACTTATCGATCTTATGAAATATTTCAAACATACAAAAAATATAACTAATATGACCAATATCAATACCTGTTTCACCTGGATTAAGAAATTAAAACTTTTCCTATGTAACAATAATAATCTCCTCTGTGACCACTCCCATTTCACTTTCTTTAATCCAGAAGTAACCACTACCCTAAATGTTATGTTTATTCCATGTATTATTACTATTATTTCCATTGACATTTTTTGCTTGTTTTAACTTAAAAAAAAATGACAGATAAAATTGCATGTATTTTCTATGTACAACATCCTTTTTTTTTTTTTTTTTTTTTTTTAAGAGATGTTGTCTTGGTATAGTGCAGTGGCTCAATTATAGCTCACTGCAACCTCGAACTCCTGGGCTCAAGTAATCCTCCTGCCTTACCCTCCTGATTAGTCAGGACTACAGGGTTGCACCACTTTACCTGGCTTATTTTTAATTTTTTTTTTTGTGAAGATAGGATCTCACTATGTTGCCCAGGTGGGTCTGGAACTCCTGGCCTCAAGCAGTCCTCACACTTCAGACTCCTAAAGTATTGGGATTACAGGCATGAGCCACCACACGTGGCTACAGCATGATATTTTGAAATATATATACATTGTGGAATGACAAAATCTAGCTAATTAATAGTATTATAACATTTAAAAAAATACACTAGGTTTGCTAACATGACTAAGAATTCATGCCATTGATTTCCAGGCAATGCTTGAAATCCCCCATTTTTACTTAATCTAATTTCTTGTAGACTCTGTTAATTTGGTTAGGTAATATAGGATCTCTGATAATTCTTCCACGAGTTTTCTTACAAGCCAGAATCTAAAGTAAATAAGCCTACTTTCTTTGAGAAAAAAGTAACAAAATTAAGTGTTTTGTAGCTGTAGTCTAGGCAGTAAGCTGATTGAAAAATAGCTGTTACCATTAATACTGGCCAAAACTGATGTGGGGGAAAAAGACAAACTGATGAAGCAACTGATTATGTTTAATTATCTTGAAACCTCTTAAGCCTCAGATGTGTACTTACACAAAACTGTATGGTCATAGTTAGAAGCACCATTGTTAGGCAGATTAACTACCTTCTGCATTAAATAGCAGACATTTTGATTAATGAGCTGTTTTTGAATATTATCTTTTTATAGAGAATTTGCCTAGCTAACTGGTATTTCAGATCATGGCTCTGGGGTTTATCTGTTATTTGATAACAGCCAACCATTGTCAGTTTTATCTGTTGATTGAATTTTATTCATAACATTGATCATGAAAAAAATTAAATCTGAAGTATTTTTACTGTGCATCCAGTAACTGCATGAAAATTATAATTTCAAGCTTTCTTAAGTTACCTGTATAAAAAATACAATAAACATTCATAATTGCTTAATTATTTCTAACTAGATAATGATCTACATACTACTTCAACACTGTCTTTGAGTGCAGAGGATTCCCAAGTAAGTGTGTTCTTCACAGATGGGAAGGAAGAAAACTCATGAATATAATAATATTATCTATAAAATAGAGCATAGCTAGGTGGACTATACTGGCCCATCATTAGATTGTGCTGCTTTGTGATTCTTTGACAGTTTTTGTGGGGCTGGGGAAGAGAACAAAATACGTTATTATTCTTATATCTGTTTAGCTTGCTTTAACTTTCTAGATTATTTAGTAGTTTATCTGATGTTCATCTTGGTTAACTACTTTTCAAATTTCTAAGGATCAGATTTACTTTTATTCTTTTTTATGTCAGTAATTTTTTGAACTTAGGTAATTAATCCTCTTAAGCATATTGTATATTCTACTTTATTTTCTTTCTTCCTTGTTTTTTTTTTTTGTGATGGAGTCTTGCTGTCGCCCAGGCTGGAGTGCAGTGGTACGATTGCGGCTCACTGCAACCTCCCCCTCCTGGATTCAAGCGATTCTCCTGCCTTGGCCTCTCGAGTAGCTGGGATCACAGATGCCCACCAGCATGCATGGCTAATTTTTGTATTTTTTTTTTTTAAATAGAGATGGGGTTTCACCATGTTGGCCAGACTTGTCTCTCACTCCTGACCTCAGGTGATCTGCCAAAGTGCTGAGATTAGAGGCGTGAGCCACCGAGCCCTGCCAGAAAATTCTTTGTAAAAATCGTTCAAGGTAGACTCAAAGTGAATCCGTGTAACTCCTTAGGCTAGAACAGTTACCATTAGCTCTTCTTTATTTGGAGCTCCAAACTGATCTGCATAGCCTAGGTTCAGTGTTCTAAATTGATTAAGATTGCCATTTAATGATTTTTTTTTTTTTTTGTATGTACAAATAGCAGCAGACTCCCTGGCACAGGCCTATGTCTTTACTGTCACTGATATGAAGTGTCACTTCTTAGGGAGGAAGGTTTCCTTTTCTGCTGTCACAGTGGCAAAACAGTAGCGTTTCTTCTTGCCTCTAGGGCCAGATTTCTCAAATTGAGTTTGTTCGGATATTCATTCTAAGACACAGTTCATGATAATCAGGATTCCAAGGTCAATTAAGTTGGGCAAACTTTGTATACTCTGTCTTAGAGAGCCATTGTGTATATTAGAATAATAAAGGCACTGAGAAGGTCTGCATTAAATAAATCTGTTTAAGTTTGATCTGTGGTTTCTCAAACTTATGAAGAAAACAAATAACATCAACAAAACAAAATTCCCTATCCCTTTTCCCTTATAGATTAAGGTTAAAGGGATAATCTTAACCTAATATAGATTAAGGTTCTGCATCTTAGGCTTCAAAGGGAAGAAATGTGTCCCTACTGACATCATAAATTGGCGAATGTATGTAAAGACACGTTAAATTAACTTGTTTATCTTTGCTTAAGATAATAACTTGGAATGGAAGTAATTAAAGTTCCAGATTGCTTTTTAGGACAAGTTAAAACTCCTTAACTACTTGAGACTGCATGTAAAAGTATATAGCCTACTGTTTTAGCAGTATGATAAAATCAATACATTTATGGAAAATAAAGTTAGCTCACTTTTGATGATGAAAATAACTATTATTTGACATTTTAATTTCAAATTTTGAAACACTTTAAAGGAGTAACTGAATAGTAAGTTATTCAAAATAGCTTTAATTGCAGTCATAAAAATTTATGTTATTTCAGAATACCGAGTCGAATATGTCAGTACCAAAGAAAATGTGTAAAAGGTAGGTACATGCTGTAATAAATAACACAGTTTTTTGAGGTATTTAGATACACTTTGTGTACAAGTATGTAAATCTTGATTTTGTCCTTTGCTCTTCATAGGCCATGTATTCTTATACTAGACTCCTTGAAAGCTGCTTCTGTACAAAACACAGTTCAGAATTTACGAGAGTAAGTAATGACAGTTTTACCATTCAGTCTGTTATCTAAATCCTCAGTAATTTTGAAGTTACCTTCAGAATTATTGAAAAGACTATATCAGGAATTATATTTTATTATCTATTTCAACAAGCCTTATAAATTTAATCAGTAATATCTTTAATTCTGATTAAATATAAATTTAATCAGTAATCTTAAGTATTAATATTTCTAGAGGATTACATTAAAGGTAAATTCAGAATTTGTATTCATAATTGAACAGAAAGTATAGTTTTACAAAGAAGCATTGCATTGATGATCAAAAGTACCACTTTAGAAAAAAGTAGGAACTCTTTCACATTTGTATCATTATGTGTATATGTATGTGTAATTTTGTAATTTACTGTAGTACTTGGAAAAAACTAAGACACTTTTAAAATGATTTCCTAGTTTACTTTGTTGAGTTGTGAAAGTTGAGTTGTTGAAAAAAGTCTAGCTTTTAGTTTGAAAATCACATTACATATTTTCTTTAAAGTAGCACTTGAGGGCCTCAAAATATAGGTTGCACTGGTAAAATTCAGTCTGGAAATTTGGCTTGAGACAGCACATCTGGCAACAAATGTTTTTCCGCCTTTGTGAAAATGTTGCATACTGATAAAGAGATGTCTACTTTAGTCACTCTATTTGTTGATTATTTCAGGTATTTAGAGGTCGAGTGGGAAGTTAAACTAAAAACTCATCGTCAATTCAGCAAAACAAACATGGTGGATCTATGCCCTAAAGTTCCTAAACAGGACAATAGCAGTGATTGTGGAGTATATTTATTGCAATATGTGGAAAGCTTCTTCAAGGTACGTGAAGCTATAAATAAGTTTTTAATTCACGATTACCACCATGCAGTCACAAGTTACTGAGTGTAATATCCGGTCTCATGCTGCTAATAAAGACATACCTGAGACTGGGTAATTTATAAAGGAAAGAGGTTTAATTGACTCACACTTCAGCATGGCTGGGGAGGTCTCAGGAAACTTATGATCATGGTGGAAGGGGAAGCAAACATGTCCTTTTTTACATGATAGCAGCAAGGAGAAGAAGGAGAGCTGAGCAAAGGGGGAAGCCCCTTATAAAACCATCAGATCTCATGAGAACTTACTATCATGAGAATAGCATGGGGGAAATGGCCCCCATGATTCAGTTACCTCCTACCAAGTCCCTCCTACCACAGTGGGGATTATAGGAACTACAATTCAAGATGAGATTTGGGTGGGAGCACAGCCAAACTATATCACTGGGCGAGCGAAGAGGCAGGTAAATGTTACAGGTAATCAAGATTTTTTTTAAAGAGAAAGAAATAGAACCACAGGTGATCCAGATACTGTAATTAGTAGATAAGAACTTTAAAATGATTTGGTTAATAGGTTAGAGAAGGTAAAGCCAAAGATGAAACAAAATGAATGAAGACATGGAGTATACAAAAAAAAGAAAAAATCAAATAGATGTTCTAGAGCTGAAGATGTGTAATGATATATCTGAAATTAAGAACTTATTGGACGAGTTTAATAGAGGACTAGATACAGTAGAAGATAGGATTAGTGAAATTAAAGGACAATAAAGTATCCAGCGATAGCCCAGAGAGAAAAAAGAATGTAGAGAACAGAGCTTAAGAGACAAATATGAAACAGTATAATTTACTGTTTGAAAGGTATAATTTACATGTTACTGGAGTCCCAGCAAGATTGGAGAGGAAGAGAATAGGGCAGAGACAGTATTTTAAATAAAATTTTCTAAAATGAAAAGATCTGTTTATTCAAGAAGCTCAGAGAACTATAGCTGGAGAAGTACAATGACAAACATAGGTGTTATTTTCTAGTTCACAGAGACTTTGTAGGAACTGTAGCAGTATTAAAAATGAAATTTTAAATAGCAAGGAATCACTCTTTGCTTTTTGAACTGTCAGCTCATTACTTCAGTCATTACCACTATTATTTACAAAGATGGGTCTAATAGCAGGATGTCTTTGATCAGAAGTCGGCTTGGAGGATGCTTAACGGTACTTAGAAAGCATGAGAGTTATAATATACAGCTACAACTTTTTGATGTCTTTAATATGAGAGAGGAAGGATAATATATAGTAAAATACAGTACACATTTTGGAAATCATTAAATATCTATTATGTTGGGTTTTTTTCCTCCCTTTTTTATTCTACGCTAGAACTTCATCATTGGGTATCAGGTTCTGGCCCTCTCATAGCCTTTCCAAATAGATTTGATTTTGTGTTTTGAATATCCAGATTGCCTTATTACATAATGTATTCCGAGTTTGTTTGTTACATAATTCTACTTTATATAGCCCAGTCAATAGAATATACATCTAATACAGGATGAAGCACCATGTAAGATTCCTGGGAAAACCCTCAAAAATCTAAGCCTCGTGTTTTGTAAATTTGGTGCACTAATATAAGATAGCTTAGATTTAAAACATGGGCTTAAGGCACATTGCTCAAAACCTATGGGACTTTGTAAGTAAGCCCTAGTAAAAATAATATTACTTCTAATAAAAATATTGGCACAGTAAATCTCCACTAGCATTTGCTCCTGGACTCACAGTCAGTCCATCCTTTCAGCCATACACCCTGGGCTCTTAATTCCTTCTTCAAGATGTAAGTCCTTCTTACCTCTGGCTTCTAATAATTTTACCAGGTTTATAAACATATGCTAAGGATAGCCCTTTTCAGATTTTTTTTTTAAACACGGGGGAAACGTCCTGTGGTTGCAATTTGCGATTTCCTGGTTAAGCTTAACATCATTGAAACAGTAGTGATTCTTGAAGCCATAAGTCAGCTAATTTCTTATACCGAAAGAAGGCACTTTGCAGGATTTTCCATTTTTAATCTGAGATTTTTCATTAACTACTAAGGCTTTCTCTTTAATATTTCAAAATCTTAACATGTTGGGGAAAGTTGTGATAAAACCAACTTCATTCTGAATCATTCTTTATTTACCAATTCTGTTTGTGCTAATTCACTTAAACATACATTGTAGCAGAACAGAGTATTTAATTTTGATATTTAGAAGTTAGCAATTTGATAAAAATGTTCTAAAATTGATTGTGGAAGTGGTTACACTGTGAATATACTAAAAATGCTCAATTGTATGCTATTGGTGAATTGTATTTTGTGAATTATATCTTAATATAATTGTTATTTTTTAAAAGTTAGCAATTTGTCATTTCTTATAAAAATGAAGTTAAGACAAATTTGAAATTATGCTGCTAAAGTGATTGCACTCTTTTTTTCCTCTCATTAGGATCCTATTGTTAATTTTGAACTTCCAATTCATTTGGAGAAATGGTTTCCTCGTCATGTAATAAAGACCAAACGGGAAGATATTCGAGAGCTCATCTTGAAACTTCATTTACAGCAACAGAAGGGCAGCAGTAGCTAGTTAATCTGTACAAACATGACACAGATGTTCTCTAAGATTACTGGAAAGCCTCTTACCAGCATTTGTGTTAGCCAGCTCACAGAGAAGAAAATAACTTGCAGTAGTTTTATAATAAGTCGTTGGAACATTATTTAAAATACATAGGATATATTATTAGAATTGTTGGGATCTTATAAATGGAGTGGGAATGGGGGTGATAAAGATAAACTTATTAGATATAAATTAAAATTTTATAAATATTTCATATTTTTCTGAGTAAATATGCTTGGATTATGCAATAGCATATGTAATATGGGAATGTTTTGTAGATAATAAGACTTACGTGATCTGTACTTCCACATGACTGGGTGTTGAGGGGAGTTAAAGCCTCCCTGGTTCCAGCCCCAGTGCTTGTCAAATTTGTTGGCAAGTCACATCATATTGTAATTCTATTCTTTGCAGCTCAAGCATGCAGTATGAATACTGTGTATTTTTAAAAAAAGAATTTAGTATCAAGGCTTCAGAAAATGCCATTTATGGCATCCCTTCTGTATGTAACAAAAAGACATTCTTAATGTTAGGAAGATTATAAAACTTCGCTCTTTTAAAGTGCAGCTTATTATTTTCAATTGCTAAATGCGATTACTCTGCTCTATTTTTTTTTCTTTCATTTCTTTTGATGTCATATGTGAGCATCCTATAATTTAGTTCATTTGTTCAGGGTAAAATCTGAAACAAAAAATTTTACCTGTGCAAAATAGTTTTTAAAAAATTATCCATGTAGCTCAACTTGAGGTACTGCTGTATAAATATTCACTCTTACATTATCACGGAATTTATGTATAGTTTCTGTAATATAGAAGATAAAATTGGTGTCCTCATAACTTTAACAAAGAAAACCCTCAGTCCTATTTATTAATGGTTAGAATTAAATATATAATTTTATAGCTGAATTTACCCAATATTCATTTGCAAAGCCAGATTGCTCTTACTGCTTTTATATTTTTAAATTGTAGCTTTTAGAGACCTATGATCCTCATGGAACTTAATTTTTTATTAAATATTCAGGTAACAGTTCTGAATTCATGTGATAATGGTGGCATTGTGTATGATTAAGCACTTCAGAACTTTCTAATGTTATCAGGAGTATTTTGAGGGAGATATGATTATATTGTATTTTCTCAGATAAGAAAAATGTTTTTTAAAAATATTATTTTAATCTGTTTTAAGCATCTCTTAGATTTATGTTATAACTATGTAAAGCAGTGAAGCAAAGGCAATTTAAGATAAAGCTAGAAAGTCTGAACATTTTATTTCAAAATCATATGAATTGAGGTTGTCAGTTAAGCCTCAGTATCCTTAGCTTTTGATTTTGTCACTATCTTTATATTATTAAAGATATTTGTCTTTTGGATATTTCATATAAAGATGGCTATAATTACATATTTCATTCCCAATTTGTGTGTGTTGGGGGGTACTTTTAAAGGTGACTGTTGTTTTGTACATCTAATTTTGGGAAAGCAAGTCTATAAGTCATCTTGTGATTTCTTAACGTTTTTGTTTGTATGTTTTTCAGAGATACTACTGTCCTTTATCATGTTTTGAAGATTGTTTAAAATTCATTTTCCTAAATTAATGTGCAAATAATGTTTTGAGGATATCAGTGTTTTATATTAAACATATTTCCAATTCATTAAATTGAGGTGTAATTTTTTTCCTTAAGAAACATGAGTTACTGTTAGAAATAAATTTCCAGTTGTATGCTGCTCTGTGTATATCGTGAAATTGATGCTTCTATTAATTTTTCTTCATAGTTTAATAAGCATATAGTTTATTTGAGTGTCATTTCAGTTCAGGGAAATTATTTTAGCATCTACTACTAGCAGGCATTTTGCTAGGCACAAAAAGTGAATGATAGCTTTTGTTCTTGAGTCATTTATGGACATGTGAACATTTTAAATGTTTTGTGGTAAGAACAACCATAGAGTTGCTTTGGGAATGCAGGAGGGAGCTCAGCCTAGAGGGGAGTGTGTGTGTGTGTGTGTGTGTGTGTGTGTGTGAGTGAGGTGGTAGGCAGGGAGAGGGCTGTTAGTGAACAAAGCAAGCCTTCCTAGAGAAGATGATATTATTTTAAATTCACAGCTCCCAGGGTGTTACAAAAAGGAAAAAATAGAAAAAATTAGCCAGGCGTGGTGGCGGGCGCCTGTAGTCTCAGCTACTAGGGAGGCTGAAGTAGGAGAATGGCGTGAACCCGGGAGGCGGAGCTTGCGGTAAGCCAATATCGTGCCACTGCACCCCAAAAGAATGAGGAGATCCCTGGGCGACAGAGCGAGACTCCGTCTCAAAAAAAAAAAAAAAGTTATTTAAATCATATCCAATCACCTAATTACCACTTTAAAAAAGTTTAATACCTTTTGAAATCAACTTATTTTATGTCAAGAGGAAAAATAGGTTTAGACGTGGCATATGGAACCCATCCTTAATCTTGTTCCAGCCTATATCCTATTCTCATCTTTCCATTGTCCTCTACTTTTGCAGTTGTATAAAATTATTCGTTCATGCATTTAGGTACTTCCCTCTGCGGTCTCTTGTAACTCAGCTTGTCCCTGTGGAAATTTGGAAACTTGGCCCACGCGTTGTTAAGAGGCACAGTTCTGTGTGTGTGAGGCTTCTGTCTGCTTCTGTGGCCTGCTCCCACCCAGATAGTCTCTTCTGTTACAACTTAGTGCATTGTTCTTGGGGGCTGGAAAAATCAGAGTCAGGGCTTCTATAAAGACTCCAGATGAAGATGTACTTTACTTGAAATTATTATTATAACATTGTTTCCTGTGCCATGTTTCTTTACAAATAAGCCTGGAGCCACGTTTTGGACTGTTGTCCCATGAGTGTGAATGTCATTTTGAACCCAAGACTACAGATGCTTGTGTGGAGTGGGGGTTGTGACATTGTACCTCCATACCTTTTCACCACTTCTTGTGAACTTTATTTTTTCAAAATTGAACTTAAATGTTACCACCCCTACACCTACTCAAACAATAATTCATTCCCCCTCCTGCTCCCCTGTAGCAGTTCGTATATACTTCTCTAATTACTGTTTTATATTATTTGTATACACGTTTTTCTCCTTAGACTGTAAGCTCCTCAGAGACTGGAAGCATTTTTCCATTTCTGGCATTAAGTATCTTAGTAGCATATAGTAAACACTCAGAAAATTTTGTTGAGTCAGTGATGATCCTTGACTGATTTGTATTAAGTTTAGATGAAGGAATCTGTATTTGTTGTTTCTAAAGCACAGAGTTTTATGTTTAGTTTCTCATATACTTACGATTTCTTGAAGCATAAAAGGTTCAAGGACCATCCTATGAGATTTTGAAACATTTCCTTTTTTTTTTTTTTTTTTGAGACAGAGTCTCGCTCTGTCGCCTGGGCTGGAGTGCAGTGGCCGGATCTCAGCTCACTGCAAGCTCCGCCTCCCGGGTTTACGCCATTCTCCTGCCTCAGCCTCCAGAGTAGCTGGGACTACAGGCGCCCGCCACCTCGCCCGGCTAGTCCGGCTAGTTTTTTGTATTTTTTAGTAGAGACGGGGGTTTCACCATGTTAGCCAGGATGGTCTCGATCTCCTGACGTCGTGATCCGCCCGTCTCGGCCTCCCAAAGTGCTGGGATTACAGGCTTGAGCCACCGCACCTGGCCGAAATATTTCCTAAAAAGAATGTCCTTAAATAAAAGCTCAACGAATATATTTTTTGAGTAATTAAACATTAGAGAGATCATCTGTTTCATCTGTAGGAAAAAAATCCAAAATTGTTGCTAAAACTTTGAAGGTATTCCATAATCAATCTCAACTTTTCAGCCTTCATTCCCAATCTATTTGCTGTATGCTCTTATCCTGCTCTAGCAAATATCTTCCTATTTTCTTTATAAAACAGTGTACTTTTCCACCTTATTGATCACTACCAGAGATTTCTTTCCTAACTCTTAGTTCTTCCCACTAACAATCCTTAGTTCTGCCCACTGAAATACTGAAATGCCAGGTAGGCCGTTCAAGGCGCAGCTGAAATACCCACCCCCTGCTTCCCCCCCACCCCCTTTCTTTTTCTAGTTGGAGTTACTCTTGCTTTTGGATTCCTATGACACAAACTTAGAGCGGGCATCACCTGCTTTGTATCATAGATACAGTTATTCTAAGAATGATGCAGTTAAAAGTTACAAATAAATGTCAAGTTAAATTGAATTTGTAAAATGATTATATTTAGAAACAAATGAACCCATCTAATTTCTTATACTTCTTTTTTTGAACTACAATTATACCAACTATATTTTATAAAACATAATAATACATGTTTTAGAAGTTTTTATGTAAATTATTTGAAATATAAGTTAATGGAAAATTTATTTTGGAGCTTGAACAAAATAGAATTTCAAAGCTTGAAACATCTTTGGACTTTGTGAACACTTGTAATACAAAACAATTACTGTTTA
This sequence comes from Trachypithecus francoisi, assembly GCF_009764315.1. NCBI lineage: Eukaryota > Metazoa > Chordata > Mammalia > Primates > Cercopithecidae > Trachypithecus > Trachypithecus francoisi. The sequence continues at coordinate 87,885,047 of NW_022681453.1, forward strand.
CAAAGTTTACTAGTAATACAAATACAAAAGTTTACAGAGAACTTTCATATCTCTTAATTCTTAACAACGACCCTGTAATACAGGTAGAGATTATCACATGTAATTTCTTTGGTGAGTAAACTGGCTCGAAGAGCTTAGGTTATTTACCAAAATCAAATAGTAAGTGATAAAACCAGGATTTTAGCCCAGGTGTCTCAGTCTAAATACAGGAATCTTTCTAGATTACTATGATTCTCAGTTTTTTTAACTTTTTGGTGAAGGCCGTCAAAAAGAATAATTTCCAACTAATATTTGTTACCTAAGAGTTGTCCCTTGTTCTGAATTGTCAGTATGAAGCTTTTCTTAAGATTAAACTCTGACTTAGCTAATAAAATTTTTGGCTTTTTTTCTCCTACCATACAATAAATTTCGCAAATAAGTTTCTTATAAACTTACCAGTATTTTGCAAATGCAACTATGCACATGTATTTAATGGTCATTTATGTTTGTTAGCTTTTATAAAGGCTGAAAATGTGGTTTATTTGAGGCTGTATTGAAAAAATATACTTGAGCTTTTCCTAAAGCGTAAAATAACATTGAGGGTGACTTAGCTAACACAATTAGTCAAGGATTCGCAAGAGAAATGTGGTTTAGATCTTTACAATACGCTTTTTTAAAAGAGGATTTTCCCAGAGATAACATGAAATATAATCTCATTGCTATTTGATAGTAAATCCTAGCTTCCACAGATATGCTGATGAATTGCTTTCTACTAGGTTTATTTGATTTAAAAAACTGTTCTAATATAGAGAATTTCATCTGCAGAGAAACTCTTTTCTTGGTTAAGAGTTCCTCATATAGATAAACACACTGGGTCTCACATTTAATGGCAAATTAAACAACAAAGTTATCGCACAGCTATCATTTATATTAAGTGCTTAGTATGTTCTGGGCACTATTCGAAGAAATGTGAAGATCAAATTAGTTAGTTAGTTAATTTAATCCTCACATTAGCTCTACCATGAGTTTACTATTTCTATTCCATTTTGTAGGAAAGGAGGAGACAAAGTAAGTGACTTTTCTATCAAGGAAGGAAATCTGCAAGAGAGTAGTTTCAGTACAAAAACTAAATTTGTATGTAGCTCTGTATTGAAGTAAGTAGGTATAGTCAGTCTGGACATTTTATGCTTATACATCTTAGTCCCTAGGAAAACCCAGAAAACGTGAATCTATCAGGTTCAACTAATAGATTCAGAAAAGGTGGAAAAATCAGTAAATTGTATGTGAAACACATTATTCTTAGTGGACTGCTTGTTAAAGGCAAGGAGAGTGTCAGTAAAGAGCTTAGCTAGATTAGAATAAAGAAATTCTCTCCATCTGTTCTAATTAGCTTATCTCACCAGCTTTTATAGGATGCTGGTTATTTCAGAAAAGAAGAGCTGCTTTGAAAGGACAACCATTTTTCTTTACGCTAATTTATAATGGTTTTGAAGTGGTTGTTCATTCTCAAACATAGACTTTTAAATGTTAGGTCTTTCCTATAACTGTTTGTTGTTGGAAGTTTCAAGGATTTGGACGCTCAGTTAAGGATTTTGTCCTCTCCTCATTCCTTTGGTTTTGGCCCAAATGATTATGTTTCCTCTTTTTGGGAAGATTTCTCTGGGTATTTTGATATTTGTCCTGATAGGAGACTTTCCATCGTTAACAGGTATTTAAAAATCTGCATTTGTTTCTATCTTTCCATGTCTGTAGTATATGCTCTTCAAAAATAACATTATTTGATGTGATTGCTGCAAGAAATTGAATCAAATACTACTTTATTAAACTTTGATATTGCTTCATTTAAACCGTTTTAAAATATCTCCAATAATTTTGGTTTTCCCTCCTCATTAGTAATTTCTGGTTTAGACCTTTTTTTATTTTGTTGAAATTGGATGTGTATTTACTTGATTTTGATAACAATCTTGAATGAAAGGAGTGGGAGTTAAATGGAAAAAGATTGAATGCTTCACTCCTCTTTTCCTTAGATATGCCTGCCTGCCTATGATTTGGGCATTGGCTTCTATATCTTAATGTAGCACAAGCGTCAGTTTTTCTTTAGTTGTTACCTTTTGTACTATATCTTCATTATCAGAAGACTTGACTATACTTTCATTCTGTAGCACAAACCTACTTATCTTTAGAGGAGATCCAAGAACCCAAGAGTGCAGTTTCTTTTCTCCTGCCTGAAGAATCAACAGACCTTTCTCTAGCTACCAAAAAGAAACAGCCTCTGGACCTCAGAGAAACTGAAAGACAGTGGTTACTCAGAAGGCGGAGATCTATTCTGTTTCCTAATGGAGTAAAAATCTGCCCAGATGAAAGTGTTGCAGAGGCTGTGGCAAATCATGTGAAGTATTTTAAAGTCCGAGGTAAGCAAACATCCAAATCCTTCAGCTCCATAATGAAATTCAAACATAGTTTAATCATTTGTTAGGTAACATTGTAAATTAAAGTTTATGATAATTTAGACAGGAATGAGCCAAAACTACCTTTCTACTGCTAAGAATATAGTGCTAATGTAACTTCAGAGAACAGTTTACATTAAGAGAGGAGGTATGTTTTTTTCCAGTGCCCTCCAACTAAGGCAATAGTATCATTTAATAGTGACATGCACTTAACCAAAGGAAGAACATTCATGATTTGAGTTTGTAGCTTTTGGTGCGTTATATAAGAAACTTTTTTCACATGAGGGCAGTCACAATAAGATGTCTTTCATTAATTTCAATAACATATTCAGAAAGGAAATGTCTTAAATCTTTTTAAGCACTTCAAAAATACCAGTTTATGTTTTGGACTACATTAATTTTAATTTTTACTTCTTCATTACAATAAATGCCTAAGTATACCCACAAAATACCCACAATATACCAAAGTATACTCACACGCTTGCCTATTTATTAATAGTTATTATATATACAAATATAATCAGTTTCTATATTTTATAGTGTAAATATTCTACAGATTCACGCAGGTTGCTCTCTAGTTGGTACACATAAGAAACTTTTTTCACATGAGGGCAGTCACAATAAGATGTCTTTCATTAATTTCAATAACATATTCAGAAAGGAAATGTCTTAAATCTTTTTAAGCACTTCAAAAATACCAGTTTATGTTTTGGACTACATTAATTTTAATTTTTACTTCTTCATTACAATAAATGCCTAAGTATACCCACAAAATACCCACAATATACCAAAGTATACTCACACGCTTGCCTATTTATTAATAGTTATTATATATACAAATATAATCAGTTTCTATATTTTATAGTGTAAATATTCTACAGATTCACGCAGGTTGCTCTCTAGTTGGTACACATAAAACTTTTTACATCTAAAGTGATAGCATTTCTGAAACTCACATTTTATTTTGTCTTTAATTAAACAGTATTCTTGATCTCATACTTTTTATGTAAGTCAATTCTGTTTCTCATTTATTTACTAACGTTGCTTAATTGATCTTAGTATGTCCCTTAGACATTTGAAGAATTCCCAAACTTTGCTTTTTACTGCTGAAGAACCAATAAAAAGCCATAATATGGATGTGATGTTAGTAAACAAGGTGGAGATAGATGATGAAGTGATTGTAAAATTAGGCTTTTAAATTCATGCATTTATTCATTAATTCATTCAATGAATGTGCATTGAGCCTGATAAACCTTCTGTCTGAGCTGCTACTTTATTTTCTTTATTTTCCTCTTCCTGTCCTTCCCTTCTTCCCTTCTCATCAAAGTGTTAAAAACACAATAAAAATTTAATATAATACCAGCTATTACACATATTTATATATTTGATATTTTTGTTTGTTAAAGTAGTACAATGTATTATATTGGCAGCTCTTTTTTATGAGTGTATTTCTATTTCTTGATTGTATTTGGGAGCTACCAAACATTACTGTGCAATAAGCTTTCCTTTTGCTTTTTAAATGGAGATCCATAGACCTGGCATTTTGAATATAGGTCATATGCCAGAAATGGAAAATTCCAAAGACAGTGGGAAGAGAATAAAGGAACTGAAGGTGAATGAGAATGACAGTTAATTTATCAATATTTGATTTCTACCACCTGGATTTTTACTTTATATTATTATTATTATTATTTATTGTTACTATTTTTTGGAACAGACTCTCATTCTGTCGTCCAGGCTGGAGTGCAGTGGCATGATCTCGGCTCACTGCATCCTCCACTTCCTGGGTTCAAGTGATTCTCCTGCCTCAGCCTCCCGAGTAGCTGGGATTACAGGCACATGCCACCACGCCTAGGTGTTTTTTGTTTGTTTGTTTGTTTGTTTGTATTTTTAGTAGACATGGGGTCTCACTGTACCTTATATTATTTTAAAATAAAAATATCTTGGTATTTTGGGAACTGATTAAATAGTGAAGAGGAAACAGCCAATCATGTAAGGGATTTGGTCATACCTTTTGATTGACTTGCTCTTGTTTTTATAAATTCAAGAGATACTGTTGAAAAAGGAGCTGACAAAAATGAAGATAAAGCATTCCTAGAATAATTGATTTTAAAATACAGATGCTATGAATGGGATCCTTGAAAAGGGATCTCATACAGCTAAGATGGTTGGCACATGACATCAAGATTATAGCTGAGAGAGCTGTTACTGGTCATGGTAAAGAATAAATATTTCATTTGTTATGTTTTTAAAATTTGAGATAAATGAGTATTTCAACATAGGTCTCGCTTGATTTTGAAGAGATAACTGTATTATGCCCTTAACACCAAACACTTGCAATTTAGAGGGAGGGAGTTATTCAATGTCCAACTAAGGATCTTAGCTCTTTCTACCAAGCCAATTCAGTCTAATAGTTTGCTCAGTTTTCCTTCATACAGAGTTTGGTGTCAATTGCTAGTTTTTGTAACAAATTTGAAAAGTGTTTCTAAGGAAGATACAACTGTATTTAACCTAATGTTTTGTAAAATTAAACAGCATACTAGGATGCCCCTCTCTTTTTTTTAAAAAAAATTCGTTGTTGGACTTTTTAAAATATAGCTTTATTGAGGTATATTTTAATGGAATATAGCCTGCATATATTTAAAGTATACTATTTCATTAGTTTTGACAAATTTACCCTTGAAACCATCTTATAGTTAAGATAATAAACCTATCAATCACTCTTAAACATTTCTTTATGACCATTTATAATGCCCACCTCCCTCACTGCCTCTCCTTACCCCAATACTGAGGCAACCGTGACTTTGCTTTCTATCACTATGTATTAGTTTGCATTTTCTATATATATATATATATATATATATATACTTTTTGGTATGTACTCTTTTTTTGGTCTGGTTTCTTTTACTCAGTGTAATTATTTTGAAATTTATACATGTTTTTTGTGTATCAATAGTTTGTTAGCTTTTATTGTTGAGTAGCATTCTATATTATGGATATACCACAATATGGGATATTTAGGTTGTTTTTAGTTATTACTGATTACAAGGAAAGAAATTATGATCATTTGGGTACAAGTTTTTCTGCAAACATATTTTCATTTCTATTGAGTAATAATAGTGGAACGTCTGGGTCACATGATAGGTATATGGTTAACTTTCCAGTAAATTGCCACGTCATGATAGGTATATGTTTAACTTTCCAGTAAATTGCCACGTTTTCCAATATGACTGTGTCACCAACAGTGTAGCAGGATCCCATTTTCCTCACATCCTCACAACACTTGGTATAGTTGGTCTTTTTAACTTTAGCCATTGTAGTGGATGTATATCTTATTGTGGTTTTAATTTGCATTTTCTTAACCGCTTATGACTAACAGTTTTGAGCACATTTTTAACATAATTATTTGTCATTTATAGATTTTTTTTTTTAGTGAGGAGTCTATTTGAATATTTTGCCCATTAAAAAATGCATTGCTTGTCTATTATTGAGTTGTAATAGTTCTTAATGTGTTCTAAATATAAGTTCTTTGTCAAACATATATTTTGCATACGTTTTTCTCACCATCTGTAGCTTGCCTTTTCTATTTTGTTAATGATGTCTTTTAAGGAGCAGAAGTGTTAACACTTGATAAAGTCAAATTTATCAGGCTTTTTGGGGGAGCATCCTTTTAGTTTTTGATCTTAGTTTGCATAACCCAAGATCACAAAGTGTTTTCTTTTTCAGTCTTTTCCTGTAGAATTTTTACAGCTTTTAGGTTCTAGATGTAGATCTGTGATCTGCTTTAATTTTTGATTATGACATATGGATCAAAGTTAATATTTTGAATATGCAGAACTAATTGTTCCAATACCATCTGTTAAAAAAGATTATCCTTTCATGCCTTTGCACCTTTGTTGAAAATCAGTGTTCACATACGGTGGATCCATTTCTGCACTCTTCATTCTGTTTCACTTATTTGTCTATTTTTATGCCAACACCATAGTGTCTTATTTACTGTAAGCTTTATTATAGGTCTTGAATCAGATAGTGTAAGTCCTCTAACCTCTGTTCTTTTTTCAAATTTGTTTGGTTATGCAGTCTTTTATATTCCATATAAATGTTAGAATCAGCTTACCAAGTTTTACAAAAGGGCTGCTGAAATTTTGATTGGGATTGTGTTTCATTCTATAGATCAATTTGGGGAGAATTGCCATCTTAACAATACAGATTGACTATTTCTCATCCAAAATGCTTGGGACCAGAAGTGTTGTGGGTTTCATGTTTTCTTGGATTTGTGAATATTTGCATAGACATGAGATATCTTGAGAATGAGACTGAAATCTATACACAGAATTCATTTATGTTTCATATACACCTTATACACTTATCTGAAGTAATTTTATACAATATTTTTGATAATTTTGTGCACAGAATAAGTTTTTGTACACTTAACCATCAGAAAGCAAAGGTATCACTATTTCAGGCACTCATGTGGACACTCTGTAGCTATTTGGCATCATCATCATTCCTGACTCTGAATTTACATGCTACAAACAAGCAATCATTTTCTTATACTTATTTACATATTAGCACTTCACAGTAAAAAGTATGCTATACTGTTAATACAGTGAAGAAGAATGTGTTCAGGGTAACCCAGCAGAACAGTGGCGTCACCAGAATACCTGCCTCAGCTGTTAAACAACAGTAACAACAAATGATGGAAGGCTTCTAGTTTCTCTCTACAAGTCTGTGTTTTGATTGAAGGTTCTTGTACAACATACTTTATTTATTACTGTTGTTCATGTGTCTGGGCTGCATGGGTGCCATTTTATGACCCTTTGTAGGTATACTTGGTGGAGTAACCTGGACATGGGCAGAAAAGATATAACACAGCTGAAGGGAACTGGGAGAGTCTTTTCTTTCCCTTGGGTACTCTGAATAAACTGTCTAGTGTACTGCATTTTGACTATCACCCATCAAAAGAAGTCAGGTGTGGAATTCGCTACTTGTGGTATCATGCTAGCACTCAAAAAATTTCATATTTTGGAGCATTTTGGATTTTTGGATTAGGGATGTTCAACCTGTATTGAGTCTTCTGTTCTATGAACATGATATATCCCTCCATTTATTTAGGTCATCTTAAGTTTCTTTCAGGAATGTTTTCTGATTTTTATTCATTCATTTATTCACTTGTTAATTTACGCATGAAACCTTATTTATACTGATTCTACCAGGTATAGTATTAACCACAATAATTAAAACACTGTAGAGTGTGCAATAGTAAAGGTATGTACAAAGTGTATATGTGGGAAGGACACAAGTGGGAATGGCCATCCGTGCCTGGGGTGAAAGAAGTTAGTTGACCTGGATTTTGAAGAATGAGTTGGCCTTTTCCAGTGAATCAGATTGGGAAACAGCCTATGGAAGGTCTCAGGACCCAAACGCTGGGTATAGTTTCATTTGTTTAAAACTTACTATGCAAGTTTAGAGTCCTAAGGAGTGAGGCCATCCACAGCCCATACTTGACTGATACATAGAGTTACCAGATTTAGCAAATAAAAATGCAGGGCACCCAGTTAAATTTCAATTTCAAATAGACAACAAATAATCTTTTCAGTGTACGTATGTCCCATGCAATATTTGAGCCACAGGGCTATGCAAATCTGAGTCTGAGATACAGGTTTATTGGCTCTTTGTTTTTAGGAATATTATTCAATTTGTTAAAATCTTAGTTTCTTCACCCTTGAAATGGGAATAATAATAATATAAAATATATTTAACGGTTTTAGTGAATTTGGCTAAGAGTTCTAGGGCCATTGTAGATACCAAACAAATGACAATGTTATTGATTGAATGGAAGGAACATATAACCAATGTTTTGTTTAGTGTATGGATCTTGCATATCTTTTATCAGATTTGTTTATAAAGATTTCACATTTTTTCATGCTATTGTTAGTGATATTTTTAAAAGTATAATTTCTGATAATTCCTTGCTAGTTTATAGAAATACAATTGATTTTTGTATATTGGCCTTTTATCCTGCAGCTTTGCTCAACTCACTTACCAGTTCTAGTAGCTTTTTTCAGTATATTCCATAGGGCTTTCTACATAGATAATTATTTCATCTGCAAATATAGTTATACTACTTAACAATTTCTATGCCTTATATTTCTTTTTCTTGCCTTATTGCACCAAAATGGACTATTCCATGTGCTTTGGGCTCCACAATTCTGAAAGGAAAATACATTACACTAAAAAAAGATAATTCCATACTGGATTTCTGGATTCCTATGTTTTAGATAAGACACAGCTGGAGATCTAGTAGAAGGATTAAAGACAGGTTAAATGCTGGCATTTTCTTCTTCAGAATATTATTACATTTTCCCTTCCACTACTAGTTTCCAGGGCAGGTTATTTCTGCCAGAAGAGTGGCCATTTGTACATTAGTTATCTTCTCAAAATAGAAAGCTCTCTTCAGAAGTTACTAAAGGCTATAATATCCTTATTTGACAAGGATGGGAATTCTGAACTGTTTAGTTATAGGCCAAGTAGTGAAGTATGCAGTATTTGTCAGTGATGGAATTTTACCTTCCTTAGTACCTCTTTGCCTGGAGGTCATGCTGATTTTGCTCTTCTCTTTTCTGCCTACACGTCCTATCTAGGTTTCTCCTTTCTGAGCTGTGCAAATGCTTCAGAAAATGTAACCATTCTGAATCCTGTTATTCCAAGTTAATTAGTTGAACCTTCTTGTCAGATAGCTCCCAATTGAAAAGCCATTGGATTAATTAAGGATGCATTCCCCTTCCAGAGGGAATTGCATTTTTTACAGCTTTTATTGGGATGTAATTCATATATTATACAATTTACCCATTCATACTACAAAATTAAGTGGCTTTTTAGTATATTCACAAATATACCAAATCACCACAGTCAGTTTAAGAACATTTTTATGACCTCAAAAAGAAACACGTAACCCTTTAGCTATCATCCTTTTATCCTTTTATCTCCCCCCTCTTCCCAGGCCGAAGTAACCGCTAATCTACTTTCTGTCTTTACAGAATTGTGTATTCTGGATATATCATAAAATACGATCATATAATATATGGTCTTTTGTGACTGGCTTCTTTCTCTTTGCATATTATTTTCAAAGTTCATCCGTGTTGTACATGTATCAGTACTTTATTCCTTTTTATAGTCCAATAATATTTTAGTGTATGGATAGATCACATTTGTCTGTCAATTTGGGTTGTTTGCATTTCTGTTAGGTATATATCTAGGAGTAGAATTTCTGGGCCATACAGTAACTCTGTAACTACATGAGGAACTGCCAAACTAATTTCCAAAGTGACTGTACTGTGTTATATCTCACCAACAGTGTATGGGAGTTCTGATTTATTCACATCTTTGCCAGCACTGTTTTCCTTTTTTTAAAAAAAAATTATAACCATTCTCAGAGGTTTGAAGTGATGTTTCACTGTGATTTTGATTTACATTTCCCTAATGATTAATAACATTCAACTTTTCATATGCTTATTGCTTATTTGTATATCTTCCTTTGAAAAATGTCTGTTCAGATCTTTGCCCATTTTTAAATTATGTTATTTGTCTTTTTATTATTGAGCTGTAGTTTATTTATGCTGGCTATCAATCCCTTATCAGATAAGTGATTTGAAAATATTTTATCCCATTCTGTGAGTTGCTTTTCACTTTCTTGATAGTATCTTTCATGCACAAAAGTTTTTTATTTTGACGAGTCCAATTTATATATTTTTTTGAGCCTTTGGTGTCATGACTAAGAATCTGTTGCTGAACCTGAGGTCATAAAGATTTATTTCTGTATTTCCTTCTAAGAGTTTTATAGTTTTGGTGTGTACATTTAAGCTTTACATCTACTTTGAGTTGTTTTTTTTGTATATGATGTAAGGATCTAAATTTATTATTTTGCATGTGGCTATCCAGCTCTCCAAGCAGTGTTTGTCGAAAAGGCTATTCTTTTCCGCTGAGTGATATTAGCACTCTTGCTGAAAATCACTTGACTATGACGCATGATTTATTTCTGGACTCTCAATTGTATTCCACTGATTTATATGTCTATTCATGTGCCAGTTCTGTAGTCTTTGCTTTGTAGTATGATTTGAAATTAGGCATGAGTTCATCATCTTTGTTGTTTTTAAAAATTACTTTGGCTATTCTAGGTCCCTTGCAATTCGACATAAATTTTATAGTAAGGTTGTCAGTTTCTACAGAGAAGTCAGCATGTATTCTGATAAAATTGCATTGAATGTATAAATCAGTTTGGAGATAATGCCATCTCAACAGTGTTAAATATTCCAGTCTATAAATTATGGGAAGTTTTTCTATTTATTTAGGTCTTTATTTTTTAAAATAATTTTTTGGTTCTCAGAGTATGGTTTGCATTTTTGGAGACTTACGTTTATTCCTAAGCATTTTAATCTTTTTGATGCTTTTGCATATGCACTTGTTTTCTTATGTTCATTTTTGGTTTGTTCATTGCTATCATATAGGCATACAACTGATTTTTGTATATCAGTTTTGTATGCTGCAACCCTGCTGAACTTGTTTATTAGTTCGAATAGTTTTAAAGTGTATTGCTTAGGTTAGGCTTTCCTAGATGCAAGCTCATGTCATCTGCAGACAGATGTAGTTTTATTTCTTTTCCAGTTTGGCTGCCTTTTATTTCCTTTTCTTGCCTAATTGCCCTGGTTAGAACCACTGATTTTTACTTTTTTTTTTTTTTAACCTAGTTGTAGTAGATTTTCCTGAGCAAATATTTCTTCATTTGTCATATGCCCCTAGGACCATTTCCAGAGCTTTTAAATGATTGTTTTCAAAATGATTTTTGCCCATTTCTCTGGGGGAATGGATCTGTGTAGCTCCTCACTCTTCATGCTGGAAATGGGACTTTGGTAATTGAATTTTAATAGACTACAAGGTATAAAAGGGTTAAATTTAACTTAGAAGAATGAATTTCTATGAAGTTTTTTAGACAAAGCATTGAACTACTGAGAGAGCTTTTTATAGGAGGTGGGGAAACATTGCCCAAAGTATAATTTATAGGAGACAGCTTATGCTATTCTGTGAAACTAGAAGTGAGGTCAAGGGGAGGTCTGCTATGAAACCTGGTGATTTATATCACTTCTGGATGCTCTCCCATATTCCTTCCAACTACATTTCTTCGGCACACAATAATATTTTTCTAAGATTTTATGAAAACATTTTAAACAGAAAAGTGAAAGAATTATGTCATAAACATTCATATTCTCAAGGCTTAGTTCTACAGTTAACTTTTTTTATATTTGCTTTATTATGTGTCTATCTCTCTAACCATCTTTTTTTTTTTTTTTTTTTTGAGACAGGGTCTCACTTTGTCACCCAGGCTAAAGTGCAGTGGTGTGATTACACCTTACTGCATACTCGATCTCCCTGGGTTCAGATGATCTTTCCACCTCAGCCTCCTGAGTAGCTGAGTACAGTTATCTTCTCAAAATAGAAAGCTCTCTTTAGAAGCTACTAAAGGCTATAATATCCTTATTTGACAAGGATGGGAATTCTGAACTGTTTAGTTATAGGCCAAGTAGTGAAGTATGCAGTATTTGTCAGTGATGGAATTCTACCTTCCTTAGTACCTCTTTGCCTGGAGGTCATGCTGATTTTGCTCTTCTCTTTTCTGCCTACACGTCCTATCTAGGTTTCTCCTTTCTGAGCTGAACTATAGGCACATGCCACCATGCCCAGCTAATTTTTTTAAATTTTTGTAGAGACAAGATATCGTTGCCCAGGCTGATCTTGAACTCCTGGGCTCAAGTGATCTGCCTACTTTGGCTTCCCAAAGTGCTTGGATTACAGGTGTGAGCCAACATGCCTGGCTTAACCATCTAATTTTTTAGATGTATTTCATAATTTGAAGACATCCATACAATTTCCTCTAGATATTTCAGTATGAGTATCATTAACTAGAACTCAATATTTGTTTACTTTCTTAAAGGTGAAATTTACACAGTAAAATGCAATAATCTCATACGTACCACTTGGTGACTTTTGACTAATACACATTAACCCCAACCTCTCTTGTTTTAGGATATTATCACCCCAAAAAGTTCTCTTATACTCCTTCCCAGATAATTCCCATTCTAGTGTGTGACCACTCTTTGAACCATTTTTTAACTCACAGATTATTTTCACCTTCCTAGGACTTTATATAAATCGAATAGTACGTGCTCTTTTGTGTATGTGCTTCTTTCACTCAGCCCTTTGAGATTCATCCATGTTGTTGCATGAATTGGTAATTTCCTTTTGATTCCATTATATGGCCATTTGTTTATTTATTTTTCTATTGATGGATACTTGGGTTGTTTTCATTTTTAAGTTATTATGAATAAAGATGCTCTGGCATTGAACATAAGTCTTTCTGTGGTTATAAGCTTACAGATGTCTTAAAGTAGTACCTACGAGGGGCCAGGCATGGTGACTCATGCATGTAATCCCAGTACTTTGGGAGGCCAAAGCAGGTAGATCACAAGGTCAGGAGATCGAGACCATCCTGGCTAACACGGTGAAACCCCATCTCTACCAAAAATACAAAAAATTAGCTGGGCGTGGTGGTGGGCGCCTGTGGTCCCAGCTACTTGGGAGATGGAAGCAGGAGAATGGTGTGAACCTGGGAGGCAGAGCTTGCAGTGAGCCAAGATCACGCCACTGCACTCCAACCTGGGCAACAGAGCAAGACTCCGTCTCCAAAAAAAAAAAAGGAATACCTAGGAGGAAATTGCTGGGTCATAGGTGATATAGCTTGGCTATGTCCCCACTCAAAATCACATCTTGAGTTGTAATCCCCATATGTTGCGGGTGGGACCTCATGGGGGGAGATTAGATTATGGGGGTGGCTCCCCCATGCTGTTCTCATGATAGTGAGCGAGTTCTCATGAGATCTGTGCCTTAATAAGGGGCTTTCCCCCATTTCACTCAGCACTTCTCTTTCCTGATGCCATGTGAAGAAGGATGTGTTTACTCCCCCTTCCACCATGATTGTAAGTTTCCTGAGGCCTCCCCAGCCATGCAGCACTGTGCTCTTTCCTTTATAAATTCTTCAGTCTTTGATATTTCTCCATAGCAGCATGAGAATGAACTAATGTAGCAAATTGGTACCAAGTAGTAGGGCATTGCTGTAAAGATACCCCAAAATGTGGAAGCAACTTTGGAACTGGGTAGCAGGCAGAGGTAGGAACAGTTTGGAGGGCCCTGAAGAAGATAGGAAGATATGGGAAAGTTCAGAACTTCCTAGATACTTGTTGAACGGTTTTGACCAAAATGCTGACAGTGGTATGGACAATGAAGTCCAGGCTGAAAGAAGGTCTCAGATGGAGATGAGGATCTTGTGGGAACTGGAATAAAGGTGACTCACTATGTCTTAGCAAAGAGACTGGTGGCATTTTGTCCCTGCCCTAGAGATCTGTGGAATTTTGAACTTGAGAGAGATGATTTAGGGTATCTAGTGGAAGAAATTTCTAAGCTGCAAAGCATTCAAGAGGTGACTTGGGTGCTGTTAAAAGCGTTCAGATTTATATATTCACAAGGATATGGTTTGGAATTGAAAGTTATGTTTGAAAGGGAAGCACAGCATAAAAGTTCAGAAAATTTGCAACCTGACAATGCAATAGAAAAGAAAACCCATTTTCTGAGAAGAAATTCAAGCTGATTGCAGAAATTTGTGTAAGTAGTGATAAGCCAAATGTTTATCACCAAGACAATGGGTAAAATGTCTTCAGGGCATGTCAGAGGTCTTCATAGCAGTCCTTCTCATAACAGGCCCAGAGGCCTGCTGCTTTATGCAGTTTCTGGAGTTGGTGCCCTGCATGCCAGTCTTAGCTAAAAGGGGCCAACATAATGCTCAAGCTGTTGCTTCAGAGGGTGCAAGCCCCAGGCCTTGGCGGCTTACATGTGGTGTTGGGCCTGCAGGTGCACAGAAGTCAAGAATTGAGGTATGAGAACCTTTACCTAAATTTCAGAGTATGTAGGGAAATGTCTGGATGTCCAGGCAGAAGTTTTTTTTGCAGGGATGGAGCCCTTGTGGGGAACATCTGCTAGGGCAGTGTGGAAGGGAAATGTGGGCTCGGGGCCCCCACACAGAGTCCCCATTGGGGCACTGACTAGTGGAGCTGTGAGAAGAGGGTCACTGTCCTCTAGATCCCAGAATAGTAGATCGACCAACAGCTTGCACCAGGCACCTGGAAAAGCCATAGACACTCAATGCCACCCTGTGAAGGCAGCTAGGAGGGGGGCTGTACCCTGCAAAGCCACAGGGGTGGAGCTGCCCAAGACTGTGGGAGCCCATCTCTTACATCAGTGTGACATGGATGTGAGACATGGAGTCAAAAGAGATCATATTGGAGCTTTAAGATTTCACTTAATTTTGGCCAATTTCTCCCATTTGCAATGGTATATTTACGCAAAGTCTGTACCCCCATTGTATCTAGGAAGTAACTAACTTGCTTTTGATTTTACAGCCTTATAGGTGGAAGGGACTTGCCTTGTCTCAGATGAGACTTTGAACTTGGACTTTTGGGTTAATGCTGGAATGAGTTAAGACTTTGGGAGATGTTGGAAAGGCATAGTTGTGTTTTGAAATGTAAGGATATGACATTTGGGAGGGGCCAGGGCAGAACGATACAGTTTGCCTGTATCCCCACCCAAAATCTCATCTTGAATTTTAATCCGAATTGTAATCCTTATTTGTTGGAGGTAGGACCTTGTGGGAGATGATTAGATTATGGGAGTGGTTCCCGCATGCTGTTCTCATGATAGTGAGCAAGTTCTCACAAGATCTGATAGCTTTATAAGGGGCTTTCCCCCACTTCACTCAACACTTCTTTCTCCTGTTGCCATGTGAAGAAGGATGTGTTTGCTTCCCTTCCACCATGATTGTAAGTTTCCTGAGGCCTCCCCACCTATGTGGAACTGGGAGTCAATTAAATCTCTTTCCTTTATAAATGACCCATTCTTGAGCATTTCTTCATAGCAGCATGAGAATGAACTAATACAATAGGATTGGTGTATATTTTGTTATATAAGAAACAACTAACATTTATTTTCAAAGTGGTTGTACTATTATACATTCCTACCAAAATGAGGCTTTTGGTTGCTCTGCATTTTTGCCAAATTTTGGTGTTTTCCATGTAAAAATTTCAGTCATTCTGGTTTGTGTGTGTATACTTTAATTTGAATTTCTCTGAAAAATGAATGATGGTGAACAGTTTTTCACATACTTATTGACTATTTGTATCTCTTTCTTTGTGAATTATATATTCCAGCCTTTTACCTATTGTAAAAATTAGGTTGTTTGTTTTTTTTTTGTTAGGGAGTTGTAGGAATTATTTCAATATCCTAAATACTAATTCTTTGTCAGATAAATGTATTTTGAATATTTCTGCCAGATATGTGGTTTGTCTACTCATTTTTATTAACAGTGTCTTTTGATAATCAGACACTTTAGTTTTGATGAATTCTAATTTATTATTTTTTTCTTTCATAATTGTTGCTTTCTGTGTACTGTCTATAAAACCTTTGTCTATCCTCAGGTGATGTAGATACTCTTCTATGTTTTATTTTAGAAACTTCATAGTACTAACCCTAATATTTCAAATCATTTTTTGTGTATAGTATGAAGAAGGCATTGAGATTTATTTTTTCTTTCCCTATGGGTAGATATTTTTTCAAACTTCTAAAATACTTTCTCTGAATCACTTCATTTCATAACCAGACATTATAGACATTCGCTTTTTGTTAGTTTTTACTGACCCAGACTTTTCACCTTTGTGTTGTCTTTTGGAATTTACTTTAATTTTCATTTCGAAGTTTTAAGAAGAAGAAATGAAAAACAGTGATCTACAAATAGTTCAGCTCTGCCTCAGTCAGTGCCTGCTGGACTCTTCTGTCTGCTGTATGGTCAAAAGTTCTGAATAACAATAATAAGGATACAGTTAGTTCAATAAAAGGCAAATTAAGTTTGTAATAAAAGGTTCAGTTTAGCCCTAAAACTCAATTGACAGGGAAACTTTCAATACTCATACATTTCGTAATCTGTTAAAGCTTAAGAATTTTTTTGGCTTGGACTATCTTCTTCCACCAAATAACTATTGGACAATCAGAATTGAACCTGATACTAACATATGATATTCATGTTGCACTTTGCAATTTGTAAAATACTTTCACAGATAAGATAATAAGGTAGTAATTATTTATTCTGTGAAAAAAGAGAGATGAGTCAATTGAAGCTTTGAATAGTTAGGTAAGTCACCCATGGTTATCAAACTAGTGTACTAGAAAGCTAGAGCAGGAACTTAGATCTTCCGACTGTGTGAATCCAGAGGCTCTACCTCACTATACTGCCTGATGTATATTCAATCTTCTTGCTATGAAAAATAGTTTTTTTTAATCTCTGTTAAATTTAACTTTCTCTCTTATCACTCTCCTCCTCTTCCCTTCCATCCTGATCTATCTGTTACCTACAGAGTCCTGCACCTCTGAAATGGTTACAAAACAGCAGTACACTCAGTACTATACAAAATGCACAGAGATACTATTTAGCAGCCTTTCAGATTTGATGCTTTGGAATAACTTAGCAAATAAATTGATTAGTTTTTATTTTAATACAGCAATATATTTCTCTTGAATATCATTTTAAAATTCATGTGTATGTATGTATGTTTGTGTGTATATATATATAGTTCTTAAATTAATAGGCTATATTTCTTAGAGCCGTTTTAGGTTTACAGAAAAATTGAGCAGCGTGTTTAGAGAGTTACCATATATTCCCTCAACTCCCCCACCACTTTTCCCTGTTATTAACGTTTTATATTATTGTGGTACATGTGTTACAATTTATGTGCCAACATCGACACATTATCATTAACTGAAGTTCATAGTTAACATTAGGGTTCACTCCTTGTGTTGTACATTCTATGGGTTTTGACAAATGTGTAATGACGTGTATCCACCATTATAGTATCATATGGAGTACTTTCCCTGCCCTAAACATCTGCTGTTCATCCCTGTCTCCGCCAGCCCCTGGAAACCACTGATCTTTTTACTGTCTCCATAGTTTTGCCTTTTCCAGAATGGTATTGGAATCACCAGTATGCAGTCATTTCAGATTGGCTTCCTCTACTTAGCAATGTGCATTAAAGTTTTCTCCATGTCTTTTACAGCTTGAAAGTTCACTTCTGTTTATCATTGAGTAATATTTTAGATATATCACAGTTTGTTCATCCTTTCACCTATTGAAAGACATCTTCGTCACCCCCAAGTTTTGGCAATTATGAATAAAGCGACTTTATAAATACCTGTGTGCAGGTTTTTGTGTGGACATAAGTTTTTTATGTATAAAAAAAGACAATTGTTTTCTGTTCTCAGATATGAAATATAGTAGTTTGAGAGTGATAATTTCAGGTGGATATCTTTTACTCAATTTTATGTAGTACTTTCTGCTTCCTGTAAGCTTTGAGGAAAAGTGTGAATACTCCTGTTTTGTTTTGTTTTTTTTTAAATCAGAAACATGTGATGACATTTTAAGCAAGTAGATGCAATGTGGTTATGTCACTGCATTTAGCCAAAAAGCTCCAGGCCATTTATAAATGTCAGTGTCTCTTTCCCCAGTGATCCTGAAAAGCAAAAAAGCTGGTTTTTGAAGTTAAGACTTTAAGAGAACATCTGCGAACATTAAGGAAACTGAAAGTCACTGTGTCCATTAGGAAAACAATTGGATTAAATACAGTATACTCAATATCAGCTCGACTTTTGTAAAGTATAAATATGGATTTTTTTAAGAGATGGGGGAGACACTCCAGCTCATGAAGAGATGAATCAATTCCCTTTGTAAGAGAAAGGAATGGGAAATATAAATTCTCTTCAGAAATGAAAAGTTTAAACTGGACATACATACAGAAGGCCTTTGACTGAGAATCATTCCTAGGTCCCTCCAGAAAGGACACTTGAGTGTCTCAAGGAATCTGTATGAATCAGTCTATGATCATCGTAAGAACCCCAGAGCATGTTAGCTTTTTGTAAAATACAACTCTCTATTTTCTAGTGTGTCAGGAAGCTGTCTGGGAAGCCTTCAGGACATTTTGGGATCGACTTCCTGGGCGTGAGGAATATCATTACTGGATGAATTTGTGTGAGGATGGAGTCACAAGTATATTTGAAATGGGCACAAATTTTAGTGAATCTGTGGAACATAGAAGCTTAATCATGAAGGTAAGTGTCACAACAAAGGAATGAATTCCTGGACTGTTGTAGGAGGATATACACAGCTAAAGCCTAAAGGAAGCAAAAGCAAGTGGCAAATGCCTGTATTACTCTTTTGTTGAACGGGGAAATGCCTGTATTACTCTTTTGTTGAACTGGGAAATGCCTGTATTACTCTTTTGTTGAACGGGGCTATCCGAGCAAGCAGCCCTAGGGTGTGGCCTAGTCTTTTATTCCTAGCTCTGGTCTCTATAATATACATTATTAATATTTTCATGTTATTCTGTCTACAAAAAGAAAAAGAAGACATTATTAACTCTGACAAGAGCCTCAGCCTTGTTTATAGATGTAAATATTGGGAAATAATATTCAGCAAAGATTTAGGTTAAGAATATAAATCTGTGAGAGTCAAATGTTTTCGCCAAAGTTTTACATGTTATCAACTCAGAGTGAATAGCAATAACTCTAATTAAGACAGAGGACATAGTTCATTTGAATAAATGTTAGTGAGGCATAGGTATGATTCTAATAATGAGCGTGCTCACTTGTTTTCCTTGTTTTAAACATTGTTTTACTCTTAGCAAAGGATAAATAAACATGCAGAAAGACGAATTACCTGCCACTTTTCCCTTTTCATGTAGCACATATGTATTCATGACAAGACAGTGAAACTGTCCGGACATATGTGGCAAATTGTTCTTGCTGTTTGTTATTCCGTATCTCTCCCTGTCCATCTATTCAACTCCTCTATGTCCTCATATGTAACTTCCCTTGCAAGGAACCAACCTTCAGCCTAGAAGATTTAGCTACCATAATTCTTTGAGCTCTCACAATTCTTTATTCATTTTTAATACTGTACTTTTTATATTTTATGATGATTAGTTGTATATGTGACTAATTCCTCTGCTAGACTGTAAGTCACAAGGCAAGGATCATGTCATTGTTCATTTTTGCATTCCCGTAAGGTAGTAAAGCTGCAATAGATATTTGTTTAAATGAGTATACAAGGAATAACTACATTGTATTTTTTTACTTGGTACAATTTGTAAACTTTGTGAAGATTATTTTAAGTACTGGTTCTAAGTATTATATACTTTACAGAGACTGAGGAAATAATTATTGACTCAATAACACTGAGCTATTTTGTGTATAATCAAATCAGATTAGTATATCATAAAGGTAATAAAATATATTATCCTATTCTATTTTTAAATTTTATTTATAGTATAAGAATTATATTATACTCTTTTAACATTTAGTCCAAGAGAGGAATGACCTTATTAAATGGGGGATGTTGGGGAGAGAAGGATGGTTTGATAAACATGGGTGGACTAAAGACAAATTTTGCAGGGGTACAAATGTTTTGAAGCTGTGCAGGGTTTTGTGTGTTTTAAAATGAACGCAACTTTTAATCATGGCACCTCACATTTTAATCAAAGGTATTGCATGTGTTTTTTTGCTTGTCACATTTTTAACTGCTCAGCATTAATAACTATGTTAAAAGCTACTATTTATTCAGTATCTACCATGTATCATGTCATGTATCAAACTCATTAATAAGTTATTAGATGTTATAACAGGAACCTTATAAGGAGGTGGTAATATCCCCACTTTACAGATAAGGACATAGAATTATTAAATTCTTTATTCTATAACATTAAACCAGATATGATGGAGCTTAAATCCAAACCCAGTTCTCTTTTCCAAAATTGGTTTTCTTTCCTTCACACCATTGGGCCTCCTTTCTCGATCATTACCAATTTTACAAATTGCAGTGGCTAACATGGGGATAGCTATTTAAGGGAAACTATACAGACATACACACACATATACATACTTATATTTCTAATTGTGTTGCCTATCTTAATTATGTCCACAATATAGGATCAGCCATTAGTGTAGCAAATATATGTGATGGGTTAGTATTACCAGAAGAACAGAATCTTCTGATGTTACTTTGGAATGTATCTCTTACAAGTGGAACTTTTAGTAAATTTAGATTTGAAGGCATAGAAAATATACTTCCAATAATTATTTAATAGAAAAAGCAGATGAAGGGAATGATGTGTTGCCTGGATAGAGTTGTAAATGATAAGTACAAGTTAGTTAAATGAGGAAGAGTTGGGGATAAACATTCTAGCAGAAAGGACAGCATGAGCCAAGTGTTTGTAGGGAATGACCTGGATCAATATACCAAGAAGTAGACTAGGAATGACAGGAGATCAGACTTAAAAAATGGATAACTGAACTAGCTTGGATTTAACTCTGTAGATCATAGGAAACCATTGAAGGGTTGTAGGTAGGTAAGTTGCAGGAACTGATTTGGCAGTTTTGAATTTTAAAAAGGTTGTTATGGTTTCTACATAGCATAGGATGGATTATAGGAGATAAAACTGGAGCAGAGAGACAAGGTAGGGTGTTGCTTCAGTACTCCAGGCCAAGGAGGATAAGGATACCAACCAGACCATGAGATAGACAAAGGGAACTTGAGAGATGTAAATAGGAACAAAATTAGCAGGACTCTGATGGGTTGAGACAGGGCGAAGGAATGGCCCAGGAAGCCTTCCACTTTCTAGCTTGGGTAACTAAACCAATAACTGGGGCAAAGGAGCAGCTTTGAAGATGTGGCAGGGAGAATGAGTTCACTTTTGATGTGTTCATTTGAACCACCTGTGTGAAATGTGAATTGCTTGATATTTAGGTATGAAGCCAAGGATAGGGGTTTGGAATGTCAGTGTTGCTATAGGAATCACCATTTTGGACTTATCGCAGGCATACCTCGTTTTATTGTGCTGCCCTTTATTGTGCTTCACAGATACTGCAGTGTTTTACAGATCAAAGGTTTATGACAACTCTGTGTTAAGCAAGACTGTTGGTGACATTTTTCCAACAGCATGTGCTCAGTTTGTGTCTCTATCTCACATTTTGGTAATTCTCAAATTATTTGGAACTTTAAAAAATTATTTTCTTTATCTCTTATGTGATCTGTGATCAGTGATCTTTGATTATTACAATTACAATTACTATTGTAATGGTTCTGGAGTGCCATGAACAATATCCATGTAAGACAACAAGTTTAATCGATAAATGTTGTTTGTGTTTCAGCTACTCTACCCACTGACTGTTTCTTAGTCTCTTTCCATCTCCTCAGGCCTCCCTGTTCCCCGAGATATAGCAATATTGAGATCAGGCCAGTTAATAACTCGACAATGGCTTCTAAGTGTTCAAGTGAAAAGAATAGCATGTCTCTCACTTTAAATCAAAAGCTAGAAATGATTTAGCATAGTGAGGAAAGTATGTCAAAAGCTGAGACAGGCCTTAAGCTAGGTCTCTTGCACCAAACAGTTAGCTAAGTTGTGAATGCAAAGGAAAAGTTCTTGAAAGAAATTAAAAGTGGGGGTCAGGGCCAAGATGTACAACTAGAAACAGCAGCAATATGTGGCTCCCATCTAAAAGAACCATAACAGCATGTGAATCCTGCACTGGCAGCCGAGGTATCCAGGTTCTGTCATCAGAACTGACTAGGCAGCTGGCATGACACACAGAGAGGAAGGAAGAGCAGTGTGATGCCGCGGCCCCCAGCCAAGGGAGGCAGTGAGTGAGCCTGCTACCCAGCCTGGGAAAACGTGCTTTTTCCATGGAACTCTGCAACTCACGGATCAGAAGATCTCACTTGTGAGCCCACACCACCGGGCCTAGGGTCCCAACCACAGAACCCAGCAGATTTTCAACAGCCACTAAGCTAGAATCTGCTTAAGCCTGCGGAGCTCCCAGCAGGAGGGGCAACCAGCACCACAGCTGCGGCTGCCTGCTGTCTAAGCCCTTTGAGCTCCTTGCAGGAGGGGCTATGGCCAACAAGGGGACTGATAGCTGCCTAACACACTAAGCTCCCAGGCGGGGGAAGGGTGGCAGCCATCTCTATAGCTCCAGGCCATGTCTTTCTTCTGCTGGAGCCAGGGAGGCTGGACTGCTTTGTCCCAAGAAGTATCCCCCACAGCCCAACACACTGGCTGTGGCAGACTGCAGATAAAGCGCCTCTTCAGGCCGGACCTTGACACGTCCCTCCTCACTGGGCGGGGCCTCCCTGCAGGAACTCCAACAACTCCATCCAGGGGCTTAGGGACAGATTCTAATCTCCCTGGGCCTGAGCCTCTAGGGGGAGGGGTGGCCACAGTCTCCGTGGACTGTCAGACCTTAGCCTTCCCTCCTGGTAGTTCTGAGGAATCTGGGCAGCCCAGATGAGTGGGTTTCCCCACAGTGAAGCACACTCCCTCCAGCAAGGGACAGTCAAAGTGCTTTGTTAAGTGGGTCCTGTTCCCTATGCTACCCAACTGGGTGAGACCCTCTAACGCAGTTTCTTCACAGTGTCTCCTGTATAGGGGTTGTCAGATACCCTATACAGGAGCATTTCTACTGGCAGCAGGTTGGTGCCCCTTGAGGTCAGATATCACAGAGGAAGGAGCAGGCACCCATCTTTGCTGTTCTCCAGTCTCCTCGAGTGACATCTCCAGGCATGGGAGTGAATCAGATGAAGACGGCCTGAAGTGAACCCCTAGCAAACCGCAGCAGCCCTGCAGAAGAGGGACCTGACCATTGCAAGAAAAACAAACAAACAGAAAACAACAACAGCATCAACAACAAAAAATTCCCTACAAAAACCCAATCCAAGGGTCAGCAGCCTCAAGGATTGATACTAGACAAACTTATGAAGATGAGAAAGAATCAACAAAAAAAGGTTGAAAACCCAAAAGGCCAGAGTGCTTCTTCTCCTCCAAATGATTGCAGTGCCTCTCCAGCAAGGATGCAGAACTGGATGGAGGATAAGATGGATGAATTGACAGAAGTAGGCTTCAGAAGGTGGGTAATCACAAACACTGCGGAGCTAAAGGAGCATGTTCTAACCCAATACAAACAAGCTAAGAACCTTGATAAAATGTTACAGGAGCTGCTAACTAGAATAACAAGTTGAATGTAACTAGAATAACATGTAAATGACCTGATGGAGCTCAAAAACACAGCATGAGAACTTCATGAAAAATACGCAAGTATCAATAGCCGAATCAACCAAGCGGAAGAAAGGGTATTAGAGTTTGAAGACCATTTTGCTTAAATAAGGCATGCAGACAAGATTAGAAAAAAAGAATGAAAAGGAACAAACAGAACCTCTGAGAAATATGGGACTATGTAAAAAGACCGAACCTATGATGAGTGGAGTACCTGAAAAAGACAGGGAGAAAGGACCAAGTTGCAAAACATACTTCAGGATATTATCCAGGAGAACTTCCCCAACCTAGCAAGACAGGTCAACATGCAGATTCAGGAAATACAGAGAACACTCTACAATACTGCATGAGAAGATCAACCCCAAGACACATAATCATCAGATTCTCTAAGGTTGAAATGAAGAAAAAAATGTTAGAAGCAGCCAGAGAGAAAGGTAGGGTTGCCAACAGAGGGGAAGCACATCAGACTAACAGTGGACCTCTCAGCAGAAACCGTACAAGCCAGAAGAGAGTGGGGGCCAATATTCAACATTCTTAAATAAAAGAATTTTCAATCCAGAATTTCATATTCAGCCAAACTAAGCTTCTTAAGTGAAGGAGAAATAAAATCCTTTCCAGACAAGCAAATGCTGAGAGATTTCATCACCATCAGGCCTGCCTTGCAAGAGCTCCTGAAGGAAGCACTGAATATGGAAAGGAAAAACTGGTACCAGTCACTGCAGAAAAACACCAAAATACAAAGACTGAAGACACTGTGAAGGAACTGCGTCAACTAGTGTGCAAAAATAACCAACTAGCATCATGATGACATAATCAAATTCACACATAACAATATTAACCTTAAATGTAAATGGAATAAATGCCCTAATTAAAAGACACAGATTGGCAAATTGGATAAAGAGTCAAGACTGACTGGTGTCCTGTATTCAGGAGACCCACCTGACATGCAAAGACACACACAGGCTCAAAATAAAGTGATGGAAAATTTGCAAGCAAATGGAAAGAAAGAAAAAAAAAAAAGCAGGGGTTGCAATCCTAGTCTCTGACAAAACAGACTTTAAGCCAACAAAGATAAAAAAAAGACAAGAAGGGCATTACATGGTAGTAAAGGGACCAATTCAAAAAGAAGAGCTAAATATCCTGAATATATATGCACCCAATACAGGAGCACCGAGATTCATGAAACGAGTTCTTAGACGCCCACAAAGAGACTTAGATTCCCACACAGTAATAATGGGAGACTTTAACACTCTGCTGTCATATTAGACAGATCAACAAGACAGAAAATTAACAAGGATATTCAGGACTTGAATTCAGCTTGGTATCAAGTGGACCTAACAGTCATCTACAGAACTCTCCACCCCAAATCAACAGAATACACATTCTTCTAAGTGCCACGTGGCACTTACTCTAAAATTGACCACATAACTGGAAGTAAAACACTCCTCAACAAATGTAAAAGAACTGAAATCATAACAAACAGTCTCACAGACCACAGTGCAATCCTGTTAGAACTCAGGATTAGGAAACTCACTCAAAACCACACAATTACATGGAAATTAAACAACCTGCTCCTGAATGACTCCTGAGTAAATAACAAAATTAAAGCAGAAATCAAGAAGTTCTTTGAAACCATTGAGAACAAAGACACAATGTACCAGAAGCAGGGTTAAGAGGGAAATTTATAGCACTAAATGTCCACAAGAGAAAGCAGGAAAGATCTAAAATTGACATGCTAACATCACAATTAAACAGCCAGAGAGGCAAGTGGAAACTAATCAAAAAGCTAGCAGAAGACAAGAAACAACTAAGATCAGAGCAGAATTGAAGGAGACAGAGACATGACAAATCCTCCAAAAAAAAAAAACAAAAAAAACCCCACAAAACAACAACAACAACAACAACAACAAAATCAATGAATCCAGGAGCTGGTTTTCTGAAAAAATTAACAAAATAGATTGACTGCTAGCTATCCTAATAAAGAAGAAAAGAGAGAAGACCCAAATAGAAGCAATAAATAATGGTAAAGGGGATATCACCACTGATCCCACAGAATTAAAAACTGCCATCAGAGAATACTATAAACACCTCTATGCAAATAAACTAGAAAATCTCGAAGACATGGATGAATTCCTGGGCACATAAACCCTCCCCAGACTAAATCAGGAAGAAATCCTGAATAGATTCAGAATCCCTGAATAGACCAATAACACGTTCTGAAATTGATGCAGTAATTAATAGTCTACCAACCAAAAACAAAACAAAACCAACCAACCAAACAAACAAAAAAACGTGGGACCAGATGGATTCATAGCCGAATTCTACCAGAGATATGAAGCGGAGCTGGTACCATTCCTTCTGAAACTATTGCAAACAATTGAAAAGGAAAGACTCCTCCCTAACCCATTTTATGAGGCCAGCATCATCCTGATACCAAAACCTGGCAGGCGCACAACAAAAAAAGAAAACTTCAGGTCAATATGCCTGATAAACATTGATGCAAAAATCCTCAATAAAATACTGGCAAACCCAATCCAGCAGTACATCAAAAAGCTTATATAGCACAATCAAGTTGGCTTCATCCCTGGGATGCAAGGCTGGTCCAATATACGCAAATCAATAAACGTAATCCATCACATAAACAGAACCAATTACAAAAACCACAGTCATCTCAATGGATGCAGAAAAGGCCTTCGACAAAATTCAACAGCCTTTCATGTTAAAAACTCTCAACAAACTAGGTATTGATGGAACATATCTCAAAATAATAAGAGCTATTTATGACAAAAACCCACACCCAATATCATACCGAATGGGCAAAAGCTGGAAACATTCCCTTTGAAAACCGGCACAAGACAAGGATGCCCTCTCTCACTACTCCTATTCAACATAATATTGGAATTTCTGGCCAAGGCAATCAGGCAAGAGAAAGAAATGTATTCAAGCAGGAAGAGAGGAAGTCAAATTGACTCTGATTGCAGGCAACAGTGTTCTATATCTAGAAAACCCCATTGTCTCAGCCCCAAAACTCCTTAAGCTGATAAGCAACTTCAGCAAAGTCTCAGGATACAAAATCAATGTGCAAAATACACACGCATTCCTATACACCAATTATAGACAAGCGGAGAGCCAAATCATGAATGAACTCCCACTGACAATTGCTACAAAAAGAATAAAATACCTAGGAATACAGCTAACAAGGTATGCAAAGAACCTCTTCAGGGAGAACTACAAACCACTCACTGCTCGAGGAAATAAGAGAGGACACAAACAAATGAAAAAACATTCCATCTTTATGAATAGGAAGATACAATATTGTGAAAATGGCCATTTTTCCCAAAGTAATTTATAGACTCAATGCTATTCCCATCAAACTACCATTGACATTCTTCACAGAATTAGAAAAAAACTACTAAAAAGGGCATGTATAGCTAAGACAATCCTAAACAAAAACAGCAAAGCTGGAAGCATCATACTACCTGACTTCAAACTAGACTGCAAGGCTACAGTAACCAAAACAGCATGGTACTGGTGCCAAAACAGACATATAGACCAATGGAACAGAACAGAGACCTCAGACACCACATATCTACAACCGTCGCATCTTTGACAAACCTGACAAAAACAAGCTGGGGAAAGAATTCCCTATTTAATAAATGGTGCTGGGAAAACTGGTTATCCATATGCAGAGAACTGAAACTGGACCCCTTCCTTACACCTCATACAAAAATTAACTCAAGATAGATTAAAAACTTAAATGTAAAATCGAAAACCACAAAAACCCTAGAAGAAAACCTAGGCAATACCATTCAGGACATAGGCATGGGCAAAGACTTCCTGACGAAAATGCCAAAAGCAGTAACAACAAAAGTCAAAATTGACAAATGGGATCTAATTAAACTAAAAAACTCCTGCACAGCAAAAGAAACTCTCATCAGAGTGAAGAGGCAACCTACAGAATGGGAGAAAATTTTGCAATCTACCCATCTGACAAAGGTCTAATATCTAGAATCTACAAGGAACTTAAGTTTACGAGAAAAAGCCCCATCAAAAAGTGGGCATAGGATGTAACAGCATTTCTGAAAAGAAGACATTTATACAGCCAACAAACATATGAAAAAAAGCTCATCATAACTGGTCATTTGAGAGAAGCAAATCAGAACCAAAATGACATACCATCTCACACCGGTCAGAATGGCGATTATTAAGAAGTCAAGAAACAATAGATTCTGGCGAGGCTATTGAGAAATAGGAATGCTTTTACACTGCTGGTGGGAATGAAAATTAGTTCAACTATTGTGGAACACAATGTGGTGATTCCTCAAGGGTCTAGAACCAGAAATACTATTTGACCCAGCAATCCCATTATTGGGTATATACCCAAAGGAATATAAATCATTCTACTATAAAGACACATGCACATGTATGTTTATTGCAGCACTATTTACAATAACAAAGACACGGAACCTACCCAAATGCCCATCAATGATAGACTGAATGAAGAAAATGTGGTACATATATACCATGGAATACTATCCAACCATAAAAAGGAATGAGATCATATCCTTTGCAGGGACATGGATGAAGCTGGGAGCCATCATTCTCAGCAAACTAACACAGGAACAGAAAACAAAACACCACATGTTCTCATTGATAAGTGGGAGTTGAATAGTGAGATCACATGGACAAAGGAAGGGGAACAACATAAACCAGGGCTAGTTGGGGGATGGGGGCCAAGGGGAGGGAGAACATTAGGACAAATAGCTAATGCATGTGGGGCTTAAAAACTAGATGATGGGCTGATAGGTGCAGCAAACCACCATGGCACATGTATACCTATGTAACAAACCTACACATTCTACACTTGTATCCTGGAACTTAAAGTAAAAGTAAATAAATAAATAAATAAAAATAAATTAAAAGTGCTATTCCAGTGAGCAAATGAGTGATAAGTAAGCAAAACAGCCTTCTTGCTGATATGGAGAAAATGTTAGTGGTCAGAGTGGAAGATCAGAGCAGCCATAACATTCCTTTAACCAAAGCCAGATCCAGAGCAAGGCCTCACTCTTTCAATTCTGTGAAGGCTGAGAGAGGCGAGGAAGCTTCAGAAGAATAGTTGGAAGATAGCAGAGGTTGGTTTATGTAGTTAAGAAAAGAAGCTATCTTCATAACATAAGCAAGTGCTGATGCAGAAGCTGTAGCAAGTTGTCTAGAAGATCTAGCTAAGATAATTTATGAAGGTGGCTACATGGAACAACAGATTTTTAATGTAGATAAAGCAACTTTCTACTGGACAAAGATGCCATCTAGAACTTTGATAGTGAGAGAGAAGTCAATACCTGGTTTCTATGAAGGACAGGCTGAATTTCTTGTTATGGGATAATGCAGTTAGTGACTTAAGTTGGAAGGCAATGCTTATTTACCGTGCCAAAAATCCTAGGGCCCTTAAGAAATATGCTAAATCTACTCTACTTATGCTCTATAAATGGAACAAAAAGTCTGATGGCACCACATCTGTTTACAGTATGGTTTACTGAACCTTTTAAGCCCATCTTTGAAACTTACTGCTCAGAATTTTTTTTTTCAAGTATTACTGCTCATGGGCAATGCATGTAGCCACCCAAGAGCTCTGATGGGGATGTACAAGGAGATTACTGTTGTTTTTGTGCCTGCCAATACAATATTTATTCTGCAACCCACGGAGTAAGGAGTAATTTCAACTTTTAAGTATTGTGATTTTAGAAATACTTTTCATACAGCTGCCATAGATAGTGATTTCTTTGATGGATCTAGGCAAAGTGAACTGAAAATCTTCTGGAAAGGATTTACCATCTAGATGGCACTCACAACATTCATGACTCAATAGATGAGGTCAAAATACCAACATTAATAAAGATTTGGAAGACGTTGATTCCAACTCTCATGGATGACTTGGAGGGGCTCAAGACTTCATTAGAAGAAGTAACCACAGATGTAGTGGAAATAGCAAGAGAATTAGACTTAGAAGTACAGCCTGAAGATGAGACTAAATTGCTACAATCTCATAATAATACTTGAATGAAGAAGGAATTTCTTCTTATGAATGAACAAAGAAAGTTGTTTCTTCAAATGGAATCTACTTCTGGTAAAGATGCTGGGAACACTATTGAAATGACAGTAAAGGATTTAGAATATTACATAAACTCAGTTGATAAAGAAGTGACAGGATTTGAGAGGATTGACTCCAATTTTAAGAGAAGTTTTAGATAAACTGTTATCAATAGCATTATATATTACAGGGAAATCTTTTGTGAAAGAAAAAAATCAATTGATGGGGCCAAATTCATTGTTGTCCTATTTTTATGAAACTGCCACCGTTCCCTCAGTCATCAGCAGCCATCATTCTGATTAGTCAGCAGCCATCAACTGGGAGGCAAGACCCTCCAGAAGCAGAAAGATGATGACTTGCTGAAGGCTCAGAGTATTGTTAGCATTTTTTAGCAATGAAGTATTTTAAAATTAAGGTATATACCTTTTTTAGATGTGATGTTATTGCACTTTTAATAGACTACAGTATAATGTAAACATAACTTTTATATGCACTAGGAAACAAAAAAATATGTGACTTGCTTTACTGGGATATTTGCTTCATTGAGCTTTTATGTGGTCTGGAACCAAACCTGTAATATATCAGAGGTATGCCTATAATTGAAACCATGAGAGTGGCTGAGATTATTCTGGGAGAGTCTGTAGAGCAAGAAGAGCAGTGAGTCATTTCTAAATGCAATGAGAGGTATTTAGAGTAATAGTCTCTCTGTTTTACCGATGAGGAAATTGAGGCCTGGCACCAGAGAGATTTGGGATTTTCCTATATAGTTAAGGAGGGGAAACTGGAACTTGAAACTAGGTCTCCTGATTCCACTATTCCTTCTATCATATTGATCTCAAAATAACAATCCTAATTTAGGGGAAACTTGCAGGCAATTTGCTTTAGAATGCCCCTGGAGAATAATCCAATTATTGGTATGATATGTCTTTTTTGTCTGAATTCTGTAGAAACAAATTTATCAATTATTTTATCCACATGTTTACGTTGTTCTAGGATGAGAATTACTATAAATACATCACATAAAAAATTCTGGCCGGGCACGGTGGCTCAAGCCTGTAATCCCAGCACTTTGGGAGGCCGAGATGGGCGGATCACGAGGTCAGGAGATCGAGACCATCCTGGCTAATACGGTGAAACCCTGTCTCTACTTAAAAAATACAAAAAACTAGCCGGGCGACGAGGCGGGCTCCTGTAGTCCCAGCTACTCGGGAGGCTGAGGCAGGAGAATGGCGTAAACCCGGGAGGCGGAGCTTGCAGTGAGCTGAGATCCGGCCACTGCACTCCAGCCTGGGTGGCAGAGCAAGACTCCGTCTCACAAAAAAAAAAAAAAAAAAAAAATTCTTTGATTCTAAGTCCATGGCAGGTTTATGTAAAACTCTGCAAATCTATAACTTTTATACCTTTATAAAATGATTGACAGATCAAGTCTGTTATTTGTGCCCATTAAGAAAGAGCATAGGAACTTTTGTGCATATAAGCAGACTGAATGTCAGGGTGTTGCTATAGTCACAAAACAAACTTGGTATCATTAGTACTTGTTTTAATCACTTGTCTAACCATAGAGAATAGTAACATGGATTCTACCATGTTAGGGCAGTAGTGGTTCCTATGAAATAAGTTTTATTTACTCCTTAATAACTGTTGTTAACTCAGTCGTTTTTATGTTCTTGTTTTCCTTAGAAACTGACTTATGCAAAGGAAACTGTAAGCAGGTGAGTGTCTCTTTTTCCCAAAATTCATGTTTGGCAACACAGATGTGTCATAACCTAATTCAAGACTCACCCCAAATTTAATGGTGCCTTTCTATTTTCTTGCCAGTTTGCAATGACCAGGCCTGTGGATAAGTCCCAAATATTTTTCCTCATTCCCAAGCCATCACCACAGCCACTGTGTGCATTTGCTGTCTGACCTTATTATGAGGCAAACTTGCTCCTCTCTTAGATGAGAAAACAGATTTATGGCTTATATGGAATGACCTATTATTGTCGAGGTTTAAAGGCTAATGATGAAATTGTTCTGAAATGGTACACCACAGTGGAGGATAGTTTATTAAATGATGGGTGGTGCTATGGATCAATTTATTGACTATTGATGATTATGTTCTTGAAACTTAGCAGTAGCATAACCTTGATGAATCTATCAATATTTTGATTCCTGACTCTGTTCACCATGGGCTTGGGGCTAAGGTAATTTCTGGCTTCTGGGAAGTATCAGTACAAAGAAGATCACAGGAGGTAAGGGATTTTGAGCCTATAGGGGCTAAAGCTTTCCAATTCTATTCATCATCAGAGTATCTAAATTGTAATAGCATGTGGGTGGTTATGTAGGAAAGTACCACTAGAGCCTGCAATCCAGGTCACAGTCCAGAATTTTGCCTCAAATTAGAGGGAAGGACAGATTGAAAAACCGAGTAGGTGAGTCAGTGTCCAGAGATCCAACCTGGGCATCAGAGTCGGGGCAAAACCATAAATGGAATATATATGTGGGTGGTAGTGGGGTGTATCCAGGTTTCAAATCAAACACAAGTAAATAGGAAAGAAGTAGGACTCTGTGTAGTCTTATTCATACAGCCAATGGCACTGAGTCTATACCAGGGTGTGGGATGATTGAGCATTTACTTAAATATGGGATCATGTGGTCTCTTGGGTGTGGTTTATTCTGTTTTAATTTTTATATTTATTTATTTAGAGACAGGGTCTTGATCTGTCACCTAGGCTGGAGTGCAGTGGCATGATCACAGCTCACTGCAGCCTCGAGCTCCCAGGCTTAAGTGATCCTCCACTTCTGCTGCCCAAGTAGTTGGGACTACAGGCACAAACCATCATGCCCAGCTAATTTTTTTGTGTTTTTTGTAGAGACAGGGTTTTGCTATGTTGCCCAGGCTGGTTTTGATCTCCTGGGCTCAAGCAATTGGCCCGCCTCAGCCTCCCAAAGTGTTGGGATTGACTGCAGGCGTGAGCCACTATGCCTGGCTGTGTGTGGTTTCTTCACCACAGAGAGGCAGAGCTCAGAGATTCCTTGTGATTGCCACTGCAACAGACAGTGGATCAGTAAATCTATAGTTGTAATGATAGAACTAGAAGGAACCTTAGAGGTCGCTTCATCCAACTTTCACAGTCTACTGATTAACTTCTTGATTATCTACTTGATTAACTTCTCTATCTTGATTAACTTCATAATCTACTTGATTAACTTCTCTAAGCTCTCTTTAAGTTCATTGTGCCCAAAGCTATATCAATCATTTACTCATAAATCTGTTTCTTTCTAGGTTCCTCTTATCAGTGAATGAATGGCATTATCATCCATCTAGTTGCCCATATTCTTTTCTCTTGCTTTCTCCCTTCTCTTCTCCTATTTTCTAATTATCTCTTGATTCCATCCATTTCTCTCTGACCCCACAGTCCCTACACTAATTCATATAATCTACACTTATTTCCTGGTACAGAGGCTTGCCAAGAGGTCTCTCTGCTTCCCTCTGAGCCCTCCTCTCCACCCTGGCCAGAAATCTTCAAAAGAATAAATTTGATCATGTGCCTCTCCTCTGTAAGACAATTTAATAGTTCCTTGTTGCTTTTAAGATCAAAATTAACATGACCTGCAAGGCTCTTCACAGTTAGGCCTGTGCCCAGCCTCATCTGTCTCAGTTTCCTTCTCAAACTCTATGGTTTAGCCACAGTTTTTCAGAGTACTCTTGAGCCATTATGTTTCCATATTTGTTGCCTGACTAACATTATCAAACATGTAGTAGCATTTTAACATTTATTGATTGCTTACAGTATACTAGAATATATTAATTTATTTAATCCTCTGAGTTTAACCCTCTGAATTATGTACTTTTACTATCTTTATTTGATAGATGAAGAAACAGTATTAGAGTTTAAATAACTCAAGGTAATCCAGCTTATTTGATTCTTAAGCATCTGATTTTTAACCTCTATTAACACTGCCTTTTACTGTGTAAAATATGTTACCTCACTTAATTATTATCACAACAACAACCAAAAACCTAAGTTAGTAATACTCTTACAGGAATCCAAAATATGAATAAAATCAGTAATGCACACAAAGCAGTAACTGCACAAAATACCTAAAGCCTGACTCTTCTTGAAAAATCTACTATGTAGCCTTTAGCAAGTTTCTGCTGGATCCTAATGAATGAATAAAAAGCGATCTTACTCATTTTTGTAACCCTAATAGGTAACAATCTTGAGGAAATGAACTGTGTTTTAGGATTTGTTGTAAGCTCTACATTAACTAGCACCAAATGTGTATGTAGTATAATCTTAGTATGTACAGTTTGTATTGCTTTGGTTGACTTTGTTTAACTAATCAGACCAATATCAAAACATGCTTGTGTTCATAGTGTACATATGTGCACACACACCCATACATAGAGAGAGGAAAGAGAAATCAATTCCAAAGGATGATTTTAAAAAAATGTAGCTTTTATTTTAGATATAAAGGATACATGTGCACGATTGTTACATGGGTATATTGGACCCAGGTAGTAAGCAGAGTACCCAATATGTAGTTTTTCAACCCACACCCACCTGCCCTCTAGTAGTGCACAGCGTCTATTATTCCCATGTTTATATCCATATATGCTCAGTGTTTACCTCTCCCTTATAAGTGAGAACATGCAGTATTTGGCTTTCTGTTCCTACATTAATTCACTTAGGATTATGGCCTCCAATTCCATCCAAGTTGCTGCAAAGGACATGAGTTCATTCTTTTTCCTGGTTGCATAGTATTCCATGGTATATATGTACCATATTTCCTTTATCCAATCCACCATTGATGGCCACCTCGATTGATTCCATGTTTTTGCTGTTATGAATAGCTAGTGATGAACATGTGAGTGCATGTGTCTTTTTGATATAATGATATGGGATTGCTGGTTTGAATGGTAGCTGTGTTTTAAGTTCTTTGAGAAATCTCCAAACTGCTTTTCACAGTGGCTGAACTAATTTACATTCCTACTAATAGTATATAAGCATTTCTTTTTCTCTGCAACCTCATCAACATCTGTTATTTTCTGATTTTTTAGTAACTATTCTGACTGGTGTGAGATGGTATTTCATTGTAGTTTTGATTTGCATTTCCCTGAGTATTACTGATGCTGAGTATTTTTTCATATATTGACCTCATATATGTCTTCTTTTGAGAAGTGTCTGTTCATGTCCTTTGCCTACTTTTTAATGGGGTTATTTGTTTTTTGCTTTTTGAATTGTTTAAATTCCCTATAGATTCTAGATATTAGACTTTTGTCAGATGCCTAGTTTGTGAATATTTTCTCCCATTCTGTAGGTTATCTGTTTAGTATGTTGATAGTTTCTTTTGCTGTGCAAAAGCGCTTTAGTTTAATGAAGTCCCACTTGTCAATTTTTGTTTTTGTTGCAATTGCTTTTGGGGGCTTGGTCATAAATTCTTTGCCAAGGCCAATGTTGACAAGGATATTTTCTAAGTTTTCTTCTAGAATTTTTTTAGTTTGAGGTCTTACATTTAATTATTTAATCAATTTTTAGTTAATTTTGGTATATGATAAAAGGTAGGGTTCTAGTTTTTTTCTTCTACATATGGCTAGCCAGTTATCCCAGCAGCATTTATTGCATGGGGAGTCCTTTCTCCATTGTTCATCTTTGTCAGCCTTGTTGAAGATCAGATGGTTGTAGATGTGCAGCTTTATTTCTGAGTTTTCTATCCTGTTCCATTGGTCTATGTGTCTGTTTTTGTGCCACTACCACGCTGTTTTGGTTACTGTAGCCTTATAGTTTAGTTGGAAGTTGGATAGTGTGATGCCTCTGGCTTTGTTCTTTTTGCTTAGGATTACTTTGGCTATTCAGGCTCTTTTTTGATTCCACATGAATTTTAAAGTAGCTTTTTTCTAATTCTGTGAAGAATGACATTGCTAGTTTGATAGGAATAGTATTGAATCTGTAAATTGCTTTGGGCAGTATGGCCATTTTAATGACATTGATTCTTCCAATCCATGAGCATGAGACTTTATTGATTGATTCAGCTTTGGGTGTGACCAAGATGGCCACACTGTAAATTTTGCAAAGGCTATGTTTCCATGTTAATTAGTCATGGATACATGCTAAGTGCATTTTGTTTCAATAGATTCTGTGTTACTATACCCTGACAGTAACACAATATTCCTGAAAACCTAACTTCAGACCTTACTGGATTTCATCATTCAAAGGGAAAAATGTTTATCTCTGCTTTTTTCCTGGTAAGAGATGTATTTCTTGCATAATGTATTAACTAATAAATACCTGATCACAGTGCACCTCATTCACAACTACTAGGAGGTGATTAGAGAAGGAGGGGGAATGAATGAAAGTCTGTTAATTGGTTAAAGCAGAACGGGTTTTCTCTGGAGCTGCCCCAAATTGATCATCTCATTCATTTCCTTGGATTCTCCTGCCTGCTGATTCAAACTGTCCCATCTTTCTGTGCATCAGCTGGAAACAAACACCTTCTTTCTCTCCTTCACCATCCCAACTCCCAAGAGTAATTTTTACAAAGAAAGATAGAATGATTCTGCCCATGTGAAGAGAAAGTCTTCCATCATAAGAACTAGCCAAAAATGCAGCACATATCATCAGATTAATGCAATGCACATACAGTGTGAGTATATATATCTACAAATGTTGAGGCAGTACAATTTCCAAGCATTCAAAGTACTGATATGCACTTGCATGTTAAAACATCATAAAGATGCCAAAGAATAGAGAGATGACACTTTTTCTTCATTATCTTGTCATAGAGTTAGGCTGGTAGACTTCATGGTAGACCACTATAAGAGGTAGACCATAATTTAGTTTTCTGGATTGGATATTGAAGCATGCCATTTCACTCTAAATCTGGGCCTAATAACTAAAAATACTAATATATCAGCAGTTACTTAGAATATTGTGAAAAGCTTCTTACTCACAAGAATGGACAATGATGTTTGCCCTTTTAAATGGTTTAGAATAACCATACTCAATAATCACCTAATTAGAGTCATTTTAAATAAAATTAAAAATATTAGCTAATACTAATGTAGAAGTTATAGGCCAGACATTGTTCTAGGTACTTTATTACTTGTATTAATTTACTTAATCCTCTAAACAATATAATGAGGTAGGTGTTGATATTATCTGTCTCTTAAAGAGAAGGAAATTAAGGCATAGAGAGTTTAAGGGATTTGTCCAAGGTCACAAAGCCAGTGTTCAACCCCTATGTTGTAATGCATATATATTTAAATTATTAGAATATTTTACATCATTCAGAGATTTAAAAAATTGGTTTTCTTTGTTGTGCATATGTGTGTGTGAATGAGAAAGACAAACATGAAGAATGAAAAAAAGTATTTAAATGGTTGCTATAATTTACATACTAAAAGCCCAGACTTCATCACTACACCATGTATCCATGTTACAAAATGGCACTTGTACCCCCTAAATCTATCAAAATTTGTAAAAATTTAAAATTAAAAATGATATTATGAGCTTTTGTATAGATCTTTGTACCAATTTCGAAATCTTATCTGCTGAAATTCAAAGGAGCTAACTTCAAATGAATATTTAGAAAGCAGCTACTTTATATTAGACAGACTTCTCCATGATAATGTTTCTTAAACCATCAGTTGTCAGCATATTGAATATGTACCATGTGGCCTGGCTGTGAGTCCATGCAAAGAGGCAATATATGAGAGAGACAGAGCTGTAGACAGGAGAGAAATTGAAATTTTAGTGTTTGTCTTATCAACAACTTGTGCTAAATCTTGGTCGTTTCACTTTATAGAAAAATGTCTGTTTCTCAGGCTTTAGGAAAGCATCAAATGATCACGAATAGGATTCCTAGAAGAGCAGGAAGTCTACATCTTTCTGTGTCTGTAGCACATTCAGTGAAAGCAGGGGCAGAACGTACTGATCCCTGTGTGTGTTTCTGTCAGGGATGTGGCCCAGTGTGGGGTTATTCTTTTGGTGCACACTGGCAGTACTCTTGCAGCAAAGATGGACCAGTAGAGGGGTGGTGGTGATACTCCCTGACCTCTTATGAAATGACATATCCTCCACCCTACCATCATCCCTTACACATTGGCGTTTATAGACATATAGAGTTTTACATTTTAACAGGATTTTTTACATTTAATTGTCACAATTACCCTATGAAATTTTTATAGAGTGAAATTCTTCGACGTTCACACAACTTAATGAGACTTGTTTACAATTCCAGTCATTAAGTGACAGAAAAATGGAACTATCAAATTAGTTAACAGTCTCTGGGACATTCTAGCAATGTCAGCAAAAGGAAAATTAACTAATTTGATTGTTGTGGTTTATTAGAAAGCAAGAATTCAGTAATGGTTTTTTTTTTTACAGTTTTATTTCTTTGAAAAAAGGTTAAATTATGAAATATCTCAGACATAGAGACAAACATTAAGCCTTCTCTGACTCTGGCCCTCTCAAACTTGTGCTCCAGGAGATAATGGTAACTACAGTAAGCAGATGGCATTGGAAGTGCATTGAAATCCTGTGTGCACAGCTAGGACAAGGAATATCACTTCTTTTAGAAAGTGCTAGGCACAGATTTTGAGTCTGTCCTAAATATACATGAATTTGTTGAATGCCCACCCAAGATATTTATGCATTCTCCTTTTGCCATTCAAATAATTTCGGTGTATTTTTGTTGTTTATATTGATAAATAGATCTTGATTTAGTTTCTTGAATATTAGAATTTGTTTACCTATAAAAATATTGATTCACTGGATTCATTAAAACAATGAGTCTCTTTTAATGGAAAGTTCTCTACTCTCTGGGAAGGTTTACTAAGAATAGCACTGGACTGGGAGTCAAGAGACCTTTTCTCTTTGCTTCTACCTGGCTACTTTGATTTTGGATAAATGACTCAAACAATCTGATGCAATGTTTTTTATCTATAAACTGAGAAGATAGAAGACAACTCATATTTATGATGCCATTTCTACGTGAATGTCAAGTAGACATTTCAAACTCAACACATCCACAACTGAACTCCTGGTTCTCCCATGCCCCCAACCCAATTAACTCTGCTTTTCTATTGGTGGCAACTTTATCATGTCTGTCATTACAGACTAAAACTTTGTGATCATGCTTTATATTTCCGTTTCTTCCACACCTCACATCCAGTCCATCAAGAAATTCTGTTGCCTGTAGATTCAAAATATATCTCGAATCTGATCACTTTTCACCATCTTCACTGCCACCACCCTAGTCTGAGCCACCAGCATCTTTTATTTTTATAATAGCTTCTTAACATGTCTAACCCTTTCCCAACTACAGTACATTTTCAACACAGCAGCCAGAGTGATTTTTTATTTTTCTTATTAGTCTATATATTTATCAGCTAAGGGGATTTTAACATTTACTTAGAACAGTGTTTATCAAACTTTTCTCCCAAAGTCCTCAATGGCAGAAAATATGGGCAGTATAGCTCGGAGTTTTTTTTGGTTTGTTTTTGCAAATCCAAACTTCCTTTTCTTTTCTTAAGACTTCATGCACTCTTTTGTATTCTGCTATGTAGTGTATCAGTAAGTATTTTATATGAATTGATTTATTTCTTCAAATATCATAAAAATGGAAGCTTTAGAAATGGAGCCAAGTCTACTCTATGGCTTCTGGCAATCTACTGTATACTCTGCATGTGTGTACCATGTTGGAAAGAGTCTTAGAACAAACAGACTTATGGAGTTTATTCAAAAACTTTCAATGAAAACAAAACACCTTCATCATATAGTTATTCTACTATAAAATGATATATTAGTTCCTAAAAATCATTGAAAATCATGTGATAAAAACTACAGGGGCAATGGGAATAATAAAGTTAGGGGCACAATACCCAGAAACTTTGTCAACAATACAGTTTTTTTTTTTTTTTTAAAGGAACCTAGTGGTTGGCACGGTGGCTCATGCCTGTAATCCCAGCACTTTGGAAGGCTGAGGCAGGCAGATTACTTGAGATCAGGAGTTCAAGACCAGCCTGGCCAATATGGTGAAACCCCATCTCTATAAAAATACAAAAAAAATTAGGCATAGTGGCGTGCACCTGTAATCCTGGCTGCTCGGGAGGCTAAGGCAGGAGAATAGCTTGAACCCGAGAGGCGGAGGTTGCAGTGAGCCAAGATTGCGCCACTGCACTCCAGCCTGGGCAACAACAGAGTGAGACTCCATCTCAGAAACAAACAAAAAAGGAACCTAATAAAAATGGTGGCACAGTTTACATGTCCCATGTGGTTAAGAAATACATAAATACCATAATAAATATGTCACTTAACCTTGATGAATTTCTGACATTTGTTCGTAAAATTGGACTTTGGAAAGATTGTAGCTTATACATTATTGTAAAGTGATGGAAGGAGAATTATCCGAAGAAGAACGGAAAGTTATAACACCATATGAGGGTGGGTGTAGTTCATAACTCATGGGTGAACTGAGGTAGCTGGAAGATGTCTGAAGTGTCGGGCATGAGAGTGCTTGGTGTATTCCTATGTGGCCTCTTTTCATCTGGGTGCGGTTTTGTTTATTCTTCTAGCATTTCTCACAATGAAATTGAGTATAGGTAAAGGAGAAATCTGCATTATACTCAACTATTTCTTTTTTTTTTTTTTTTTATTATACTTTAAGTTCTAGGGTACATGTGCATGACGTTTATATCATGTATAACTCCCCAATGCAATCCCTCCCTCCTCCCCCCTCCCCATGATAGGCCCCAGTGTGTGATGTTCCCCTTCCCGAGTCCAAGTGATCTCATTGTTCAGTTCCCACCTATGAGTGAGAACATGCGGTGTTTGGTTTTCTCTTCTTGTGATAGTTTGCTAAGAATGATGGATTCCAGCTGCATCCATGTCCCTACAAAGGATGCAAACTCATCCTTTTTGATGGCTGCATAGTATTCCATGGTGTATATGTGCCACATTTTCTTAATCCAGTCTGTCACAGATGGACATTTGGGTTGATTCCAAGTCTTTGCTATTGTGAATAGTGCCGCAATAAACATACGTGTGCATGTGTCTTTGTAGTAGAGTAATTTATAATCCTTTGGGTATATACCCAGTAGTGGGATGGCTGGGTCATATGGTACATCTAGTTCTAGATCCTTGAGGAATCGCCATACTGTTTTCCATAATGGTTGAACTAGTTTACAATCCCACCAACAGTGTAAAAGTGTTCCTATTTCTCCACATCCTCTCCAACACCTGTTGTTTCCTGACTTCTTAATGATTGCCATTCTAACTGGTGTGAGATGGTATCTCATTGTGGTTTTGATTTGCATTTCTCTGATGGCGAGTGATGATGAGCATTTTTTCATGTGTCTGTTGGCTGTATGGATGTCTTCTTTTGAGAAATGTCTGTTCATATCCTTTGCCCACTTTTGGATGGGGTTGTTTGTTTTTTTCTTGTATATTTGTTTGAGTTCTTTGTAGATTCTGGATATTAGCCCTTTGTCAGATGAGTAGGTTGCAAAAATTTTCTCCCATTCTGTAGGTTGCCTGTTCACTCTGATGGTAGTTTCTTTTGCTGTGCAAAAGCTCTTTAGTTTAATTAGATCCCATGTGTCAATTTTTGCTTTTGCTGCCGTTGCTTTTGGTGTTTTAGACATGAAGTCCTTGCCCATGCCTATGTCCTGAATGGTACTACCTAGATTTTCTTCTAGAGTTTTTATGGTATTAGGTCTAACATTTAAGTCTCTGATCCATCTTGAATTAATTTTCGTATAAGGGGTAAGGAAAGGATCCAGTTTCAGCTTTCTACTTATGGCTAGCCAATTTTCCCAGCACCATTTATTAAATAGGGAATCCTTTCCCCATTTCTTGTTTTTGTCAGGTTTGTCAAAGATCAGATGGCTGTAGATGTGTGGTATTATTTCTGAGGACTCTGTTCTGTTCCATTGGTCTATATCTCTGTTGTGGTACCAGTACCATGCTGTTTTGGTTACTGTAGCCTTGTAGTATAGTTTGAAGTCAGGTAGCGTGACGCCTCCAGCTTTGTCCTTTTGACTTAGGATTGTCTTGGCAATGCGGGCTCTTTTTTGGTTCCATATGAACTTTAAAGCCGTTTTTTCCAATTCTGTGAAGAAACTCATTGGTAGCTTGATGGGGATGGCATTGAATCTATAAATAACCTTGGGCAGTATGGCCATTTTCACGATATTGATTCTTCCTATCCATGAGCATGGTATGTTCTTCCATTTGTTTGTGTCCTCTTTGATTTCACTGAGCAGTGGTTTGTAGTTCTCCTTGAAGAGGTCCTTTACATCCCTTGTAAGCTGGATTCCTAGGTATTTTATTCTCTTTGAAGCAATTGTGAATGGAAGTTCATTCCTGATTTGGCTCTCTGCTTGTCTGTTACTGGTGTATAA
This sequence comes from Trachypithecus francoisi, assembly GCF_009764315.1. NCBI lineage: Eukaryota > Metazoa > Chordata > Mammalia > Primates > Cercopithecidae > Trachypithecus > Trachypithecus francoisi. The sequence goes on from NW_022681453.1 coordinate 87,927,197, forward strand.
GAATGCTTGTGATTTTTGCACATTAATTTTGTATCCTGAGACTTTGCTGAAGTTGCTTATCAGCTTAAGGAGATTTTGGGCTGAGACAATGGGGTTTTCTAAATATACAATCATGTCATCTGCAAACAGGGACAATTTGACTTCTTCTTTTCCTAACTGGATACCCTTGATTTCTTTCTCTTGCCTGATTGCCCTAGCCAGAACTTCCAACACGATGTTGAATAGGAGTGGTGAGAGAGGGCATCCCTGTCTTGTGCCAGTTTTCAAAGGGAATTTTTCCAGTTTTTGCCCATTCAGTATGATATTGGCTGTGGGTTTGTCATAAATAGCTCTTATTATTTTGAGGTACGTTCCATCAATACCGAATTTATTGAGCGTTTTTAGCATAAAGGGCTGTTGAATTTTGTCAAAAGCCTTTTCTGCATCTATTGAGATAATCATGTGGTTCTTGTCTTTGGTTCTGTTTATATGCTGGATTACGTTTATTGATTTGCGAATGTTGAACCAGCCTTGCATCCCAGGGATGAAGCCCACTTGATCATGGTGGATAAGCTTTTTGATGTGCTGCTGAATCCGGTTTGCCAGTATTTTATTGAGATTTTTGCATCGATGTTCATCAGGGATATTGGTCTAAAATTCTCTTTTTTGTTGTGTCTCTGCCAGGCTTTGGTATCAGGATGATGTTGGCCTCATAAAAAGAGTTGGGGAGGATTCCCTCTTTTTCTATTGATTGAAATAGTTTCAGAAGGAATGGTACCAGCTCCTCCTTGTACCTCTGGTAGAATTCAGCTGTGAATCCATCTGGTCCTGGACTTTTTTTGGTGGGTAGGCTATTAATTGTTGCCTCAATTTCAGAGCCTGCTATTGGTCTATTCAGGGATTCAACTTCTTCCTGGTTTAGTCTTGGGAGAGTGTAAGTGTCCAGGAAATTATCCATTTCTTCTAGATTTTCTAGTTGATTTGCGTAGAGGCATTTATAGTATTCTCTGATGGTTGTTTGTATTTCTGTGGGGTCGGTGGTGATATCCCCTTTATCATTTTTTATTGCGACTATTTGATTCCTCTCTCTTTTCTTCTTTATTAGTCTTGCTAGCGGTCTGTCAATTTTGTTGATCTTTTCAAAAAACCAACTCCTGGATTCATTGATTTTTTGGAGGGCTTTTGTGTCTCTATCTCCTTCAGTTCTGCTCTGATCTTAGTTATTTCTTGCCTTCTGCTAGCTTTTGAATGTGTTTGCTCTTGCCTCTCTAGTTCTTTTAATTGTGATGTTAGAGTGTCCATTTTAGATCTCTCCTGCTTTCTCTTGTGGGCATTTAGTGCTATAAATTTCCCTCTACACACTGCTTTAAATGTGTCCCAGAGATTCTGGTATGTTGTATCTTTGTTCTCATTGGTTTCGAAGAACATCTTTATTTCTGCTTTCATTTCGTTATGTACCCAGTAGTCATTCAGGAGCAGGTTGTTCAGTTTCCATGTAGTTGAGCGGTTTGGATTGAGTTTCTTAGTCCTGAGTTCTAGTTTGATTGCACTGTGGTCTGAGAGACAGTTTGTTATAATTTCTGTTCTTGTACATTTGCTGAGGAGTGCTTTACTTCCAATTACGTGGTCAATTTTGGAATAAGTGCGATGTGGTGCTGAGAAGAATGTATATTCTGTTGATTTGGGGTGGAGAGTTCTATAGATGTCTATTAGGTCCGCTTGGTGCAGAGATGAGTTCAATTCCTGGATATCCTTGTTAACTTTCTGTCTCGTTGATCTGTCTAATATTGACAGTGGAGTGTTGAAGTCTCCCATTATTATTGTATGGGAGTCTAAGTCTCTTTGTAGGTCTCTAAGGACTTGCTTTATGAATCTGGGTGCTCCTGTATTGGGTGCATAGATATTTAGGAGAGTTAGCTCTTCCTGTTGAATTGATCCCTTTACCATGATGTAATGGCCTTCTTTGTCTCTTTTGATCTTTGATGGTTTAAAGTCTGTTTTATCAGAGACTAGGATTGCAACCCCTGCTTTTTTTTGTTCTCCATTTGCTTGGTAGATCTTCCTCCATCCCTTTATTTTGAGCCTATGTATGTCTCTGCATGTGAGATGGGTCTCCTGAATACAGCAGACTGATGGGTCTTGACTCTTTATCCAGTTTGCCAGTCTGTGTCTTTTAATTGGAGCATTTAGTCCATTGACATTTAAGGTTAATATTGTTATGTGTGAACTTGATCCTGTCATTATGATATTAACTGGTTATTTTGCTCGTTAGTTGATGCAATTTCTTCCTAGCCTCGATGTTCTTTACATTTTGGCATGTTTTTGCAATGGCTGGTACCGGTTGTTCCTTTCCATGTTTAGGGCTTCCTTCAGGGTCTCTTGTAAGGCAGGCCTGGTGGTGACAAAATCTCTAAGCATTTGCTTATCTGTAAGGATTTTATTTCTCCTTCACTGATGAAGCTTAGTTTGGCTGGATATGAAATTCTGGGTTGAAAATTCTTTTCTTTAAGAACGTTGAATATTGGCCCCCACTCTCTTCTGGCTTGTAGAGTTTCTGCCGAGAGGTCTGCTGTTATTCTGATGGGCTTCCCTTTGTGGGTAACCCGACCTTTCTCTCTGGCTGCCCTTAAGATTTTTTCCTTCATTTCAACTTTGGTGAATCTGGCAATTATGTGTCTTGGAGTTGCTCTTCTGGAGGAGTATCTTTGTGGCGTTCTCTGTATTTCCTGAATTTGAATGTTGGCCTGCCCTACTAGGTTGGGGAAGTTCTCCTGGATGATATCCTGAAGAGTGTTTTCCAACTTGGTTCCATTTTCCCCCTCATTTTCAGGCACCCCAATCAGACGTAGATTTGGTCTTTTTACATAATCCCATACTTCTTGCAGGCTTTGTTCATTTCTTTTTCTTCTTTTTTCTTTTGGTTTCTCTTCTCGCTTCATTTCATTCATTTGATCCTCAATCGCTGATACTCTTTCTTCCAGTTGATCGAGTCGGTTACTGAAGCTTGTGCATTTGTCACGTATTTCTCGTGTCATGGTTTTCATCTCTGTCATTTCGTTTATGATCTTCTCTGCATTAATTAGTCTAGCTGTCAATTCTTCCACTTTTTTTTCAAGATTTTTAGTTTCTTTGCGCTGGGTACGTAATTCCTCCTTTAGCTCTGAGAGGTTTGATGGACTGAAGCCTTCTTCTCTCATCTCGTCAAAGTCATTCTCTGACCAGCTTTGATCCGTTGCTGGCGATGGGCTGCGCTCCTTTGCAGGAGGAGATGCGCTCTTATTTTTTGAATTTCCAGCTTTTCTGCCCTGCTTCTTCCCCATCTTTGTGGTTTTATCTGTCTCTGGTCTTTGATGATGGTGACGTACTGATGGGGTTTTGGTATAGGTGTCCTTCCTGTTTGATAGTTTTCCTTCTGACAGTCAGAAGGACTGTCTGTTGGTCTGTTGGAGATTGCTTGAGGTCCACTCCAGACCCTGTTTGCCTGGGTGTCAGCAGCAGAGGTTGCCGAAGATAGAATATTGCTGAACAGCGAGTGTACCTGTCTGATTCTTTCTTTGGAAGTTTCCTCTCAGGGGTGACTCCACCCTGTGAGGTGTGGGGTGTCAGACTGCCCCTAGTGGGGGATGTCTCCCAGCTAGGCTACTCAGGGGTCAGGGACCCACCTGAGCAGGCAGTCTGTCCGTTGTCAGATCTCAACCTCCGCGTTAGGAGATCCACGGCTCTCCCCAAAGCTGTCAGACAGAGTCGTTTGCGTCTGCCACGGCCCCGCTCTTTCCCCTAATGGACTGCAGCTGTGCGCTGTCCGCAGAGGTAGAGTCTACAGAAACAGGCAGGCTTCCTTGAGCTGCTGTGAGCTTCACCCAGTTCGAGCTTCCCAGCGTCTTTGTTTACCTACTTAAGCCTCAGCAATGGCGGGCGCCCCTCCCCCAGCCTCGCTGCTGCCTTGCGGATAGATCGCGGCAGACGGCTGTGTTAGCAGTGAGGGAGGCTCCGTGGGCGTGGGACCCTCCCGGCCAGGTATGGGATATATTCTCCTGGTGTGCCTGTTTCCTTAAAGCGCAGTATTGGGGTGGGAGTTACCCGATTTTCCAGGTGTTGTGTGTCTCAGTTCCCCTCGCTAGGAAAAGGGATTTCCTTCCCCCTTGCGCTTCCAGGTGAGGCGATGCCTCGCCCTGCTTCAGCTCACGCTGGTCAGGCTGCAGCAGCTGACCAGCACCGATTGTCCGGCACTCCCTAGCGAGATGACCCCAGTACCTCAGTTGAAAATGCAGAAATCACCGGTCTTCTGTGTCGCTCGCGCTGGGAGTTGAAGACTGGAGCTGTTCCTATTCGGCCATCTTGCTCCCAACTGTTTCTTAATATATTAATCATGTTGAAGCAAATTCACAGATAAATAGCATAGCAGAGCTGACTGTATGTATCATGTATCTCTACTGATAAGTCACTGTGTGTACTAGGTCTAGTAGAGGACACAAGATATTCACTATTCTTAGAAAATAAGGCATATAAAGAAATAACAATACATATGAACAAAAATATAAGTGAATTTTGAAAATTAAAAAATGTGTATTCTGCCTGAAACTAGGGCAGACCAGGTTGAAGTGGGGTGGAGACTGCCGACTGTGGGAGATGCTGAAGGGGGTGACATGGGGCTAGCTCACACTGGGAGTGATACCAGAGGAGTGGCCTAAGAATTTACTCAGTCTATCTTTCTCCAATTGAATGTTACCACTATCCATTAAAATCCTTATTTGCCCATGATTTCCATGGACCACAAAACCAAATATATATATTTTTTCAGCAAATATTTTATTCTCTTTGGGATGACATATGTCACTACTCCATTAACTCCTGTTTCCACTATTCAAATTTATTTTTATAATTTTTTGAGATTATTTTTGTATTCTCTGTGTAAAGAGATTCTTGTATTTGTTTTCTACTGCTGCTTTAATTAATTAGTCTAACCTTGGCAACTTAAAACAACGTAGATTTATTATCTTATAGTTCTGTAGTTCAGAAGCCTCTTCTGGGTCTCAAAGTATTAGCAGGGCTGTGTTCCTTTTTAGAAGCTGTAGGGGAGAATCTGTTTTCTTGCTTTTTCTAGCTTCTACAGACCACCCATATTTCTTGGCTCATGGCCCCCTTCCATCTTCAAAGCCAGCAATGGCCAGTGGAGTCTCTCTCACATTCCATCACTCTGACTTTCTTCTGTCTCCCTCTTCCACATGAAAGGGTTCCTGGGATTACATGGAGCCTACTGGATAACCCAGGATACTCTGCCTATTTTAAGATCTGCCGATTAGCAAGCTTAATTCTACTTGCAACCTTAATTCCCCTCTCTGGGGATTAAGATATGGACCTCTTTGGGAGGCTAGTATTTTGCCAATCACAGTTCTCTGTAATTTAAATTGCAGACCTCTATGCAAACTCTAATACATCTGCTAATGTGTATCTTGCACCAAATACTCTGCTATATCCTATTTTAAATGTCTCTGCTATCAGTTGCCAACTCTTAAAAAGAAAATTTTCTGCCTATATTCAGGACCTTACATTCTGTCTTTCCTCTTAGAAACCTCTGCCTGTCATTGTTTCTCTCTTTCTTCTGAGTCTCCAACTTCCTTCTTTACTGACTCTTTCCCATTAGTATTTAAACATGCTCAAGTCCCTCTCATGTTACATATTTTTTTAAAAGCCTGCATTTATCTCCATTATAGCCAGACATCTTGAAAGAATGTCCACTTAGCTCCAGTCACTGCTTAAACTCCTGCCATCTGGTTTTACGGTTACATCCCCAATAACCAGTGCAAGGCTCAGCCTAGGATATGTGCTTACTAAATATTTGTTAAATTAATAACAGAATTTCTGCCTAATCACCCAAGTCTATTATCAGGTCTCTGGTGATACTCTCAGCATAACGACTGCTCTTTGGGATTGTGTGTGTGTCTCAATTAATTTACGTTTGTAGTTGAGAATTGTAGTTGAGAATACCCATCATGAATCACAAAGCCAAATATATATATATATATATATATATATATATGTATTTTTTTTTTTTAATATTTTTTTTGCAACAGAGTCTTGCTCTGTCACCCAGGCTGGAGTGCAGTGGTCTGATCTCGGCCCACTGCAACCTCCGCCTCCTAGGTTCAAGTGATTCTCCTGCCTCAGCCTCCTGAGTAGCTGGGATTACAGGCATGTGCTACCATGCCTGGCTAATTTTTGTATGTTTTTTAGTAGAGATGGGGTTTCACCAAGTTGGCCAGGCTGGTCTTGAACTCCTGACTTCAGGTGATCCACCCACCTTGGCCTCCCAAAGTGCTGAGATTACAGGTGTGAGCCACTGCACCCGGCCTATATATTTTTTTTTCAGCAAATGTTTTATTCTGTTTTGGATGACATATGTCACTATCCCATTAACCCCTGTTTTATATTTGTTTAGCATTTCATACTTTTTATGATGCTTCTGCATATAATATTTTATTTAGTTTTTGTCAACACCTTCATGAAATAGGAAGACGTGGAGGTGTTCTTGTTTTAAAGGTTAAGTTCTTGAGGCCCAGAGCAACTAAGGTATTTCCCTAAATCATACACAAAGTTAATGATACATCTAGGACTAGCACTCAGGTTTCTTAACTCCTTTCTTTGAATTCTTTTGCTGTCACATGTGATTAGAGTAACATATTCAAGAGCAAAGCAAAGTATAGAAGGTCATCAAGGGGAGTAGGAACCCGCATATGAACCTGTGCTTGGCTTGTTTTACAATGTCTTTAAATGTATGTTCTATGTGGCTGTGAGCATCTTTTGACACAATCCCACCTGAATTCCATTGACATGATTAGGTAGTAGTGGTGAAGAATGAATAACGTGCTGGATGAACTGAGGAAAGGAGATAGTAAGGGGTGGTATGTTGTTAGTATTAAGCTAAAGATCTTAGCTGAACAGCTTCAACTTTGTGATTTGACTTAGAAATGAAGTAGTATTTCTCTTTCCAAACTCAAGACACCTCTGTGTTCCAGTGCTGTTGTGAGTGACATTTTAAAGGATCTCTGCAGGAGGAATACTTAATGAAAACATGTAAAATGTTTCTTGTTGTTAAGTGTTCTTTACTGTCTCTTGAAAGGAGAGTGGGTGGGTGAGGGATTAAGAGTTGGAGTATAGGCAAGTGATTTAAATTACTGAGAGATTCCTACTTATCACTATTAAAATAATGTTATTTTGAATTTAGCAAGGTGAAATCTAGTTCAACTGAAGTAATCAAACTTCTCCATTCTGAATGCTTGCTTAGTTAGAGAATTAGCTTAAATTAGATTTGATGTCGGGGACAATTTAACTCACCCCAGGTGAAGTCCGGTTTCTCTGCTACCTCATCCCAACATCCTATTCTAGTTGCTGTGCTGTGCTTTCCTACCTTTGCCTTACTGTGATCCTTATATCTGGTTTCTCTCCATAGGTCTCCAACTGTAACCAGGTTCCCCTTCCTCTTTCTAGGACCTTACACATTGACTTTTAGGTCATTTGGTGTTTATAGGCCAGTATCACGAAGGCCAAGTGAAACTCTTCTAAAGAGTAGGGATCATGTAAGGGCCATGTTGTGAAGAAGTGACTTGAGTTGAGTAAGAGTGAGGTTTCTGGCATCCAGTGGGCCTTATTTTACATCACAGCTCCTCCATTGGCTTAGCTGTGTGACCCTGAGCAAATCTTAAACCTCTTCTAGCATTAATTTCCTCATCAGTCTAAATGGGATCATAGGATCTCCTTCTTAAGGTGGTTGCCAGAATTAAGTTAGTTAACGTAAATAAAGCACTTGGCAGTGTATCACACATGATGAGAGTTCAGTAAATTTAGTTGTAATTATTCTTGCTGTTATTATTGAAAGAGAACTGGATACAGTTACGAAGTTTTGTGTGAGCCTGGTAAAGTTGCTTTACCTGTTTGGACCTTATTTCTTTCATCTATGAAATGAAGGTACTGAGAAGGAGTACTGCCATGTGGACAACTGATAAACCCTATTCAGGCCTGATTATGTTAATGTTTCTTCCGAATGCATCCGAATTCCATTTTTTTCAGCTCCATCTTCTGTAACCCAAGAAGCCTCTTGATGCTTCCTCATCACTCATGCTGTCCTCTGCTCATCAAAATAACTTGTCCGGATGTCATACCCTTTAGGTTCTTCTAGATGAAACTTAGTAAGCAATTTTATGCAAAAGTACTCTAAATAAACAATACTGATGAGTTTTGTGTAATAGTTTAACATCTTACTTTTTTAGATAGAATTTTTAAAGCCAGAAGGATGTTTACGGTGAAGGTTTTTTTTTTTTTTTTTTTTTAACTTATGTTTCTCAAATTTTCTACCAAAGCCTGGGTATTTAGAAAACATGCCCCTAGTTGACCCTCCCCTACCAGCTCCAATCATAAAATGTCTTTGAATTATCATATTTTATTTTCATATTCATTTAAACTTTATATTCTATTCCATAATATAGCCATGTTTGTTATAATATTAAAATGTTTTAAATTATACAGCAGTTCTTATTTAACTCCTCACTGTTTAAGCTTCTAGTAAAACTGATGCCTCAAAATGTGTGCCATGTTTATCTCGAGGCTTTGAGTACCTCTGTAATCTAATTGAGAGCAGTAGGGTGATCTAAAGGTGTGGCTCTGAAGATGTGACTTAGTGGGCACGTCACAGACCTGGGCACATCTATGAGGGAGATATTTTTGACTGTTGATCAAATTACTTTAGGAAGTTGACTTGGTAACATTGAAGAGAGTATTTATTTATTTATTTATTTAGAGGCAGAGTCTTCCTCTGTCACCCAGGCTGGAGTACAGTGGTACAATCTTGGCTCACTGCAACCTCTGCCTCCTGAGTTCAAGTGACTCTCATACCTCAGGCTCCTGTAGCTGGGATTACAGGCATGTGCCACTACGCCCAGCTAATTTTTGTGTTTTTAGTAGAGACAGATTTCACCATGTTGGCCAGGCTGGCCTCGAACTGCTGGCCTCAGGTGATTGACCCTCCTGGACCTCCCAAAATGCTGGGATTACAGGCATAAGCCACCGCGCCCGACTTGAAGAGAGTTTTTAATTGCTATAAGTTGAAAACAGACAATCATCACTGATCCAATATCTTTGAAAAGGTTAAGGGAATAGCCCTTTTCCTCTTAGGACATGTGTACAAACTTGAAAATTCTAAAATATTCCCAAATTACTGTAATCTAACTTTTATACCTTTGGGATATGTGAAAATACGGACTTGTGGAAACCTGTTTTCTTTCCTTTAGGAGGAGGGGCTTTCTCAAAGTCTTCTGATCTCTTCTTTGCTTGTAGTTGCAGAGTGGCATGGTAACACGACAGCTAGGATACCTGATACCTGTTAGCAATGTGGCCTACAGCAAATAATTTCTCTAAGCTTGACTTTCTTTACATAAATAGGTTTTATGATTTCAGTGATCTCTCCAATGAGATCAGGTGTGTGGCTTTATGTTCCTTCTAGCAGCCACTACTTTCTTGTCTATGCTACTTGTCTCATCTGTAATTATTGACTTAGTGTGTATAATTTCTATAAGACTGAAGCCTTCATATACCATGGGTGTTTTGCTTACAATTACGTGCCAAGTACCTTCTACATTACCTGACACATAGTATTTATTTACCCCAAAATATATTTTTAATGCCTACTAAATGGCAGGTACTGTTTTAGGCACTGGAAAATACAGCAGGAATATATTAGTCAAGGTCTCCAATCTCATGCAGTTTAGATTCTTACTACATTCCTGTTCAATAGAACATCTGTGGTGATGGAAATGTTCTTTACCATCTTGTCCAGTGTGATGGCTATTAACCACATGCAGCTATTAAGCACCTGAAATGTGGCAGGTGTAAATGAGGAACTGAGTTTTTAACTTGGTTTAATTTTAGTTAATTTAAATTGCTACATGTGTCCAGTGGCTACCATTTTTGGGCAATATTGTGCTAGAGGACTAAGGCATTAGAGACAGAGATAAATAAGAATATAAGTAAAATTTCACATAGTGATAAGAACTGAGAAGAGAGAAAACAGGGTGATGAAAAGATAACTAGGGAGGAATTCTAGGTAGGGTGATTCTAGTTGAGTATGCATCAATAAATGTAAAATAAAGGAATTCCGGAGTTTTACTTTTAAAAACTTTGCTTCTTGGTACTTTTACTTGGGAGCCCTTAATTGGTGCTCTAGTGTTTTCCTTTTTGGAAAACAACTCCAAAATCCCAAAATAAACCCTCATGTGTCTGTCATTTCATTAACTGCAAACATTTTTTTTTCTAGCCCTGAACTGTCTTCTCCAGTTCCTGTTGGTGATACTTCAACATTGGGAGGTATGCTTTTGTGTCTTTATTCGCTTTTCTTTTTAAATTATTTATGGTTTAAGATAGTCTCACAAAAAAGTACATTTTTTTGTGCTAACTTTTTAAAAATATCAGATTTCTCTATTTTTATATGTTGTTCAAAATTCTCAAGAAAAAGTAATTTTTAAAAATTTATGGCATAATGTTGTCGGTACCTAAAAATCCTTAATCGTTAAGTATATAATACAAGTCAGAACATCACTGAAAACAAATGTATGAGCTAATGAATTATTTTAAGGCAAACACTCTGTAGCTACCACTAATGTTAAAACATAGCCATTCTAACGCCACCGTTAGTCATTCATCCTGTGAGAGTTTCCCAGAGTAAAGATTTTCTTATTGCATTCTGTGGTATAGTTTAACATGTTCCTTTGATCAGTATATTTCTTGTAAATTGGTAATTCATTACTTTATTTTTAATTTTAAAAAACTCACAAACTTCTCTGTGTTAGAAATTTCAGACATCTACAAAAATAGAATAACATAAGGTCCAGTTTTAACACTTGTCAATTCACAGCCAGTTTCCAACCTTTACCCACTTCCGCTCTCTGGTACAGGAGTTACTTCTTTTAGTATATGTCCCCTTTACCAGATAGCTCCTTAAGTATAGGAATGTTGTCTTTGTGTCCGTAGTGTCTTGTGCAGAGTCTGGCATACAGTAGGTGCTCAATATATGCTTGTTGAATGCACCATAATTATTTCTTGTTCTGAGAAGACGTCATACAGATGTGTCTTGAGGTTAGAAAGCACCGAATTTCCAGGACAATAAAGCAAACTATTTATGGGAATGGTTTTTGAAGTCAGTTCCTTATTTCCTGATAGGAACTCTGACTTAATCAGGGACTGAATTCATGCATATGTTTTTGCTTTTCTTCTTAGACGCTGCTCTCAGTGTTCCACATCCAGGGGTGGACTCCTATGAAGGTGCCTCAGAGAGCAGCTTGGAAAGGCCAGAGGAGAGTGTGAGTGATGCTCTGTTTTGTTACTTAGTTTCTAACGTGGAGCATAGAGATTAAGAGAGAGTTTATCTCCCATTGCTGGACTACACAGGACTTCATGTAGTGCCCTATTAGAAAAATGACGTGAATTCTAAAACCAGTACATTAAAAACAATTTTGAGGTTCCTTGGAGAACTGAGTAAATCTGCTCTTATTGTAGAGTTTTTGGTGAGAGAGGGCTTCAAATTATAAATGAAATGGACTGTCATTGAGGTAAGCCCACTGCCTCTTGTGGCCTCTGTGACATGATTTACTATGGTGGTTTTGCCTATATTCTTCCAACCCTTAATAGACCAGATCTTAGCTCTTCAGAGGGTAAAGCTATACATTTTATGTAGTTTAAAAGGCAAAAAGTACCATGCATTGTGAATATACCATAATTAATAGAAACCTGTCCACTAAACAACACTAAATCCTATAGCTGAGTCTCTCTCACAAAAGATATATACAGATTGGCCGGGCACGGTGGCTCAAGCCTGTAATCCCAGCACTTTGGGAGGCCGAGACGGGCGGATCACGAGGTCAGGAGTTCGAGACCATCCTGGCTAACACGGTGAAACTCCGTCTCTACTAAAAAATACAAAAAAAAACTAGCCGGGCGAGGTGGCGGGTGCCTGTAGTCCCAGCTACTTGGGAGGCTGAGGCAGGAGAATGGCGTAAACCCGGGAGGCGGAGCTTGCAGTGAGCTGAGATCCGGCCACTGCACTCCAGCCCGGGTGACAGAGCAAGACTCCGTCTCAAAAAAAAAAAAGATATATACAGATTAACAAAAAAATTACACATTGCCCAGGAATATAGAAACATTTTGTTAGATATTTAAATACTGCATTTAAAAAATTAGGGGGTTCACAAATGCTGTTTTTTAAATATAGAGCAAACTCTGACAAAACATAGTCACTAGGAAGATGCAATTTAGTTATCTTGCACCTTCACTTCCCAATGTGGACATTTTAACTTACATAAAATCAGGTTAAGTCGCTCCACTTTGCCTCATCACCCTCCCTGTCACTGAACAAGTCTGGTGGTAATCCCTGAGTGGATACCTGAATCAATACTTTTGTGCTAAGTACAGGTGTGTTCCAAGTAGATGGTGCTAGCAAATACTGGCATTTGATAAATATTTGTGAATGAATGAATAAAAAGTGATACTGTAGCTTTGAACTTGGGGCAGAATAGCTATGATTTAGATCTGAAAACATTTATAGAATGAGATAGAATTCACTTTAATGGAAATTAAGGAATTGTATGCAGTCAATTGGAACATTAATATCCAAAACAGAGGATTTAAGCGAATTTATAGAACCAGTAGGAAAACACAACAATATAGAGATACCTAACAAAAATTAGATTGCCTGTAGCTCTGGTTCAAATGAAGCCCAAGGTAGTTTTATTGTGCAGCTATTTTCCTAATGCATTTTCCCATCTACTCTTCTAGAAATTATATACCAAATTTTGGTTCTGTTGGGAATTATCCTATAAATTATAATGTGTATTTAACTTAACAAATTTTAAGTTTTTCAATATCTTTATTCTTATCCTGAGCAATGTAGAAACATTAGAACATTGTAATTCAAATGATCATTTTGCTGACCTATATGCTACTTTTCAGTATTTTTGTTCTTTCTCTTTTTTCATTCTGCTAATTAGACTGTATTATATTCTACTTATACAGCTAAAATTTGTTTAAGATTTACCCAGATGTTTACTATTTTATTTATTTATTATTTTTTTGAAATGGAGTCTTGCTGTGTCACCCAGGCTGGAGTGCAGTGGATCTTGGCTCACTAAAACCTCCGCCTCCCAGGTTCAAGTGATTCTCCTGCCTCAGCCTCCTGAGTAGCTGGGATTACAGGCGCATACTACCATGCCCAGCTAATTTTGTATTTTTAGTAGAGATGGGGTTTCAGTTGGCCAGGCTAGTCTTGAACTCCTGACCTCAAGTGATCTGCCCACCTCGGCCTCCCAAAGTGCTGGGATTACAGGTGTGAGCCACTGCTCCTGGCCCTACTATTTTATTTTCTAATTAAAAAAAATTTTAGGTCTATCTTCTGGGTAATTTTCCTTCTGAAATATATAATTCGGATATTAACTTAATGAAAGTCTCTCACTGTTTTGATCTCAGCTTTTGATCATCTGAAAATTTCTTCATTCTAATTCTGGAAAGGTGTTTTAAATATATGTTCAATTCTGGATTGAAGGGTTTTTTTGTCAAGCTTTTATTTTACAATCTTCTGCTTCTGTTGTTACTACTGAGAAGTGAACTGTCAGTTCATTTGGCACTGCCTTTGTAATCTGGTTGTGTTCTTTGGCTGTTTCTAAGATATATATGTATCTACATAGACACGTATGTATATATGTTTGTATGTATATGTATATGCATGTATATATACACATTTAGTATACGATTTTGTATTTAAGAATCTGCAGTTTTACAAAAGTGGGTATGGATGTGTATTTATGTTTATTTATTGTGTTTTGGATTTGTTGTATTTCCTTAATGTGAAACTTTATGTCTAACATAAATTTGGAGAAATTCTCAGCTGTTATCTTTCATGATTAGATATGCCTGACCTCCTCATTTTCTCTCTCATGTCTCTTTACTACTTTAATTACTTTAATTTCTGTGTCTTTCTGTGTTGCTTTCACCTTCTACTTTGTATTCTGTCCCTTTGTGCTGTTTAAAATTAAAGCCTCGGTCACAAAGGATCAGTAGATGCTCCATGGAAGCTGCCACCTTCAACACTGACTCAACTCTCCAGATTCCTGTTTTTTGACACCTTGGTTTTGTTTTGTTTTTACTTTCTTGCAGACTATGCATTAAAACCATTAAAATATTTACTTAGAATTTTCAGTATTCTGTAGCAGCAATACTACTCAAGCTTTTTTTAAATAATAAACTGGAAACAAGTCTCTTTGAAAATTTAGTGAGATGAAGCTTAATAAGGAAAAAATGCAAAGTCTTGTGCAAAATTTCGTAGGACTAAGAGTTTTTGTTGATACTAGTCTTACTGTGAATCAGTAGTATGATGCAGTTACTGAAAAGACAAAAGCTAGTGTAATTTTAGATTGTTTTAATTGAAATACAGCTTACTATAAGAGAGATGTGTGGCTAGATTTTTTCATATATTTCTGTTAAAACAACATATTGCATATTTTCATTGGCTAGACTTCACTTGTAAGTGTCATTCTCTAAGAAAGATATTAAGAGCCTAAGAAATGTGTGGAGGAAAGGAACTACTGAAAAGTCAAGGAAGATGTGATAGCTGCCTGTACATATTCGATGGGCTTTGTGCAACTAAGTTTTAAATGTGTCACAGGTTATAGAATTTGGATCAATGGTGGAATTTATAGGAAGGTAAATTTGGGTTTAATATTAAGAACTTTCCAACCATGAAAGCATTTTTGAAGTGTAGTAGTCTGTGTTTGAAAGGCATGCTTCTTTCTCATCAGAGCCATTCGAACTGATGATAAGCAGCCATTTGTCAAAGATATTATGAAGAAAATTCAAGCATCAGAAGGAGTGGTGGAATCTTTGAGGTTCTTTCCCATTCTGAAGTTTTAAAGGTCTCTGACTGTATGATTCATCAGGGATGATAAATGATACAATGAAAAAAGCCCTGATATTCTCTTCCTGACTCTGTCATTGACATGCTGTGATTCTTTATGCTAGTCATTCATCCTATTCAATCCTGGTTTTCTTATGTATCAAAATGGAGAAACTTGGATTACATGCACTTAAGTGTATTTTGCATGTGATAATTATTACTGTAGTACTCTAGTAGTGATCTTCTACTTCCATCATTTTTTCTACCTTTATTAATTATTGAAATTGTTCTGTAAGAAACTGTTGTCTCTTCCCTTTCATTTATTTGTTTCATCATTTATTTATTATATCAGTATAGACTCATGGATATTTAATTTATTCTTTGGGTTATAATCCATTATTTATTGTTGCTTAAATTATTTCAGCTTTGGCCAGTAGAAGGCCTGGGTTTTTATGTTACAGAGTACAAAAAGTTTGTTGAATATGGGTTCAGGTTCCACATAGCAACTAACCTTTAAGAAATTACTGCTTGTTGAGTTAGGTATAGCATCAAAAAAGAATATCCACAGTTATCTGAAAAATCTAAATATATTCCTCCCTTCTCTGATAGATATCTGTGTGACCAGATTTTTTTCATGTATGTCAACTAAAACAACATATTGTAACTAATGGAATACAGAAGCAGATAGAAGAATACAGCTGTCTTCTATTAAGCAGGACATTAAAGAATTTGCAAAAATATAAACAATGTCACTCTTCTCACCATTTTTTTCTTTTGCAGAATATTTTCTTCATTTTTACATGAACTGAGATGATTATATTATATTTAAATGAATTAATATTTTTAAAATTTCTCTTTTAATCTTTTGTTTGGTAAATATGTATAGGTGTGACCCACATACATTGGATTCCTCAATGATTATTAAGAGTATAAAGGGCTCTAAGACAAAAAGGTTTGGAAACAACCCTTCTAGGCTATTTTCAGATGATAATTATAGCAGTCAACTATTTTTAAACTCACCTTGATGGTTTCCTGTGGAAAATATTCTACCTTGCCCTGAACTGTGCAATGTGTGCTCAAAGGAATGAACAAATGAATAGTAATTTCAGTATTGGCCTATGTCTTAAAGTCTACCCAATTTGTTCCAAAGTCAAATACGGTATAATAATGTTATCTTCAGAGGCTGCCTTTAGCACAGTTCTGACACATTGAAACAATCAATAAATGCTCTTTGATTTAATGAATAAGCCTTGGCATTTATTGTTCTTTCTCTGAAAATCCAGATTAGCAATGAAATTGAGAATGTGATAGAAGAAGCCACAAAACCAGCAGCTGAACAGATTGCAGAATTCAGCATCCACCTTTTGGGGAAGGAGTACAGGGAGGAACTACAGGATTCCTCCAGCTTTCACCACCAGCACCTTGAAGAAGAATTTATTTCAGAGGTGGGTGATTAAAGAAAAAAACAAAAAAACAAAAAAACAAGAGGGTATGCCTGCGATGTTAGTTTCCCATATTTACAACACTGTTTAAAGATAGGTTTAGGTTTCAAATTGTTTGTCTACTTGGTTCCTGGAGTGGTTACTCAGCCATTTCTTCAGAAAACTCTGTAAAAAGTCACAGGACAGATGAATTCTTTCACAGAAAGAAAAATCTTGCCATCTGCTAAAAAATAAATGCAATTTCCAACTTTTGCTGCACAGCCAAGGAAGAATGTGTCCTGTGGCACAGTTTTGACTTGAAAATATTTGAAGAAATAAGCTTCTCTAAGAAACTACACATACTGTATTGTTTTTCTTAAGGGAACATTACATTAATGTCTTTTAATTTCATCTTTAGTATTTTTTAGTTGAAAATTTTTGAATAGTTAACACATAGGTAATACCTGGTACAAAGTTTGGAGTCATAAAAGGGCATCCAGTGAAAAATAAATGTTTCTCCTATCCTTAGTTGGAGGTATTTTTAAAAAGGGATTTCTTTAAAGAATTGTGGATTAGACCATCCCATAACTTCACTTTCTGGAAAAATTCTATATAGGACTTAAACTCAAGATTTTTTCAGTCAAAAATGACCCATTGTCCCTGTCTAGTTTGCCTCTGCTTTTGTGCAGTAAGACATTGAATGCTCATCTACCCCTGTCTGTCAGATGACAGGGCACACCATTCCTTACTGTTTATTTTTTCCCATTCCTTCTTGACGGGGTTCTCCTTAGCCAAGTTTATCAATTCCATTACCTTAATTTTCTTCCCCAGATACTGTGTCCAGATGGGAAATAAAAATGTGCATCTCTCAGCCAAAGCATTATTGTAGCCATCAGACGTGGGAAGGGGAGGCCAGACAATTCATTTTCCTAGTGGTGTGGCCAAGTTGCAAGGCTAGATGGTATGTGGAAGAAATGTCAGCCAGGCCATGGCCACCTGGCATCAAAGAGTGTCTTGGGCTGGCCGTCTGGTTTTCTCTGTCCTTTGATTAAGGAACTTTTGATACAGTTTAGTGTTTGGGTAAACAATTGCATGGAATGACTGCAGATTTAGAGAAGCCCAATAAACACTCTGAAAAGTATCTTCATCAGGGACTTTATGAGGCAGGTAGCTAACTGAGTTGAGGTGATTAGGGGGTGTTGAAGGTTCTGGGTCTACCATGGAACACCTCCTTCTCTGGTCTATCTCCATACTCCCCGACCCCTTACCTGGAATGAAATGCCTACCAACAGTCACTTTGCGTGAAACAGCAGAGGCAGGGTATCATGTCTCAAACTGAAGGGGGTCCTCCAGCTCCCTCCCTTTAGGGCACCATCACACAGATTTTTCCCTCAGCTTCTCTGGGTATTACTGGAAGACACAGGGAGAAAGAAAGCCTGCTTGGAGGGGATGAGGTTTAGGAGCTATTAGTCTCTCTCTCTCTCTCTCTCTCTCTCTCTCTGTGTGTGTGTGTGTGTGTGTGTGTGTGTGTGTGTGTAAAAGGATAAAAAGTGGGGACATAATAGGTTTGGGATAAGACGAAGTACAACATCAGAGAGGGGAAGGTCATTGTGATGGACCTGGTAGTGTTGGTGCCTGAGGGCAGTGCCAGTGTCAGTGTGATCCTCACATAGTGCCTTGTGCTCCACAGGTGACTTTCTATTTGTTTGCTCACAGCAGCCGTGTAGGCAAGCATCTCCATTTTACAGATGAGGCTCAGGAGGCCAAATAACTTGTTCATTGTCATGTAGTCTCTCTAGGAACAGAAATGAAAATCAGGTCTCCTACTGCCTTTCAAAGTACTCCTTCTACAGAGTCCCCTTCCTTTTAATTAAAGGGAGAAGTTACAGTGAACCTTAGTTTTCCCAGTCCTGGTCCCAATTCTCAAGCATATTTATCATGAGGCAGGGAAAGAGGAAGGGGCAATGTAATGCAATGGGAAAAATATGGGCTTTGGTGTTAGAGAGATCTGGGATTGAATACATTCTGATTCAGTCACTCACCAAATGTGTGACCTTGGCCAAGTTAGTTAATATCTTATAATCTCCATTTTCTCATCCATAAAACAGGAATAATGTATTATCTCTTGGGATCGTCGCAGAGAATTGAAGTAAAGCAAAGCACCAGACATATTGCAGTCCTCAATACATTTTACTGACTATTAATATTGATGTTGAAGTCGAATGACTTCTTGCAACTGGATACCTATACATGTTTAGACTCCAGAGCTGGCAAAGCCTATGCTAAGATGGGATTAGTAGTAATGATAACATACAGTTGTACAGCATTTTTCAGTTAATGGAGTGCTTTTAGGTACATTTCTTTTAATCTTAAAATCAATATGGTAGGTGGGCAGGGAAGTATTAGTTCTGAAAAAAGAAGGCCTGTGCATGGACACTCTGCCAGCAGAAACAGAGCTGAGACTAACCGTCAGCCTTCTGATTTCTAGTCCTATGTCTTCTACCCCTCCCCACCACCCTACAAGAATTATAACAGTTTTTTATTTCCTTTCAGAGAGTAAAACAGGGCACATTACTATGGCCAAAGAGTTCCATTCTTTGGCTTTGGATTCTTTATTCTTAAGGCATAAAGATCTTCAGTGAACCACGATTTTTTAAAAATCCCACTCTCTTCATATGAGGACTTGGTTAAAAGCAGATGCCCAGAGATGTTGCCAAAGTCCATTAATTTATTTCCTTTGTTCTGATGTTGGCTCCATAGTGACTCATCTGCTGAGGTTGTCATCTTCTGAAATGTTACAGATTAAATGTTTATTTTTGTTAAAATATGCATTTGTGCCTAACCTTATTATTATTATTATTATCATTGAGATGGAATATGTCGCCCAGCCTGGAGTACAGTGGTGTGATCTCGGCTCACTGCAACCTCTGCCTCCCGGGTTCACACCATTCTCCTGCCTCATTCTCCTGTAGCTGGGACTACAGGCGCCCGCCCTGATGCCCGGCTAATTTTTTGTGTTTTTAGTAGAGACGGGGTTTCACTGTATTAGCCAGGATGGTCTCAATCTCCTGACCTTGTGATCCACCTGCCTCAACCTGATTGTTTTTACATCTTTAGTCCAATCTAGCATACCATTTTCCACCTCCAGTCACTAAGCTCATTTGGAGTTACATGGCTAGATTTTAAAGACTCAGTAATAAAACTGGCTCCTCCAGATGTGATGCTCATGAATCAGTCTTTGAACCAGCGGAGTTACCTGACCACAAAGCCCCTCATCTGAGTGTTCAGTGTGTTTGTGGTTCTCTTTCACTGTAGGAGCAGGAAAGAGATGCCACCAGCCACATTCACACTTATAGAAAACAAACACTGTTTGTCAGTGTGTGTGCTGTGGCCAGATTTCAAAACCAAACAATAACATTTAAAAATGCTATTACAGGCTTGTAATCCTAGCATTTTGGGAGGCTGAGGTGGGTGGATCACCTGAAGTCGGGAATTCGAGACCAGCCTGGCCAACATAGTGAAACTCCGTCTCTAGTAAAAGTACAAAAATTAGCCCGGCATGGAGGTGCACGCCTGTAATTTTAGCTGTTCAGGAGGCTGAGGCAGGACAATTGCTTGAACCTGGGAGGTGGAGGTTGCAGTGAGCTGAGATTGCACCACTGCACTCCAGCCTAGGCAGCAGAGTGAAACTCCATCTCAAGAAAAAAAAAAAAAAAAAAAAAGCTATTACACCTTCTTTTGAAACAATTTTTTTTTTCTCGTTTCTTCACATAAGGGAAAACCAGTGCTTTGCCAACAAGGAGTATGCTTTTTAATAATTTGGAAAAAATTAATATTAAAGCACATTAAAACCTTAAAAGACAAAATGAAAAAGAAAAATGTGGCAGTGCTTAGGTAAAATTTTTTCTTTCACTTTCTGACCTGGGTATGCCTAGGTAAGCGTCTAATAGTTGTGAACAGAGCACTTCTTATTCTACTCTTAAAAGCATTGTTTTCTATATATATTTCCATATTTCTACATAGTTATCATTTTTATTTGTATTTTTAACAGGTTGAAAATGCATTTACTGGGTTACCAGGCTACAAGGAAATTCGTGTACTTGAATTTAGGTAAATAGACTTGTTCTAAATATGCACATGTTCAGTAGCATTCTTTATTCTGAATGGAATGTCCATTATATTTATCATATATATTCTAACAATAAATGATTTGAATGCTGTAACTTAATGCTGTTTCTGGTAAATTAGCATTCTTGATGTTAGTTTTTCAGGTGAGGAAATTGATTTAGAAAAGACCAAATAATAACTCAAAGAGATATATTAGGTATAAAGTTGGCTAGGTTAAGAATTCAGGGTTTCATGTCTCCAGCTTGCTGCTGACAAGTTACGTAGGTCTTATTTGGCACTGATAGGAGCCTGAAGGCAGATGAGATGTGGCTCCAGTGTTTTCCTAAAGCTTGTCAGTGTGGTGATTTTGACATCTTGGTATGAGGCCACTCTGGAAGGGATGTATTAGTCCTTGTTTTAAACATAGCAGATCTGAGTAAACCAGACACCTCTTTTAAAGACATTTATTCCCTGCTTAAGACTCACAGTATAATACTTGTGAACATTTACTGAGTGAATACTTTACTGAGTGAATATTTTGTATTGAGTATGCCACATTGCTGAGCTCACTTAATCTTCAACCCTCTCAGGATAGATATTATTAATACTCATTTTTAAGAGGAGGAAACAGGTTTAAAGGGATGAAATATTAACCCAAAGTCAAGAGTTTGTAAACTGAGGTGGAGGAGGAATTTTGAAACAAAGCAGCTGACTTTATAGCTTTTCTTGCTCTGAACCTTCATGCTAGGCTCAATGCCATGATTTAGGTGATGCTATAGTCCAAGTTTAGATGTTATCCATCTCAACTTTGGCTTGTTCTTGACAAAACCTCTGAGTTTACCAGAAATAACAGCAAACACTTATATAGCATTTATAGTGTGCCAGACTTTATATATATATATGTATGTTTACACACACACTATTTAATTCCAACATCAATGCTATGAGATAGTTACGATGCTCATATTTTCCAACAAGGAAACCAGAGCACAGGGAATTTAAATAATTTTCCCAGTGTTGTTTAGCTAGTTAGTGATACAGATTTAGTGGAAAGAGGCCAAATATTTAAAGTTGACCTACTTACCTAGTCTCATATCATGACCACTAGCCCCCGTTCAACTTTAGCAGTTTTCAAACAGGATGCTGCCTCCAGTTGTAAGCTCAGATGAGAACCTGAGAATGTGAGGCCTTTGAAGGCCTCCCTTATTTGGCAGCACATGAAGGGCAACACAGTCTTTGTAGCCAACTTGCCTGGCTTCAAATCCTGCCTCTGCACTTCTGGCTGGATGCTTTTGGGTGTATTTCCAGGATTTAACTTCTCATTTGTATAAAAAAGACAATTTACCTTAATCCTGCTTTATTAAAAAAATGCTTTTGAAATACTGTCAGCAAATTATTTAGCGTCTTTGTTCCATGGTTTCTATACCTATATTATGAGGATACTAATAAATCTTAATGAAGATTAAATCAACTAAGTTTTGTAAAATGCTTAGCACAGTTCCTGGCACATGGAAAGTTCTATTTAAGCATCTACTACATAAAATAATAAATATTAAAGTTTGTGCAGTATCATATGGATTAGTCAGTCCTGACGTTTACCTAAACCCTTACTACTTTACAGTGTACCATCTGATTTTAATACTACATAACATGTTGTATCCCACAAAAGAAGGTTCCCAATTTTGTTAAAGCCAACAACTGGAGTTCTCTGCTGATTTACTGAAAAAAGTTTCTTTATGAAGAAATAACCATACGTGAATTGTTTTAAAGTATTTTTAAAATTTAGAAGAAAGTAAAGACCATGTCTTTAAAATAGAATGCTTTTTTCACCTTTGCTCACTTCCTTCAATCTATAGGAATTTGTCAGTATCTGATACTATGCAAGCATTTTTATTTAAGGAGGTATTTCAAAGAAATTCAGAGGAAATACACAAAGAACTTGCACTTTGATGAATGATGTGACAATAATACCTGTCTCAAACTCTGTTTAATATTTTCAATTTTTATTTTCAGGTCCCCCAAGGAAAATGACAGGTACTTTTTGGCACTTTCTCTAATATCCATTGAATTGGGAGATAGTTTAGTAAATATGGCAGGCCGTAGGTCCAGGGGAGCATAACTCAAATCTTATATCACTTCCAATATCACTGTCTGACTTTTTCAGATCAGGGTTTGTCAAACTTTTCTATTGAGAGTCAGGTAGCAAATAATTTAAACTTTGCAGGCCATAAGGTCTCTGTTGCAACTACTCAATTCTGCCACTATCAGGTAAAAGTAGACATAGACAATATATTGTAAATTAATGAGCTTTGCTGTGTTTCACTTTATTTATGGACATTGAATTTTATATAATTTTCACATGTCACAAAATATTGTTCTTTTTTTGATTTTTTTCAACTATTACAAAATGTAAAATTCATTAACTCATGGGTAGTAGGCTGGATTTAGCTCACAGGCTGTTTAACTTTATGTTCCTGGCCTATTTCACTTAACATAATGTCCTCCAGTCCATCCGTGTTGTTGTGAATCACAGGATTTCCTTCTTTTCATGGCTAAATAGTATTCCATTGTGTATGTGTAACTGAGCGGAGGCTTGGCTGCTCACTGCTTGCAAAGCCAGTAACAAGGACGATGTGCGGTGAAAGGAAAGTGACTTTATTTCCAAAGCTAGCAGTGGGGGAAGCGGCCAGCTTAACCTCCAGAAATGATTCAAACTTCAGGCTGGGATTAAAAAAGGAAACTTGCATTGGGAGGCATGCAGGAGGGGTGCTGGGTACAGTGTCTGCATGTCTTGTTCCAGTGGCTATCTCAAGCCATGGTCCACCAGGAGCGCAGCTGGCGTCATCTCAACAATGGCTGGGTTGTTGACTGTCTTGAGGTAATCTCTGGAATTTTGCAACTGGGTCTCCATGCTTGGTCTGTCTCAAGATTGGCCCCTGGAACTTCTAAGTAAGCATATAATTAGATATAATCATGCAGTTAAATAAATGTGCACGGGGGAAAGGAGTACATGGTGGGAGATGGTAGGAGGGAGTGAAGTTTCAAAGTATGTTTCAGGGCTGTATTTTAAAACTAAGGGGGAAAAGGCTCCTGCAGTTTGTTTCAAGGTTACGACTTGAGACTGAGAAGAAAGGAGAAAAGAAAAAATGTTTTAAAATGCATTTGGGGCCAGACGCGGTGGCTCACATCGGTAATCCCAGCACTTTGGGAGGCCGAGGAGGGTGGATCATGAGGTCAGGAGATGGAGACCATTCTGGCTAACACTGTGAAACCCCGTCTCTACTAAAAAATGCAAAAAAGTAGCCGGGCGCGGTGGTGGGCGCCGGTGGTCCCAGCTGCTCCGGAGGCTGAGCCAGGAGAATGGCGTGAACCCGGGAGGCGGAGCTTGCAGTGATCCGAAATCGCGCCACTGCCCTGCAGCCTGGACGACACAGCAAGACTCCATCTCAAAAAAAAAAAAAAAAAAAAAAAAAAAAGAAAAGGCATTTGGAAGCTAAACTACTTGGTTGCTTATGTATAACACATTTTCTTCATTCATTCATCTGTTGTTGGACACCCACGTTGACCCCATATCTTGGCTGTTGTGAGTAGTGCTGAAATAAATAAACATGGGTGTGTGGATATCTCTTTGATATACTAATTTCCTTCCCTTTGAATAAATGCCCAGTAGTGGGATTGCTGGATCATATGGTAGTTTCATTTGTAGTTTTTTGAGGAACTTCCATATTGTTTTCCACAGTGGCTATACAAGTTTACATTCCCGCCAGAAGTATGTAAGAATCCCCCTTTCTCTGGATCCTCACTAGCATTTGCTATTTTTTGTCTTTTTGATAATAGCTATCCTAACTGGCATTAGATGATACTTCATTTTGGTTTTGATTTGCATATCCCTGTTGATGAAGATGTTGAGCATTTTAAAATATATTTTTTGGCCATTTCTATGTTTTCTTTTGAGAAATGTCGATTCGGATCATTTGCACATTTTTAAATTGGATTATTATTTTGCTGTGGAGATATTTGAGTTTCTTCTGTATTCTGGATATTGATCTCATGTCAGATAAATAGTTTGCAAATATTTTCTCTCATTCTGCAGGTTACCTTTTCACTCTGTTGATTGTTTCCTTTGCTGTGCACAAGCTTTTTAGTTTAATGTGATTCCATTTGTTTATTTTTGTTTTTGTTGCCTATGCCTCTGAGGTCTTATTCATAAAATCTTTTTCAAGACCAAGGTCCTGAAGTGTTTTCCGAATGTTTTCTTCTAGTATTTGATAGTTTTTCAAGTCTGACATTTAGGTCTTTGATCCACTTTGAGTGGATTTTTTGTATAGAGTGAGAGCTGTGGGGTCTAGTTTCATTCTTCTGCATATGGATATCCAGTTTTCCCAGCACCATTCATTGAAGAGAGTGTCCTTCCTGCAGTATATGTTCTTGACACTTTTGCCAAAAATCAATTGGTTGTATATATGGATTGATTTCTGGATTCTCTATGCTGTTCCATTGATCTATGTGTCTGTTTTTATTGCTAGTACCAGGCTGTTTTGATGACTACAACTTTGTACTTTATTTGAAGTCTAGTAGTATGATACATACCTTCAGCTTTGTTATTTTTTCTCAGGATTGCTTTGGCTATTTGGGGTCTTTTGTGGTTCCATACCAATTTTAAGACTTTCTTTTCTATTTCTGTGAAGAATGTCATTGGCATTTTGATAAGGATTGCTTCAAACCTATAGATTGCTTTGAGTACGATGGTCATTGTAACAATTTTAATTCTTCTGATGCAAGAGAATGGGATGTTTTCCCATTTTTTTGTATCCCTTTTAATTTCTTTCATCAGTGTTTTGTAGTTTTTCTTTCAGAGGTCTTTCACCTGCTTGGTTAAATTTATTTTTACATATTTTATTTTTCTTGTAGCTATTGTAAATGGGATTGCCTTTTTTTTTTTTCCTCAGCTAAATTGTTGCTTGTGTATAGAAATGCCACTGGATTTTTGTAAGTTGATTTTGTATCCTGCAACCTTACTAAATTCATTCATCAAATCTAGGAGTTTTTTAAATGGAGTCTTCGGGTTTTTCTCAGTGTAAGACCACATGATCAGCAAACAGGGATAATTTGACTTCCTCTTTTCCAACTTGTATGCCTTTTATTTATTTCTTTTGCTTGATTGCTCTGGATAGGACTTCTGGTACTATGTTGAACAGCAGTGGTAAAAGTGGGCATTCTTGCCTTGTTCCAGTTCTTAGAGGAAATGCTTCCAACTTTTCCCCATGCAGTATGATGTTAGCTGTGGCATTGTCATATGTGGACTTTATTGTATTGAGGTGCTTTTTCTCTACCTAATTTTTTGAGGGTTTTAATCATGAAGGCATGTTGAATTTTATTAAATAGTTTTTCTCTATCATTATGATGATCATATGGTTTTTATTCTTCATTCTGCTGATGTGATGTATCATCCTTATTGATTTGCATATGTTGAACAATCCTTGCATTTCTGGGATAAATCCTACTTGGTCATGGTGTATTATCTTTTTGAGGGGCTATTGGATTTGATTTGCTAATATTTTGTTGAGGATTTTTGCAGCTGTGTTCATCAGGGATTTGGCCCTGTAGTTTTCAATTTTTGTCATGTGCGTGTCTGGTTTTGGAATAATTAAATTTTTCTGCTTTAATTTTGTGGAATAATTTCAGAAGAATTGGTATTCATTCTTCTTTAAAGGTTCAGTAGAATTCAGTGGTGAAGTCATCCGGTCCTGAACTTTTCTTTTTCAGTAGACTTTTTGTTACTGATTTAATCTTGTTACTTGTTGTTGGTCTGCTCAGGTTTTCTGTTTCTTTTTGGTTCAATTTTGGTAGGTTATATGTGTTCAGGAATTTATTTCTACTAGGTTTTCAAATTTATTGGCATATGGTTATTCATAGTGGTCTGTAATTATCCTTTCCATTTCTGTGGTATTTGATGTGATGTCTCCTTTTTCATTTCTGATTTTATTGGTTGGGTCTTCTATCTCTCTTTTTTTTGAATCTGTAGATTACTTTGAGTAATGGTAGAATGCTATAGACCATTAGTCTAGCTAATGGTTTGTTGATTTTTATCTTTTCAAAAAACCAACTGTTTGTTTTGTTACTCTTTTGTATATTTATTTTGGTCTCCATGTCTTTTATTTCTGCTCTGATCTTTATTATTTCTTTCCTGCTACTAATTTTTTGGTTTGGTTTGTTTTTGCCTTTGTAGTTATTTGAGATGCATTGTTAAGTTGTTTATTTGAAATCATTTTAGTTGTTTGATGTAGACATTTATTGCTATAAACTTGCCTCTTACTACTGCTTTTGCTGTGTCCCACAGGTTTTGGCATGTTGTGTTTCTATTTTCGTTTGTTACAAGGAATATTTTGTTTTTATTTTAAATTTCTTCACCCATTGATCATTTAAGAGCATATTGTTTAACTTTCCTTTATTTGTATAGTTTTAAATTTGTCTCTTGTTTTGATTTCTAGTATAATTCCATTGTGGTCAGATAAGATACTTGATATAATTTTGATCAAAAATTTTTTTTGAGACTTGTTCTGTGTCTTAACATATGGTCAATCATGGAAAATATTCCATGTACTAATGAAAACAATGTGTATTCTGCAGCTGTGCATCTGTTCAGTGAAATGTTCTGTAAATGCCTGTGAGGGCCACTTAGTCTGTGGTGCAGTTTAAATCTGGTGTTCCTTTGTTGATTTTTCTTTCTAGATGATTTGTTCTAGGGAGATAATGGGGTGTTGAAGTCCTCAACTCTTATTATATTGGGGTCTATCTCTCCATTTAGATCTAATAATAGTTGCTTTATATATCTTGGTGCTCCATTTTGGGTGCAGATATATTTATAATTGTTATATTTTCTTGCTGAATGGATTCCTTTATTATTATATAATGTCCTTCTTTGTCTCTTTTTTCAACTTTTGACTTGAAGTCTGTTGTTTCTAAGCATGGTTACTCCCCTTGCTTTTGGTTTCTGTTTGTGTGTGTGGGATATATGTTTCCATCCCTTCACTTTAGATCTTTATGTGTCTTTATAGGTCATGTAAGTTTCTTGTAGGCAGCATATAGTTTGTCTTTTTTTTTTTGATCCTTTCAGCCAGTCTATATATTTTAAATGGAGAATTTAACCTATTTAACTTCAAGGTTGTAATTCACAGTTGAGAACTTCTGTCATTTTGTTGTTTGTTTTCTAGTTGTTTTGTATATTCTTTGTTCCTTATTTCTTCTCTCATTGTTTATTTTTATGGTTGCTTTTATCCCTTCTTGTAGTGTGGGGATGAGTGCCAGGTGTCTCTAGTCAGCCATATTACTAATGTCACCCAGAATTGCTAACCTAGGTACAGTTTTCAAAATTATTCAGCATTGTCAGGAATTAACCAGCTGATAAAATTTATTTGTAACTTTTGGGTGTACTTATATTTTGAGCTGTGTATAAATGAATGTATAACACTGAAATAGTCTATAGGATATATAATATGCCGTTTCTCTCTCTCTCTTCATAAACATTTATATGCACATGAAGTTTTTTATTTGCTGTGCACCTCTTTTAAAATGTACTCATTATGTTAATTTAGTAGTATGCATTTGAAGTGAATCAACAACATATCCATCTGGTATACGCAATTTATATATTTAGCTTCAGGCTTTTTCAATATGTATCTGCTTCCTAGAAGAAGCTACAAAAGAAGAGATGTCTGAGTTTCTCCAAAATATCCTTGTTTTGGCTGACCATGATGAAATATGATAGCACTATTTTTAATTTTTAAAATATATATACATCAAATAACCAATCAGGGCATCTGAGAGGAGAGAATAAGAAAGGGTAAACTTCATCTCCACATGATTGATGTCTTTGGAAATAGCTGTCAGACACAGCAACTCTCCTCTGTATAGCAGCTGCCTGAGTCCAGTTCAG
Source organism: Trachypithecus francoisi (assembly GCF_009764315.1). Lineage (NCBI taxonomy): Eukaryota > Metazoa > Chordata > Mammalia > Primates > Cercopithecidae > Trachypithecus > Trachypithecus francoisi. Next base: position 87,955,569 of record NW_022681453.1, read on the forward strand.
AAGATGAAAGATGATGATCCAGTGGTGGTGGTTAGTTAACTTGGAGTTGCTAAGTATGGAGAGCCAGCACAACTTTCTTCAATCAGATACTATTTATCTACCAGTATGTATTCTGCTTCTCATGAATTTCCTTGGCCTCTCGGTTTTCTTTTATTCTGTCCCTCATCCTGAGATATCTTTGTACTCCATTACCATGCCAGAACTCAGTCTGTTCTGGGTCACAGTGATGTTCTTGGCCCTCGAAATAGATGGTTTTCTGGTATCTCAAGCACTTGAGTTCTCTTTCCAGGACGAAAACATGGTAACAAAGTATAACATCTCTCTGAGGCATTTTATCTTCTTTAATGAAGTTATCTGTACTAGACAAGGTAGATTATAATAGAAGTATTATATTTAGATGTCCAATGGAAACATTGGGAGGCAAATAATATTTTGCCAATAAAGAATAACACCAGTAATCTATTCCAGGCTGCCTGATAGATTTCTTGATCCAGGAGCATTTCTCTTGATCTTTTCCCTATCATTTTAAAAGTCATGCAAGGCACATGGTAGATTCCCAGTAAATGCTTAACTCTCCTTGTCTGATTTTCTGCATAGCCTAAGAGCCAACTGAAGTACTAACTGACATAGCCTTTCCTCTGCCCTCTTTTTCTTCTTATAGTTTTTTTTTTTTTAATCTTAGAGTCATGTTTACACTAGAAGTAAGTTTAATAGGTTGTGCAAAAATCCCAAAAAGAAACCCACCTTTCTGGAGAGGTAGATATGGTCCATCACTCTAAGACTTGGAAGAGCATGCATATCCTTACAGAACTGGGCTATGGCCAGGAAACAATGTCTCTAAAATTATTAACCAGAAGATACAAATATATGATGCTAATATGAATGTGCTTTAGAGTTAAAAATTGCTCTGTTATATTTAGAGTCTGAAAATGCTTCAGATTAAGTCAGGCATATCATGTACTGTTGTTTAAGTGACATGCATTCAATTGTCTTATCTGCCTACATTAGGGAACAGAATCGACCATTTGTTTCTTCATTATTTTCACAAGTCTGTATTGAACTACTATGAGCCAGACATTGTGCTAGATGGTGGGGACATAAAACCAAAAAATAATTGTGCTTATAAAGTTGGTGGGGTGATAGAACATGAGCATCAATCACGTCTTCATGTTAAAAAGAAGTTTCCCTGGGAGATGACAGCTAAGCTGAAGTAAAAAAGAAATAGCCAGGTGAAGAAGGTATCTGTATGTATGTGTACATGTGTATGTGGAAGATATAAGGGCTGGGAGGTAATAACAGGCATTACAGAGAGAAGGAAATGTATGTACAAAGATCCAGAAACAGAGCAGGTGCCTATCGTCTGCGAGTCTATCAGGATGACTGAAGGCTCATCAAGAGCAAGGGGGAATATGGTGTGATGAGTTCTGATCAGTAGGTGACCCTCTTATTGTTTGATTTTATCTTGTAACCATCATTTGATATTTTAGCATATTTGACTGATTTGATTTCTTTATAAATAATATTGGGAATTACCTATGAATCAACATTCTCAGATGTGCAAAATTGAAATACTTTCATTGCTTAGAGGATTGAGGGAAGTTCTAGAGACAAGCAGGTGTTTTTACTACTTAGAGCATCAGGGTGTCAAAGTGCTCAGTTGTTACTTTTAAGTGCCCTGAACCACTGCATTAGAAGAGGTATCCTATCATATCTGGGAAGAAAACAGTATTGGCGTCACTCAGAGTAAAACAGGAACATCAAAGAGGCCTGGCTGCTTGCTTGTATGCCAGGTGGGAGTGTCACCTTTATGGCTTTCCCTGCAGTCCAGGGTGTGTGATCTGTGCCGTGTAGGCCACGCCAGGTCCAGACCAGTGCTCTCAGGAATTAGAAGTCTCTTGAGACCAGTCATGCTTACCAAACCATAAAAGACAATGAATTCTCTAGGATGCCTGTTGATCTATTTAAAAATGAGAAATATATGTGCCAACAGACCAATCAATTATTATAGCATTGACTGGCTCCTGCATTCTTTCCTCATAGGAAAATTTGTAGGGAGTTATAATCAAAAGTTTCTTTTACAAGCTTGAAATCAAAAAGAGGAATTTGGATGATCTCAGCAGCCAGTGTCATCTAGCCATGATAGCTTATTGTAGCCATTTCCAATCTAGGGATCTATTTCCCAAAGAACTCCCAACATACTGGTCAGAAGCTTTCCACTAACTAGTAACATCAATGAGCTGACTAATTTCTTTTTTCCTATACTCTATGATGTCATCCTTATTATGTTGATACTTTCCTTTAGATCTGATTATGCTGCAGTTTTCTTTTTACATTCAGGCAAGTATATATTTCTGTTCATCTAGTAGGTACTGGGTACCTCTCTGCTAGGCACCAAACTGAGCACTGGGGATAGAAACTCAAGGAGAGACTGAGACACCGTCACTGTGAACAAAATCTTTGTACAAAGCAATGGAGGCTGAAATAAAGAAATACATGAGAATATATAAGTTCAGTGGAAGAAGCATGTTAGTTTAAATTTTATTCAATTTTTCATTAATTTATTTTTATGCTTTGTTTTGAGAATAGTTTGCTGCTGTGGAATGTCTGAAAGTGGCGAATTGCTTTTACTGCATGTCTGCCTTGAGTGGTTTGTCTCTTGGAAGGTAGTGTTGTCCTTTCCTCCAGAGGGATCTTGGTGTGGCTTGCTGGGTACTTACTGCCTATGATGGATGTGCTACAGAGACTGGCTGGAAGCCACAGTGATGACTAGTATTGAGCTGTCCTCATAATTACTTTTTCGGGTAATAGTTTAATTAAAGCTACTGAGAGGGTAGCATAGTAGTTCAGAATGTAGGGGCTGGAGTTGGACAGATCTGTGTTGAAATTATGACTCTGCCACATATTTCATGTTATGAAATCTAAAGGAAGTCTTTTAACGGCTCTAAGGGCTTGTTTCCTCAACAATATTCTGAAGCTAAAATATCTTTCATCAGGTTATTATGAAAATTAAATGAGATGAAGCATGTAAAATACCTGTCACATTATCAACACTTACAAACTGTTAGCTTTTAGTTAGAGAAATCTGAGTTGGAGTCTAGAGGAGTATTTTTATTTGGTTTAAAATTTTATATTCTGATGTTATTTCTCCAAAAGACTAGTTAAGAAAATGTCAACACATCAACTCATACTTATTTATTTTCTGTCTTTCTGTCCTGTGTTCCAAGAAGTCTCCTCTTTGTTTGCTTGTGGAAAGGTTGATGGTGAAAAAGCCTAATTCCCAGACAAGTGCTGTTTGTTAGTACTTGTTGAGGTTTTACATAATTCACTAATAAGGGACTTAGCTTTAAAAAGAGAGAGAGAGAGACAGAGCTTGTTTCTAGAGTATCTGAAAAAGAGAAATTCATATAGTCAATTCGGAACAGATTACTAAGTTGCATACAAAATTGGTTAATGCCCTGGAGGGTAGTAAAATATAACTTCAGAGATTTTTTTCCTACTAGGCCGAGAAAAAAATTACTTCATAATAGTTTTTTACAATTTAGTCTTAAACTTTATAGAACTGTAAATTGTCTGGGTTATCAAACCAAAGTATGTCTTCTGAAAGAACTGTCGTGTTAGAAAATACTCCAGCACAACATTTTAAAGGAAAATAATCATCAATTTGCTTTAGTACCAAGTTTTTCATAATTTTCCTACCACAATAGATAACTATGTTTCAGTACATAATTCATCTAACAACAACAATGAAGTGATGTGAGAGGATTTTGCACTGTCAAAAGGAATTAGAAAGACTGTTTTTAAAAATGGGAGGGGGGACATGCTAATAGGAAAAGAAGAAGTAGGCTGACAGTGAAGATGGAGGACTTGCCTTTGAAAGAGGAAAGGAGAAACGAGAACGTAGGGGAAGAGGAGAAGATGGCAAAAGGTTGTCCAGGGTTTTCAGAGAAAAGTGATGGAATCCATGCTCTTTGAGACTCCCCCTCTGGGTCCAATATTTGTTTCTTCATGGGTTCAGTGCTCCTTTCTTTGTGCTTCCTTAGCTGAACCTAATCTGTTCTCTCTTTCCATCCATAGTGGTGTGGATGTTTACTATGCAGTTACCTTCAACGGTGAGGCCATTAGCAATACCACCTGGGACCTCATCAGCCTTCACTCCAACAAGGTGGAAAACCATGGCCTTGTGGAACTGGACGATAAACCCACTGTTGTTTATACAATCAGTAACTTCAGAGATTATATTGCTGAGACATTGCAGCAGAATTTTTTGCTGGGGAACTCTTCCTTGAATCCAGATCCTGATTCCCTGCAGCTTATCAATGGTAAGTTTCATATCCATCATGCAGTCCTTGTATAGTTTCTTTTCTGGTATGCTCTGGTGTAAACTAATTTCCCGAAATATATAAGGTTCTGATCATTCTCTAGAATTTATGAGACGTGGGTCAACCTGATATGAATGGAGCTTTAGCCATGCAGCTATTTTGGATAGATTAATCGGGGCTTTCTGGAATATTTTTAGACAAAAGGCCACAGAGTGTGGAAAGTAGCAGTTAGAAATAGTTTACAGAAATAGGAGCAAAGTATAAGAAAAAGGAAAGTAGTACTTGGAAGTATGTATAATGCTTCCCTGACAACTGAGACATGAACTCTCTGAGGTAAGTCAGCTAGTAAAGGCTTAAAAATCAGAGTGTAGAAAAAAAGGAAGAGCTCAAGAAAGGCAATGGGAGATCTAGGTCAAAGAAGTGATAATGGGCGCTGTGTGGAATCCCGGATAATCCAATACTGACTTTAAATTCAGATCGCTGTGGAGATCCTGTTATGATCCATAATGAACAGGTGGATATGACAGATCGTGAAGAAGAGGGTGTTTAACCTGGATTTGGAGGCTACAGGGTGCCCAGTCAACCTTGGACTTAAAACTTGCTAGGATTCTAGCTACTACTATGCAGCATCTTAACTCATCAGGGCCACGGTATCCTGCTAACTCACTTGCTACTTTGCATTTGCTTCTATTCTCCATGATTTCTTTACTCATTGGTAGTTTAGCTTTTAAAATGTTCAGTGGAATATGCATTACTGAAGTGACAGCATAGGAGAAGTACCAGCTGCCGAGGAGGAAAATCTGCAAATGAGGCAATACTAATGATGCATTTTTACAGCCTCTCTAGCTCCCACACATTTTAAAGAGAAAAAAGCCTCTGTCCTGTCCTTTCAGGCAGCTACTACCTAGCTCTGTGTGTGTGTGTGTGTGTATAACAAATAAACAAAAATAGACACTAGAGAAGCCAGAGAGCCTTGTTGGATTTACACAGGGAGATCAGAAAATTAATAATCAAAGAGAATAGTAGATTTAAAAGGCAAGGTAGGGAAGGAGAATTTTTAGAGAGACAAAGAAGAGTCTTATCTTTTCAAGCAGTTATGTGTGTGTGTGTGTATTTGTGTATATGTGTGTGCGTGAAAGAGACAGAGAAAGTGAGAAAGGGAAAGGGAGAGAAAAAATTTTTAATAAGATTTTACTGCATGTGATTTAATCTCTTTTTTCCCAAATAAGATTTTGTCTCTGTCTCTTTCTCTTTCTTTCTTTCTTTCCTTCCTTCCTTCCTTCCTTCCTTCCTTCTTTTCTTTTCTTTTCTTTTCTTTTCTTTTTTCCTTTTTTCCAGACCAAAACTTTACATTGCTTTCAACTTATTTTGGCTGCTGGACCAACCTTTTTTTTTTAATGTGACACTCTGCTGGGACAGGGTCACAAAGTGGTCTGGGCTTTATATGAAGTGCATAGGAGTTTAAGATGGAGAAACACTCTCTTCAGTGGATGAGAGTGATATAGAACCATTCATTCTTAAACATTAGGGAGCCTTTATATTTTGGAGTAGGTATCCTGGGCTCACTTCTTCATATACTCCTTTGTCATTGTTGAATCTCTGTTGGAACACTAGGGCTAGATAAAACAGTGAACAGATAAGAAGCTTGTTATAATCTGAAACTGCTGAAGTCCCTCTGGCAATGCTAATAGAGATTAGCCGGGGCTAACCATAGGGACAGCATATGGGCAGAAGATTCTAGGAATCAGGATATTGGGATCAGACAGAGAAAAGATGTAGTTAGGAGATCATGACCTAAGTGGGTTAAGAACCGACATTGAGCAGAAGGTGCAAACACCGAGGTCAGTAACTGGAGTGGTAGGAGAATGACATGAAGATTAAGGTCTACAATAAACAGAGGTTGCTTAGGAAACTACATCCACAAACAGTATTGCAAGATCTTCCTTTTGTGTGGAGCCTGTGGGTGGAGCTACTTTCATAAAGGTGTCCTAAAAAGAGGTAAACGACTTTCTTAGAATTTGTAAGCAAGTTCAACAAAAGCTTTACAATATCTAGTACCAACTAATTCAAGTGCCTTAGGCTTTCATTAGGTGTATATTTCAATTACTCAGAATTTGGTCTCTAAAATTTATTTCTATTATCAGGCCAACTTCAGAGTTCTGAATGGTGGCAGCTTTCTATGTAACTTGATCATTATCTCAAAAGATATGATCCTCCTTGTATTAGTCCATTCTCACACTGCTATAAAGAACCTGAGGCTGGGTAATTTATGAAGAAAAGAGGTTTAATTGACTTACAGTTCCACAGGCTGTACAGGAAGCATGGCTGGAAGGCCTCAGGAAACTTAAAATCATGGCAGAAGGTGAAGAGGTGAAGGGCAAGCAAGCACATCTTTCCATGGTGGAGCAGGAGGGAGGCAGGGGAAGAGACAGAGAGAGAGAGAGAGAGGGAGAGAGAGAAGTGCCACACACTTTTAAACAACTAGGTCTCATCAGGACTCACTTACTATCATGAGAACAGCGAAGAGGAAATCTGCCCCCATGATCCAATCACCTTCCACCAGGCCCCACTTCCAGCACTTGGGATCACAACTCAACATGAGATTTGGGTGGGGACATAAAGCCAAACCATATCACTCCTTGATCTTGTGGAGCTTATTTTTCATAGAAGACAAGATAATTGTATACACAGTTTTTAAAAGTTTTGGAAAATACTTAAGCCAAATAGGGTTTTTGACCTTTGCTTGATTCCTGTTATGTCAGGCCAGTGGGAACAGGTGAATAAAGAGATTCTACTTCTATTTTTGGTTGCATACACCAGATCACTCTCCTGGCAATCCCTTCTTTTTAGCTTTTATTGATTTTCTCTCCCCTGTGGGCAAAATCAGCTACTTCTTTGTCTGTGTCACCATACATTGTATGTATGCCCCTCATATTGTTTTAGAATTTGTGTTTATTTCCCTGATATATGCAATGCTTCCAGAAGAGAAACTTGGCTTTATTAATGTTTATAGCCTCAACTTTGGTAAAGTCTGTGGTAACTAGCAAGGATTCATTAAATTTTTGTTGAATTAAATTATATAATCTACTCTCTATGTTACTCTTTTAATATCATTACAGTGATAAAGATTTTTGGTGTCCTAGCTCAGTTTTTTTTTTTTTTTTTTTTTTTTTTTGAGACGGAGTCTTGCTCTGTCGCCCAGGCTGGAGTGCAGTGGCCGGATCTCAGCTCACTGCGTACTCTGCCTCCCGGGTTTACGCCATTCTCCTGCCTCAGCCTCCCAAGTAGCTGGGACTACAGGCGCCCGCCACCTCGCCCGGCTAGTTTTTTGTATTTTTTAGTAGAGACGGGGTTTCACCGTGTTAGCCAGGATAGTCTCGATCTCCTGACCTCGTGATCCGCCCGTCTCGGCCTCCCAAAGTGCTGGGATTACAGGCTTGAGCCACCGCGCCCGGCCGTTCGCTCAGTTTTCAAAGGTACTTTCTTCCCAAAAGGCAATTATTTTTGCATACTTTTCTACCATTCTTAGCATAAACCAAAAGAATTGAAATTTCAGTACAACTTTTTTTTTTTTTTTGAGACGGAGTCTCACTCCGTCACCCAGGCTGGAGTGCTATGGCCGGATCTCAGCTCACTGCAAGCTCCGCCTCCCGGGTTCACGCCATTCTCCTGCCTCAGCCTTCCGGGTAGCTGGGACTACAGGCGCCCGCCACCTCGCCCGGCTAGTTTTTTGTAGTTTTTAATAGAGACGGGGTTTCACTGTGTTGGCCAGGATGGTCTCGATCTCCTGACCTCGTGATCCGCCCGTCTTGGCCTCCCAAAGTGCTGGGATTACAGGCTTGAGCCACCGCGCGCGGCCTCAGTACAACTGTTTTACTTAAAAATTAATTAAAAAATAAGCGCTTCATAGGAATCTTGAACAGAATAAAAACTGACTTGAGAAAGGAAAGGAAGTAATAGAGGATGTCCTAAATGTAATAATGGGAAGAATCTTTATTTTATGTTAGATTCTTATAATTCAGGCAGATTGTGCTAATATAAATAAAATATATGAATAAAGTAATAAACATTTTCTAAGTAAGTGTGTCCCATATGTTCTGCCAAAATCTAAACTATGAAGAGGAAGAATTTGGCTTTCAGTTGTCCCTGCATCTCAAATACAGTACGGCCTCAACTAAAAATGTTTTTTAATGTTGTTCTTTCCTCAGTGAGAGGAGTTTTGCGTCACCAAACTGAAGATCTAGTTTGGAACACCCAAAGTTCAAGTCTTCAGGCAACACCATCATCTATTCTGGTATGTTTTTATATTTTACGCTACAACTAGGCCCTCAAGCTTCTCTTCTTTCTTCCCTCACTTGCTTACTTTGGCATTATACGTTTCCCAAGCTGTTCTCATTTCAGTTATTCTCTTGCATCATCCCTAGACCATTACTCATAAGTGTTAGCTCATAGGTACCAAGTGTTGGTTCAGAAAATGTAAGCCTTCTGCAGTGGTGAAATAAAGTCTGCATTGCCAAACTCCACACAGGGTAGAAAACTTATTTATGGTTCCTTCTTGTTTGGTGATAATTAAGCTGTTAAGTGCCCGCTGAGTTGTTCTTTGAGAGTTACCCAGAAATAGATTTTATAGCCAAGATGATAAATTGATGTACTAGGTATAGAGCATAGATTTTTTGTTTCAATGATTATAGTGAAAAAAAGGTTAAACTGCAAAGCACATAGAACAGTGTGTGTACAGAAGGGAGAGAAAGAAGCATATCTGCTAGCTGACGGATGACAAGGACTCTAAATCAGGCCTCCTTGTAACTTGGCCTGAAAACATTCCCGCTTGCATAGAAACAGCATGGGATGAACTTTCCTTTTTGTTCCTACCACCCAGCTGCATCAGGAATTCCTCTTCCTCCTCTAAACCTCCACTTGCCACTTCACTTGTAGGGAGTTATACAGTAGGAAAGAAACAGCGTAATTTAAACAACAATGATAACATCTACAATCACAAACCACTACAGAATTACCTGTCTACAATGAATACAGGAATCTTTTGTTATCACATAGAAACAGTAAGGGGACTCCCTTCTCATCTACATTCCTTGCTTTTCTTCCCTCTTAAAATGTATTTTCTGTCTCATATCAGCTATTTGAATTACTTGTTTCTCGACTTTAATGGAGAGATTCAGAAAGCCTGCCCTTAATTCATGTAACCATTAATCTCTGCAGCCATTTCTTCTACTAGGTTATAGAGTAACTCATTATTACAATGTAGAATTACTAAAAACAATCTTTTCACTGAGTTACATATTGGACAAAATAGATTAGAAGAGATTTACAGAGGGTACATTCATTTGGTGTGTATTTATTCCTTCACTTATTCATTCATTCAAATATGTTTGTTTTGTGCTTTCTATGTGCCAAGCGCTTGTGAAACTAAGACAAATAAGGTGTGGCTCTGCCTACAAAAATTTCTAGTCTGGTGGTAGCAGACAGATTTCTAAACAAGGTGATGTAGACATTGTCCTAGAGGTCCATCCAGGGTACAGGGAGCGATGACAGCACCACTACTCTCCGCTTTTAATCATATTCTCTAACCACAGGAGGAGCTTTGTGATGATATTTTAGAATCATATTGCGAAGATGAGAATTTCTATATAAGCCAGAGCGTGTGAACTGGAGACTAGCTGGATCCAACTATAGACATGCAGCTTGGGACCAAATTAAAAAAAAAAGTCAATTTTTAAAACTAGGAGATTTTTACATAAAAATGCAGATTTCCGGCTTCTTTTGAACACCAGGAAGATCTGCTACTGTTAAGTTCATATTCCCTTGTGGCAGAAAGTGGCTGGAGCTTGGCTATGGCTGCCCCTTAATGATAGCAAGCACCAGTGGGGCTCAGTTGTTCATTTATGTTGCAGTGCTTTCATTTGCATTTATGCCAACTCATTCCTTTTTTGAATAGTGATTACTGTAGGGCATTCATTAACAATTTAAGGAAACATTAGAATGTTAATGGGAGATGGTAAGACATGAAAAAAAGGAATGATTAATTAGAAATGTCTAGTTATTACTTTCTTTTTAATTTATTCCTTCCCTCCCTTTCTTCATGCCCTTGCCAATTGTTAGCAAGATTTTACTCTACCATAGAAGTGAGGTGGGTTCCCCCCCAGATTTTATTTTTAAAAATTATTTTATATACAGAGCTGCAATAATTGTATTACTAATCATTTTATTGTTTTTATTATTAGTAATAAAGGCTTTATTCAAAGAGTAAAAAAAATGTTATTTTAGAGCTAGGAATGTTGGGAAATGGAATTTGACACCTTTCTGGCACCCTGACTTGGAAAATCACTTGTACAGTGTGCTTTCTTTAGGACTAACAAGCTTTTCAATTGGCAGTAGCAGAAATGAAACTGGCCAATATAATAAAGTTGTCAATATACTACATTGAACTAAAAGAAAGCATAAGCTAAATTTGTTACTATGGGAACATCTATGGATAGAAAAATTAATGAAGGGCTATTCCTGGCATGTATGTGTTAACCTTTCAAAATGTATAAGAAAGCTTCATTGCCATGCCAGTTTTTAGGGAATACCTATTTGGAAGGGATGGTCTTTCTTCTTTATTTGAAAAGTCGAGTTGTTTACTTTCACATTTTATATTGTATGTGACTTGATTTTTGAAAAGATTTTATATATTGTTTTACTTTTAATTTTTTATTAAGTGAAAAGGCATTTTGTTTACAGATACACTGAAACAATATATTACTGCTTGAGGATTTCTTTTTCTTTGAGGATTCAGCTGCTTTCCTAATGTGTGTCAGGTTATGCGCTCCATCTGATAAAACTCAATTTCTTAAACGTGGCTTGAAGGGCTTAAGCTATCTCACTTGAGTTTTTTTGTAAAGTACATTTGGAATTTGCAAGAATATATGAGTAACTTTAACACACCTCTGGAAGTAGTTTTATATAATTAAAAGGAATAAAGTTAATACCCTCTTATGGAATGATCATCATCATTGTAACTACTTTATTGATGAACAGAACTTGGTATTGAGCAAATGGCCTTCCTTTCTCTGACTACAAATGTAATTTTCGGTCCTAGAAAAATAAAGGGGAAGGCTAGAAACTTTTTTTCTATGTAAACAGCCTCCATATCCCATAGAGCAGATATCTGAATATTAGGAGATGGCCTCCCACACTCCCTACATCTGTGTTGATCTGGGTTGTATAAACTTGTGGAATATGTTACCCCAAATGAGCGCATGGACTGCCAAGTCTGTTTGCTCTAGTTTCTCCTCTGAGAATCCTTTTACCACTTGGGAATATACACTGGGAGAGACCTCTGGATGAATAGCTGTTAGTGGGAAAAGCACTGGCACTGAGAAATCTAGAGACTTGGCTGCTTCCAGTCTGTTTTTTTTTTTTTTTTTTCTCTTTTTTCGTGTGTCCTTGAGCATTTCACTTCTATGATCCTCAGTTTCCTCTCTTTAATAGGCATGGTTATACTACATGTGTTCTTGAGTCCTTCTAAGTGTAAAATGTGATAATTTTGTTATGTTCATATACATGTGCATGCTCAGCCCTTCTTCCCAACATAAGATTTTTACAAGCCAAAAGATGGCCTCATAAAGCACATGAGCCTTTGGCAAGACAAGAGCTGGTGTTTTTACTTAACTTTTTTGTCTTTCACTTTCTGGACTTTAATTTGTTGTCTTCCATTTCTCTGGAAATAAACTCTTGCTCTATCTCTGTTCTTGAGGACTCAGAATAACTTAGACCCTCTAGGCAGAAATATGAACCAGCTTTATGTCTATTTGGTGCTAAGTTATGTAGGAGCACTCTGCACACAGGTCAGCAATTGCAAGGCACCTCTACTGAATAGAGTTACGTAGGGTTAATTCTACTCCTGGTAATTGCATGGTGTTTTCTGAGACAGTGTATTGCTGTCACCCGGGCTAGAGTGCAGTGGTGTGATCATAGCTCACTGAAGCCTCAAACTCCTTGGGTTCAAGTGATCCTCCTGCTTCAGCCTCCAGAGTACTATAGGAATGTAATATAGGAGTGCACCAAGGCACCCAGTTATTTTTTTATTTTATGTTTTTTGTAGAGACGGAGTCTTACTCTGTTGCCCAGACTTGCATGCTCTTAAAGTTTACTAGAAAAATACCAGAAGTCATCTCTCCAATTAGATCTTCTTTTTCTTTTTTTGTCCTGAATCATGAAATATGTCTTCTTATCCTCAGGTGCACTTGTTAGGAGATTCCCCAAGAGGGAATTTTGTGTCCTGAGATCTTTCTCTTTCTCTATAGGTTGTTTTGCAATTGTTTCTAGTCATTTGATGATGGCCTCTGGTTTCCTCTTTCTTTACAGATGTTTTGCTTTTTCTCTCATATATTTCACTTCAACAAATTCAGGACATTTGGTTGTTAGACTCCAGTCTAATTCCTAGATATATCTTGCTTCTATTTCTTTCTTTCTTTTTTTTTTTTTTTTAGCCAAAGCTACATTGCCAAAAATGTTGGCTAACATTGCATCATATACTTTTTATCACTCTCCTTTTTCCTTTCCAGATTTTTATTTTCTGACTAAATTTACATTTAGCCAGAATGATATCATTTTTGGTTCACGTTGTTGTTTTAAGTGATTCTCATTCCTTATTTGCTGGGCATTTATATTTCATTTTGGATTGTCTAATCACTTTTTGACAGAAATGACTTAAACTTTAATGGATTTTTAAATGAAGTATATTATAAAATGATGGCACCTTTGCATAATATCACTCATCCAGGGTCTCAGCAGTAACAGAATCATCTAGAAGAATCTACTAATGGAGATGTGCATAGGGTTAAGGGAGCATAAAAAGAATGTTAAGGTATGCAGAGACTAACAACAGTGGGAAGCAATTACCAATACCATCCATTGGATTACAGAGGAAGGGGGGGAAGTGCTGTTGCCAGAGCCCACTGACAGCTGGAGCTGTAATTGTGGAGGGAGAAGCACAGCTATGCTACACACATAGTACTGAGGCTTGGAGGAAGCAGGGAAGAAATACCTTGACCTCTCTTCCCCCTGTCCTTTGATCTGCTTATGCTTCCCGTTGGCCAAACTCAAACAGAAAACAAATGCAAGGCAGCATTTGCAAGGGTGGTACAGATCACAGGGGTCAGCCTCCTAGGGCAGAGGGCAGGAAGAGAAGGATCTGCAGTGGTGGTGACAAATACAGAAGAATCAGCATGGTGACCCACTTAATATAGGAACCAATGAAAACACCATGGACAAGGCAGGAAGTGATGTTGTAACTGAGTTGCACAAAAGAAAATAAGATTTTCTTTTTAAACTAAAGTGCTTTTAGTTTAAAGATGGTAGGTGAAACTATGGGTAACCCTCTATAAAGCTAATGACCTTCTGTTATTACCATCTTTCCTGTGCATTTGTCACTAGGGGAAGGGACAAAGTAGGACATGCCTGGTGGTTTCTTGCCTCATGGTCCCCCATCTGTGACTGGGAGAGTGTATAGTTCAAAGCCTTCTCACACAGCTCTTTGACAGAGAGACAAGGGGCACTGTGAAGACAAAGCATAAAAGACTAATTAGGACTTGTGTAATAGTCTGTTTTCACACTGCTGATAAAGACATACCTGAGACTGGGCAATTTACAAAAGAGAGGTTTAATGGACTTACAGCTCCACGTGGCTTGGGAGGCCTCACAATTATGGCAGAAGGTGAAAGGCACATGTCACATGGTGTAGACAAGAGCCGAGAGCTTGTGCAGGGAAAATCCCCTTTATAAAACCATCATATCTCGTGAGACTTATTCACTATCACGAGAACAGCATGGGAAAGACCTGCCCGCATGATTCAATCACCTCCCACCAGTTCCCTCCCACAACATGTGGAAATTCAAGATGAGATTTGGGTGGGGACACAGTCAAACCATATCACCTTGTTTTGGGTTAGCTGTCTTCATAGGCCAGTATGTTCTGTTTTATTTCACGGCCATAGACTGAACTCTAGTTAGCCACCCTAAAATTGTGTGCTTTGTTCAAAAAGCATATTAGGGTTGAGACTGTCAGTGCAAATTTACTATTGCTGATAGGAGTCTCCTGGAGTGGGAGGAGGAGGTTAGTTCAGCATTTCTTATTCCTAGTTTTCATTTTGTTCATAGGTATAACATGAATTCTAGTCTTGTGATAGACTTATAAATATGGGAAATTTCTTAAAGATTCCAGTTGATAAGAAATAAAATCATTCAGCAACTGAAGAAGTGTATTAGAAACACAGGCTGGAATATTATGCCCAGAACATGATCCAGCCATTTCCTCTACTAGAAAACTTTTACAAGTACCCATGGCTAGGTTCTCCACCCAGACCAATTAAGTTAACATTTCTGAGTGTCAGGCCTGGGAATTGGTGTTTTTCAAAAGCTTCCATGTGATTCAAATACCATTTTTTTTTTTTTTTTTGAGACGGAGTTTTGCTCTCGTTGCCCAGGCTGGAGTGCAATGGTGCGATCTTGGCTCACCGCAACCTCTGCCTCCCAGGTTCAAGTGATTCTCCTGCCTCAGCCTCACAAGTACTGGGATTACAGGCATGTGCCACCACACCCACCTAATTTTGTATTTTTAGCAGAGATGGGGTTTCTCCATGTTGGTCATGGCTGGCCTCGAACTCCTAACCTCGGGTGATCCACCTGTCTTGGCCTCCCAAAGTGCTGGGATTAAAGGCATGAGCCACTGCACCCAACCTCAAATACCTTCTTAGGACTGAAAGGATTGTTCTTTTCTCTTTTCCTTTTTCAGTTTTCATACATCCAGGAAATATTTTATGAGTTTTTTCCATGTGGATTGTACTTCTCTATCTTTGTTATTCAGAATCCAGAATAAATTATATAAACTCCTGCCAAATACCATGGCCATTTTACCTCTTAGCAGTATTGTTAAACTTTTTTTTTTTTTGAGACAACGTCTTGCTCTATAGCCCAGGCTGTAGTGCAGTGGGTTGATCATAGCTCAAGGTAGTCTTGAATTCCTAGGATCAAGTGATCCTCCTCCCTGAGGCTCCCAAGTAGTTAGAACTCCAGGTGTGTGCCACCATGCCTGGCTAAGCTAATTTTTTGTTGTTATTGAGATGGGGTCTTGTTATATTACCCAGACTGGATTCCTGGCCTCAAGCGATCCTCCTGGTTCAGCTTCCCAAAGTGCTGGGATTATAGACGTGAGCCACTGTGGCCGGCTGATTATTGTACATTTACATAGACAGTTCTTCATAAAATTAAATAATTAACATGTTCAAGGTTTGTGTTTCTGTATACTTCTCCATTTCTGAACTACATTTTAAGATAAGATTAGTAGTACATTAGTAGAACATCACTAGAAAGAGGAAATTGTTTATGTTTCCTAAGTGTGATACCATTTTACAGGAGTGGCTATTCATTTGAGGTAACCAGACTACATTTTGTTGTGGTGACATTTCTGACCAAACTAGAGGGCCTTCATTAACTAATTATCTTTTCAGAACGATGAATAAAATTGCCAGTTGTTCTTTCCTGCTGTGGGCAATGGACTTAGATCTTTGCCAACAAGTTACAGATAACAGTAACTTCTCTGTATTTAAAGTCATTTAAGCTAAAAACACAGAGGAAAATGAACCATCTAAAGAAAAGAAAACATTTTCTCTCACAAATTCACTTTGTTTGAGGGCTTTAAAATATGTTACCTCATCTGTCCTTGCTTTTCAGGTGAGAGGTGATATAGTTTTTCTCTAGATATTGGAATTTGACTATAAATCTGTTTGATTCTGGAGCCCATGTCTCCCCCTACTCCCAATACTATTAATACACTGCCTCCTTGTCCCTAGAAAATCTGGGAATATAGACAGATAGGTGGTATTTAAAATCACTTTTTATATGTTTCTTTTATCTATGATATGATTTAGCCTTTTTTTCCCCCCAGGATAATACCTTTCAAGCTGCATGGCCCTCAGCAGATGAATCCACCACCAGCAGTATTCCACCACTTGATTTCAGCTCTGGTCCTCCCTCAGCCACTGGCAGGGAACTCTGGTCAGAAAGTCCTTTGGGTGATTTAGTGTCTACACACAAATTAGCCTTTCCCTCGAAGATGGGCCTCAGTTCTTCCCCAGAGGTTTTAGAGGTTAGCAGCTTGACTCTTCATTCTGTCACCCCGGCAGTGCTTCAGACTGGCTTGCCTGTGGCTTCTGAGGAAAGGACTTCTGGATCTCACTTGGTAGAAGATGGTGAGAAACTTTACTCGCTTTTCATACTTCTTGTTGTATCTGATGACGGGGTTTTTAAAGAGAGGAAGAGACTATGGCTATGAAAAAAACATGGTAGTATTCATTAGGGGTAAAATGTCTTGGTAAAATTGTTTGTGAGAGGAAACAATCAAATTTAATTTGTTGGAATGGAGAGTCCAAACAGGTAAATAATAAGAAATAAACTTGGGGAGCTGGGGTGGGGATCAATTAGCAGATATTTTGAAGGTCATATCGAAGGGTATATAGTTTAGTTAAATTACTGCTACTACTATTAAATAACCACTTTACTTAAATATTGGAGTAATAAATAGGGTCAAAGAAGATTATTCAACTAGGTTATAATACAATTAGTTGTGGGGTGCAAGTCTAAAGATTCTTGCTTGTAGTAGTATTGTGAAGGGAAGTAACTAAATCATGGCAGCCACAGCAGAGATAAAGAAGTGAAAATGAAATAGATGATCTAGATGTTGTGGAGGAAAGGAAAAATAAATGTGACTTAGAAATGGAGTTTACATGTGAAATGAGGAAGATGAGCAAATATATAAATAATGAGTTCAGGATTGTGAATACTGGGTGAATCTGAAGGATGATAGACAATAAACATAACAGGGAAAATGAGAATTCAAAGAGAAACACAATGTTCAGGGAATTTTCCTCCTAAATGACTGCTGGATTTAGTATTTGTTGTCAAAATTACTACTAGCAGTTCTTTATTTTCATGGAATTAAAAAAAAACAAGCGTTTGAAGATTATTTCAATAGTCAAGGTCTTGTCATCCTCGAGAAGGAGATAATATTCACGAGTGACTGTCCCATGTTACAAACATGTTATCAGATCTTCCTTTTGTTTGCTAGATATAGAAAAACAAAAGTCAACAATTGCCCCTGTTAACTTCACAGGGAAAAAATAGGAAACTTATTTTATTAGAAGAACTAGGAATATATTTTGGCAACTCTGTAGATTAATTAATGGAAAACTTTATTTTTAGGATTAGCCAATGTTAAAGAGTCAGAAGATTTTCTTTCTATTGATTCATTGCCTTCAAGTTCATTCACTCAACCTGTGCCAAAAGAAACAATACCATCCATGGAAGACTCTGATGTGTCCTTAACATCTTCACCATATCTGACCTCTTCTGTACCTTTTGACTCGGACTCCTTGACCTCCAAAGTCAAAGATCAATTAAAAGTGAGCCCTTTCCTGCCAGATGTATCCATGGAAAAAGAGTTAATACTTGACAGTGGTTTAGGTTCAGGATCAGGGCAAAAGGTAGATCTGATTACTTGGCCATGGAGTGAGACTTCATCAGAGAAGAGCACTGAACCGCTGTCCAAACCATGGCTTGAAGATGACGATTCACTTTTGCCAGCTGAGATTGAAGACGAGAAGCTAGTTTTAGTTGACAAAATGGATTCCACAGACCAAATTAGTAAGCACTCAAAATATGAACATGATGATAGATCCACACACTTCCCAGAGGAAGAGCCTCTTAGTGGGCCTGCTGTGCCCATCTTCGCAGATACTGCAACTGAATCGGCATCTCTAACCCTCCCCAAGCACATATCAGAAGTACCTGGTGTTGATGATTACTCAGTTACCAAAGCACCTCTTATACTGACATCTGTAGCAATCTCTGCCTCTACTGAAATATCAGATCAGGCAGATGCCATCCTAAGGGAGGATATGGAACAAACTACCGAGTCATCCAACTATGAATGGTTTGACAGTGAGGTTTCAATGGTAAAGCCAGATATGCAACCTTTGTGGACTATATTGCCAGACTCAGAGAGAGTTTCGACAAGAACTTCTTCCCTAGAGAAACTGTCCAGAGACACGTTGGCAAGTACACCACAGAGTACTGACAGACTCTGGTTGAAAGCTTCTGTGACACAGTCTACCAAATTGCCTCCAACCACAATCTCCACCCTGCTAGAGGAGGAAGTAATTATGGGTGTACAGGATATTTCATTAGAACTGGACCGGATAGGCACAGATTACTATCAGCCCGAGCTAGTCCAAGAGCAAAATGGCAAGGTTGGTAGTTATGTGGAAATGTCTACAAGTGTTCACTCCACAGAGATGGTTAGTGTGGCTTGGCCCACAGAAGGAGGAGATGACTTGAGTTATACCCAGGCTTCAGGAGCTTTGGTGGTTTTCTTCAGCCTCCGAGTGACTAACATGATGTTTTCAGAAGATCTGTTTAATAAGAACTCTTTGGAGTATAAAGCCCTGGAGCAAAGATTCTTAGAACTGGTAAGCACAAAAAGTGAAACATGGGCGCTAGTGAATAATCATGTATGACCCACTCCTCCTCCCCTCTAGCACACAAGGTCTGAGCCAGGGAAAGTGTGACCTGCTGTGAACATTCATTTCCTATCATTCACCAATAGTATCATGGCCTAGGGTTGGAAAGAAAACAGTAAGACATATAAGAAGTGGAAAACACAAAAGTGGCATGAGAGTGATGTGATCATTTACAGGGAAGATTGTTTTCATGAATTATGGGACTACAATAAGTTTGACATTTCTTTTCACATTTTACTGTGAAGTTAATGTTTTGTGGGTACCTGTGTTGCCTTCACTGTTGGGATCCTTCAGTGAAACAGAGAATAAACTCTCTGAGTGTCTAAAGCTATGTATGAATTTCATGGATTCCAAAAACTATGTATGAAAATTACATAGCATTTCTAGTTTATACTGTCAAATCATTCCTAATTTGTACTTTTGTTAATTAACAGTTTAAATGTAGATAAAATACAATTAGGAAAAGTAAGGCAGGGTCTTACCTGTGTTTTTGTTTTGTTTTGTTTGGGTATGTATTGAACAGAATGTGAAATGCTGTCAATAAACTTACCACTTTTTGTGTATTGTAGCTGGTTCCCTATCTCCAGTCAAATCTCACGGGATTCCAGAACTTAGAAATCCTCAACTTCAGAAATGGCAGCATTGTGGTGAACAGCCGAATGAAGTTTGCCAATTCTGTCCCTCCTAATGTCAACAATGCGGTGTACATGATTCTGGAAGACTTTTGTACTGCTGCCTACAATACCATGAACTTGGCTATTGATAAATACTCTCTTGATGTGGAATCGGGTATGATATTGCCTAGCATGGTGGTTTCTTAGTAGAATCCCGTGATTATTCTTGTGTGTTCTCTTCCTCATTGCATTAAGGTGAATCCAGTCCTCGTAGGAAAAAAGAGTACTATGTCAGACAAATCTTCCACATCTTGATAACTAGTAAAATATTTCTCCCAAGAACATCAACATCACTCCCTTTTCAAAACATCCTCCAAACATTTTGCTTTACTATTCCACCTCCATTCCCTTTTCTACCCACTGCATCTGGCTTTTGTTTTTATTTACCTACTGGATCTGTTCTTGCTATGCCTTCACGTTGTCACCTGCAAGGTTTGGGCCTTCTTCCCTTCAAGTTTTTGCATCCATTTCCATTGTCTTAAGCCTTATATAAATGTCAATAACTCTCCAAATTTTTTTAATGCAGATCAAACATCTCTCATAACCTCCAGAATCAATATCTACTTACTTGACAGTCTCCCTTGGATGTATTCTGTGTATATAAAATTTAAGATAGCTGTGAGTGAGTTCTGCTTTTCCATATCTCACCACTCTCCAGCTGTATCTACTATTTCTCTCAGCTTCTCTATCTCTCTCCATAAATGTAAGCTTTATCTACTCAGCTACTTAAGCTGGAAACCTGAGAAAATTTCTTTTCTTTTTTTTTTTTTGAGGTGTCGTTTCGCTCTTGTTGCCCAGGCTGGAGTGCAATGACGCGACCTCGGCTCATTGCAACCTCTGCCTCCTGGGCTCAAGCAATTCTCCTGCCTCAGCCTCCCGAGTAGCTTGGATTACAGGCGCCTGCTACCATGCCTGGCTCATTTTTTGTATTTTTAGTAGAAACGGGGTTTCTCCATGTTGGCTAGGTTGGTCTTGAACTCCTGACCTCAGGTGATCCACCTGCCTCGGCCTCCCAAAGTGCTGGGATTACAGATGTGAGCCACCGCACCTGGCCAGAGAAGTCATCCTTGATACCTCAATTCCTAACACCTGGAACTCTTAGTCACTCACCAAACTTATATTCTAAGAATATCTCAAATTCATGCTCTTTTCTCTATCTCCATTGCTACGACTCCATCCAAATCACCATGATCTCTCCTTTGGACCAGTTTCCCCACATCCTTTCATGCTCCTCCTCCTTATAGCAGCCATGGTACTCTTGAAGGGCTATCTGGTTCAGTAGCCACAAGGCCTTGTCCCCATTTTCTTCCCCGATATCCAATGTAACTAACCTCTGCTCAACATGTTCTAGTCAAACCAGCTTGTTTTTTGTTACTCAGATATAAAACCTTCTTCTTGCCTTAAAGCCTTTGCACACACTGTCCACTTTTGCCTTCTTACTGATTCCTGCTCACCCATGTGCCTCAGTTTGAATGTCACTTCCTCAGGACTTTTCATTGACTCACCTGTGGTCTAGACTGAGTCTTTCCTGTCAGTTTTTACATTAATAGTACAATCTTCTTTCCTCTAGAGAGTTATCATCATTGTAACAATGTTAATTTATATGCGTAGTTGCTTAATGGCTACTTTTTCCAGATGAGCTTTTTACAAGAACTGAGAATGTGTTTGTTTTATTAACTACTTTTTAGCCAGAACTTAGCATAGTGTCTTGAACACAGAAGGTACTCAAAAATACTGTGAATGAATGAAATGAATCATTGCTTTTATTTTGAAGCCTTGGATGCAGAGAACACTGTTGAAATGTGAGCTTTTGTTCTTCCTTCCCTTCTACATACCAGAGGACAGAGGTTTGGAGGAGTAAGAAGGAATGTCTGGTTTGGTATTTCTCCAGTGCCTTTTAATCTCAAACTGGTTTGAAAGTCAGCCCTATTCTTTAGGAAAGAAGTGAACTTTCTTTTGAAATCTTTAAGAATCATTACTCATTGAAAGTGAAGAAAATGGTTTCATGAATCCTTCATATGCAAATCTCTTGCCAATTGAGTTCTCTAAGGCCATTTGCACATTCTTTGGTATAGTGGAAGAGGCAATTAATTATGATTTGCGAGGAATGATTTCTTGCTTCTGCTTTACCATGTATTATTTGTGTGACCCCAGACAGGCTTCCCTGACCCTTAGTTCCTCATATATTAAATGGGGGTAATACTGCCTGGCCTCTGTATTTTATGAGACTATTCTAAGCATTAAACAAGTAGTATATATAAAGCATTTGACTAACTATACAAATGCAAACAGTTAAGACTTATAAAACTTTTGCAAAAGTCAATCTACTTCTTTTTAAACAGAATTACAGGCCTGGTGCTGTGGCTCACACTCATAATCCCAATACTTTAGGAGGCTGAGGCAGAGGGATTGCTTGAGGCCATGAGTTTGAGACCAGCCTAAGCAACATAGTGAGTCTCCATCTCTACAAAAAAACTTAAAAATTAGCTGGGCATTGTGGCATGTGCCTGTAGTTCCAGCTACTTGGGAGACTGAGGTGGGAAGATTACTGGAGCCTAGGAGGTTGAGATTACAATGAACTATGATCACACAACTACACTCTAGCCTGGGCAACATAGTGAGAACCTGTCTCTAAAAACAATAAAAAATAAAGAGAATTACAATAAATAAATTTACTTCAGTTTTTTTTTTTTTCTTTCAATATTATACTTTCAGTTCTGGGATACATGTATAGAACATGCAGATCTGTTACATAGGTATACACGTGCCATGGTGGTTTGCTGCACCCATCAACCTGTCATCTACATTAGGTATATCTCCTAATGCTACCCCTTACCTAGCACCCCACCCCTGACAGGCCCCCGTGTGTGATGTTTCCCTCTCTGTGTCCATATGTTCTCATTGTTCAACTCCCAGTTATGAGTAAGAACATGCAATATTTGGTTTTCTATTCCTGTGTTAGTTTGCTGAGAATGATGGTTTCCAGCTTCATCCATGTCCCTGCAAAGGACATGAACTCATCCTTTTTTATGGCTGCATAGTATTCCATGGTGTATATGTGCCACATTTTCTTTCCTTTTTTAAAATTTATTATTATTATACTTTAAGTTCTAGGGTACATAACGTGCAGGTTTGTTACATATGTATACTTGTGCCATGTTGGTGTGCTGCACCCATCAACTCGTCAGCACCCATCAATTCGTCATTTATATCAGATATAACTCCCAATGCAATCCCTCCCCCGTCCCCCCTCCCCATGATAGGCCCCGATGTGTGATGTTCCCCTTCCCGAGTCCAAGTGATGTCATTGTTCAGTTCCCACCTATGAGTGAGAACATGCGGTGTTTGGTTTTCTGTTCTTGTGATAGTTTGCTAAGAATGATGGTTTTCAGCTGCATCCATGTCCCTACAAAGGATGCAAACTCATCCTTTTTTTATGGCTGCATAGTATTCCATGGTGTATATGTGCCACATTTTCTTAATCTAGTCTGTCACAGATGGACATTTGGGTTGATTCCAAGTCTTTGCTATTGTGAATAGTGCCGCAATAAACATACGTGTGCATGTGTCTTTATAGCAGCATGATTTATAATCCTTTGGGTATATATCCAGTAGTGGGATGTCTGGGTCATATGGTACATCTAGTTCTAGATCCTTGAGGAATTGCCATACTGTTTTCCATAATGGTTGAACTAGTTTACAATCCCACCAACAGTGTAAAAGTGTTCCTATTTCTCCACATCCTCTCCAGCACCTGTTGTTTCCTGACTTTTTAATGATTGCCATTCTAACTGGTGTGAGATGGTATCTCATTATGTGCCACATTTTCTTTATGCAGTCTATCATTAATGGGATTTGGGTTGGTTCCAAGTCTTTGCTATTGTGAATAGTACCACAATAAACATACATGTGCATGTGTCTTTATAGTAGAATGATTTATAATCCTCTGGGTATATACCCAGCAATGGAATCACTGGGTCAAATGGTATTTCTACTTCTAGATCCTTGAGGAATCGCCACACTGTCTTCTACAATGGTTGAAATAACTTACACTGCCAACAAAAGTGGGAGTGTAAAAGTGTTCCTATTTCTCTACATCCTCTCCAGCATCTGCTGTTCCCTGACTTTTTAATGATCGCCATTCTACCTGGCATGAGGTGGTATCTCATTGTGGTTTTGATTTGCATTTCTCTAATGACCAGTGATGATGAGCTTTTTTTTTCATATGTTTGTCGGCTGCATAAATGTCTTCTTTTGAGAAGTGTCTGTTCATATCCCTTGCCTACTTTTTGATGGGGTTGTTTGTGTTTTTCTTGTACATTTGTTTAAGTTCCTTGTAGATTCTGGATATTAGCCCTTTGTCAGATGGATAGATTGCAAAAATGTTTTCACATTCTGTAGATTGCCTGTTCACTCTGATGATAGTTTCTTTTGCTGTGCAGAAGCTCTTTAGTTTAATTATATCCCATTTGTCAATTTCGGCTTTTGTTGCCATTGCTTTTGGTGTTTGGTGTTTGCTTAGTAAATATTCCTCCATCCCTTTATTTTGAGCCTATGTGTGTCTTTGCACATGAGATGGGTCTTGTCTCTTTATCCATTTTGCCAGTCTGTGTCTTTTAATTGGGGCATTTAGCCTGTTTATATTTTAGGTAAATATTGTTATGTATGAATTTGATCCTGTCAGTATGATGCTAGCTGGTTGTTTTGCCCGTTAGCAAATGCAGTTTCTTCATAGTGTTGATGTTCTTTACAATATGGTATGTTTTACAGTGGCTGGTACCAGTTTTTCCTTTCCATATTTAGTGCTTCCTTCAGGAGCTCTTGTAAGGCGGGCCTGATGGTAATAAAATCTGTCAGCATTTGCTTGTCTGTAAAGGATTTCATTTCTCCTTTGCGTATGAAGTTTAGTTTGGCTGGATATGAAATTCTGGGTTGAAAATTCTTTTCTTTAAGAATGTTGAATATTGGCCCCCACTCTCTTCTGGCTTGTAGGGTTTCTGCAGAGAGATCCACTGTTAGTCTGATGGGCTTCCCTTTGTGGGTAACCCGACCTTTCTCTCGGACTGCCCTTAACATTTTTTCCTACATTTCAACCCTGGTGAATCTGACAATTATGTGTCTTGGGATTACTCTTCTCGAGGAGTATCTTTGTGATATTCTCTGTATTTCCTGAATTTAATGTTGGCCTGTCTTGCTAGGTTGGGGAAGTTCTCCTAGATAATATCGTGAAAACTGTTTTCCAACTTGGTTCCATTCTCCCCATCACTTTCAGGTACACCAATCAAATGTAGGTTTGGTCTTTTCACATAGTCCCATATTTCTCGGAGCCTTTGTTTTTCCTTTTCATTGTTTTTTCTCTAACCTGGTCTTCATGCTTTATCTCATGAAGTTGATCTTCAATCTCTGATATCCTTTCTTCTGCTTGATTGATTCAGCTGTTGATACTTGTGTATGCTTCACAAAGTTCTCATGCTGTGTTTTGTAGCTCCATCAGGTCATTTATGTTCTTCTCTACACTGGTTATTCTAGTTAGCAATTCCTCTAACCTTTTTTCAAGGTTCTTAGCTTCCTTGCATTGGGTTAGAACATGCTTCTTTAGCTTGCAGGAGTTTATTATTACCCACCTTCTGAAGCCTACTTGCGTCACTTCATCAGACTCATTCTCCATCCAGTTTTGTTCCCTTGCTGGCAAGGAGTTGTGATCCTTTATGGGAGAAGAAGCATTCTGGTTTTTGGAATTTTCAGCCTTTTCGTGCTGGTTTTTCCTCATCTTTGTGGATTTATCTTCTTTTGGTCTTTGACGTTGGTGACCTTCACATGGAGTTTCTGTGTCTGGACGTCCTTTTTGTTGATGTTGGTGCTATTCCTTTCTGTTAGTTTTCCTTCTAACAGTCAAGCTCCTCTGCTGCACGTCTGCTGGAGCTTGCTGGAGGTCCACTCCAGACTGTTTGCCTGGGTATCACCAACGGAGGCTGCAGAACAGCAAAGATTGCCACCTGTTCCTTCCTCTGGAAGATTTGTCCCAGACGGGTACCTGCAAGATGCCAGCCAGAGCTCTCCTGTATGAGGTGTTTGTCAATTCCTGCTGGGAGGTGTCTCCCAGTCAGGAGACATGGGGGTCAGACACTCACTTGGGGAGGCATTCGTCCCTTAGCAGAGCTTGAGTGCTGTGCTGGGAGATGGGTTGCTCTCTTCAGAGTTGGCAGGCAGGAACGTTTAAGTCTGCTGAAACTGCACTACAGCTGCCCCTTCCCCCAGGTGCTCTGTCCCAGGGAAAGAGGAGTTTTATCTGTAAGCCCCTGACTGGGGCTGCTGCTTTTGTTTCAGAGATGCCCTGTCCATAGAGGAGAAATCTATAGAGACAATCTGGCTACAGAGGCTTTGCTGAGCTGTGGTGGGCTCTGCCCAGTTCTAACTTCCGGGCGGCTTTGTTTACACTGTGAGGGAAAAACCACCCACTCAGGCCTCAGTAATGGTGGATGCCCCTCTCTGCACCAAGCTAGAGCACCCCAGGTTGACTTCAGGCTGCTGTGCTGGCAGCAAGAATTTCAAACCAGTTGATCTTAGCTTGCTGGGCTCCATGGGGGTGGGATTTGCTGAGCTAGACCACTTGGCTCCCTGGCTTCAGCCTCCTTTCCAGGGGAGTAAATGGTTCTGTCTTGCTGGCCACTGGGGTATGAAAACAAAATATAAAAAACAAAAAACTCCTGCAGCTAGCTTGATATCTGTGCAAATGGCCACTCAGTTTTGTGCTTGAAACCCAGGGCCCTGGTGGTATGGGTGCCCAAGGGAATTTCCTGGTCTGCGGGTTGTGAAGACAGTGGGAAAAGCATAGTATCTGGGCTGAATGCACTGTTCCTCATGGCACAGTCCCTCATGGCTTCCCTTGGCTAGGGGAGAGAGTTCCCCAACCCCTTGCACTTCTGGGTGAGGTGACCACACCATCCTGCTTTGGCTCACCCTCTGTGGGCTGCACCCACTGTCTAATCAGTCCCAATGAGATGAGCTGGGTACCTCAGTTGGAAATGCAGAAATCACCTACCTTCTACATTGATCTCGCTGGGACTGGAGCTGTTCCTGCTTGGCCATCTTGGCAGCCACCACCTTACTTCAGTTTTGTATGTAACTCACATGTCAGCTGTGTGCAATGTCATCAAGGTTTATAAGCTCACCTTTACTTTTAATATTCAATTAGCTGGTATTAGCCCCACCCCGTGCAGTATAAAACCTGCATCTACGTTCCCCCAACTCCTCAATATTTCTGGGCATTGTTAGGGAACTTAAATATCTCTTAATCCTCCCCAGTTCTGAGTTTCCTCTGCTGAATTTTCAATCTCACATGAGTCTTGACTCTTGTGTTAAACTAATGCAAATCACAGTCCTGTTTTTGATCTGCTCAAAGCATCTCTAACATAAGGCAGTTGATTCTATCAGGCATTTGCTGATGGTATAAAGGTAATGGAGAAGGCTTTATCTCAGCACGGCAGATGGCCTAAAAATATTAGTTGGGCATAACAATCCTAAAATTCCTCTGCCACCCTCTCAAGGGCATCTCTTACTGACCAACTTTTTTCCCAGGACCTAGCCAGCTATGATGTTGCTCAGGCCATAAAGCTGTCTTTCCAGACCATCTTCACATCTTTCCTCTACTCTCGTTTTTCTGGACCCATCTATCCTTCTTTTAAGCTGCTTCTAGAAAACCAGAATGTAATTAATTCCACAATTTAGATCCCTGTCTCCCATCCTAAATTTGCCTCCAACTCTACCTTTGTTTCCCCAGTAGAATCACTAAGGCACTTTTCCTAACAAATGGTCAGCTATCTGGGCACCCTTTCTTAACCAGCACAAAGGAGTGGAAAGAGACTTTGAAACCACAGTCTTTTATTTATATGATTAAAATATTAGGCTTTGTCTTTCTTCTTGGCCTGGAAGCAAAAAGGCTATATTTTATCTTTTTCCTGTGGCTATATCTTTTTCCTAATGTGTAGAAAGTATAGACTATTTTTCTCACCTCAGACACATATACCTGCAGAATGGTTACAAAGTTTCAAAAATTTTTAATAGAATTATTTTACTACATGTATAGTGGTTAAGCATTCCTAATATAAAAATCTGAAATCTGAAATGCTCTAACCTGAAACTTTTTGAGCACTGACGTGATGCTACAAGGGTAAATGTCTTCACTTGGCCTCATGTGATGGGCTGAAGTCAAAACACAGATGCACAACAGTTTATTCAGAGGACCCAGGGGAAAAAAGACTCTCACACTTCCTTGCAGTGTGATACAGTTTTTCCACGCACAGCGTGATGGTGATGCTGAACAACCACAGATTGTCTACATGGGTGGCTGAAACAGTGACCTCTTTGCTTTCTGGTGGTTCAGTATATACAAACTTTGTCTCATGCACAAAATTATTTAAAATGTTGTGAAAAATTACCTTCAGTCTATGTGTATAAAGTATATATGAAGCATAAATGAGGTTTTTTTGTGTAGACTTGGATTCCCTCCCCAAGATAGCTCATTATGTAAATGCAAATATTCCAAAATCTGAAAAAAATTGAAATCCAAACTCCTTCTCCTTCCAAGAATTTTAGATAAGGGATACTCAATCTTATATTTTTAGTTAAAGGCCTTCAGATTAAAGTACTTTTTTTCAAGATTGGCTAGAGACAAGATTGACTTGACTCTTGCCCAACTTATTTTCACATGCAGTGTCTCAGAAGCTCTTGAACTTCCATTAACAAAGGAGAGCTACGCAGTACCATCTTCCTCACCCCTATAGACACTCCTATCCCTCACCAATGGGTAAGGATCAGATTATTTTCTGATTGCAAAGTCACAAAACGAATACCAGGATAAAGATGTGAAGACTTAGGAAATATACAGTGAAATCTGGCCATGCGGTTCCCTTGTAGAAATTTCCCACCTGTCAACACATCTGTATGTTTTTCCTGTTATGTGATCATCTTGGCAGTGGTCCCCTGTATTAGTTTCCTAGGGCTGCTGTAACAAAGTACCACAAACTAGGTGCCTTAAAACAACAGGAATTTATTCTCACACAGTTCTTGAGGCTAGAAGTCCAAAATCAAAATGTTGGCCAGGCCCTATTTCCTCTGAAAGATCTAGGGAAGACCCTTTCCTTACCTTTTCCTGGTTTCTGATGTTTGCCAGCAATCCTTGGCATCCCTTGGCTTATAGGTGCATCACTCTAATCTCTGCCTTTGTCTACAGATAGCTTCTTTCCTGTGCGTTTTTGTCTGTGTCTAAATTTCCCTCTTATAAGAACACCAATCATTGCATTAGGGCTCATTCTAATCTAGTATGGCCTCTTCTTAACTTGATTACGTCTACAAATACTCTATTTCCAAATAAGGTCATATTCTGAGGTTCTGGATGGACATGAACTTCTGGGGACACTATTCAACTCAGTACATTCCCTCTGTTACCACATGCGGGCAAAGGAGATCAACTTTAGCGATCCTCCAAACTCCAAGGGCAGAGACTTGTGCAAAATTGTCTTCAATTTCCAGAGCAGCAAGGAAATCATTGCTTTTCAAAACATTATGTATATAGATCCTTCCATTTTTTTTTGGAAACCAAGAGACTATGCTATTTCTTTTTATTCCCTATAGCTTTCTAGCTAAACTTTATACTTTTTAATACAGATGAGTCTATGGATCATTTCCACCTATTTCACCTGTTTTCAATGTCTGTGTCACCATTTGCCCACTTACCATTCACAGATTACCATTGACCAGTGAAGAACATGAGGGAACTGTGGCAGGATGGAAGGTCCATTCATGGTCAATGTCTTATGTCTTTTTTGACTGATTACTATCCTAATTAGTTTTTAAAAATAGTCGTTTTCCCTCACCCTATCAATGAAAAATTAAGTTTGAAGGCAAAAATATTTTGTTGGAAATGGCCTTAGGAGGTGCAGGGCTGACTTATTTTCCTAACGCTGATTTTCACAAATCTTGACTCCTCCTAGGCTGCTCTTATTGGGCTATACCAATCCCTGAGGCTCCTACCAGTTATCTTTTGAGCTCTCTGTCCCCATTCCTGTTCTCAGTGTTGTGCAAAGCATGTAGCAGTGTATATAGAGTGGAGGTCAGCTGCAGCAGGTGGGGGTTGGTGAAAATGAATGGTCCATGAAAACTGTGTTTAATTTAGATCTATAATTACTATTGTGTTTAACTTAGATCTACAATTACATGACATGGATTTGTAAAGCTTCTACATGCTCCCTAGGTAAAACATGTTAAGGCTTAGATAGGTCATAGGGTTTTATGACTGGGCTCTGGGTTGCACAAAAATTTGACAAAAGCTTATCAATCTAGGATGAGTGAGAATTTTTGTGTGTGGTATTGGTGGCGATGGTGTAGTTTAATGGTTCTGGAAGGAGGTTGTCCCATATACTTTAGGGGAGAACTTTAAATGAGGGGCTTTGTATACCTGAATTTCCGTGTTTTGCCTTTTCTTGCATTATTGTTTGTTTAATGTTTTAGGTGATGAAGCCAACCCTTGCAAGTTTCAGGCCTGTAATGAATTTTCTGAGTGTCTGGTCAACCCCTGGAGTGGAGAAGCAAAGTGCAGATGCTTCCCTGGATACCTGAGTGTGGAAGAACGGCCCTGTCAGAGTCTCTGTGACCTACAGCCTGACTTCTGCTTGAACGATGGAAAGTGTGACATTATGCCTGGGCACGGGGCCATTTGTAGGTATGTTGTAGTTACAGATTTTGGCTTTAGAGGCTATAGATATTTCCTCTAAAGGGACCTGCACCTATAATTTTAGGATAGTTATTATAGAATGCATTATAGAAGTTACATCTAGGCAGTAGATGGGAGCCATCTCACTGTCATGTGAGGATGAGTCGTTTAACAGGGCTGAATTTCAAATCGGTAATTTATGCTGTTAGGGAACTGTAAAAAAAAAATTACCTAAATATGTCCTACTGGCCGGATGCAGTGGCTCACGCCTGTAATCTCAGCACTTTGGGAGGCCGAGGTGGATGGATTACCTGAGGTCAGGAGATTGAGACCATCCTGGCCAACATGATGAAACCCCATCTCTACTAAAAATACAAAAATTAGCTGGGTGTGGTGGCAGGCACCTGGAATCCCAGCTACTTGGGAGGCTGAGGCGGAAGAAGCGCTTGAACCTGGGAGGCAGAGGTTGCAGTGAGCTGAGATTGTGCCACTGCACTCCAGCCTGGGCAACAAGATTGAAACTCCGTCTCAAAAAAAAAAAGTCCTACAGAGAGTACTTGGAGCAGATGGAGATCTTTGTATTATAGTTTTTAATGGTGATGATAACGCAACATGTTCAAATGAGGTTTAGGCATAAGATCACGTTCCCCTATATCTGAATGTGCAAATGAGTTTTATTGTTATACTTGAATTATATTTTTAAAGGTTTTGGGCACCTCTTATTCCTACTTAGTATTCATTCAAAGATAAAGAAAAACAAATATTTAAAGTTTTCAAAGTGGTGACGAAAATATTTTTCTTTAAGTACGTCTGAGATCCATTTTCTAAAGGTAGAACCAATGAGAAGTGGAGCAGATTCAGTTAGCCCGACTGTCATCTGCCCACTCCCCTTAAACAAAGTCAAACAAATCAGCTTTCTAACCACACACAACCAAAACTGTGTGGTTGAAGAGAAGAGGATGCTGAGAATAAGGAGGAGAAACACAAAACAGAGGACAGTTGGCAAGGTCAAAATGAGCAAACGTTGGCATAGATGCCAGAAACAGGAAATAAGGAGAAATAATCCAGACTCTTCTATATGAAGAAGCATAAAGTTTATAAGGAGAAAAACAGTCTCTTCATGTCCAGAGAAATTAATATTACCTAGAAAAGCAGTGATTTCCTTTCCCTGTGGCCTTAGGTTTTGAAGGATATCTTTAGCGTACTGAAAGGACATGGGGAGTCTGTAGGCCTGGGTTTTAGATCCAGTTCTGTAGCAGACTAATTGTATGGCCTAATGCCAGTCACTTTCCTTCCTAGGCTTGTTTTTTGGTTATCCATAAATAAGGATGTTAAGTAGAATACTTTTCTTAAACTTATTTAGCTTTTTATTCATTTTTTTTTTCAAACAGTCATTGAGGACCTACTAGGTCTGTGCTGGGCTTTATGCACTGCCTTAAATTGTATGATCTTTTAACTTGTCTGTTCAACTCTTTATGAAGCTTCACATGGTCAGCATTTGTTTCTCCACTTTCCCCTAGTCCCTCAGAAGGTTCTGCTGTTAATTGTCCGTGTGAACAGTGATTCAGATATCGGACTTGGTGACTGTTGGTTGCAGGTGCCGGGTGGGTGAGAACTGGTGGTACCGAGGCAAGCACTGTGAGGAATTTGTGTCTGAGCCTGTGATCATAGGCATCACTATTGCCTCTGTGGTTGGACTTCTTGTCATCTTTTCTGCTATCATCTACTTCTTCATCAGGACTCTTCAAGCACACCATGACAGGAGTGAAAGAGAGAGGCCCTTCAGGTAAATAAGGAAAAGAGCTCTCTAATGGAATACAATGTTCCATTTACACATTTATTTAGTACTTACCGGGTGCCAAATATTGGACAAGGAGCTGGGTGGGTGGAAGAGAGCTATGAATTTTAATAAACACACGGTCCTTGTCCTCAAAGAGGTGCCAAAGTGAAGAAAAACAGAACTAGCACTAAGAATAAGATGCTAAGGAGCCTAGATGAGGTATAAATAAGTTTTGCCTGGGGAAAGAATCTTAAAAGTTTTAATGATAGCTGTGGTAATTTGCTGGAGAGAAAGAGTAGACATTTGCTACTTTTGGGCTGGGATGCTTTCTAGCTGGTTGAATGAGCATGAGCAAAGTCAGGGAGGCATGCATGAACTTCAAGGCTCATTGAAGGAAAGGCATGGTTGAGTGTGGCCAGAATGCCTATTTCATGGCCAGAAAGAATTTGGAGAAGCAAGATGGAGATGAGATAGAAGAGGTGAATTTCTCTTCAGGGAGGACCAGATCTGTTACAACTTGCTCCTCTTTGGCTCATACTAGTGGTAATAAGCCAGATTTTAAATCTAGGGAAGGGTCTGTCAATAAATGAAATCTCATTCTCTGTTTAGTTAAGTGTTGCTTCATCGATGGGGAAATAAAACCTGGTCCATTTGCTAGACTAAGGATTTGAGGATCATAATCACACACTGTACTTTGCTTCTGTGCGTCTGAAGCCTGTAAGAGCTACAGCTTGAGGTCTAGTTTACCTTCCCTCACCATCAACTTGGCTAAGTCCTGGAGCACCTGGGACATACCTCCATCATTGTTATTATACTTTTTATTGTATCTGACTTTTCATTAGACTGTAACCTCATCCAGGGCAGAGCTAACAGATTATTTGTATCACCAGTGTGTAGAACAGTCCTATGCACATAATCAATGCTCGGTAAATATGTGTAGACCTGAGTTGAATTTAATGGAGGCCCTGCTTCCCCTAGACCCTAATATTTATATTTCAGTCAGATTTGCTGCGTGGCTACTCACTGATTTTCAATGTGTGTAACTCTGGGAATGATGAAGCTATAGTTTATGGAGCACCATCTACTGGCATACATGGTTCCCAACATTTATGAATGCCAGGCACTATGGCAAGTAAGATGAATGCAACATGGAGCAAGTCCACAGGGCACTTGCCATGGGTGTGAGGAAATCATAATGATAACACCTGACAAATAATTTTTGAGGTTGATCTGGATGTTTTTCACAGTTACGTCCTGCCATGTGTGTAAAGTGCACCTATTTTTCTTCCCCAAGAGAAATCTTGTCCCAGGTAAATAGTCTTCCACATAGTTCAGCATCCAAACAAGAGGCTGAATCAATCATATCTCTCTTTTAGTGGCTTCAGCAGGCAGCCTGACAGCCTCTCATCCATTGAGAATGCTGTGAAGTACAACCCCGTGTATAAAAGTCACAGGGCTGGATGTGAGAAGTATGAGGGACCCTATCCTCAGCATCCCTTCTACAGCTCTACTAGCGGAGACATGATTGGTGGGCTGAGCAGAGACGAAATCAGACAGATGTATGAGAGCAGTGAGCTTTCCAGAGAGGTGGGAAACTTTGCATTTATGTTGCTGTACTGTTGCTGTTGCAGTTACTGCTGGTGTGTGGGGGGGGGTGGGGGTGGGGGTGGGTGGGTGGCAGGCGGGAGTGTGTATGAGTGTATGTGTGCATGCATATGGGCTTTAAGAAAGTGTAAAAAATATTTAGTAATTGGTTTTTATCTCATATCTCCCAGTCAGTATGATATGCACTGAGTATTAAATTCTGAGCAGTACCTTATTTCCCACCCAATGGCTTTTTTTTTTTTTTTTTTTGCACTATTAACTGGTACTCTCTCCTTCCTCCCTTTCTTCCTTAGAAATATGTCTGATTTAGAGCAGGACATGTAATATCCAGAGTAGTGTAGGTAGATCCTTCCATTTCTCTGAAAGTGTAATTCTTTCTTGTAGCACACTCCTGAATGTAACAATTCCTTATGAAAAGTAGAACTCCTTTTAAAAGGCTGTTGAGGTTTTTCTGATGCAATGTGTGGCCTATTATTTCTTTTTTGTTTAAGGAAATTCAAGAGAGAATGAGAGTTTTGGAACTGTATGCCAATGATCCCGAGTTTGCAGCTTTTGTGAAAGAGCAACAAGTGTAAGCTTTTGGAACCCCCCTTACCCTGACCCGTAGACTGACCAGTTTGCCCTAGAATAATGTCACACCCGAGTGAGAACAGAATTTCCTGTCCATGTGACAGGAGTCTCGGTGATAACCAACATTTGCTGAGTTCTTCGAAGTTTATACATGTCCACACAGATGATCTCGTTTATTCCTTACGAGGGCTTTGTACATTGGGTGTTTCTTATTTGAGGAAATGAAATCTTGGAGACATGAAGGGACTTACTTGTCCCTTACATGTCCCTTCAAGATGACAGTGATAGCCAGTGGCAGAGAAACTGTAAAACTAAGATACTGTCTGTTTTGGACTAGAGATGCCTGGACTACACATAGTCTTTTCATATTTTCTCTCTTGTTATCAAAGATCTCACCAGTGATCTGACTCATGTGATGCCATAAAACATTTTTCATCGATGGTTCCTTTGAAGAACATTTCAGTAGCCATAAGTCCTCACATACTGCAACATATGCTTTCAATTCCATTTCTGTAGATATTTTTCAGTATGCTTTGAATTACAAATCTCGTTAAACTGTATCTCTTGCCTCTATCAAGTTAATCTTAATTTTCCTATTTGCTTTTCTCAGGATGCATTTTGGGCAAATCTGTAATTTTTTTCTTTGTTCCCAGAATCCATAACTAGACATAGGTTACAAACTAAACTATCTTGAACAGAGGCCATCGTGGGGATTAGCTGAGTGTATTGGGTAGGATTACAGTTTGGTGTTGATATTTGGTCCTACTCTTGCCTTCGTGGAAGTGTGTGTTCATGGAGGGCCAGACAGGTACCTTCTGGCTTGGCTTTTAGAAGAGAAAAATCAGAGCAATTCATGCATGCTTATCAAAGAAATTAATGAAGGGTCAGAATAACACCCGTGGCCCTGAGTGGAACCCCTGCCCCTTTACTCAAAATTCTTTTTCTCTGATAGGTGGCTCCTTTGCTCGTGGTTCCTCTCTAAGAGAAGGGACAAACGGATACCTAAGGAAACTGAGAAAGATGCTTAGAAATCTAATTCCATGTGCATGGTAGAGATAACTCTAAAAATCTCTCAACATCTGACTTGGCTCCTAGGAGGTGCTGCCAGTCTTGCTGAATGCAGCCAGAGCAACATCACCAGGCATCTGCCTTTTAAACCAGAGAATCCATTCATCTCTGCCTCTTCAGCCAGCAGATGACCCACAGCTCCATTTCAGTAGTATCCAATAGAAAGAACAGGAATGTTTTTGTCTTTCCTAAGGCCCTTTAGAAGCCTCTGGAAGCTACCTGCCTGAATGTGTTCATTGAATTAAAAATGAGTCTTTTCTAGTCTAAGATATCCAAAGGAAGGATTCAGGAGAGCCTTATAGGAATAGGCAGATTGACTACATGTTTCTGTTTCTTCTGGTGCACTAACATTAAAATACACACGAAGAGTCTATGAAACAAAGAAGATTTGAACTAGAAGACCCTGTGACACAAAAGAAAGTCCACACAGGCTCTGTAATCTTAGGAGGTTCATAGAAGGAATAAGACATCAGAAAGATGTCAGGCACATAATCCATATAGCATTTTCAGTTTTCACTTAGTTTCAGAGTTTTCATATATCAGGTAGCCCAAAAAATATCAATGGATTTGATTCAGGATTAGTTAGAGCATCACATGGTCTTTGTAGAGTGGATTAAAAATTTTTTTAGCACAGCACAGAACAACTTTCCTTCAAAGAAAGAAAAAAATAGAAAGTATTCATGATTTTAGGAGTATAGCTTAGTGATCTATGACAGTAATTGCATTTTATTACATTCTTGCTTTTTTTTTTTTTTTTTACTGAATTGCTGTTTGTGTTTTCATGGCAGGGAAGAGCTTTAACCAAAACTCCTGTTCTGAAACCTGGAGAAGATGGAGATTACTTGTCGCTTATGTCATATAATTAACCTGGATTTTGAACACTGTTGGAAGAAGAGTTTTCTATTAAAAAATTAAATGTAGGGCACACTGTTTTTTTTTTCAGCTTAAGTTTTCAGAATGTAGTAAGAGATATTACCATTTTTATTTCTATAAAGACTGAAAGCTGTGTTTAAAGAAATTGAAAACTACATAAACTCTGGAAAGTATTCTACAAGAAAAAGCTGGACTTGGGAGTTAGGGCTGCAGTTGCTGTCTGCTTCTGAATCATTGAGGGTGTCTCCTAAGAACTGTGCCTCGGGTTTCTCAATAGGAAAATAAGGTGAGACTCTTACATGGAGAAGTCTGGCTTAGTAAGGGAATATTTTGGAGCATATTTGTTATTGTTGGGTAGAAGGGGAAACCTTTGAAGTAGTCTTAGTGGGCAGTTTATAGTCAGGCACATCTAAATAAAATATTTTCTTTCTTTTTTTTGATCAAACTGCTAAAGAAAAAGCAAACTTTTTTGCTGCAGGATAGAATTAGGGTTGTATTTTTATGCTCCTATCAGTGTTTTGCATTTCCTGAGCATATTAATCAAGACCACATTATTGTTATGTTAACTATGTTAATGTCCTTTTTTTTTTTTTTTAGTTTTCAGGAATAATGCATATATCTATATATCTATATATATGAAGTTTAGAAGATTCCCATTAATCCAAAGACAAATTTAATCACATGGGCAGGGAGGAAGTGAGTGTCAGGTCAAGACCCCAGTGCTGAGATTATATTTTGTTCCTTGATTGCTGGACTGAAGTTCCCTGATTGCTTCTGAGATCTAAAGATGTCTTGGGCAAATCCTGTCTCTCCTCTAGTTCCTGGTATATTAATTTGGAAAACAGCACTTAACTACCTCACATAATATAGATTAGCTCATTTTCATTGCTTCTCCTTTGTATAATACCTCCAGTCTAAATTAACTCCTGCTTATATAAAACAGGGCAAAGCTTTTATTACAATTAAAATATTTAAAAAACTGAACAGATAGGAAGTCCATACCTTATATAAATTTTGACAGAAAATGGAAGTTTTCCTCTTTCCCCCTAGTGTTTTTTTGAATGGGTTGCTTTGGAGGGGGAGAGGAGGAGGCCAAATAATCATCATCATGTTATTAAATTGCATATGCATTAGGTTATTATTAATGCAGATACTTTATGCTAGATGTTTTCATGTTTGCCAAAACCAATTCTGAACATTTTGATTTATTTCTGACAAGATATAAATAACCAGTATAAACTGACCATAAGATAAAATACTTGGTTCACTTTTTTTCCCTCAACTTGATGACTGCCAATTCTGCTCATAATGAGGACACTGGAAACTAAATATCCGGGCTCGGTGTATGCCACAGTAAAGCTAGTGAAAACCTTGAAGATGGCCAGGTATCTTGCAAAGTATGTGTGGATAACAAGGTGTGTGTGTGTGTGCGCGTGCGCACAAGGTGGCTCTCTTATCTTAGTATTTCCTTTCATTCCCTACTCACATAATGGATCCTCTAACAGTTCAGTATAGGTACACCTCCCACTATTTTATTGAAATGTTCTAGTCTTAATATTGGATAATTAGAGACTTTCCACTGGGCCCATTTGAAAAGTAATTGATAATTATCTTTAACATTTTAAGTGTTAATGATATTTGTCACTACTAAATGCTTAGTTTTATTTATAAAACTTTCAAAATTTTCTGCTTAAGATTGCAAACTGTCTTCCTATATTATGTGTTAGATGAAAATATATTTTATCACAAATTAACCTTAGAATGCAACTCTTTGAATGTGTGCTTGCTGGAAGAATTCCAGGTGGACACAAATCCCTCTAGGGCAGGTCACCATGTGGAACACTTAGGAGAAGCACAAACTGAGCCAAAGGAGGATTGTTGTTTTCCACAAACTAAGCAGTGAAGTGGGAATTTGGGAATTCTGACACACGTCACCATTTCTGATTTCCTTTTGCATGACCTTTTCATGCAAGAGCAAAACACTTAGCTCTTCACGAATGTCTGCTCCACACCAGTGAAATGGAAGAGTAAAGGAACCCCTCAACTCTCAGGGAAAGAACAGGAGGCCTCAGTTGAGGAATACAACTTTTGTCCTACCTTTGCTATAGCTGATCCACTGTTGAAAGGTTGAAGAACACAGTTTCCCCAGCGAAGATCCACTCATGTACAAAGCAAAGCACTAAAGGAGCTATTAGTTTGATGGAAAAAACTAACCCTAAAGAGCTTCTTTCTAAAAGACCTTCCTCAAAGGTGATTTAATGGCATGCCATCATTTAAAAGTCTTAGGCTGAATTCTCGTTTACACTGCACAATTGAGGAATGAAATTTTCTGAGTACTAGAACGTTCTTGTTAACCTAGCAATATAATATTCAATAAGACTATCACCTTATTTGAAAACAATAAAATGCAGTTAGCAGTAAAAGTGCATGGTAAATAACCATTTTAAAAATGTTATTATAAAAGGTTGTAAGATACTGTGGTGGTTTACAGATGTAGCCTTTATAATTGAATTACATACACTATCCTTTTGTATGGGTTGTGGATAGAGGGGAATTTATTTGACAAATAGGGCTTCATTTTCACCATTGCAATGGTTTAAGGGTATTTGTTCACATTTATGTGGCCTGAAGTCCCATTTACTTTATTATTATTGTTACTTGAGATGGAATCTTGCTCTGTCACCCAGGCTGGAGTGTAATGGGGCGATCTCAGCTCACTGCAACCTCTGCCTCCTGGGTTCAAGCGATTCTCGTGCTTCAACTTCCTGAGTAGCTGGGGTTACAGATGCCCACCACCATGCCTGGCTAATTTTTATATTTTTAGTAGAGATGGGGTTTCACTATCACCATGTTGGCCAGCCTGGTCTCAAACTCCTGACTTCAGGTGATCCACCTGCCTTGGCCTCCCAAAGTGCTGGGATTACAGGAGTGAGCCACTGCACCCGGCCCCATTTACTTTATATAATGAAACAAGTGCAGGCTTTACCTTATTTTATTCCCACCTTCTGTGTTTTTCTTCTGCATTATCTAGTCACCATGGGTTGGCTCCTCCTCCCCACTTTCTTTTTTTTATTCTTTTCTTTTCTTTCCACACGAAATTGTAATGTTGTTGAACAACTCTGACTTAATATTACCGCTAACAAAAAGTTGGAAACTGCACAAATATTCTTTGTAGGCTCTAAAAGGAGGTTGGCTGAAGTATGATACCTGAACTAATTATTCATTTGTATGCTTGTTTTATAAATTTGACTTCCATTTCATGATTTTTTTGGTAGCTTTATGTTATTTCTGTTTTCAACAATGGCTACTTTGACATCTTTCTGTCCCTGAATTGAATTTTCATTTTGCAAGGGGAAGAGAAGACAACGTGTTTATTCCATAATGAAAAAGCTAATGAAGTAGAATAACTATTAAATTGAGATGTTTTAGCAAAAAAACAAAAACAAAAACAAATCCCAAACGGGTTGTTTTATTGTTTTCTAAAATGTTTCTAACAATTCCCAGTAGGAATGGGTGGGGCCAGCCTTCCTCATTTACAATCCAGCTGTAGTGAGTCAAGATTCTAGCTTATTCTACTCCCAATTGTGTAATAAATGCAGAAAAATGATGTGACGGTCACAATCCTCAAATCCATTGCATTGTATTTCACAAAGGATATCCTGGTGGAAGGTGGGAAGATGGGATGGTACCGTGATGTAAAGAATTGCCTGGAAATTCTTACTATCCCTTTGAGATAATAAGACTGGTTAAAAACATTGCCCTCAGCCCACACAGTTATAGCTACAGCCTAAGTTAAATGATTCCTCATCCTGGTATTTTTTCTCATATTTAATTACTTCTTTAAATATTAAGATTATATATAGAAAAAATAATTGTGGTATCAGAGAATACAGGTATAATTTTTCACATATCAGGACTATGTGATGATACATAAGCAATAGTGTACATACCATAATGTATGTTTAATATGGAGTATGGATAATGAAGGACTTTTCTTTTTCACCTTGTTTATAATGACATTTTATCCAGAGTTTGAATCAAATAAATTCGTGTTAACTGTACTATTTTATCGAACTGTTCTATTCTTCTTATTGGATAATTAGAAATAAATATTTTAAAGTCTTTACGAATAAATAAGGATCTTTTCCTATGTATACAACTGTACTATTTTCATTAGTAATAAACATCACTTTCAAGAACCTGTCTACATTTGTTTTTGTCAATTAGAAGGAAAATTGTAGATCTTAGCAACAGTTGAATTGTAATGACCATTTAAAGACACATACTATGTGAGCATTGTGTGAAAATGAAAATCTTTCTTTGATTTATCTCTGCAAAGTGAAGATTAGGAGAACTAGAGATGAACTTGGAGCCTAAGTGTTGCCTCAAATGATGTTGTATTTAATGATGATGAGTCGTTATTTGGCCGTTCTTAAACTTTACTCTTTTAAACTGTTAGAAACCATCTCCCCCCGCCCCGCGTCAGTCACTGCTTAAGGTATGAATGGAAAGAAAACTGATGAAGCTGATTAAAGAAAGATGAGATGACATAGCTAGCACCAGCTGTCTGTAAGGAGAGGAGAAATGGGTCACCTAACTAAAGAGAAGAGAGGAGACATAAATATGGTAGCAACGATCTAAAGCAATCTTGCATGGGAGGGGCAGGTGGAAAACCAGCTACCAGTTATCTAAGCAGGTGATTCCCCAGTGCATTGGCATCAGAAACCTCAGTTTTCAGTTTTTCTCCTTCCTACCTTTGCATGATGTCTTGCTGGCAACAGGACATGAAGAAATCGTAAATCAGTCTTACAAAATAGTAGGGTGGTCTTACAATGAGAACACTTGGACACAGGATGGGGAACATCACACACCAGGGCCTGTCGTGGGGTGGGAGGAGGGGGGAGGGATAGCATTAGCAGATATACCTAAGGTAAGTGACGAGTTAATGGGTGCAGCACACCAACATGGCATATGTATACGTATGTAACAAACCTGCACATTGTGTACATGTACCCTAGAACTTAAGTATAATAATAATAATAATAATAATAATAAAAGAAAATAGGAGGGTGGTCTTGATTTGACTCCAAAGCCATATTATAAAAATAAAAAGTAGGGGAACTATGCCTAATAAATATCTGTTGATTGATTAATAAGTGACCTGGTTTTAGGAGAAACAATGAGTAATAACTCTGCTTTTAAGAAGTCTGGTCTGGACAAGCATTAGTCGCTTTTAGCTCATACCCTCACAATGCTGGTCCACTTTCTAGTTCCTCTGAATTTATGTCCCATGTGAGCTAGTCCTTATGGGCTGTGCTTCATGAGCTAACCTTGAAATTATCTTCTCACCGAAACTTACATATCTTGTCTCCCCTGCACCCCCTGTTTGTAAGAACA
Organism: Trachypithecus francoisi; assembly: GCF_009764315.1. Taxonomy (NCBI): domain Eukaryota; kingdom Metazoa; phylum Chordata; class Mammalia; order Primates; family Cercopithecidae; genus Trachypithecus; species Trachypithecus francoisi. The sequence goes on from NW_022681453.1 coordinate 87,997,139, forward strand.
AATGAATCAATGCTAATATAATAATAGGTGTTCAGTAATCAGTCTTTTCCAAGTAACACCAACATCGTGTGTGGACTTTTAAGAAACAGCTCATTGTCTCAGATTAATAACTCTCATTGTCAATATTGCACACATTAAGGCAGGTCTGGGGAAGAGTGTACATATTTTTGTCAGGTGGGCCTTTCAATGAGCCTCAAAAATTATTCATTCATGGCTTTTTCTGTACACATATATGCTTCCATTCTGTTATTCACTAAAGCTGTATTATAATTTTTTATTCATGTCATTAACTTCCCACTAAACTGAGTTTTTTGATGTTAGGACCATGGCTTATTCATTTATTATTTGCAAGACCAAAGAGTACTTGATGTAGAGTTGGTTTACAATGATGAGCAATTCAGTTGGCTTGAAATAATGGCGGTATCTCTTTTATCACCAGCAAGCAAATGGTTACCTTGTATACCAGGAACAAATTAGGTGGACCCCTGAATGGATTAAAAATCACTTTTAAAGAGATGGTTTACGGAGATTTAAAAATAGCACTAAATATTTCACAAGATCAAACTGATACATTTATAGCTACCTTATTCTCATTTGGTAATTCATAGAATGTATGGACTGCTACATTCCATACATTGCACGTCCACATGTAGTAACCTTTCCGAGTTTCCTAACCATAGACTCAAGGAAGAAGGCAGGATGAAGAGGTAGAATGGTTTGGGGAGTGGTGGTAGGATAGTAGGAAAAATTTAGGGGCTGCGGCCCAGGGAGGGGTAAAAACTGAAGAGTTTGTGGAGATAGATGGGATTGTGGGAACAATAATGAACTTATTTTCTGCTTGTAGAGTTTGGAGTATGAGGCATAAAAAGGCATTTATTTGATCTTAAAAACTGTTCCTAAAAAGTGACTTTATGCTTTGTCTATTTCTTTATCATGTAGGGCAGAAAAAAGGCATCAGAAAGCAGGACATGGGTGAAGGTGTGACTCAGTTCTTCCCTTTCTTAAAAAACCTGAGAGATAAGTAGTTGGTTACACCTTTCAGTTTTATTCAAGTTTCTGTAATTACCTTTTTTGAAAGTTAGTGATGATGTGCCTTCAAAATTGATCATGTTTGTCCTGAACATAGCAGTGACTAATTTTGGTGTTTCCCTATAGTTTCCCAGGGTTTACCCTAAGGGGAAAATTGCTTGACTTCCTATTTCTGTAACTCTATCCTCACATAGTGGCAGGTATCCTGGTGCTCCAAAGGAAAGGCCCTTAAGAGAGAAGGCTTCATGCCAGGTTTGTCCAGGACATACTGCCCCTAATGTGATGTAGGTATTTGGAAGCATCTATTTGATTCTACACTCCTAGAGAACAGGTTTAGTTTTGTTCATTCTTAGATAATTGGCAAATACTCAACAAGACTTATATTGGTACCGACACAGGATTCTTCTCAGCCACTTTGCCAACTGGGGACCTCCATGGCCAGTGATGTCCCTGCCACTGCTCAGGCCTCACTCAACACCAGGCTTCCCACTGGACGCACCCTGCCCACTTGGCCCACCTGCGTTATAGCTTGTACCCAATGTTCTGTGGTTCCCCAGCTCTTGTCCCACGTCCAAGAAGAATGAGGATACACTGATGATTTGAAGGGTGAGGATAGCAGGGAAGAATTTTATGGAGCAACAGAACAGCTCTCAGCAGAGATGGGATGTAGGAGTGGTTCCCCATTCCCACAGCTGGGTGGTTTCTCTCTCAGTGTGGGTGGTTCTGGGGCTTTTTATGGACTCAGAATGGGGGGTGCATGCTGATTGGTTTGTGAGTATGCAAAAAAGGTTAAAGCAAAGACACCATTCAAAGGTGGGCACAACAGTGCAGAAAACCAAATAGGAAAGGGTAGGTATATGTAAAATAGGCAAAGGGTGGGGATCAGTCAGAGGAAAGCATGCCAAACAGGAAGACAGCTTCTCAATCCAGTCTGTGGATTTACCCAGGACTTGTAGCTAGGCTTTAAACTGTCTTTGGCTTGAAGTTGGGGTTTCACCGGGGACCCGCCCTGTCTGCCTAGGCATTTGATTGCCTCTTGTCACTATCACTGCTACTATGAAACCATCAAAGGTTTATGTAAGGAAGGCACTCTGGACATATTCTGGATCAGCAGGGCTACCTGACGTAAAAGTTTTTAATAAAAGATTTGTGTAATAATAATTGTTAACTATTTTCTATAATGAATGAAGAAAATCCATTTTTGATTCAGATTTTAAATTGCTCTTGCTTGGAAGGTACAGAAAAATAAAATAGATTAGAAATACTTCAAAATTTGAGGAAAAACTATATTATAGTGATTTGAAAACAGATGTTGTTTGTTTGTTTTTGAGACAGGATCTCACCCTGTCACCCAGGCTGGAGTGCAGTGGCATGATCAGGGCTCACTGCAGCCTTGACCTCTGAGGCACAGGTGATCCTCCCACCTCAGCCTCCCAAGTAGCTGAGACTAGAGGTGCCTGGCACCACTCCTGGCTAACCTTGGTATTTTTTCATAGAGATGGAGTTTTGCCATTTTGCCCTGGCTGTTCTTGAGAGACTCCTGAGCTCAAGTGATCTGCCTGCCTCGGCCTTCAAAAGTGTTGGGATTACAGGTGTGAGTCATTGCACCAAGCCTGATTTAATTTTCTAATTGCTTTGTAGTGATAATTGGTTCAGATGTCTCCTCCCCTGCCTTTTTTCTTTTGCCATGGACACCACTTTTCTACTTTTAAAGTTATCATATAGGAAACTTTTGAGAAATAATTTTTTCCTCAAAGAATTTATGCTTTCTGCTATCTTAGTACCATATTTACTATAAATGAGGGAAGGTTAATGATCTAAATTAAAGGAAAATTTATTTTTTACATTTTCTTTTTGAAATACTATTTGAATTTGGGATGCCACAAATAAAATGAGCACCTAAATTTCCTTCTGTCATTTAGTGACAGTTTTATTTTTGGCAAATAATCAATAATTCATGTTGCAGTTTTTGGCAGGAAGAAGTATTTAGTGGCCTATTCCTAGAGCAGATGATATTCTTCAAAGTATGAAGATAAGGGGACTGTTAGGTTGAAATTGCCATTTTAAAATGTTGCCTGTTTCTTTTAAAAATGTAAAAGTAAAGGTAATTTTATTTCTACATAAATTCATTTTCCTTATGAAATGATATCCGTGACACAGTAGTGGATGATCTTTCTTCTTCATAAAAGAAAGCTCTAAAACACATGTTGAGGATTAGAAATACCTTCCATTCAACACTGTGGGCCAGGGGAGATTTTTCCATTGCTTCAGTTTTTCTTATTTTACTTTCAGATTTGCCAGTGATGTTTCAAAGTCAAAATTCAACTTGGAATGGCAAAGCTTCAAGCTTAATGGACTTTCCATTAATGAACAGGTTTAGACATTCTATTTTGAGGACAGTCTTAATTTTGACTTGAAAATATAAAATTGATAGTTTGGAAAAATCTATAAAATCAGATGATTCCTCTCAGTTTTATTAAACCATGCTGGAGAGAGTAGGAATCTGATAATGTTAATGAGCATGTTATAAAACACTAGCTTTGCCAGTATTTCTGTGCTGTCCAGGCAGGAGCCACACTGACTGATGGCATTGAATCGTTTCTTCTTGTTCCTGGCCTGTGATATACTGTGCTGCTCTCTGTGGACACATTTACATCAGTACCTCACAGTGACCCTCTCTTTAGATGTCTCAGCAGTGCACCAAGTGAAAGTCCTTGCTATCTGTTTCAGAACTCTCTGGATACAGAGGAGAAAGTTACATGTCAACCTTCAGAGATAAACATGTTAATTTGCAATTCAGTTGCCCTAATGTTTCCATCTAAGTGTCTTAGGAAATTTTGTCCTCAGTACTGTTTGATTTAGAGAATAGAGTTGGGTTAGATTGTTACCTAAAATATTCACTGTTGAGATCATCTTTTATTGCCAAATGATGAGAATCAAAACATAATGTTTTCAACCTCTCAACTTTTATACTGATTTAAGGAGGAGATAATAGTACTCATTTCCAGATTATAAAACTGTGCCTCAGGAGCAGAAGGAGGAAGTGAAAAATCTTGAAAATGTTTCCACTTCAAGTTTCCTTCTGTTATCTAGAAGACTGGAAAATATGGTAATTCTAGCCAAGAGAAGTGGTCATGTAAGACTCAGTTTTCTAGTATTAATCTACTTGTTAAAACCTAAGCCGTGATGGTATAGAACTCACAAGCCCACTCAGGCCTAGCAACTTAACTCCTATTCCAGCTGCTACAGAGCAGGGAAGTGAGTTGTGTTGGTGGGCACATGCAATGTCTCTATCTTGCCTTTCCCCTTAAAGTGACGTCTTGTTCCTTTGCATGCTTTGAGTTGCTCGTCGCTTCCAGCTCTGGCATCCTCTTCTCTTCTGGCCATGGTGACCTGTGTGTACTCATGGTTACTATGTGAGCTCAGTGTCTGAGTTTCAAAGTCATAACTTCACAAAAGGCTGTGTCTGAGGTTGTGCAACACAGTGCTGAGTGGATGAGAGCCCAATGCCCGTTGGACTGAGTGGCTACAAACAGAGGCTGAAGGTACAATCTGTTGTTAAAACGGCCAGTAGAAAGTGGCAGATAAACAATACCACTTCTTTCCTCCTTGTCCAGAAGCTAGATACTCTTGTTAAGAAGAATAGCTAAATAAAAGCAGTTGTTCGTTTTATGAATATTATCAAATTTACATTTACAAAGGGATAAATTTTTATGAGGATATTGTTATTCTTTTTTATATGCCTATCTTTGGTCTGCTACTTGCTTGGGTATCCTATGTGATTCTGAAATTATGGAAAAATATGACAACTATCACCCCTCATTTACCCATGGTAAAATTTTATATCTTCCTGACACGGAGGTCAATTTATTCCCACTGTTATTTAATATGAGTTAGGAGAATGCAAAATAATTTTCATATTTAGCTAATCAAAACATAAAAGTAGATATGGGTGAATTTGCTTCATTAAAAGTCACCTGATTACTTCATGATTAGAATTTCAACTCATTACTTTCTGGGGCTGATTACATAAGAGAAACTGCTCTTCTAAGTCTCCAAATACCTTTTCTCCAGACAGTTCTAAAACAGTGCAGAGTATAAAAGTAAAGGCTACAATGAATCACAAATATTGGCTAAATAGGGATCAGAAAAAGAAGAGAGGAATAGGTTATGACAAACATATACTTTAAAAACCGTTATTTGAACTAAGCTTTCTTTAATGAGTTACATTTAGATTCACATTTATTGCTGACTTGTAAGAAATCAGGTGTTAGGGGCATGGTCAAGGAGAACCTGGAGGGACAAGGGTGTGGTTTCCAGTCAACAATGCTAGTGAGAATCTGAGACACAGGTAAGTTTGTGGTGCAGAAGAAGGCGGGGAGAGGGTTCAGAAACGCTAGTAACTGAGCTGTAGATAATGTTTTCAAAGTCGGGGTGGGCTGAGGTCAGCATCAAAGCAGGCAAGCCAAAGGTGAATATTTCTGAAGTCAAGTCAGTGGGTGCCGGAAGCTGCTACCGAATGCGAGAGTCAAACACAGGAGTACTGAAGTCTAAATTGGGGCCTGGTATAGAAGAATCCATAGCAGGTAAAGGGATAAAAAAATCAGTGACCAAAAGGCATTCTGTAGAGGTTGCCTTTCATCATGAGGAAGTTTCCTGTTCCTGCTGCCAGGTTTAAATGACTGCTGAGAGACAAGAACTTCTGTCCTGCTGCTGCCTAGGCTCTGCATTACAGGCAATTGGAAGGGCCTAGTTGGAGCTGGGAGGTAAAGGCAAGGAATGGTAGTGTGAAAATGACCCAGGGATGGATAGTTTCGCAGAGAGAAGCCCTGCTGTGCTGGCCACCTAGTTACTCAGCTGGTTTTTAATTCTGAAATTTATACTAGGCCATATACATAGACTTGGTATAAAGATTCTTCTTTTTTGTAAATTAGTCTACATAAAACCATACCAAATGCAGTCTCTGAAATGCAATGGAAAACATTCAGTATATGCACTTAATTCTGCTGTATAGTAATAACCTCTAGGCATAGTATTGAAAAGTAAACACAGCTTAATGTCTACTTGATGGCATATGTATTCGTCTGTTTTCATGCTGCTACAAAGAACTACTTGAGACTGGGTAATTTATGAAGAAATGAGATTTAATTGACTCAGAGTTCCACAGACTGTACAGATGAATGGCTGGGAAGCCTGGGGAAACTTACAATCATGGCAGAAGGCAAAGGAGATGCAAGCATGTCTTACCATGGCAGAGCAGGAAAGAGAGAGAGAATGAGTGAGAGACTGCCACACATTTTTAAACTATCAGATCTTGTGAGAACTCACTCACCATCATGAGAATAGCAAGGGGGAAATCAGCCCCCATGATCTAATCACTTCCCACCAGGCCCCTCAGATGTGGGATTTACAATTTGACATGAGATTTGGGTGGGGGCATAGAGCCAAACCATATTATTCCACTCCCGGGCCCTCCCAAATCTCATGTCGTTCTTACATTTCAAAACCAATCATGCCTTCCCAACAGTTCCCCAAAGTCCTAACTCGTTCTCTCATTAACTCAAAAGTCCATGTCCAAGGTCTCATCTGAGACAAGGCAAGTCTCTTGTGTCGATGAGCTTGTAAAATAAAAAACAAGTAGTTACTTCTGTGATACAGTGGTGGTAAGGGCATTGGGTAAATGCTCCTATTTCAAAAGGAAGAATTTGGCCAACATGAAGGGGCTACAGGTCCCATGCAAGTCTGAAGCCCTGCAGGGGAGTCATTAAATCTTAAAGCACCAAAATAATCACCTTTGACTCCACGGCTCACATCCAGGGCATGCTGATGCAAGAGGTGGACTCCCAAGGACTTGGACAGCTCCAACCCTGTGGCTTTGCCAGGTATAGGCCCCATGGCTGGTTTCACAGACTGGCATTGAGTGCCTGTGGCTTTTCCAGGAAGATGGTGCACACTGTTGGTGGATCTACTGTTCTGGGGTCTGGAGGATGGTGGCGCTCTTCTCACAGCTCCACTAGGCAGTGCCACAGTGGGGACTCTGTGTGGGAGCTCCAATCCCACATTTCCCTTCTGAACTGCCCCTGCAGAGATTCTCCATGAGGGCTTCTCCCTGTAGTAGACTTCTGCCTGGACATCCAGGTATTTCCATTCATCCTCTAAAATCCAGATGGAGGTTCCCAAACCTCAATTCTTGCCTTCTGTGCACCCACAGGCCCAACACCACAAGGAAGCCACCAAGGTTTGAGGCTTGCACCCTCTGAAGCCACATCCCAAGCTGAGTGGTACCTTGGCCCCTTTTAACCATGGCTGGAGCTGGAGTGGCTGGGACACAGGGTGCCACGTCCTGAGGCTACACAGAGCAGCGGGGCGCTGCATCCAGCCTAAGAAGCCATTTTTCCTTCCTAGTCCTCTGGGCCTGTGATGGAAGGTGTTGCCATGAAGATCTCTGAAATGCCCTGGAGACATTTTCCCCATTGTCTTGGCTACTAACATTCAGCTCCTAAAAAAACAAAAATACAAAGAAGAAAAAGAAACAGGAAGGAAGAAAGAAAGAAAGAAGGAAGGAAAGGAAAGAAAGAAAGAAAGAAAGAAAGAAAGAAAGAAAGAAAGAAAGAAAGAAAAAGAAAAAAGAGAAAGAAAGAAAACATTCAGCTCCTCTTTACTTATGCAGATTTCTGCAGCCAACTTGAATTTCTCCCTAGAAAATAGTTTTTTTTCTTTTTTACTGCATGGTCAGGTTGTAAATTTTCCAAACTTTTATGCTCTGCTTCCCTTTTAAACATAAGTTCCAAATTCAGACCACCTTTTTGTGAATGCATATGATTATATGCTCTTAGGAGAAGCCAGGTCACATCTTGAATGCTTTGGGGCTTAGAATTTTTTTCCACCAGATATCCTAAATCATCTCTTTCCAATTCAAAGTTCCACAGATCCCTAGAGAAGGGATACAATGCTGTCAGTCTCTTTGCTAAACCATAGCAAGAGTAATATTTGCTCCAGATCCCAATAAGTTCCTCATCTCTATCTGAGACCTCCTCAACCTGGACTTCATTGTCCATATCACTATTAGCATTTTAGTCACACACATTCAACAATTGTCTAGGAAGTTCCAAACTTTCCCACATTTTCCTGGCTTCTTCTGAGCCCTTTAAACTGTCCCAATTTCTGGCTGTTACCCATTTCCAAAGTCCTTTCCATATTTTTAGATATCTTTTTTATCAGTGCCCCACTCTCCTCCTACCAATTTTTTGTTTAGTCCATTCTCACACTCCTATAAAGAACTACCTGAGACTGGGTAATTTATGAAGAAAAGAGTTTTAATTGATTCAGAGTTCCACAGGCTTACCATGAAGTATGACTGGGAGGCCTCAGAAAACTTACAATCATGGCAGAAGGCAAAGGGGAAGCAAACACATCTTACCATGTTGGAGCAACAGAGAGAGCAAAGGGGGAAGTGCCATACACTTTCAAACAATCAGAACTCTTGAGAACTCACTCACTATCAAGAGAAAAGCAAGGGGGAAGTCCACCCTCATGATTCAGTCACCTACCACCAGGTCTTTCCCCCAACATGTGGGGATTACAATTAGAAATGATATTTGGGTGAGGACATGGAGCCAAACCATATCAGCATGAAGAGCAAACTGCCATTGAATGTTGTTGCTACTCTCTTTTTAGTAAGATTGATTGATTTTATGTTTACAGGAATTGTATTTTTTTTTGTCAATTATCCATTTTACAAGTTTATTTCTGGTTTCACTCTTAAATGCCTATTTTCGGACTAAAAAAGTAATGTGTTCCCTCATTTTTAGTTCTCATTTGAGAATGAGACACCACTACTTCCTACTAATTCTGAATACTTTATTTAAAATACCATTTATTGAGTGTGTCTATGTGTTAAGTACTTTTAATGCAATATTTCATGGCATTATTTTTACAACTGCCTTCAGCAGTGCTCTCAATCTGTTAAAGATGTTAAATTTGTCTTCCAGCAATTCACAGCTGTGGGGCCTCACAGTCATTTCAACACAAAATTTAGCATGACTGATTGGAAAAATGAACAGACATTATCCTTTCTGTGCTGCCCCTTCTTAAGGACATCACCCAATCAGTAATGCAGCATTAATGCTGAACCCTGATGAAGGGCTGAGCAAATGTATTTTTCATTCTTTATGATGGTTTTAAAAAGTTATTATAAAATAATAAATCCTCATTTGAAACTAATTTTGAATTATATAGAAGTGTGAAGAAAACAAACCATCAATAGTCTCTCTCTACAAATAGCTATTATGGTTTTGATGTCTTTCCTGCTAGTCCTTTTTTCTGCCTATATGTACTTTAAGTAATTAGAGTAACACTCATTTTCTCCAGATATTATAAAAGAGCATTGTCATTAAAATTATTTAATGATTTTCAAAAACATTTCACTATAGATCAGATGTAGCAAGCTGATGATATGGGGGCCAAGTACGGCCCATAGACATATTTTCTTTGGACTTTAAAATATTTAAAATGATTGAATTAGTTGTCAATATTTTAAAATCAGGAGATTTCACATTCCCTAGTCAACTTCAATAGTCTAGGTGACTGGTTTGGCCCCCCTTGGCATGTTCTTTGAGAGTTCTGAGATGGCCTACCAAAACTTACTGTAGCCATTTACATATAGTGATCTGTTTTAGATTATTTCAAATTTTTAAAATGTCAGAATTAACACTATAAGGAATATTATCATATTTTCTGCATTTCTGAATGTTTCCTTAAGAAAGATTTTGGAAGTAGATTGATTTCACTGAGGTTTTCAGTTTTTTTTTGTTTTTTTAAATACTTTCTTGACATTCACTTGACAACAGCCTTCTTTCCATTTGGTCAATCTGTTCATACTGTCAGCTAAGCTGGGTCTCAGACTGACGGCATGGGCATTAACCAGACCAGGCCTCCTGCTTGTCTGGGATGGAGGGGCTCTCAACAGCCAGCAAAAGAGTGTGCTCAGGCCTGACTTTCCACTCACCTCTTTGCTCAAATTAATCTGGTCAGGGTCTCCTTTATTATTTTTAAAGTCAAAGATGAGTTAGTACAAATGAGGTTGTTTTATGTTTTGTTTTGTTTTGGTTTTTTTTTTTTTTTAGGCAGGGTCTCACTCTGTTGCTCAGGCTAGAGTGCAATGGTGTGATCATGGGTCACTGCAGCCTGGATCTCCTGGGCTCAAGCCTACCTCAGTTCCCCTACCCACTGCAAGTAGCTGGCATTACAGGCGTGTGCCACCACACTTGGCTAATTTTTGTATTTGTTGTAGAGACCGGAGTTTCACCATATTGGCCAGGTCTTGAACTCCTGACCTCAGGTGATCCACCCACCTTGGCCTCTCAAAGTGTTGGGATTACAGGCATGAGCCACTGTACCCAGCCTCAAGTGAGTTTTGTGATGTTTATTCAAAGTACTGGAATGTCACTATAACAATGAATTTTTACTTTAATTTTCAAAGATATTCTTTTTTATTCTCAGTTACACATTTTGGGGAATTGTTTCAATGTATGATTATACTTTAATGCTTAGAAAAAATATTTGCTTTATGTGATACAAGTCCCTATTGAATAAAGATTTGTCAATACTACACAAAATGAAAAGCCGGTAATTATTATTTAAATAATTAACCTGACCATATATTTCTTTATTCAGTGATTTATTCTTCAATAATAAATGTCAAAGAAAAAATAAATGTCTAAAAGTGAATAGAAGGTTAGTGTGTTTTAATGTTCAAAATGTTGACCTGGGCTTTAAAAGATAAGATAATAATAAACATGTCTTCTTTTGCTATAAACATTACTCTGGATATTTTACCTTAATATCTACATGGAAGGATGAATAACTTTCATTATCTAGTTGGGAAGTCAGGACACAAATACATGAAATGATTCAGAGAATAAAATTAAGTACAGTCATGTGTTCGCTTAACGTCGGGGATAAATTCTGTGAAGTACATTCTTAGGCAATTTTGTCATTGTGTGAACATCCTATGGTGTACTTACACAAACCTAGATGTATAGCCTATTACACACTCGGCACCGGGAGCATTAAGGAGTTTTAAATTAGAAACAAAGAAGCTTAAAAGGCATAAAAATGACAAAATGAACTCTGAGGACTTAGGGGGAAAGGGTGGGAAGGGGGCATAGGAATAAAAGACTACAAATTGAGTGAAGTGTATACTGCTTGGGTGATGGGTGCACCAAAATCTCACAAATCACCACTGAAGAACTTACTCATGTAACCAAACACCACCTGTTCCCCAATAACCTATGGAAATAAAAAATTAAAAAAAAAAGGAAACAAGGAAGCTTAGATTCGTTCACTTTATGGCAGAAAGTACTATATATCCAGTTTTAGAAATGTTTTTTCTTCTTCATGGGTGTCTCCTGAGTTTTTCTTTTGTTGATATTAGAATGCTAGGTCTAATTGAGGGTGGGCAGAAAGTTGAATGGTGGGCTAACAGCTTAGTCTTGAAGAATATAAAATTTTCTTTAAGTTTCATGAGCCATTTATATTCCAGTCTAATTAGCTAAGTAGCAAAATGTTACTAAGAAAAAGATCACCAATTTCATTTCCCTTTCTTTAAATATGGGCTACTTAACTTGCTCTGTTATTTGGTAACAGAATTTGCTCCTAATTGTGAACTCGCCAGTTTGCAAATTCATGCAGTTCACACCAGGGATATTGGGAATTTCAGAGAATGGATCAGTGCAAATCAGTTTCTGCTGCTAAAACATGCATATGTGTATCCATATGCACATACGTATGTATGTGCACAAACACTCCTCCAGATCCATGCCTTGCCCACAGTAGATTCATGCTTTCTTAGGACCCTGATCATATATTTCTTTATTCACTAATTTATTCTTTAACAATAAATGTCAAAGAAAAAATAAATGACTAAAAGTGAACAGATTAGTGTGTCTTACTGTTCAAAATGTTGACCTGGGTTTTAGAAAACAAGATAAGGATAAACAAGTCTTCTTTTGCTGTAAACATTAGTCTGGATATTTTACCTTAAATCGCCATAGCATATCATTGCATAAACTTAGAGGAACAACTACTAATTTTGAATCCTTTAGCAGGGAAATTAACTAGCAGGAGCATTCTTTCAATAAACATGTTGGAATCCATTTTCAAAGCTGTTCCTAGGCCATCAGATGAGTATGAAAGAGGCATCAAGTATTTCCATCACCTTCAACAGTTGTAAAGTTCAGAAAACAATGATATCTTTCTTCACTTTTTCAGACACTTGAGTTCTTAGTTGGTCTAAGAGAAAAGCATCATTGAATAGGAATGGTAGCCAAGTTTCCCTGGGAGGGAATAGTGACTTCATAGCTTGTAAACATGGCATTGCCACACACTGACCTGTCTGCTGCTTTGACCTCATATGACATATTTCTAAATCCTTCTCTGTGCAATTTTGGGGTCCAAAGGAATGGCAAGAGAGAAGGTGAGTTGAAGCATTTGGAGCCAGGAGGAGCTGACACTTTAAAGAACAGTAGAGACAGTTTGATAGAGCAACAAAAATTAATTGGTAAAGACCAAGTGAGTCATAGAATGCAAATGATAAGACAGGGACTGGAAACTGGACCAAACTGGGGTAGAGTGGAACAAGAACAAGATTAGGAACAAAACAAGGCAATTCCAGGTTTACAGAGTAGGATTGCCTGTGACTTGCTTTTATGGGCTTCTGGCTGAATGCTGCATGAGTAGTTTGGTATAATTTAAGGAATGGGATGGACAACACAAGATTCAGAAACTTTCTGTTAATGATATAATGCTCCCTCAGTTAGATTCCATAGTTCCAGATCTGTGTTAAAAATAAGTAAAGACAACTTATTTAATGTGGAAAAACAAAAACAAAAACAAAACAGGTAATGTATTCTGATTTGTGTTAAATATTCTTAGATCTGAAAGAAGATATTAAGACAACTTTTGAAAAACTGCCTTATCATATGTCAACAGAACTACTTCCTGTTGCTAAACATAGAGGGGCATCTTGAAAAACTTAGATGGCCAGGGTGTTTTCACCATCCAGACTAGGATGTCCTTAACCTTCTGCACCATTCATTAATAATGGCTCTTTGCTTGGTGATGAAGAGATACAAAATAGTGACAGTCCAGATAAATTTCCTGACCATAAATTCCTTCCATTCAAATGGGGTCCAGGGTTCATGGTGATAAATATGGACTCTTATTAACATGAAACTATCTGACATTTGTACTACAAATGGCAAGAGCCGTGAGGCAGAGTGGAAAAAGCACTATTTGAGGAAAGAGGGTGGTTAGGACTTAACTTTCAGTTGTGGAGCCATAGATCAACCTCAAAATAACTAAGTAATCTTGGTCAAGTTACTTCTCCGAATTGTGAGTTCCTCATATAAAAAGCAAGGAGATTATCAGCCATAAAAAGGGATGAATTAACGGCATTTGTAGCAACCTGGATGAGATTGGAGACTGTTATTCTAAGTTAAGTTACTCAGGAATGTAAAACCAAACATCATATGTTCTCACTGATATGTGGGAGCAAAGATATGAGGACGCAAGGGCATAAGAATGATACAATGGACTTTGGGGACATTGAGGGAAGGTACCCTCTATGGTTAGGTGGTTAATGCTCACTATTTGTAAAAATTTAAGTTTTTCCATCAGTTTTTCTTCCAGACTCCTCCATCCACACCCAGCTTAAGATATGAAAAAGTCAACCAGTGATTTGATCAGCTTGCAAAGGTGAGTTGGATAGTGTTTCTTACATAAATCTTCACAAAAGGCTGCACTTATGGCAGTGTTAGTGGCATCAGCAAGCAATTCTACTGTAAGCAGGAAGTCATGGGCACTGAGTTAAAGACCTAGGGACAGCCTACGTAGTAACCAAAGTAACCAAAGAAACTAAAAAGGCTTATATTTGGAAAAAAGATCTAACAATAGCTTGATGATAGAACAAACTGTCAAGGCTTGATATGAGAATTATTTTGGAAATTCTTGCCTTTCATGGTAACCCCTAAAGCTTCTCTGTCAATCTGAGTGCAAATCTTTCTTCTATGGGACATAATATGTAAGTAGTAATAACATGTTTCTCTGTGACAGCTGATATTCTACGGTTAAGTTCAGTTCCAAAATAATTAGATAAAATATCAGTGGTAAGAAATAGAAATTTATATTTATGCTAATGTGCTAGCTCAAAATTGAAGTAAACATTACTTGACATTCCGGAGATTGTCTTTAGACAAAGATTTGCCAAGGATTGCCTTTCCTATAGGTGATGAAGACTCAGCAGTAGCTGCCTTTTGTGAAAGGAAAATACAAGTTGCATAGCTATGGTTTTATATATCTTTTGCTTTCACCTGTGTTTTGGAACATTGTATGACTGCTTCTAACTTGTTCCTTTTTAAACTTTTCGATCCATCTCATCATTGGTCAGAGACAATATGGTAGAGAAAAAAGGTAAAAAAATTCTGGGAAGATAGGAATCCAAATCTGGGTTTCTTCATAGACTGTGTCATATTGGGTAAGATAATTTACTCCTCTGAGCCTCAATGTCCTAATCTTTTAATTGGGAATAATAAGAAGTCCTGGCCAAAAGCGTGGCTCATGCTATAATCTCAACACCTTAGGAGGCCAAGGTAAAAGGACTGCTTCAGTCCAGGAGTTCAAGACAAACCTGGGCAACATCATGAGACACTGTCTCTACAAAAAAAAATTTAAAGAAAATTATCCAGGTGTGGTGGTGCATGCAGGTAATTCTAGCTACTCAGGAGGCTAAGGTAGGAGGATTGCTTGAGCCCAGACGTTTGAGATTACAGTTAGTTATGGTCACGCCACCGCACTTTAGCCTGGTGATGGAGTGAGACTCCATTACTAAAAATAGTAAGTCCAACCTCACATATATTGAATGAGATAATATTTATGAAAAATTATATCACAAACTACAAATGCTGTGTTATAATTACTATTTATTACATCATGAGCAGATCTGGAATCCTAGAAAGCAAAGTGTCTATAAAGCAATGAAATTTATTTAAGGGACAATAAGAATTTACAAGTGAAGCATTCCTTAATGCTATTCACAGAATTAGAAATATTTTTGTTCAGTATATATGCACAGTGTCCTGTATCTGTTGATGTACTTGGGAATGACAGGTTTTGCAGATTCCAAGAAGAACAATCTAGATTTGGTGCATTGAGAATGTCTACTACCTAAGGGCCACATTGCCAGAGCACACCTTGTGCCTTCAGTCTTGTTTACCATCATTATTTGTCGATAGTAGAACCAGTGGGATCCTCTGAGTGTACAGTTGATGTTCAGTCTTTGCTTCAATGTCTTTTTTTTTGTTCCTTTTTAAAAAAATTAAATGGATTGAAGAAAAAGTTTGATTCTCATGGAGTGACACCATTTCCTTCTTTCATATATTTGGAGTTCCTTCTAGAATACTATGGGGAATTTGTTATTAGTTTCTGTAGCTGGATTATCTCATGAGTATCTACAGAGTGGGACTAATTCTACTATCATGAAATTGATCCTTCTCAAGGGAGTTGTGGAAACACCCTGTGTAAGGAGGCTCTTCCGTTCAGATGAGCCACATTATGTAATGGCACACCCAGTTTTGGCCACGCAAGCAGAAATAGCTTTATCATCTTGCAGCATGGCTGGGGATGTGAACATTTTGGATATACAGGGTTTTGTGAAAAAAATATTGTGAAAGTTATCTTTATTAGTGTGGGTTTACCACGGTTGGAGTGACTTCTATTTTACTCAGGGACATGTATGAGTACCATTACAAATTCTGCGTCATGCTGGGCCCAGTCTGCTTCTCCACATTCAAGGTCCCTATCTGTCAGATGAGCGACTGGCTGTGAAAATTCTTGACATCATTTCGGTGACTGTAAAGAACATACCTCTCTGAAAGTTGTCTTTCCTTTCAATTTTATACTTCCTTGCATATGTAAGCAGAACACTGGTATGACTATGTTGAGTTGGAACATAATCAATGACGTTTCTTAATTGATCCTCAGATATCCTGCAGTTCCTGTGTTCTGATCACCCTGCTGAGAAAAGCACTTTACCTGGCTTTTTGGGTAACATTTATGTTAGGTCCTTCCCTTTTAATTTCTGGGAGGTGTAAAGTTTGTTCAGGCTTTTCCTCAGGTCACTACAAATGTCAATATTGTTTAGCCAAGTGGCTGTGACTGATGAACTCTGGATACAAGATAATCCCTTAACAATATTGTCTAAGAAAGTCTTAGTTTTGCAAAAATTATTGTGAACTAACCCAAATCTAAATTCACTGCACTGAGGAACCCTGAGTACAAAACCATTAAATCTACAAACAATTCACTGCATACATCACAATAGTAAGTAATAAATAGTAACAAGAATCACTAGGTACTAGGGTGGTTACATTATGTCTTACATTTCCTCAGCCATTCTTTTGCTAATTATCAGAAAAGTATATAAAAGTCCTTTTGATCATCACTGGCCAAAGCTAATGGACTGTATATAGATATCTGAACTCCTGTGGCGGTAGACAATATACTAGTTAGGATATAAATCACATAAAAAATGAAAACAAATGACAGAAAGAATTAAAAAGTTTATGGATGAATGATGCATAGGAAAAGATTTTTTTTAATACTAAAAACCTCATACACTCTAATAGAAAGAGAAAGGGCTTTAAGAATATCAGAAAGAAATAACCAATTACTGCTGAAGAAGCTGGTCCTGATGGAAAACATGCACTTTCTTGTTTTTGCGGTTTGGGTAGTTCTGTGTTCTCAGTGCTGCATGCACTGTTGGAAACAGAAGGGAAATTGTTCTGAATTTTGTAAAAGCCAGGTTTAGTCATGCCCAGGCCTGGGGACTTGAGTGCTCCCTGAGCCTCACATCTTTGGAATATGTGAGAGAACAAAAGAGGTTTTGCCAAGATTGGCTTTCCTTTCAGACTTTCCCTTCACTACATTCCAGAACAGGGGAGCACGTGGTGTTGGAACAGACCCACTGTCAGTTTGTTTAGAATCACATGGCAAAATGCTGTGGGTTACCAGGGCAGGCAGTTCATTTGCTACTTCTATTCATCTCCCATCCTGAGTTTTTAGGTAGTTTGGGGAGTTTTGGTTCTTTAAGAACAGGTTTAATTCAGTGTATAAAGTATTAAAACATTTTTCCTCCGCTGAATGTCAGTTAAACCACTTTCTTTGAGTTCATAAGCTCCTCCATGGTTATAATTTAGGCAAGTTTGGAAGCTGTCATGCCATTAGGGTACTTCTTAGTTACTCATCAAGTATTTATTGAGTGGCTGAAAGAACAGTTATATTTTGGTAAGTACTTGGGCAAGCATTAAAGGTCAATAAGTCTGGGGATCTGAAAGATGCCTCAGTTTTATCCAGAGAAGAAGTTAGGCACTACAAGAATCAGAGTTAGTAATCGTGCAAGCATAGTTTCCTGAGAGATGAACAGGTGTCTTTTTAATTTTCAGTACAATAGCTGGAGTGCAATTTTAGGAACTTCTAGTACAGAAAAAGGAAGGTGTTCGTAAGGATTTCCATGAGTGTGGACTGAACCACTTCATCAGCTGGAGAACAGGACGGCAGAGAGTATGTGCATAAACTGAAGGAGCCACAGCCTGTGGCCAGGCGGTGTCTTCACACGTTGGGGATCAGGAATTGGTCCAAACTTCATAAATTCACAATGTACTCAACGCTGTGCAATTAGAATGGTTTATTCACCTAGAAAAGTAATGCCCACCAAGTCATATTTCTAGCATAACCACAAGAATTCGAAAGCTTCCTGGACTGAGTATTAGCTAGGCCCTTTCCTGGAGGAATTGTCACACAGATAGAGAAGCAGCCAGGAATCGACATTAGCCCTGAGCCCTGAGCATCTTCTTTCTTCAACAACTGTTTATTGAATGCTTGCTGTATGCCAGGCACTGGGCAAGATGCATAGGGAACAAAGATGGATGAAGCATAGTCTGACCTCGAGGAACTCACCAACTAGGTGGGAGACACACATGCTCATAACTACTGATGAAAAGTGTGATAAATTCTGCAATACTGGTTGAACAAAGTGCTGTGAGCACAGGGGAGGGAGAGCTAAGCACTAGTGAACAACTGTGAAGAATTTCTTCACAGTTGAGAGGGTTTTTACAGGTTACCTAGTTCTTTTACCCAATGCCGGGATTCTTACCATAGCATCCCTGGCTGATGTTAATTTCGTCTTTGCTAAATTTCCTTCTAGAAGTGGCTCAATGCATTTTCAGGCATCTTTATTAAATTAATTGATGCAAATGGTTATCTGAACACTTGTCAGGCATTGTTCTGAGTCTATCATATTGGTCATCTCATTTAGTCCTTAATTTAGTCCTTACCTAAGGAGAGGTGCTTCTAATATTGCTTTTTTTCTAATGAACAACTAGTTTGCCAAGTTTACATATCCAATAACGGCTGGAACCAAGTCTTAAATCCACTGTCTGATTTCAAAGCTGTGTTCTTAACCTTCCTGATACACTCATGTGTTTCTATTCTGCCATTTGCTGAGAAAAAGAGGAAGTTAAATTTCTCTTTTTTGACAGCTCTTCAAATATTTCAAGAGATCATTTGTGTATCTGTGTGGCCCTCACCTGCGACATCCAACTCTCTCTAATCATTCACTGTAAGTTCTTTCAAATGTTCCCCGAAAGACATGTTTTTTCAGACCCTTTACCATCCTTGCCATCTCTGAAGCCTCCCCTGTTTGTTGATGAGTCTCCTAAGATGTCTGCAGAATCAATACAGCGTTTCAGAAGCGGTATGCCTACCACTGAATAAAATGGGTGTAATCAATACAGCGTTTCAGAAGCGGTATGCCTACCACTGAATAAAATGGGTGTAATCAATACAGCGTTTCAGAAGCGGTATGCCTACCACTGAATAAAATGGGTGTGGCATCTCTTTACCTGGAAAGTGTTCATTTGTAGTGGCAGCCACATCACATTCTTGACTTTCAATTTGCTGTCAAGAAAGCTCATAGGTCTATTTTCCTCCCTAATTTTTTTTTTTTTTTTGCCTTAACTAAATTTATACCTTATTTGCAGGATTTTGGGAGCATGCTCAATTCACCTTATTCGGAAAGCCATCTTCCTAATACCATTTTAGAAAGATTGCTTAAGCCTTAATTAGAGATTCATTTGATGACATTAGTCATATTAATATTCATTTGGGACCTGTGTAAATGTTTTAGTGATAGTTAAGATTTAAAAACTTGAATATCCAGTCCTATAAACATTACAAGTCCTATCCTAACTACCACTGCAGAAACTTAGATAATTTGGAAGATCATTAGATTTTCAAAGTGAACCAGATTTTAAATATAAATCCTAAGTATTTGATAGTATTGCAAAATTATTCTTTTAAAGTTACTTGAAGCATTGGTATTGATTATCTAAGCTATTAAAAAGGAAAAATAAAGATACTTGAAGTTAAGTGTACTTAAACATAAAAATATATATTATGGGAATAAAAAGAGCCACTTTTGTTGAAAGTGAAAGGATAATTATTTTACTTTATTATTTTCATGTCAGCACAGGGTAATGTGCTGACACTGTAACAAGGTTTGAGGGAAGCACATTTCACACATGCATATGAAAACCCAGTCATTACCTCTATGCAAATCAACTAGAAAATCTAGAAGAAATGGATAATTTCCTGGACACTTACACTCTTCCAAGACTAAACCAGAAAGAAGTTGAATCCCTGAATAGACCAATAGCAGGCTCTGAAATTGAGGCAATAATTAATAGCCTACCAACCAAAAAAAGTCCAGGACCAGATGGATTCACAGCTGAATTCTACCAGAGGTACAAAGAGGAGCTGGTACCATTCCTTCTGAAACTATTCCAATCAATTGAAAAAGAGGGAATCCTCCCTAACTCATTTTATGAGGCCAACATCATCCTGATACCAAAGCCTGGCAGAGACACAACAAAAAAAGAAAATTTTAGACCAATATCCCTGATGAACATCGATGCAAAAATCCTCAGTAAAATACTGGCAAACCGATTCAGCAGCACATCAAAAAGCTTATCCACCATGATCAAGTGGGCTTCATCCCTGGGATGCAAGGCTGGTTCAACATTCGCAAATCAATAAATAATCCAGCATATAAACAGAACCAAAGACAAGAACCACATGATTATCTCAATAGATGCAGAAAAGGCTTTTGACAAAATTCAACAGCCCTTCATGCTAAAAACGCTCAAGAAATTCGGTATTGATGGAACGTACCTCAAAATAATAAGAGCTGTTTATGACAAACCCACAGCCAATATCATACTGAATGGGCAAAAACTGGAAAAATTCCCTTTGAAAACTGGCACAAGACAGGGATGCCCTCTCTCACCACTCCTATTCAACATAGTGTTGGAAGTTCTGGCTAGGGCAATCAGGCAAGAGAAAGAAAGAAAGCGTATCCAGTTAGGAAAAGAAGAAGTCAAATTGTCCCTGTTTGCAGATGACATGATTGTATATTTAGAAAACCCCATCGTCTCAGCCCAAAATCTCCTTAAGCTGATAAGCAACTTCAGCAAAGTCTCAGGATACAAAATTAATGTGCAAAAATCACAAGCATTCTTATACACCAGTAACAGACAAACCGAGAGCCAAATCATGAATGAACTTCCATTCACAATTGCTTCAAAGAGAATAAAATACCTAGGAATCCAACTTACAAGGGATGTAAAGGAGCTCTTCAAGGAGAACTACAAACCACTGCTCAGTGAAATCAAAGAGGACACTAACAAATGGAAGAACATACCATGCTCATGGATAGGAAGAATCAATATCGTGAAAATGGCCATACTGCCCAAGGTGATTTATAGATTCAATGCCATCCCCATCAAGCTACCAATGAATTTCTTCACAGAATTGGAAAAGACAGCTTTAAAGTTCATCTGGAACCAAAAAAGAGCCCGCATTGCCAAGACAATCCTAAGTCAAAAGAACAAAGCTGGAGGCATCACGCTACCTGACTTCAAACTATACTCCAAGGCTACAGTAACCAAAACAGCATGGTACTGGTACCAAAACAGAGATATAGACCAATGGAACAGAACAGAGTCCTCAGAAATAATACCACACATCTACAGCCATCTGATCTTTGACAAACCTGAGAGAAACAAGAAATGGGGAAAGGATTCCCTATTTAATAAATGGTGCTGGGAAAATTGGCTAGCCATAAGTAGAAAGCTGAAACTGGATCCTTTCCTTACTCCTTATATGAAAATTAATTCAAGATGGATTAGAGACGTAAATGTTAGACCTAATACCATAAAAACCCTAGAAGAAAACCTAGGTAGCACCATTCAGGACATAGGCATGGGCAAGGACTTCATGTCTAAAACACCAAAAGCAATGGCAGCAAAAGCCAAAATTGACAAATGGGATATGATTAAACTAAAGAGCTTCTGCACAGCAAAAGAAACTACCATCAGAGTGAACAGGCAACCTACAGAATGGGAGAACATTTTTGCAATCTACTCATCTGACAAAGGGCTAATATCCAGAATCTACAAAGAACTCAAACAAATTTACAAGAAAAAAACAAACAACCCCATCCAAAAGTGGGCAAAGGATATGAACAGACATTTCTCAAAAGAAGACATTCATACAGCCAACAGACACATGAAAAAATGCTCATCATCACTGGCCATCAGAGAAATGCAAATCAAAACCACAATGAGATACCATCTCACACCAGTTAGAATGGCAATCATTAAAAAGTCAGGAAACAACAGGTGTTGGAGAGGATGTGGAGAAATAGGAACACTTTTACATGCTGGTGGGATTGTAAACTAGTTCAACCATTATGGAAAACAGTATGGCGAGTCCTCAAGGATCTAGAACTAGATGTACCATATGACCCAGCCATCCCACTACTGTGTATATACCCAAAGGATTATAAATCATGCTGCTATAAAGACATATGCACATGTAGGTTTATTGCGGCACTATTCACAATAGCAAAGACTTGGAATCAACCCAAATGTCCATCTGTGACAGACTGGATTAAGAAAATATGGCACATATACACCATGGAATATTATGCAGCCATAAAAAAGGATGAGTTTGCGTCCTTTGTAGGGACATGGATGCAGCTGGAAACCATCATTCTTAGCAAACTATCACAAGAACAGAAAACCAAACACCGCATGTTTTCACTCATAGGTGGGAACTGAACAATGGATCACTTGGACTCGGGAAGGGGAACATCACACACCGGGGCCTATCATGGGGAGAGGGGAGGGGGGAGGGATTGCATTGGGAGTTATACCTGATATAAATGACGAATTGATGGGTGCTGACGAGTTGATGGGTGCAGCACACCAACATGGCACAAGTATACATATGTAACAAACCTGCACGTTATGCACATGTACCCTAGAACTTAAAGTATAATAAATAAATAAATAAATAAATAAAAAGAAAACCCAATCATTATGCTTATAAACTACAAAAGGATTGAGAATTGTTTTTTACACTGAAATTTGAGGAATATAGTTTGTTTTTCTAGGGCATTCCCTGATGGAAATGATCACCATGCATAATGGCTATATTTTGAATTAAATGTTATGCTGCACATTAGCAAGTCATTCATTTAATCAGGCATGGAAAACCCATTTTTCTGGGCCATATTTTTATGCTTAGGTTTAATTTTGCAGAATGATCTCAATAAGTTGTTTAAATTTGTTTTTGGAAAGGAGTCCTCAAATCAGCATTCTCAAAGAACAGCTCTTGCTCAGGTTTCTCTCTGCACTTCTTCATTATAATTATCTGTATCTAGATCCGTGGTTCTCCAAGTGGGGTCCCTGGACCAGCAGCATCAGCATTGTCTGGGTCCATTCCCGAAGTGTACATCTCAGATGTCACCCAGATCTGCTGCATCAGAAGCTAGGCTGATGGGGTCAAACATTATGTGTTTTAATATGTCTTCCACGTAATTCTGATGCTTGCTAAGTTGGAGAATCAATGAGTGACATTATTTCAAACTTTTAAAAATTATTCAATTATATTGAGCCAAATTCTGATAGAACAGAACGAGGAAAATGCTGTACTTCTACTGTGATTACAGGTGGTCAGACAACTTGGTCATGTGCCTGGCAGAGAAACCTCACTGCTGTGTTTCCCCACTCATATAAAACAATGAATTGTTTGCTCTTTCTTTAGGATATCAAACTAGGTATCCTGGAGTGCCTAGACCTAAAACTGATAGAACAGCACTTATCTCAGCAGTCCAGTCAAATTCTGCACCCTAATATAGAAAGAAATACCCTTAAGAAAAGATTCTTAAAGATAAGAAAATTCTCACTCTTTGAAAGTCTGCATGAAATAACTTAGCAACCTAAATTTTAGTCGGAAGGAGCTTAGAGAGTTTCTTCAGTTTTATTGCTGTCAAAAGGAATGTTTTGCTCAAATAGATAAGACTTCTTTTCTGGTCTTAAAAGCCTCTAAAGACAGTCACAATCACCTGTAATCACTTTGTTACTAAACTTCAAGTTCAACAGCTGTAAATGTCAGAAAATGCATTTTTTACATTTCCTACGTTATTTGCTGTGTTAGGGTCACATGGCAATTCAAGTATTGCCTAAAACCGTTTTTCATAGTTGACAGTTTGGACACTTCAGTTGCCAAATCATGTTGTGCTTTGAAGCAGATAAGCCTTTAGAGCTTGTGAAAACACAGCTTTGGAGAAGATAACCTTCTAGAGCTTGTGAAGAGGGGAGAGATCTGACTCTGCCCAAATCAATACAGACTCTTCTCACCCCAACCCAAATCTCTTTAGTCTGAATACTGGAGGAGGGGAAATCCTTAGAGTTGAGACATTAGCCTGTGAGTATGTATGTGTGTATGTGTGTGTGTGTGTGTGTGTATGTTTGTGTGTGTGTGGTGGGGGATATGTGTAAGCGGGGGTGCTTTCTCTCTAAAGCTAGTAGGAGATACTCACAGGGCATGCACATATTCATCACATGGGGTAAAATAAGTAAAGTGAAATTATTTTATGTTTTACCTACTGTCTCAAGCCTGTTCAACAAACCAGTTCAAAAGGCTCAAACTTTTAAAGTGCGGGTACAATGTCAAATGATACTCAAATGGATTTTTAAGAATAGAATTATCACCCTATTACTTAAGGATTACACTTGTCTTAAATATCATAGGCACTTTCAACTCAATAATGATTCCTTGTGATTTATATATGTAAGCTATGGCAGTTTGGTAAAATAATAGTACACTTTCATAATCATTGGTTAAGATTTATTGTTTTGTTATCAGGAGTGTCCGAGAACATTTTCTTCCTTTCCTATTTTTAGCTGTGATGATACTTCAGATATTATAAAATGTAGAGTTCACCTACTGGGGTAGGGTTGAGTCAAGCTGATCATTCTCACTCTGGAGAGCTCTGTTAGAAAATCCTTCCTTTCACTGAGCTGAGGCAGCTCTCCTTGTACACTGTTTCCAGGACAACAGGAGACGGTCATTATGAGAGGCTCATCATGAGTCTATGACTCTCTGTAGAGATAGGGAAAAGAAGAAAATATTTTATCCATTTCACAGCCAAGAAGAGACACAGATACGAGTACCATGAAAGAGGGGACAGGATTCAAATTCTTGAGTAGGGATTTTGATTTTCATACTCAAAGCAGACCAGAGTTTCCATATTAGTGTCTCCTAAAGACATTATATTTGTTTTGCTGAATTGGAAGAAAGACAAAATGTGTTCTCTCGACCCATGCCATCCAGTAGAAATATAATGTGAGCCGTATATGTACTTTTAAATGTTCTAGTAACCACATTAAAAAGGTAAACAGAAGAACGTGCAGTTAATTTTAACAATGTATTTATCGTAGTGGATACAAGATATTATGATTTCACAATGTAATCATTATAAGAAATTAATGATATTCTACATCCTTTTTTTGTATTAAGTTTTCAAAAATCACAGCACACCTCAGTCTGGACTAGCCACATATCAGGTTCTCAGTGGTCACAGGTGGATAGTGGCAACCTATTGAACAGCACGACTCTGGAATCTCCTGTTTCTACGCTGTCCTATGGCTTCAACTTCCCTTCCCCACCCAAAATACAGAGTGTCTTTGCAGACATTGACTTCCTGTCTCCGGAAGTGTTTGAGCAGAGGGTGGGTGACTACCATTTGGTGGGAATATTGTGGAACTCTGAATAAAGAACGTCAGTGGAAGTTTGGACAACGAAAGTGTTAAAAGCCTTTCTAATTCCTAAGTTTTGTGATGCTGTGATACTGAGAAAGGAAACATGAAATTGTGGGTTTGGAAAGAACTTCTTTCCATATTAGATGTGCTATTTCCTGCCATTATTTCTTGATTTGTAATTCACTTATTTGCTACTTCTAGTATGAATGCAATGATTACTTATAGGGTGCTATATAGCGTATAAACCACTCTCATAAACACGAATGATTCATTCAATTATTTCCTCACTCACTTAGTAAGAGCATATTAGTCCCTACAATGTATTAGTCTCTGTTCCAGGAGCTGGAATGTATTAACCACAGTGGGTAAGCTAGGCACAGCCCCTGGGCCCATAAAAGATTCAAGCTCACTTGTTCCTACTCTTCCTTATCTCTGGTTTTTGGAATCTCCCCACCCACGTTTGGCTTGAGTCACCAGGAGCCATACACCGACTAATATGAAAATAGTGGTCTGACTAGTCTCCTGGTGTAAAATGTCAACCCATCCCTGAAGCACAGTTTTCAGTGACAGGAAAACTGAAGATGGGATTCTCAGCTTCTCTGGTGTGATTAAGGTACTAGAAAAAAAAACAGCACCGAGGTGAAGTAAAATCTGTTGATGTTCAGCTACACGCACGAGTTGAAATTGTCTTTTGCATTAAAAGCCCCTTTGCTGTCAGCTAGCTGCCAGGTAGACACTTATTCTCCTTTGACTCTCTGCTACACCTTTTTGTGCCTTATCCAAAAGTTCTGGAATAATTAAAGCTTTTTCTGAGCCATGTTTGTTAATTATGATGCTCCTGCTTTAGAGAAAGAAAAATAATGGACCCTTCGGGTGTCAGAAAAACTGATGCTTGGACCTGATAGAAAAAAAAATGAGGATTTGTGATGAAGGAAAATCATTCATAGAAATATTTCAGGGATTCAATTATGATTTTGTTTAGTAAGTTTGAAAATACCCTGTCTCACTCATTTAGTTCTTTAGTGTCCCCCCAAATTTTGAGAACTCAGTTGCTAAATTCTACAGTATTCAACTTCTCTGAAATGTCTTCTACCACCAGAGAGCAGCAGAGATTTATAGGTAGTTAATGAGTACCCTAGATACCAACAAACAAGGAAGCTTGGCCACTTGATTTGATCTCATTCATTAAATAGCTAGTAAGAAAAAGACGCAGCAGATTAACTACCAGAATGTTGACCTGTTAGCCTGTTTCCCTACCCTTTCACCCTTTCTCTCTCTGGAGTGTGCATATATGTGATTTTAATGATTTTCTATATTGGTTGGCTAGGGTTTTCTAACTTTTCTAGGAGCTTCGGGGATGGGTCAAAATGTACCTTGTTCTTCCACACTCACTCACGCTATAGCCTGAGTAATACATGAAGAAAGTGAATCAGAAGTCTGAGAAAGTAAGTCTGAGAAGTCTGAGAAAGTTCTTTTTCTCTAGACCAGGCGTCATCAAACTGCTGTCCACAGGCCAAATCTAGTTTGCTACCTGTTTTTACAAATTAAGTTTTATTTCAACACAGCCACACCCATTAGCTCATGTTTTGCCTATGGCTGCTGTCATGCTACAGTGGCAGAATTCATTGAGACTATATGCAACCACATGGCCTGAAAAGTCTAAATTATGTATTGTCTTGTCCTTTACGGGAAAAGTTTGCTAACCCCTGCTGGACGCTGTGTCAATATTTAAATTATGGGAAGTATAGGAAAGCAGAAAGAGTCTCAGACTGGGAGGACTTTAACAGCTATTGTACCAGTCCTGGTCCTGCGGGTTGGTATTAATGTGTCCTCGGGCAAGTTCTTCAACGTTATGAGCCCTAGGTGGCCTCATCTGTAAATGGGGGCTGGGGGCTCAGGGTGTAGTTTGAACCTGGGAGTCTTTCCAGATTGAAAATTCTATGAGGATTTTTTAAATTACTCTTGCTTTTTTATAGTTTTAAATTACTCTTGGTGTTTTTATAGTTTATGTGGAATTGCAATCCGCAGTGTTGGAGGTGGGGCCTGGTGGGAAGGGATTGGATCATGGGAGTGGTTTCTGATGGTTTAGCAGTATCCCTATCCCCTTGGTGCCATCTTGTGACAGAGTTCTCACGAGATCTGGTTGTTTGATGTACTATCTCCCCCTTCACTCTCTTTCTTCTGCTTTGACTGTGTAAGACGTGTTACCTTCCTCTTCGCCTTCTGCCATGATTGTAAGTTTCCTGAGGCCTCCCCAGCCATGCTTCCCGTACAGCCTGCAGAACTGTGAGTCAATTAAACCTCTTTTCTTTATAAATTACCCCGTCTTGGGTAGTTCTTTATAGCAGTGTGAGAAGAGACTAATACAACATCTGACAAAGCATCTATAAGAAACTTAGACAAATTTACAAGAAAAAAAACACCATAAAAAGTAGGCAAAGGACATGAACAGACGCTTTTCAAAAGAAGATATACATGTGGCAAGTAATCATGTAAAAAAAGCTCAACATCACTGATCATTAAAGAAATGCAAATCAAAACCTCGGTGAGATACCATCTCATACCAGTCAGATGGCTATTATTAAAAAGTCAAAAGATAACAGATGCTGGTGAGATTGTTGAGAAAAGGAATGCTTATACATTGTTGGTGAGAATAAAATTAGTCCAATCATTGTGGAAGACGGTGTGGCAACTCCTCAAAGACTTAAAGACAGAAATACCATTCGACCCAGCAGTCTCATTTGAGGAATTGCCACACCATCTTCCACAATGGTTGGACTAATTTATATACCCAAAGGAATATAAATCATTCTATTACAAAGACACATACACGAGTATGTTCATTGCAGTACCATTCATCATAGCAAATACAAGGAATCAACCTAAATGCCTATCCATGATAGCTGGATAAAGAAAATGTGGTTTTATACCACATGTTCTCACTTATAAATGGGAGCCAAATAACGAGAACACTTGGACACACAAAGAACAAAACACCATGGGCCCTTTTGGAGGGTGGAGGGTGGCAGTAGCAAGAGGATCAGGGGAAATAACTAATGGGTACTAGGCTTAATACCTGGGTGATGAAATAATCTGTACAACAATCCCACTTGACACAAGTTTACCTATGGAAGAAACCTGCCCGTGCATCCCTGGGTCTAAAATAAAAGTTAAAAAAATTATATACATTTCAGAAGGGTACTCATCAAATAGTGAAGATTAATATCACATTCCTTAGGAGTTGACACATAACTGGAGGTATTCAGTGTTACATCATGTGGCAGATACAGTGCAGTCCTATCCCCAGAGAATTGACCTTTATGGAATTTGGCCTCAGTATAAAATACATTGCTGACATATGCTATATGTTATTTCATGCTTGTTATTATATGTAACCCACAACACAATGCATTGTTGCTATTAAGCCTACAAGTTTATGCCTATGAGGATCTGAGACAAAGTAAAACTTTTACCTCTAAGTACTTAGATGTAAAACATGTGTCACTGATGTTAGGAAAGATGACAGGACAAAGGCCCTGGGGTCTTGGGCTGCAGAAAACATGGAGCCTATGGCTTTTCAAAAAGTAATTACTTTCATGATCATTTATATAGGACCATATTTAATGAGCTCCTTCTAGTGAATAATGATTATGTCCTCTGTTTTCTCTACAAAAGTAAGAAGTGGGGTAATTTTCAAATATTTTCAACTTGCATGTTTATTATTCAAACTAAAATATTCCTCCTTTTCTTTTTGCCTAGAGCATTCTGGCCATTCTTTCGCTTTAAGCTCCCTGCCCATTGCTGATAGTCTCACATGTAGCAAGGATGTATGAAGGATAACATAAGATTTCTGAGTTTACAGATTTTATCATTAGGTAGAGCAAAGTCCAATGCCTTAGCGCGGTTTCTCTCACAGTGTTCTTGTGTCCCAGAGGGAACATCAAGCCTCAGGATAATCATGTCATCTCTTGTGGGAGGATCAACTTTACTACAGTGTATGAGATGTAATATAATTTTTAAATTAAAACACACCCAGACTTATTGTAGAATAGAATATGTAATCTGTATGATTTTTAAACACAGAACACAACTGTGCATGGCTATTTTTTGCAAGATATGAGCAATATAATGTAATATTTAAAGTATAATCTCTGGACTCAGGTGAACCATATAAAACTTCACTTGACTTTGGGTAAATTTTTAAATTTTTTTGTCCCTTAGTTTCTTCTTTCTATAAAGTGGAGCCAATGATAATATGTAACTTATAGAGTCGACGTGAGCATTAAAGGTACTTAGCTCACGGTTTGGCACGTAGTAAAGACACAAATGATGCTGCTGGTGCCAATATGGTCAGAACCTTGAAGGTAAGAATGGATGCTCCTGGGTTACTAGGGGTGGAGATGCTTGCACAGCACTGCTCTGGAGAAATTAAAGGCTACTTCTGCCCTCTCCTTTCTGGGTCAGGGTATTCAGAACATGCTGAGGAACTGGCCCAAAGCACAACTGTGAGGGACCAATTGTTATCCTTGACCTCAGAGCCAGTGATGCTTGCTGAATGGTGTATAGTCTTTGCATCACTAGGAGTAAAACATCACCAGGAGAGAAACAGATGGGAAGACTGGATTGGCCAGTGAGTGGGCAAGGATGAAGAACCACAGATTTTAACTTAAGGGTTTGCAAGTGGCCCAGCTTCCCCAAGAGCAGCGTCGGGGCCTGAGGTTAAATATTAGATCAGAATGAGAACTAGAAGGTACTAATGCTACGATCCTCTCCTGTGGCCATGACTGACCTTACTAATGCATTACCACACGTTTTCAAGCAGAGCACAGGTAAGGCTTCAGAATCTTCCTCAGTGTGTTGATCCTACTAAATGACGCTACTAAATGATTATCACTTGAGAAGATTTTTTTTCTTGGTAGCTCTTGAGAAATTCCGGGAGCTCTGGACACTAATATATATAAGTAAGAAAAGTCAGCAACAGAAGTGGCTTCAAAGACTCACCTGCTTGGAGAAAACTTCTGTGATTCATGATATTTTAGTTTCTATTTCCTACAAACAACTGTTTTAATCCAGCTTTCAGGATGAAAAATGGTAAGATAAAACTAATGACAGAAGGTTGAATGACATATACCAAAATCCTAACTTTCCTGATATATTTTAAGAAGAGTTTGTTAATCAAAATAAGTGGGTGTCATGTTGGAATTTTATCACATGGGGTTTTGCATCAACTCCTGCCTGATTCTGCCTAGACTAGTTGGTGTTTTCCATTGTCAGGCGGGAGGTGTATGTGTAGGTTATATCAATGCACAGGCTATACTAATGCACAGGCACTCAGGCCAGTGCCAACCGAGGTTCAAGCGAGGCAAGTTAGGTCACAAGGAAGAAGGGTAAAGACTACGTGTTGTTGTCAGTGGGTGAAGCACAAACATGAATTTGTTTTACTTTTTGCCAGTCATTACCACTAGCTTCATTAAGTTGAATCTCCCTTCTCCACTATGTGGCAAAGAATTTGACTTTCTGGAGGCTAAGGCTGAGGATTGCTTGAGCTCAGAAGTTTGAGGTTACAACGAGTTATGAGCTGTCACTGCCCCTTCAGCCTGAGTGACAGAGCAAGATTCAGTCTTAATAATAATAATAATAATAATAATAATGTAATAAAACTCACCTAAAGAGAGATCTGGCCTTTGCACTGATTCCTGGGAGGAATTCTCTGAGTCCCTGAAATGTCCTGCTGCTAAAAATGTCTTTGTTTACCTAGGGGCCTTGGGCCACACTGGGTAGTCTAACAGTGTGATTAAGGTGGGAGTTTTGGTCATGTGTTACTGGTTATGTGAGCAGTTATCATGTATACATTAGAGCCTCAATAAAGACTCTGTACACTAAGGCTGGGGTGAGCTTCCGTGGTTGGCAGTACTCAGTGTGCATCGTTCCATTTTGTTGCTGGGCAAGTTAATGCTGTCGGCGACTCTCGTGGGAGAAGACAGCTGGAAGTTGCATGAGTGGAACTTTCCTGGACTCTGTCCCGTGCCTCTCTTCTCTTGGCTGATTTTAATCTATGTCATGTCACTGTAATAAACCATAATCATGTGTATGACAGATTTCAGTGGGTTCTGTGAGTCCTAGCAAGTTACCAAATTTGAGGGTGGTCTTGGGAACCTTGAACTTACAATTGGTGCCAGAAATGAGGGTGGTCTTGGGGACTGTTCCTTAACTTTCCATCCACTTAAAGCAGATTCCCTTATATTATCATGGATAGATTCGGTAGCTTTCCAGATCCTTTGGTTAGTGAGGATCTACTGAATTTAAAGTTCCAATTTTAAAGTTTCAGTCTTTTTCATTACCAGCCAGATTTGTAGCTAGAGGGACTTGCTGTGGGAGGGGTAGGTCTTGGTCTTCTCTTTCAGTCTTGTACCCCCCACACTGTGGGAGTATGTGATCTTCCTCTGGAATTCTCCCTCTTCTTCTAAGTCTCTAGCTTCTCATTTGGTTTGAGCCTTGATAAGAGGGAGGAAAAGAGACAAATGCTGCACTTTATTGATTGTCCTTGCTTTCTTAGCTAACCCTGAACAGCTAACTGATGCCCTCTGTGTGGCAGGTGTCAAAAGTGCTGGTGCTCTCACGGGGCATGTGATGGGTTCTCCCAGAGTTTGATGGGTTCTGACTATACCTCTTTACCTCCTCCAAACCTCATCTCAGCTGCCTTAGTGCTGGGGCCTCCTCTCCCTGGGCGGAGGGCATTGAAAAGATTATTCAGATTGCATTTCTCAGGGTCACTTGATACCATTACTAGGGTTACTGTGGATGAGCTCTTCCTTGTTACCTTTTTAGTTCTGTTCCCTGCTCTGGTAGCCAAAGGGTAGACTAGTGGTACTTGGTCTCAGGTCGGCTTCACGGTCTTAAAAATTGTTGAAGGCTTTGAAGAGCTTTTGTTTATGTGAGTTATAACTGTCAATATTTACCACATTAGAAATTAAAACTGAGAAATTAAAAAAACTTTATTTACTCCTTTAAAATAATAATAAACCCATTACATGTTAACATAATTAATTTTTTAAATAAAAAATAACTAGATTTCCTCAAACAAAGTCAGAGAGAAGAGTGGCATTGTTTTTCATTTTTGCAAATATCTTTAATGTTTGACTTACAAAATGATAGCTGGATTCTTACTTTATTCTGCATTCATTTTGTTATGATTTTAAAAATTGAGGTATCCAAACTAAATCTGGCCTAATACAGATAGACAGTTGGAAAAGGAATTGTATTTTTATAGCCTTTTCAGATAATTGTGAGTAGTCTTTTGAAATATGACATCAAAATTTAACAAGTGGTAGTTTCTTAAAGGTTGATTGCAATGTGGAGTCTAAAATCATATCATGAACTTTTCATACTCGATTACATTTTAACCCATTGGTCCATCTTCCATGCTGAGTAATCTCTTACCTATGCATGATTTTGTAACATCATGCAGTGGTCATTTGAAAAATATTGGTTTACTTAGCTACTCAGATCCTCCAAATGTGGACACATTTCATTATTTAATGTCTAAAAGAAATCACACTACTAATCTCATTAGAAGTCTAAGTATTGGAAGGCTGTCAAGTTCACTGTGGTGGACACAAGTTTTCCAAAATTCTAATTTTAGTTTGAAAATTTGAGTTTTATCTTTGGTAACAAATACTATAAGTGGTTTTCCTGGCCAGGTGTGGAGTCTCATGCCTGTAATTCCAGCACTTTGGGAGGCTGAGGCGAGCCCGACTAATTTTTTTTATTTTTTGTGGAGATTGGATTTTGACATCTTGGCCAGGGTGGTCTCAACTCCTGACCTCAGGTGATCTGCCCACCTTGGTCTCCCAAAGTGCTGGAATTACAGGTGTGGGCCACTGCGCCCAACCCTGACTCAAATAGTCTGTCCCATGCCTCTCTTCTCTTGGCTGATTTTAATCTATATCATGTCACTGTAATAAACCATAATCATGTGTATGACAGATTTCAGTGGGTTCTGTGAGTCCTAGCAAGTTAGCAAATTTGAGGGTGGTCTTGGGAACCCTTGAACTTACAATTGGTACCAGAAATGAGGGTGGTCTTGGGGATTGTTCCTTAACTTTCCATCTACTTAAAGCAGATTCCCTTATGATATCATGGATAGATTCGATAGTCATCCCTTGAGTCCAGGAGTTTGAGACAAGCCTGGGCAAGATGAAGAAACCCCATCTCTGAAAAAAAAATTAGCCAGGCATGATGGCACATGCCTGTAGTCCCAGCTACTTGTGAGGCTGAGGTTGGAGGATCGTTTGAGCCCAGGAGGTGGAGGTTGCAGTGAGCTGAGATCACACCACTGCACTCTAGTCTGGGTGACAGAGTGAGACCCTGTCTCAAAAAAAAAAGTGGTTTTCCTAAAAGTTACAGGTTTACTTTGTTTATTTTGAAAAAATGCCAAATACCCAGGACTGAATAACCACTGTTTGTCTGTTATTCATTCTTTCATGTGATAGTGGTGATAGTGGTAAGCAGAATAATGACTGTTTTAATCTAGAACCTGTTAATATGTTAGCTTACGTGGCAAAAGGGGCATTGCAGATGTAATTTGGTTAAAGATCTTAAGACAGGAAGATCATCCTGAATTACCTGGTTTAGCCCACTGCAGTCAACAGGGTTCTTGTGAGTGAAAGAAAGCAGTAGGAGATTTAAAAATGCTGTGAGTCTGGCTTTGAAGATAAAGGAAGGGGCCATGAACCAAGGAAAGTAGGTGGCCTATAGAAGATGAAAAATGCAGGAAAACTATTCTACCCAGAGTCTCTAGAAAGAACACAGTCCTGCTGACACCTTGATTTTAGCCCAGTGAGACCCATGTTGGATTTCCTACCTCCAGAAGTGTAAGATAATAAATGTGTTTTGTTTTAAGCTGCCAACTTGGTGGCAGTTTGTTACAGTCGCAATAGAAAATGAATATAGTGTTCCATGAAACAAAGCAAGTACTTCAACTCACAACTCAAACACACAGGTGCTTTTCCTCAAGACAATGTAGTATTTCAGTAAGCAGCACAAGTGCTTTGTGTCCATTTTCTCACCAAATATTAAAATATAAGTCGATGAGATTCCACACCATTAATAATTTTGGTATCAAGATGACAATGATCTTGTAGAATGAGTTAGGGAAGGCTGCCTCCTCCTCAATTTTTTGGAATAGTTTCAGTAAGACTGGTACCAGCTCTTCTTTGTACAATTTGCAGAATTCAGCTATGAATCTGCCTTGACCAGGGCTTTTTGGGTTGGTAACTTTTTTATTACTGATTTAATTTTGTAACTTGTTATTGGTCTGGTCAGAGTTTCAATATCTTCCTGGTTCAATCTTGGGAGGTTGTGTGTTCCCAGGAATTTTTCATTTCCTTAAGGTTTTCTAGTTTGTGCTCATAGAGGTGTTCATACCAGTCTCTGAGGATCTTTTGTATTTCTGTGGAATCCTAAGTGGTTCTGATGCACACTCAAGTTTGAGAAGCATTGCCTTAAGCTCGTGACTCAAATTCTTTTCTTTTTTCTTGACGTTTATGTTTAATGGTTTCTTACAAAGGATATTTCGAAGGATACAGATGAAGAGATGTGTAGAGTGAGGTATGAGGGAAGGGGTGAGGAGCGTCCATGCCTTCTCTGGGTGTGGCACCCTCCAAGAACTTCCATGTGTTTATCTATCTGGAAGCTCTTAGAATCCAGTTCTCCTGGGATTTTATGGAAGCTTCATGACATCCGCATTTCTTCTCCCTAGAGAATTCCTGGAAGAATTCTCCTTCTCTCCTCTCTGGGGAGGGTCTTAAGAGTCACAGTCAGGGCTGGGAGCAGTGGCTTATGCCTGTAATTCTAGCACTTTGGGAGGCCATGGTGGGCAGATCACCTGAGGTCAGGAGTTTGAGACCACCCTGGCCAAGATGGCAAAACCCTGTATCCACAAAAAATACACAAATTAGTCGGGCATGGTAGCGGGCACCTGTAATCCCAGCTACTTGGGAGGCTGAAGCATGAGAATCGCTTGAACCTGGAAGGCAGAGGTTGCAGTGAGCTGAGATAGTGCCACTACACCCCAGCCTGGATGACAAAGTGATACTCTGTCTCAAAAAAAGAAAAAAAAAAGAAAAAGAAAAACAAACAAAATTTCACAATCAGAAAGAATGGGAAGAGTAGATTCCTGCCTTGGGGCAAATGAAAAGAGGGCAGGAGAAGGCCAGAGGCCTGCGCCTGAGGCCTAACACACCCAACATTGGAACAAAAAACTGTAACCAGGCCAGGAACCATGGGCGAATAGCAATATATATTATGACACCACAGGCCACTCCCTGTTTTTCAACCATGAATCCCTTATAGCAAAACAAAGATACACAATCATTAATAAGTGGTCCAGTCCATCATATTGTATGAATGTCCTCTAGGCTGAGGCCACTTAGATTTGCAGGCTTCCTTTTATTCTTGTCAGGTTCCAAAAGCAAGAGTGGTATTGGCAAATACATAGCTTCTCCCTTTCAGGCATCTCGAATAACTGAGCTATGAGGCAATGCCATCTCTTGCTCTGAGACTTGTCTTTAGAGTTGTTAATGTAATATTGGATTTCCCTCCGTTTATAACTGTTTATTCATTTCTTTACCCTCAGCTGTTATTTCTCCTGTTTTCCATTCATTATTTGTTTTGACCTAAACTTTGACACTTTTGGAAAGGATATTGGGTTTGGCCACTGTGCTGGTCTAGATTGCCTGCAGCAATACTAGTCTAGCGAGTGCCTCTCCCTTAGTTCATCTGCATTCATATCGAGAAGTATTACATAGGTTCCAAACGAATGTGCCATTTTTACCACCAGGTAATATAGCTGCATTTATTCTTAACCCCAATTTTGCCAGATGGAGTGAAGGCACAATCCACCCCCATCAGAGCCCTTAGGAATTCTGACACAGTTTAAAAACACAGTGAAGATTTCTTGCGTGGGAATCATCCCTGCTTCCAGCAGTTGTGGTTGCAGCCCTTGGTCCTAGGACCACTGCATCAGGTAGGAGAGAGAAAAAAATATTTTTTTAAGGTGATATGGGGGAAAAAAGAAAAAAATATAGTCCATATACCAGTATACTCCTCCCTTTGCAAGAATTGCATAGTCATATCAGCGTCTCTCACCCACTCTTCCCCCGGTCAACCAGAAAAACTGAAAAAATCTGGCAGGGACACTCTAGTCCCACTCATGCTGAGTGTGAGCACACACTCATGAAGGCATGTAGGCCAGCCCTTCCTGATTTTAGCTCCTTCTGTTTTAGACAACCAATGTCTTAATTGCCTGTTCTACTTCTCCATCAAATGATTACTCTAAGCAGCTATCTCTCTGCCCACTGTTGGACATTATGGGCTGTAGAGTGTATTCCTTGATCTGAAGAAATGATGGTGAGCCATCCAAATCCATGCATTATCTTCTGTTGTGTTTTTTTTCTGGCACTCTAAGCATTTTCATCTACTGGATAAGCAAAGCCTACTCTCAAGTCAGTGTCAAGATCCATGTGTAGCCCCCAGAGAAAACCAGCGTCAGTCTCATGTGCCAGTGTTGAGGGCCTTCCTACCAGTGAATAAACCCCACACTCATTGGCAGTCTCTGTCTCTCTTGCAGAGAAACAGAACAGTTCTTACTGGCAGGCCTGAGAGAGTGCAAAAGGAGGGTTTCGCCATGTTGCCCAGGTTGGTCTGAAACTCCTGAGCTCAAGTGATCCTTCTGCCTTGGCCTCCCAAAGTGCTGAGATTACAGGTATGAGCCACGACGGCTGGCCAATGTTTTAATTCAGCTCATCTCCACACTGCTGCAGTAACCCCAAATCCACTCATTTCATGGACCAAGGTGGCCCATGGGAGCACATGGGGAGATCTGTTTGTTGATTCCAGTCACCTTCCTAACCTGGAGGGAGTTCTTCTGATGGGCATTGACTTGTTCTATTTTAATGCACCCACAAATTTCCATAGGGCCATGCCTCATTTGGGCATCCCTTTAATCATCAGGGTTTCCTTCTGCCTGAGTGTATAGTCACGTCATTGGTCACTGCCTGTGAGTCAGTAAAAACCTAAACACAGAGACTTTCACCACTGTTCCATTCTTTCATTACTGTTAGAAAAACAGCATGCAATTCTATCCACTGAGCTGATGTTGTTACCTTCTATTTAAAAAAAAAAAATTTACAATGAAAAAATGTTTTCTTTTTTTTTTTTTGAGATGGAGTCTTCCTCTGTCACTGAGGCGCTGTCTCAGTTCACTGCAACCTCCGTCTCCTGGGTTCAAGCGATTCTCCTGCCTCAGCCTCCCGAGTAGCTGGGAGTACAGGTACATGCCACCATACCTGGCTAATTTTTGTATTTTTAGTAGAGATGGGTTTCACTATGTTGGCCAGGCCTGTCTTGAACTCCTGACCTCATGATCCACCCACCTCGATCTCTCAAAGTGCTGGAATTGCAGGCATGAGCCACCATGCCTGGCCAAAAATTTTCTTTTTAATTTTTTTTTTTTTAATTTTTTTGTAGAGATGAGGCCTTGCTATGTTACCTAGGCTGATCTTGAACTCCCAGGCTCAAGTGATCCTTCTGCCTTGGCCTCCCAAAATGCTGGGATTACAGGCATGAGACATCATGCCTGGCCAATTTTTAAATAACTTATACTTTATAATTTTGTGGGTACATAGTAGGCATATATATGTATGGGGTACACAAGATGTTTTGATGCAAGCACGCGATGAATAATAATCACATCATGGGAAATGGGGTATCCATCCCTTCAAGCATTTATCCTTTGTGTTACAAACAATCCACTTATTGTTATGCTATCATGTACTAGGCCTTATTATGCTATCAAGTACTAGGCCTTATTAATTCATTCTAACTATTGTTTTCTACCCAAAACTATCTTCTCCTCCCACAACCCCTCCACCGCTCTTCCCAGCCTCTGGTAGCCATTCTTCTACTCTCTGTCTCAATGGGTTTAATTGTTTTGATTTTCAGATCCCACAAATAAGTGAAAACATGTGATGTTTGTCTTTCTGTGCCTGGCTTATTTCACTTAACATAATGACCTCCAGTTCCATCCTATTACAGATAACAAAAACCAAGGGATTGAATGTTTTGCTTTTTTCATATTAATTTGCATTTCCTTATGGATCCAGTGAACCAGCTCCCGGGGAGTCGGATCCATCTCTAAATTCCACTGGTAACTTTTACCTTTGGTAACTGATCTCAACACAGGAGCGGCTTCATACCATGGATGACCACGTGGCCGCCCAGGAATCAAAGATTCCTCATTCCCCACCCTTTCATTTTTTCTCTTCCCAAACCACATGTTTCTATGAGTGAGGGCTGTTCTAGCAAATTGAGCTTCACTGACACAAATTGTTTCAGGGAAAAACTCTCCTCTCAAACCACGTTTTTCTTCTGCTTTCACACCACCACGATAATCATCAGCACAGAAGAAGAACTCTATGACCAAATGTGTGTGGGTTTTCTACAACACACCAAGCAATGAGCCCCAGCTGGTATCCTCTCATAATTCCGACACTACCTGGAGATAGTTTAGGACCCCACAGGTTGAGGGCTTAGTCCTCAAGGCTGCCCCCAGACCACCCCACACCACACCAGTTGCAAGTGACTGACTGGCTTCAAGTTGGGTACAACTTGAGGGGTTTGGATTTTTCTGTCTCCTGACGCTATCATTGTGAGCTACTCCAGAAAGTTAGTCAAACCCAAAGGGGGATTTGTAGCCAACTGGATTAATGAGAGCAAGTAATTTAGGGACAGTATCTTTGGTTTTAAATGCTGCAGAGTGGCAGAGCAAGAGCATGTTTGAGTTGATGGCAGGAAACACAGCTCACTGTTGAAAAACTGAGGACGGTTGTATACAGTC
Source organism: Trachypithecus francoisi (assembly GCF_009764315.1). Classification (NCBI taxonomy): domain Eukaryota; kingdom Metazoa; phylum Chordata; class Mammalia; order Primates; family Cercopithecidae; genus Trachypithecus; species Trachypithecus francoisi. The sequence goes on from NW_022681453.1 coordinate 88,036,286, forward strand.
CAGACACTCAGGAGGTTATTCCTGAGGGAACAGTCAGCCTGGTGAGACAGGAACTTGGAACCCACCGAACTGTGGGAGTGAAAGAGCTGTAAGTCTCCTGCTTACTGAACTACGGGCGGCTGGAGTAAAAGAGCTGTAACACTCCTGCCCGCCAAACTATGGAAGTAAGAAAAGCTGCAACAACAATAACTCAGTGAAACACTTGCATTGATTTGTTTATTATGAAGGATATTGCAAAGGATACAGGTGAAGAGATGTATAGGGTGAGGTACGGGGGAAGGGGCAAGGAGCTTGCATGCCCTCCCTAGGCAGGCTACCCTCTAGAATCTCTATGTGGTCAGCTATCCAGAAGCTCCTGACTCAAGGGTTTCATCCATAAAAGAGCATATTTTATTAGATGTTATCAGATCTCCTGTGTAGGAGAATGATAAATGATTGAAATAAATTTCAATTGTTTTTCATAATTTATCATCAACTAAAAGTTATGAGGGTCATACTTTTTATCCTCAATCAAGAAATCAGCTTATATACTTTTTATTTTAACAATTAAATGCATAGGTACATGGTGGAGAGTCATCAATGAATGGAAATAAAGTTTATATTCTGTGTTGATATCCTGCTATTTAGAAATGGAAGCATTTACTATCTTGCTCTGGCCAAAATGTTTGTCTGCTGCTGATTTAATTTGAGATGCATGGTACAAGACGTAACTAACAGAATCAGCAAACATGCAGGAAAGGCTGTCTCATGGTTGGGTCTGTTGGAAAGAAGTCTCAGACATCCGTGGGACAGCACAGGGTGCTTAGGACAGAAAGGGGCACGCAGGCAACTGCTGACAGCCGACCAGGAACTGTAGGAATGCAGTGGAAGGAAATTGGAACCCAGTAAATGCTTTGCTCCAGCCTGTGGAATCCTTCTCGTTTCATCATCTGATGACAGTTAGGTCTTCCTTGGCACATGATGTTGAGCTGGACCCTGTATTCACAGGATGATCCATTTTCCTGAAGCAAATTCTTGTGCTGCCAGAAGCAAGGGTCAGGTTCCAGATGACTGCTGGTGCCTCCTCTACAAATCCCAGTTTTCCACGTATGATGACCATACATCCTGGATTTTCTAGCCTAGGCCCAATTTTATCTGATTTTGTACTTTTCAATGGAATAAGTAAATCTCTAAATATGACATAATTCATCTTCAATTATGAGATGATGAATATTATGTAAATATACTCACAAGTTAGAAAAAAATATTTTTTTCAGGTCAGACTTTCCAAATTTTGGTTCAGAAGTCATGGTCATCTAAAAAGTCAGACGTGAGGCTGAAATATTCAATGGTGCTAAAATGGGCAGGTAGAACTACTTAACAAGGAACAAACCAAATGAACACAGGCCAGCTCTGTCTGCTAAAGACAGCACCAGTTGCTATAACTATGTATAAACATGCCTGCTCTCCATTGATGTTCTTCTAAAAGTGGTTTCATTAGTAGTTTGTTAGTGGATTTTATAAAGCTGGGAACCACACGCAGCTAAGGTAACGTTGGAAGATGGGTTTAAGAGAAGCAACAGGCGTGCCTTGCTACCCACTGGAATTCCTTCCATAGCATCTCTCTTTGCATCCCATCTATTGCTTTCTTCCTCAGTGTTGATTTTCTTGGGCAAGACTTGACCAGCCGTTGTTGATCTGCATTCCTTCCATGCTCTTGTATCCTGGACAACACACCAAATATTTAATGCTTTTTGTTTCTTCTTCTTTAGATCTGCACTAAGAAGTCGCTATAAGCTAAATCCCTGGTTCTAGGTTTCAGCTCTGATCTGATTTTGGTTTCCGTCCCTGTTGGTGATCTTAGAACCAGTTTTCCCTTTTGCCAGATTTTTTATATGTGACCATAATGTCTGAACCAAAAATTGGGATGTCGTATCTGACAAGGGATTTATGTTTCTTATTTGTGCATTTATTTATTTGAAATGCCTTATAAATGGGGACAAACTGTTTGAGATTTAGTTATTAATTTAATGAATCACTTTTTCTTTTTTGGCCTATGGATTGTAAGGGGCCTGTGTGGTCCGTGGATTTTTGCTAGATCTCTGTAGGTGACCCTTGGCTGTCCACGTAGCTCATGAGCCCTGCAGCTCTATCTGCTGATGCAATGCCACACTTGGGACACAGAAATATCTATGAGGCGGCCACAGTCCCTTCTGCTGCAGTTATTCTTGCTCTGGCGTTTGAACCCCCCAAGAGGCTCTGCTGAGAATTGGAAGTCAGTCTCCCTTGCTTTTTGCTTCCATCCCAAGGCTGAAAGAATCCTTCTCACATCTAATGGACAAAGGTAGGATTCTCCCTTCAAATTTTGCTCAAGATATTGTGTCTCCACACCTAATGTCCCCACTCTGGAACACAAAATCCAGCAAGGCTCATTCTTTACTTCTGTTTTCTGCCCTGTCAAAGGCATCTCCCAATGCAGCCAAGTCACTGGATACTGGGAGAACAATGAGCATAACATTTCTTAATATCTCAGAAGTACTACACTGCATTGCTACTTAAGTGAGCAATCTCTTGATAGCTTATAATTCTCCTTGTGTAATTTTTCTAAAGTGTCTTTCCCTCTTCTTGATACATGTTCTGGAAACCAAGAACAAATCTGCAATCCTACTGAATCTCCTTGTAAATAGAGCCCCTTCATGGCTGACTGTGATATAAACCCTTCCAGACACTATTTTCTTGCTTTTGTTTCCCTTTGCAGAACTTACACTTTTAAGAGAAAATTTAAAAACAAGATTGCAAACTAGTATGGATTGAATTGTATCACCCCAAAATACACGTTGAAAGCCTAACCCCTAGTACTCAGGATGTGACCTCATTTGGAAATAGGGGTTATCGCAGATGTGATTAGATGAGGTCAGAGGGGAATAGGGTAGGCCTCTAATCCAGTATGACTGGTGTCCTTTTAAGAATGTGGCCACGTGACACATAGAGGGAAACAACACACACTGGGGCCTATTGGAGGGAAGAGAGGAGAGAAGGAGGGAGATCAGGAAAAATAACTAATGGGTACTAGACTCAATACCTGGATGATGAAATAATCTGCACAACAAACCCTCATGACACAAGTTTACCTGTGTAACAACCTGAACTGAAAATAAAAGTTAAAAAGATCTATAATTCAAGAAAAAAAAAAAAGGAATATGACCATGTGAAGATGGCGGGTTGGGATGATACACCTACAAGCCAAGAATGCCAAAGGCTGTTGGCAGACCACTTGCAGGTGTAGCGAAGCCAGGAAGAATCCCCCTACAGGTTTCATGAGGCAGCACAGCCCTGCTGACACCTTAATTCTGAACTTCTATTCTCTGGATAAATTTCTGTTTACACCCACTTTGTGGTACTTGGTTATGGCAGCCCTAGGAAACTAATATACATAACATTCATACCTTTGGTTGTTTCTAGTTTTGCAAAAATAGAGGTATAACATAAATAGTAACATACATAAAGTGAAAATATACATATTGTAAGTGTATTGTTCAATTATTAAGTGCACACTTTAATAGTTTTTACTATACTGTGTAACTGTCATTTAGATCAACAGATAAATTATCTCCAGGACCCCAGAAGACTCCTTTGGGCTGCTTCCCAGTCAACATCATCTTCCCTGACCCCAAGAGGTAACTGATATTTTGACTTCTATCACTCTCATTAGTTCTGCTTATTCTTGAACTTTACATAAATGGAATCATATGTATGTGCATATTAGTGTCTGGTTTCTTTCACTCAACATAGTGCCTGTGAGATTTATCCATGTTGTTGTGTGTACCTGCAGTTCATTGACTTAGATTTAAGAATGAGGAGCTCTCTACACTGCTCTGAATAGAAATTAGCTCCCTCTTGGTTTTATTATGTGACTTGGTTTAAATTTGTGATATAATTTTTATAAACTGTAAATGACTGGAGCTGTCAACATAAGAGAGTTGCAATGACTCTGTTTTTAAAAAAATTAAACACATGTGCTTGACATCAACTACATCGTAGAATGAAATTAGGTATTGTAAACTACAAGAGACATACGTGTAAATTTCATACATCACTGACAGTGTTGGAGCTCTTGTTCAATTCTAGAAAATTTCAGGAGAAAATAAAAAATATTTGGTTTAAAAAGCATAGTGAATTCTCTTTGACCCAGTAATTACACATCTAGGAACTTATCTCAAGAAAATAACTTGCAAATAGACATGCAAAAAATTTATTACAAGGAAGTTACATTTATTCTTGCTTATAGCAGGGTTAGGGGAGAGAGAAAAGTGGTGGTGGGAGAATTTAGTTAAATAAATTAAGGTACATTCATAAAATGAAACCAATTGATTATTCTCATCTGTCCTTAAATTTAGTACATTTCCACTTAAGAGGAACAATGAAATATTTTGCAGTGCTTATAAATTACCTATGTGTTTTGGAAGAATGTTTAATGATGTGACAATGTTGCCTATATATTGTTTATTGGTAAAGTTGTTACCAAACAATAAACACAGGGTAATCTCATTTTTGTAATAATGGTATGTTAATGTAGAGCAAAGACTAGGAGGCTGAATACCAACTTCTTAATTAACAGTGGCTACTTCTCACTGGTGGGGTTGTGGGTGATGTACATTTTCCTTGTGCTTTTGGCTTCCCAAATTTTTGACACTGTTTTTAAGATAAAACTCTTCCTTCCTTCCTTCCTTCCTTCCTTCCTTCCTTCCTTCCTTCCTTCCTTCCTTCCTCCTTCCTTCCTTCCTTCCTTCCTTCCTTCCTTCCTTCCTTCCTTCCTTCCTTCTTTCCTTCCCTCCCTCCCTCCCTCCCTCCCTCCCTCCCTCTCTCTCTCTCTCTCTCTCTCTCTCTCTCTTTCTTTCTTTCTTTCTTCTTTCTTTCTTTCTTTCTTTCTTTCTTTCTTTTCCTTCTTTCTTTCTTTCTTTTCCTTTCATACTTTAAGTTCTTGGATGAATGTGCAGAATGTGCAGGTTTGTTACATAGGTATACACATGCCATGGTGGTTTGCTGCACCCATCAACACGTCATTAGGTATTTCTCCTAATGCTATCCCCTCCCCTAGTACCCCACTCCTTGACAGGCCCCAGTGTGTGATGTTCCCCTCCATATGTCCATGTGTTTTCATTGTTCAACGCCCACTTATGAGTGAGAAATGAACTCATCCTTTTTATGGCTGCATAGTATTCCACGGTGTATATGAGCTACATTTTCTTTATCCAGTCTATCATTGATAGGCATTTGGGTTGGTTCCAAATCTTTGCTATTGTGAACAATGCTGCAATAAACATACGTGTGCATTTGTCTTTATAGTAGAATGATTTATAATCATTTGAGTATATACCCAGTAATGGGATTGCTGGGTCAAATGGTATTTCTGGCTCTAGATCCCTGAAGAATCACCACACTATCTTCCACAATGGTTGAAATAATTTACACTCCCACTAATGGTGTAAAAGTATTCCTATGTTTCCACATCCTCTCCAGCATCTGTTGTTTCCTGACTTTTTAATGATTGCTATTCTAACTGACTTGAGATAGTATCTCCACTGTGGTTTTGATTTGCATTTCTCTAATGACCAGTGATGATGGGCTTTTCTTCATATATTTGTTGGCTACATAAATGTTTTCTTTTGAGAAATGTCTGGTCATGTCCTTCACCCACTTTTTGATGGGGTTGTTGGTTTTTATCATGTACATTTGTTTAAGTTCTTTGTAGATTCTGGATATTAGCCCTTTGTCAGATGGATAGATTGCAAAAATTTTCTCCCATTCTGTAGGTTGCCTGTTCACTCTGATGATAGTTTCTCTTGCTGTGCAGAAGCTCTTTAGTTTAATTAGATCCCATTTGTCATTTTGGCTTTTATTGCCATTGCTTTTGGTGTTTTAGTCATGAGGTCTTTGCCCATGCCTATGTCCTGTATGGTATTGCCTAGGTTTTCTTCTAGGGTTTTTCTGGTTTTAGGTCTTACATTTAAGTCTTTAATCCATCTTGAGTTAATTTTTGTATAAGGTGTAAGGAAGGGGCCCAGTTTCAGTTTTCTGCATATGGCTAGCCAGTTTTCCCAACACCATTTATTAAATAAGGAATCCTTTCCCCACGTCTTGTTTTTGTCAGGTTTGTCAAATGTCAGATGGTTGTAGATGTGTGGTGTTATTTCTGAGGCCTCTGTTCTGTTCCATTGGTCTATATATCTGTTTTGCTACCAGAACCATGCTATTTTGGTTACTGTAGTCTTGTGGTATAGTTCGAAGTTAGGTAACGTGATGCCTCCAGCATTGTTCTTTTTGCTTAGGATTGTCTTGGCTATGCGGGTTCTTTTTTGGTTCCATATGAAATTTAAAGAATTGTTTTCTAATTCTGTAAAGAAAGCCAATGGTAGCTTGACAGGGATAACATTGAATCTATAAATTACTTTGGCAGTATGGCCACTTTCATGATATTGATTCTTCCTATCCATGGACATGGAATGTTTTTCCATTTGTTTGTGTCCTCTCTTATTTCCTTGAGCACTGGTTTGTAGTTCTCCTTGAGGAGGTCCTTCACATCCCTTGTAAGTTGGATTCCTAGGTATTTTATACTCTTTGTAGCAATTGTGAATGGGCATTTGCTCATGATTTGACTCTCTGTCTATTATTGGTGTATAGGAATGCTTGTGTATTTTGCACATTGATTTTTTATCCTGAGACTTTGCTGAAGTTGCTTATCAGCTTAAGGAGATTTTAGGCTGAGATGATGGGGTTTTCTAAATATGCAATTTTTCCATCTGCAAACAGAGACAATTTGACTTCCTCTCTTCCTATTTGAATACCATTTATTTCTTTCTCTTGCCTGATTGCCCTGGCCAGAACTTCCAATACTCTGTTGAATAGGAGTGATGAGAGAGGGGGTCCTTACCTTGTGGCTGAAGATAAAACTATTTCTTTAAAAATGCACAGAAAATAACTACCTGTTTTAAGGGTCATGTTCACTTTGCAACAGATGATTTGATCTGAAAGCACAGCAGCTTTGGATTATTAAGCTATTCCATTGTAGCATCCATCTGAGAAAATTTTTAATATAGCTCACCTCTATTGTACATTATTTTATACAGGCAAAGCTTAACTTTCTTTTTTCTGCATTACATTTTTAATGTCTTCATAAAACTCCTACATTTTAATGGTAAAATATTTTGACTCCTTATGAGCCTCATGAGCAAAACCTATTTTTTTCTGTTAGTATGATGTAAAGAACTGTGTGGGAAGATCAACTTGTATGGCCTAATGCTGCTGTGCTTACTGCTGGAAAGAAAGGCCAGTCTCCATCTTGTAATTAGGAATGAGTACACTTGGGTTTATTGCAGGGAGGGTGGATTTAAGGGAATAAGGAATGGAAGGCGGTGCTGTAGCCTGAATGTTTATGTTCCCCCAAATTTCATGTATTGGTAGCTAATCCCCAATGCAATAATATCAAGAGGTGGGGCATCTGGGAAGTGATTAGTTCATGAGGGCTGCACCCTTTACTAGTGGGATTAGTGCCCTTACAAAAGAGGCGAGGGAACTTGTTTGCACCTCCAGCTATATGAGGACACAGAAGAAGATACCATCTATAAGGAACAAGCTCTCACCAGACACTGAATCTGCTAGCATCTCGATCTTGGATTTCCCAACCTCCAGAACTGTGAGCAATAAATTTCTGTTGTCTATAAGTTGCCCAGTCTAAGATGTCTTATTACAGCAGCCTGAATGAACTCCTAGGCATTTCAGTTCCAAATGGTTTGAAACCATAATTTCAGATCGGAATTGAATGTAAAGAACTGAGACCAATGGGTCCTTGTGGAAACACAGGAATCTGAGGCAGAGGACTTGGGTGTGAGGAATGAATGAACAATGGTTCTTGATAGTGCCTCCTGATTTGAAGTCTGGAGCTGAGTGTTTTCACTTGGTCATCTCAAATTCTTCTTGGTTTTGTGTCCTTTTTTCTCTGTTTTTTTTTCTTTCTTTTTTTTTTTTTTTTTGAGACAGAGTCTCGCTCTGTCACCTAGGCTGGAGTGCAGTGGCCGGATCTCAGCTCACTGCAAGCTCCGCCTCCCGGGTTCGCGCCATTCTCCTGCCTCAGCCTCCCAAGTAGCTGGGACTACAGGCGCCCACCACCACGCCCGGCTAGTTTTTTGTATTTTTTTTTTAGTAGAGACGGGGTTTCACCATGTTAGCCAGGATGGTCTCGATCTCCTGACCTCGTGATCCGCCTGTCTTGGCCTCCCAAAGTGCTGGGATTACAGGCTTGAGCCACTGCGCCCGGCCATTTTTTTTTTTTTTATATCACTCTTGTCTCTTAGAGTAGAAAGCAGATGTTTGGTTTGGTAAAACTTTCTTTCAACATCTGGTGGTCACTACAGTCCTGTGAAAGTTGCTGGTTTTGTTCTCATCTGTCCTCAGTCTTAGTTTGTTTCCACTTAAGCTCAACAATTTTATGGAAGTTTGAAGCAGAATAAAAATATTATTTTTTGATCTTTTTCTTGTGTCCATCATAGTCATCTCTTAAGCAGTCTCTCCTTCCCATTCTTTCTCTCTGTCTCTCTCTCTCTTTCTCTCCCTCTCTCTCTTTCTTTCTCTCACACACACACACAGACACACACAGAAACACATATGCACACACACCAAACACACACACACAAACACACATACACACACACCAGACACACACACACATATACCTAAAGGCCACCATATGGAGACATTAAACACACCGAAGTCCCATAACTTTATCTATGACATTTTTATTTATGACTACCCTCCTTTCCATTTAATTTTCTTATCAAATACTACTGTTCTTCAGATCAAGACTAAGAAAGCAGCAAATCTTTCCCCTTTCCACTGTTGATCTGTTTTGTTGGTTTGTTTCTTGCTGCCATGAATTTTCCTCTTTCTAGTGGATGTGCTGATTCTCATCCACTTTCTTCTGAGGCCCACATATTGAGATTGGCCCATGTGACAAGGGCCGGGGCTATATTACAAGGAGACAAACATGCATGCATTTAGACATCCTTCCACCCTACAGAATTCTTAAGAACCTGGTGTAGTCAACACCTTGGCTTTATGTGACCACAGGTTCAGGAGTAACTGTCCCTGTTGTTTGATGACTACAGGTATCTTTTTTCTGTTGGTATCAGGTTCATTAACCAAGCAGATGGTTACTAGTGACTTGGGGACTCCGTCTTAGGGGTCCTTCCTCTGTAATCCTGCTCTTATGAAGTGCTTCTGGCAATGAACCCACTATTTCTATTGTAGAGCATTCTCCATGGGTTTGAGTTATTTAGAATTCAGACAAGAAAGTTGGCTGGCCTGTTGTAGTCCTTTTTTTTTTTTTTTGAGTTGCATTTTTATGTTTTTACCATTGATGTCTGCTCTTGTAATCTTATCTCTTCTTTTTCCAATTGAGTTTCCAGTGAGAAGTGACCAAGTTTGTGGTCATATTCATGATCTTGGGCTGCCAGATTTAGCAAATAAAAATACAATATGTCCAGTGAAATTAGAATTCCAGATAAAAAGCAAATACTTTTTAGTATAAGTATATCCCATGCCATATCTGAGAACATATTTGTACCGTACAATTATCACTATCTATCTAAAATTCTATTTTAACTGGGCATTCTGTATTTTATCTGGCAATTCTATTTTCATCTGATTTTGCCTTCAGGGCCTGTCCCCACTGAATTAACATTTTCTCAAAGACAAACTGAGGAGATCAAGCTCAATCAGTCATTTTTTCTCCCTTTGTGGTTACAAGAAGTTGGTGCAGAAAGTTAAAATGTGTGATGAAAGTGAGTATTCTGGGGTTATCTGTGGTATTTGATATGCTCTACCTGACCTCTGAGGATTTGTGCATGTTATTTATGTCTGGAATTTTCTCTCCTCCCTTAACTCCCACTCTGTCTCTCTCTCTTGTTTCTTTAGCTTTTGATTCTTCATCAAGTTTCAGTTTCAAGGTCATTTCTTTCTTCTGAGATCCTTTCTCTAACTACACTAATATCAGGAGGAAGCATTTGTCCTCTGCATGCACACAGCGTACTGAACTACCCACTTGGGAACTTGCTCATTGACCTTGGTCTATGAGGAGGAAATTGTCTTTCTAGGCCGTAGTTGTGTCCTCACTTAGTGTCTAGCATAGTCCTTGAATGAATGAATACATCCAGAAGACTAGGAGTGGGGCCAGAGGAATTGGTGAATTTGAAGAGTCTCCAGTAAAAAATTTCATAAGTGAAAATGAAGGCAAACATGCTTGATTCTGGAAGAATGGACCACATCCAGAGGAGAGGAATGCTTTTAAATAGAGCAGATGCCTTTCAACCATATTGTTCTCTGGCCCATACTCCATGGAGTTGCCTAAGTCTCAGGGCAAGGGGACTGCAAGAAAGGGTCGGGTGAGGAACAGCCATTCTTCGAGAGCCTCTCCAGATCGCTGCAGCCATCACCAGCTCTGTAACAGCAGCTGGTCCAGTAGTGAAGACTGTGCCTTTGGAGTGTGACCGTGGTACTCTTAACATGGGCAGCTGTGCTGTCATCTTTAGCAGGTGGTGTTGGTATGTAGTTCACAACTTTGGATTCCTCTGAGACAGGCACTATCTCCTCCAGGAACTTGAGCAGGACAGACGAAAAGCACAGAAACCCATGGCAAACACAAGCATCAGTTCCAGCACCCCTCTCCCAGAATTCTTTGAGAGTTTTCTAAGAGGGGACTAAATTTTTGGCAGAGTAGCTGGAGAACAAAGCCAGAAAATCCTGCTTAAAACACATGGTGACCCTATTTTTACCCCCTGGTTGGTGTGGCCTGGGAGACATCGACTGTATCCACATTTGCCAACTTCTTTGTTTAGAATACTCATAAATAAAGATGATGGCTAATTTTTTCTCCTGCACTCTACAGGGTAGGGTAGTTTATAGTTTCTCTCTGCAATTAAATTGTAGGCTCTGGAGGAGTGGAGAATTTTATGAGTCAGAGGAAAATCTGATAAACTGGCCTTGTCCTCATTTGAACAGGGTTATGACAATATGTCACGTAAGGGTGTTATTTACTAGTATTTTTTGGAGAAATAATATGCTTCTTTTTTAATAGAATAATGCCTTCCAGTTAATCATATACACTTTCTTCTAATTAAAATAGCCTATGGCTACACAAGACAGGAAAGGTAGAACTCTTCTTTCTGCTTTGGGTTTGGAGGAAAATGAGTGAATGCAGGGTGAGGTGATATGATGAACACATTCTGAGTTCACTTAGGACGGTAAAATTTTTTTTCTCCTCACTCTCTAATGTAATGCCAACATTTACATCTTCCTACAGAGACAGTAAATGGAAGGAGAATGGTCAGTAGATGGAAGCACTTTTGTTTTGGTGAGTGGGTGAGGTCGCGGTAGCAGTTTTCTAACTCCAGTGGTTATGGCAGGTGGTGGGGTGGGTGGCCAGTGGGAGTGGGCTCGTAAATTGTAGAGTCCTTTCTGTGGGACATATAGAGCCTTGGTGTGAAATCTTTGCTTAGCTAACAATACTGTTTATGACAAAATTTTTAATATTTGTTTTAAGCTGTAGTTGAAAGGGAAATAGTTGTAATAGGGAGCAGAAGCAGGGTTACGATACTGACTGTGAAAGGAATTAGCATCTAATTTTCCTCTCAAATCTATTTGCAAATATGAATTTACATCAAGGCTGTGCCATTTGAACTCTGACCCACTTCTACCACCCCCATTCCCAGGCTCACTTAATCTACGTCATACATTATAGCCACCTGGGAAACTTTTAATCCCCTGATCCAGGAGAACAACTCCTGGCTAATTAAACCAGAGTCTTTAGGGTGAGGCCCAGGCATCAGCTATTTAATAAAATTTTCCAGGTGAGTCTAATGTCTAGCCCAGATTGAGAACTACTTTTTCTGGAATGTACAAAACTATTTGCAGACCCAGAGTGTTGACAATACAGACCAGATTTCAGAAAAAGACCGTAGGTCTCTGAGAGATGGCTTGCCACGAAGCCTGGAAGACCCAACAAGGTGGTGGCAGGCAGCACTTATGCCAGTCACTATCGCACCTGCTCTGTACGTGTGAGTGCTGTGCCAACCCACAGGGTCAGCAACAGGGCCTTGAATATCACAAACATCTACACACAAAGAGACCAGCGCTTGGTTTTGTTTTCCTCCCCAGTAAATTAGGAAAGCTTTTTAAGTTTTTTGATACTTGGTAACCTACTGAATACATGTACATGACAGAAAAGGAAATAATGAGCCAAATTTGGCTCTCCAGATGCACGTGTGTGTGTGTGTATGTGTGTGAGAGAGAGAGAGAGACAGAGAGACAGAGAGAGAGAGAGGAGAGAGAGAATGAGGGAGAAGAAGGGAAAGAGAGGGAAGGAATATGTCTCTTGAGGTTTAATTTTTCCTCTAGGAACTCATCCTGACCAAGTTTAAAGAGGAGAAGGAAAATCTGTACTTTGAAGAACTGCTGTCCTGGTGAATAGGTGAGGTCACTGTGGCAGCTCTCTAGCTCCAGGGGTATGGCATGTGGTGGGTGGCTAGTGGGAGTGGGCTAATGGAGTGCAAAGTCTTTTTTGTAGGACACATGGAGCCCGGGTTTGAAATCTCTGCCTAGCTAGGCTTGGTGATACGTGCAAGGGTATCATTAGTTACCTTCACCAGGACCTAGGGTCCATTCTCCTTGGGATCCTGAGATAAGTTAGGGGAGGTAGTGACTTGTTGACTTGGGAAATCTTAAACAATTCTATCGACCACATGAATTCCACTCCACCATGGCAGGCAGGCAATGCCCTGGCTTGAGACCAACTCAGAGAGGGAAACTTCCATGATGATTTGGAAGTCTCAATAAGGTGTCTTCTACAGTATCCTCCCAATCCCACCCAGTTTGTCACCTCACAACTCATATTCTATTAACAAGAGAGGCCAGAGGGAGAAGTGTTCACTGTGTATTATGTCCTAACTACGTCTCTGACAGCTGGTTGATAACTTCACTCTAGATCAGCTTTGGCCTTGAAGATCTCAGGTCATCTACCTTTCACAGGGAGTTGAGTCATTATTTTCTACTTGAGAGTCCTGAAAATGTGTAGCCAAGAAAGTATGAAAATAAGAAGATTTTTCTAAAGCTGCCAGATGGAATGAAAGAAAGAATAAAAGGAAAGATAATTTGAAAATATCTACTCAAGGCCATTTCACTCAGAGAAAAATGGTTTATTTGTGCTTGGATCACAAAGCAAGATTTGAACATTTCTCTTGAGTCATTTTCATTCATTTTATTTTACTATTAATTTTTTTTTTAAATTACAATCTGGCATCAGCAGCCTCAGACCTCTGTGACCAAAATACATCAATGATCTTCAGTATCACTAATTACTGTAACACTGTTTATACAGTCTTGCTGTGAGAACGTCCTGTGGGTCCCCTTTAATTTCACAAAAACAATGACAGGGTGATAGTAACAGCTTTCGGGGTGGAGTTTCAGCCTTGAGCAGCACTTCAGGGGAATGACATGGGACCTTCTTCATCCCATTGTAATTGAGCTGCAATAGATGTATCCCAGAGGATTCTCTGTGGAGTGAGTCCGCATGAGATCCCTGAGATTTATATCAGTGGTGCTGCAGCTGTTATTTACCAGCCTGTGAAGCCCATTTTCTTGGGTTACCAAATGATGTACAGTAATTAAATATATCTTCATCAAGCGCTTACCAATTTAATGTTGTATAGGCACAGCATCAGAATCTGTACTCATGGAACTTTCAATTTCTTTAAGGAAACACAGAACCTTACGTAGTAAGGGAAAACAGTGTATGATATATATCAAGATAAACAGTTAAGAATATAGGTGGTTAGGATCAGTTGGGGAAAATTGCTTGGGATAAGTAGGATTTGAGAGAGGCCTGAAGGTTAAGAGGCATGAGAGAAAAGGTGAAGGATGTTGCATTCTGGGTGGGGGAATTGGTAAGCAAAGGTATGGGGGTGGGAAAGAGGATGTTATATTTCAGGGACAATGAAGTGACTGTTAGCTAGTGCATTTGTTTCCTAAGGCTGCTGTAACCAATTACTATAAATGTATTCTCTCACAGTTCCAGAGGCTAGAAGTGCTAGAATGAAGGTGTTGGCAGGGCTGGTTCCTTCTGGAGACTCTGAGGGAGAAACCGTGCTCTGCGTCTTTCCATCTTCAGGTGGCTGTCTGCACTGTTTGGTGTTCCTTGGCTTGTAGATGCATCCTTCCCATCTCTGCCCCCATCGTCACATGGTCTTCTCCCTTGGGTCTCTGTGTCTTTAGTCTTTCTTCCATTTCTCTTTTAAGACACTGGTCATTGAATTTAAGGCCTATCCTGAATCCAGGATGGTCTTCCCCAGAGATACTTGATTTAATGACATCTGTAAAGACCCTGTTTACAAATAAGACCACATTCACAGGTGCCAGGGGTTAGGACTTGGATGTATCTTTTGGCAGGACACTATCAACCCCCTATAGATAGTAAAAGAGAATAAGGTTGAATGGATGGAATGGTCTGCTTGTGTCAGTTCCTGAATTTTTATGTCATAGCGGGGATTCCAATATAAACTTCTCAGCTATCATTCGACAATGGACATTTTTTTGGGGGGAAGGATAATGAAATGAGCTCATGTGGGGGTAATTTGCATTGAGGATTGAGGAGAAATCAATCTAAAGGCCAGAAGAGTCAAGGTGCATGAACATGGAGTAAGGACTATAGGTCATTCTTACTTGGCAGGGGAAATACCATGATCACTAAGAACCGTAGGTCATCGTTAGTAGTAAGTGGTGATTTGCGTACATCATGTGGTGTCTTGCTTAGATTTGCCTCTAACTTAAACCTCCTGGGTTGCTCCTATGGCCTTCAGTCACAGCCAAGGTGGAATCTGTACAGAACTATATCTGTACTAGCAAAAATCATCCTTTGTTGTATCCTAGTATAGTGTAGGTGGAGATGGAGTATGTGACCTCTCAGGTTGTGGGAGCATCCAGTAGAGGAGCATGATGCTTTGAAAGCAACAGGCACAAAATATTTGTCTTTAATTAGCTAAGAGTTAGAATCAAGGAGAACCTGGAGTCAATGTGGCCAACATCAGGAGCAAACAAATTTGGCCGAGACATAGGTGTGCAACCACACAATGCACTAAGTCAGGAGACAACACACCTTATTTTTCCTGATGCCCACTTCTTCCCCTAAAAGTTTCTGTGTGCATGTCCTGCCCTTCAACTGTGTTACAATTTTCTTGAGAATAGTGACCATGTTTTAAGCTTATATCCCTTTAGCACAATGCTGGGTGCACAGCATATACTTAGCCAGTGCTTGCTTGCTTAATGGAAACAGCTACTGGCCTCCTTATACTTTTCAGTATTACAAACAAAAAACATGAAAAAATCAACGACAGTGATGAAGGTTTGCTGTAAAGTGGATGAATGACTCATAGTCGTTGTAGATCTTCCTATTGCTCCCAAAATTTCTGGGCATAGATTGTTGACCATATACACTATGGTTTGCTTGATGGATTCAGAGGAACAGGTAAGAAGGTGAGACCCAACTAGATCATCAAAACTCTCTCACTAAAGAGCAGCACCCAGGAGCACTTCAATTCTTTTCAAAAGCAACTGGAGAATGGAGAGTACAGAGATTGCATAAGATGTGTCTCTAAATCTGTTAGAACTGAAACTTACCATGAGAGCCCTAGACATTTAAAGTTATTCAATGTTTCAGCCTCTTTATTGGGAAAAAATAGAAATAGCAAATTACTTTTGGGAACTAACGTTTTCATGAAAGTCCCACCAAAATCTGCATACATCGTTCTCAAATACATTTCATGTTATTGCAACAATTGAACAATACTAATGATCCTTTCTGAATTATTGTAAAAATATTTGCCCATAAATGTTGCCAGCTGGGTGTTTACCATTAAAGAGCAGAGAGGAAACAAGTCCATTAAAACCACCCCAAATCAGCTAATAGAGATTTGAGCCCTGGCACTGTCAGTCATTCCTGCCATAGGAGCGTTAATAAGAGAGGTCAACGTCTTCTTCCTCAGAAGTAGACAATTGTTTGCACACACAGCACCAGCTTCTCTGACTGCCCCTCACACACTGGGTCTGAGATAAATGCTTAGACATGTGAACTAGACGGAAATCTCAACATGAGGAGGCTAAATAGTGTGGTAATACTGAAATGTTATGAATACTGCTTTTTTAGCACATGAAGTATAATTGGTCCAACAATCTTGCCTTTACTTTTTTTTTTAACAAGAAAAAGAATATGAGTAGACTTTATCTAAGATATTAACTTCTTAGTTCTAAAAGCACTTGTAACAAAAACCAAATTGTTTTTGTGGGGAGGATGGTAGAAATTCATAATTACTGGGATTCCTTGTCTCATGAATGAGTAATGCTAAGTGTCATAGGGCTACTTTAAAAAATGCGATTATTTATCTTTTACGTTGTTAAAAAGCAAATACATTGCATAAAGTTGATTATTTTAACTATTTTAAGCATATACTTCAGTGACATTAAATACATTCACGTTGTGTGTGTGTGAGGCTACTTAAAAAAATTTATCTTGGTCACTTTTTTCCTTCAAAATATAAAGACAACACTCAAAGTCCCTGCATATCCAGTTCAGTAAGGTTAATATTCTTGTAGAGAAAATCTGATATCAGCTCAGCTCTCATACCTTTTTTTTTTTTAAACAGAGTCTTGCTCTGTCACCCATGCTGGAGTGCAGTGATGCCATCTCTGCTCACTGTAACCTCCACCTCCCTGGTTCAAGAAATTCTCATGCCTCAGTCACCCGAGTAGCTGGAATTACAGGTGTGCATCACCACGCCCATCTAATTTTTGTTTTTGCAGTAGAGGTGGGGTTTCACCATATTGGCCAGGTTGTTCTCAAACTCCTGACCTCAAGTGATCCGCCCGCCTTGACCTCCCAAAGTGCTGGGATTACAGGTGTGAGCCACCCTGCCCAGAATGATTATTCTGATCATTCTGACTTGCTTCCTCTGCTACCTCTTAGGTAGTTGTGTGAAGTCATGATTAGCAAATTCTGGGTGAAAAAAGATTTCAAGTCACAAAGATCTCTCATAACCAACGTCAATGGAAAATTCTTTCTTTGAGATTGCCCTGATTCCAGTGTACTGTTTAATCCACTTGGCCCATCTGTGTCATACTTGTTAAATTCTTTTACTAAATCTGGGCAGACATGACTATAGCACTCCTTTACTGCTGTAACTGTTTCCAGGGATTGCTCTGAAGGAATTTCTACTTCTCAGGCTCTGAACAGTTACTGAATGAAATATGTGATGCTTGCCCTATGATTGGAATGTGCTTATGGCAGTTGCCAACCCCATATCCTTCAGTTGGAGGTGGGACGGGAGTGCCACCATCTTTACTATCTCTTCCCATACCAGTCAATGTCTGTTTTCTTATTTGTTTTGATGCTCAGGATGCTGCTAATGCAAGAACAGCCTGCATGGCTATGTATAAGCCTGGCATATTGAAAAACTCAAATACTATTTCGGTAGCATATTCTGTTTGCTGGAGCATTCAGTGGAAGTTTAGTCAAAAGAAAGTAATGACCTTCATGTTCTGCTTTAAGTGTTTAAAGATTACTTACTCCAAACCTTTCTTTCAACAATCTTCAATTAAACCATGGTGGGTTCACCACTTCATGGTATATGTGGCTTTTTCCTGTTACATCATCCCCAAAGAAGAAGTCTACGACATTGGCTTTCTTTATCACCCACTTTTGAGATTAATTGCCCACTTTTGCTGAATTCTTGAAAGCAATACATCAAGGGATAATAAACTATTGTTCTATACTTGCAACATGTTTCAGTTTTGTATACTCAGTGCCACAATCCACCAAACACACTGGTAGCTGTCCCACCATCTTCTTTCACTCCTGCTGCTATCACCCTTCCTTCCCTCTTGCTGCCCCACGGCTTTATCTGGTCAGTACTGGTTTGAGATTGATGGCAGGAGATGGGGACTTTCTAACCCTCCCTAGCTGGATACCCTCTCTCACAACTTCTTCCTCTTTCACTGCCTTTTCCCAGGAACTCAAGATGGTCCATTGGTGCCCATGCCCCAGTCAGACCCAGGCCAGGCCCAACCTAGAGTATTCTGTATAATTGTTTTGAATGGAAGTTATAGGGGCAGTAGAATAATACTTTGATTTCTAGATTTTTTTTTTTTTTTTTGCCTCAGCGTTTATTTTAAATGGTCTAAAAGTCAAGCCTAGTCTACACAATGTTGGCAAGAATCTAATCTCAATAGATTAGAAATGAAGTATGAAAAGAGCCAAACGGAAGCAGTACCTAGGCTAAGATCACCTAGGAATATAAAAGAGATGGCGATGGAGAGATACTGAATGATGCAACCAAGCGTGGTCACAAGTACAAATGTTTAGGTTGAAATATGGGAAGGAGGTGACGTATCTGGAGAGGAACTGAGGAAGTAAGCAGGAGGTGCATGTGAGGGGAAGTTGAGGTCACTATGTAAGATATGTCAGGTATATTTTGACTGATTAGCTCTCTGGACAATACTGTCAAACTTAGATGAACATCTGAATGCCCTGTGGTGTTAAAAAAAAAAAAAAGATAAAGCTGTATGGGTCCTGCCTGAAACCTGTTGAATCAGAATCTCCAGGGTAGTATTTGTTTTAGAAAGCTTTTTAGGAGATGAGTTGAGGAAGATATATGTAACCCAGAGGAATAATTTTATAATGTTGCAGAAACTAGTTTCTACCTCTGAATAAAAGGGAGGTGGCCTGAGGAGTTAACAGTACCACCGACAAAAAGGACAGGGGTTGTTTTTCACTCAGCAATCAGATTGTGGACTCAAGCAGGTAGTTCTGCATTGCTAGGGATGTTTAAGAACATGCAAGACAAACTCATGTGATGAAATGGGATAAGAGAGGAAGGCTTTGAGGACCTGCGCAGATCAGAAGTGGCTGGTGGGGGGACCCTGCTATTGGCCTGTTGTAGCTCCTCTGTGAGGAAGAATAGCTCTCCAGAGAGGGGAATGGAGATTGATGATATGACAGTGCAGTCCAAAACAGTAAGCTTGAATAGAAAAGGCCAAAACACACACAGGAGTGGACTCAAGTCTTTGATGTCACTGGAGATGTTGACGTCTTGCCTTAGTTCCTAGGAAAGGAGAGTTGCTGATCAAAGTGAGATTCACAGTTGTGTACTAAGTGTTTGTATTGAGTTATAAGTGCACGCAAGGTGATGGCTTCATATATTCGAAGGTCAGTATATCCCTAGTATTTGATTTAATCATATTAAGACTATAGTGCACCAAAAGCTCCATAAAACCAGATACTTGGCTTATTTTGTTTGCTGGTAAATCCCCAGCATCAATAACAGTGACTGGCACGTAGTAATGGATGTGGATCTTCAATAAGTGTTGAACGAATGAATGAATGAATCCATTGTTTAAAAGATGCAATCAAGAACAGCAGAAATCTGGCTGGGCACAGTGGCTCACACCTGTAATCCCAGCACTTTGGGATGCCAAGGTTGGCAGATCACTTAAGGTCAGGAGTTCGAGACTAGTCTGGCCATCACGGTGAAACCCCATCTCTACTGAAAATACAAAAATTAGCCGGGTGTGGTGTTGCACGCCTGTGATCTCAGCTACTCGGGAAACTCCGAGGCAAGAGAATTGCTTGTACCTGGGAGGTAAAGGTTGGTTGCAGTGAGCTGAGATTGTGCCATTGCACTCCAGCCTGGGTGATAAGAGTAAAACTCCATCTCATTAAAAAAAAAAAAAAAAAAAAAAAGAACAGTAGAAATCCCTGAACCCAGATGAACCGTACCACCAAACAAATTGAGACTGCATATCATCCCATTCACAGAGGTGAATATAAAATTGATGTTGAAACTTGATCTCAGCTAATTGTTTGTCTTCTTATTTATTCTCCTATTATTTATTGGGGAGATTAGTATTTTGAGTCTTTCTTCCTCCCAAATTAAATCAATTTTCAGAACTTTCATTTGTACTAAGTGTAAATAATGTCAAATACTTTATGCATTACTCTTCCCAGTGCATTACATTTTTTAACTTGAAGAGATGATGTCTTAGTATCAAATTTGAATAATCATTTTATAATGGGGAAAGATTTCCTTTTCAATGGTAGTTTTTTTGCTTTGAAATTCTTATTGATATTCAAAATTTAGAGAATTATAGTGCCAAGTGATTTAACATATATTAGAATGAACAGGGTATGACACTCTCAACAGTAAAGAGAAGATATCTGTGGGCTTACAAGGATAGAATCTACATTTCTCCTTTCCTCTTGTGTTCTTGGAGTGGCAAAAGATGATTCTTTCTTGTTGTGGATCTAAAGGATATGTTGTATGTGTTGGCAATTTCTTCCCTTACTCATGAAGAAGTTATGCTAATAGTAACCAGGATCTAATGGCATCCTTGGCATTTGATTTGATTTTGGAGAGACTAAACCAGGTACCACGCCTCATCCAAGCAGCCATAAATAGCATTTGAAGTGTTTGCCTAACTGTCCATGGGAAAGGCCAAGCATAAATTCTAGATATTCCACAGACCACCCAGAGAATTCTGGCAGGATACACACACACACACACACACACACACAAAACCACCACTAAGAGACAGCCACTCAGGATTAGGCAAGTGATGGTCACCAGCCACTGGCAAACTTTGGCGAAAACATCCGTTATCATTTCCAGCTTTGAGGGTTTGCCTTGTGTCCAGAGCCCATATCAAATATATTGCTGCAATTAAATAGATTTTTTACCACAGTGAGTTTCATTGGAATGTTTCCTTGCACTTCTGTGATGCATATAAATGAGGTGAAAATATTATTTTGCTTTCTTCAGAGCCAGAAATGTAAAGATTATGAAGAACAGCTGTCATCATAACATAGAAGCTCTTGAAAACAGTCTGTGACTTAAAGCAAATCGTTTTCTTCCCATGTATTAATTATCTAACATTATGAATTTCTGCGAAGCCTATACAAGCAGGCTTATGTTTTCTTATGCTGTTTTTATATTGGAGTTGCATGACAGTTACTTCCTATTTTCTTTTCAAGGGGGAAGATGGGTGGAAATTCTTTGTAAGCTGTAAAATGCCATTCATATTTAAACCGCCATAATTTCTACAGTTTTAAAAATTGCACTTGGTACTATTTTACAAGGGTTTTTTAAGGGCTTATTGATTATGTTTCTGGTAGTATTTCACTCAGAAGATGTCTCTTGTCCAGTGTGCACATCTATAAGAAGAAATTATTCTGTCTGCTTGCACTGCTGCACGCTTTGAAGAAAGCGTTCTGTAGCTACCAGCAGAACTCTGTGGTTCAAATAATGCCAGAAGCATTTCTGCTTAGATAATCGTATGAAGCCAGGTGGGATTAATTAGAGACACTATATGCTCACAACTGAGGCACCAGCTTTGGTTCCATTCCCATGACTTCCTGGCACCACTGTTAAGCTAAGAATTCTAGCTAGTGACGGTGGAGTTCAGACTCACCACCCCCATCAGGAAACTTTGAGGAGAGTTTAAAGATACTAGGGCCTATGCCTCTCCCTGTTACTGCTCTTTTGGGTGGCAGGTACAGGGCAGAGAGAAACCCTGTCCTCTGGGTGAGTGACGGTGAAAGGACCACTTCTGTGTGGTGATCAGGTTGGGGTGGCTCCTGCTGCTGCCACTAATCCTAGCATTTTGGGTTTTCTCCCCATAGCCTTTCCTCCTGGATCTGTGGGAAACCTGTCCTGATCCAGCCTCCTCAAGTCCTGAGAGCTGGGCCTGGGTGGAATTGACTGAGGCCAAATCAAGGATTTGGGAGCAAAGAGCAATTTATGTCCCCCTCAAAGGCAAAGGCAAAGTTGACCTGAGATACAAAGAACTGTCTAAATCCTGTAGTCCAAAAAAAAAAAAAAGGTGGAGAATGAGAACTTTGCTGTGGAAGGTCAGCAACAGAGAACATAAAAGATGGAATAAGCTGAGTGGACTTGGAGAGTCCTGGGGCAATGATGCATCCATCCCTCAATTTCCTTTTGGCCTGAAGTCTAATTTGTGAAAGCAATTTTCCTTCTACATTAGGTTTTCATTGCTTATAGCTCCTTATATCTGACACCTTGTTGAGTTGTACAAGGACTTGGGGACCCATCCAAAGGACGCTTTGCCTTTTCCTCCTCACCTTCACCAGGTGACTTTGATGCATTTGTGGAGGAGAGTTCCTGGTATGGAGGTCTAAACATTGAACTTTGGGGAGTAGAAAGCTCCCATGGAAATATCCCAGGTTTCTATATTAAATGATTATTTCTAAAGACAAGTACCTGCATATATATTTTGTTTACTTATTCAATCCAAATGATTAGACATTGAACAGTCAGCTTGGGCTGCTATAACGAAATGCTGTGGACTGAGTGACTTAAACCAGAGAAGTTTATTTCTCACAGTTCTGGAGGCTATGAATTCCACCATCGAGGTGCCAGCAGATTCAGTGCCTGGTGAAGTCCCCTTACTAGCTTTCAGGTTGCCACCTTCTTGCTGTATCCCCACATGGTGGAGAGATAACTCACTGTGGTCTCTCTCCCTATTCGTATAAGGACACCAATCTCATCATGGTCATGAGTCATGAGCCTCACCCTCATGACTACATTTAAACCTTGGGAAGAAACTACTTCCCAAGGCTTCACGTCCAAATTCATCATACTGGGGGTACGGCTTCAATATATGAATTTTGGGAGGACATAAACTTTTAGTCTATAACAAGGTGAAAAAAATAATGCAGTTGAACTGTGACTCAGTTTCCCCCTGACTATCTGGGGGATGCTCCAAGTGGAATGGGGAAAAGAAGGCAGGTGCCTAGTCAATGTGGTTCTGGACTCCAGGTAAATATACTAATGAAACACGCTAGCAGAAGGGTCTTTTCTGTGGAATGCTCTGAGCAGGATATCCTTGAAAAAATGACATGAAAGCTGGGTTATAACACAGAGATGTTTCATAAAATGCTCCCTTATGGTAGGAGATATCAGCACAAAACCTCCACCGTGGGTCTCATCTTTCACTCTGGGCCGGAGAGTGGATGTCTGTCATGAACCGAAAGGAGCTGGGGAACTGCTCTCAATGTCCCCAACTTCTCTCTGCTTTTCTGGAACCTGAATCTTTTACTGGATTACCTGACTCTTTTACATCATGATGAAAGCTTGACACTGGCTGTAATATTGATTTGTGTGAGTCTGACCCTTTGTGTCAGATCAGGCAATAATAAAATATAGCAAATACACAAAATGGTTCCGAGTGCATGTGTTTGTCTAAGATCTACTTATTTCTATTCTTAGCTTTGTTTTGTTGGTAAAAAATTGTCCACATACAATTTATAGAGAAGAATAAAAGACAGAAATTTTAATCAGTTTCTTTAAGTATTCAATGGATTATTTTTTCTATTGTTTTATTGTGGTAAAATATACATGACATAAAATTTACCATTTAGCCATTTAAAGTGTATGAATCAGTGGCATTAAGCTTACTTGCATTCTTGTGCACTCATTGCCACTATCCTTCTATTGAAGGTTTTCACTATCCCGGACAGAAACACTGTCCTCATTAAACAGTAACTCCCCATCTCCTTTCCCCCTAGCCACTGGTAACCACCAATCTCCTTTCTGTCTTCATGAATTTGCCTATCCCAGGTACCTCACTTAGTGGAATCATACAATTTGTCCTTTTATGTTTGGCTTATTTCACTTAGCGTACTGTTTGCAAGGTTCATTCGTGTTGTAGCATGTATTATGATGTCATTTCATTTAAAGGCTCATTAATATTCCATTGTGTATACATACCACATTTTGTTTATCCATTCATCTGTTGATAGACATTTGGGTTTCCAGGCTTTTGGCTACTGTGAATAATGTTGCTATGAACTTCGGTGTACAAATATCTGAGTCCTTGTTTTCAATAGTTGGTGAATATATTCAGAAGTAGAATTGCTGAATCATGCGGTGATTCTATGTTTAACTTTCTGAGGAGCCATTATAGTGTTTCAGTGGCTGTGTCATTTTACATTCCCACTAGCAATATGCAAGAATGACAATTTCTCCACCTCCTTGCCAACACTTTCTATTTTCCATTAAAAAACCATTGTTACCCTAATGGGTATCTATTTTTAAGTGTCTCATTATTAAATAACCAAAAGGTAAATAACATTTCACTACTTTCTAGCTTGCCCCTCCGAGCAGCTAGTTCCATCTTTCTGGACCAGCCTCGACTCTGGAACAGTCCTGTCCCTGTAGTGAAATTGCCAAGCCTGCACTGCTAAGCAAACTCCTTGGAGGACTTAGCTGATATAATTCCCTTGTTGTCACCTCCAGCCAACATTTTTGGGTAATTGATGGGAGATTAACAGAGAAACCTGTGGGACAATTTGGAACTACTAGTATGACTTCATTTAACAAGAACAGTTAAAGAATAATGATAAGTTTGCATCAATTTTCTTTACATGGCCTTTCTCTAGTGTTCTGTCCGAACTGGCTTTGATTATCTATGCAGGTGAAGAGGGATTTGACATATGTTACCTGAGCCATTGCTCTGTTAATTGTCTTATTCTTTGTGTTATGATTTGCCTTCTAGACAGTTGAAAGGTGATATTTGTTTAATGAAAGTGACTTTAGTTTCCAATGTGATTATTGATATTTTGAATATAATATTCATTAAGTATCATTGCTAAATTTAAATTGCTAATTGCTTAAATCTTCAGTGCATTAAAAGGGCATGCACATTCTGAATGTCACAGCTTGCTTTTTATGTATTTACTTATTTGTTTTTGTTGCTAGTAAAACAAATATCTGCTCACTTTAGATCTTTAGGGCTTGTCTGCTTCTGTTTACCATTGAAGCCCAAACATTTGGGCTGCAGTTGGCACTACAGAGATAGGAGGACGGGCTGGAGACTGTTCTCCCTCCAGGGTTGTTGATAAAGCTGTCAGCCAGGTTGTGGGGGTAGAATTCTGGCAACAGCTGTGTTCAGAATTTCTTAAGCTTAGCCAACTGGCAAGGGATATAATCAAAGGGAATGAATATGACAATCTAACTCCCTGCTACATAAACACACACACAAACATACACACACATGCATGCATGATAACATTCATGTTGATTCTGGGATATACTGTGAGCTATAGCAATCTCTAAACATGTTCTATTTGAAACGCTGAATGCAGTATGTGCTTTACTTAACTTTTTAAGTTTTTAAACATAGAAAACCTACTAAAGGTCTTAGGTCTGTCTTTTTGGGACCTTACGTAAGTAGCCAGTTTTGTAAAAATAAATCTTACGATCTTATAAAAAAGTTTAGGTTCATAAATTATATTCTGTATATTTTAATTGAAATAGTACTTATAAGGGCCTTCTAAATGTTTTCATAATTTTTTCTTTATCATTTGTAAACTTAAAGTGGGTTTTCAGAGCTATGGATCATTTATGAAGGCTGGGGTAGATTATAAATTGGTACACCTTTCTGGATTGTAACTTGGCAATATATATGAGAAGCATTCAGAGTTTGAATAACCATTGATCCAACCATCATTCTTCCACTATTTTTTCCTAAGGAAATAATGGAAAGTACGTGGAAAGATACAGTGATAAAGATATAAGCATATTCAATGCAGTGTTGTTTCTTATAATAAAACATGTCAGATTTAAGATAAAATTATCTATGTAATGAGGTATCATGTAAGTATCAAAAAGGCTATGGAAGAATGTTTGAGGGTTTACTTTAGATGTCGACCTGATTGGATTAAGGAATATCTGAAGAACTGATAAAGCATTACTTCCCAGTGTGCCTGTGATGCTGTTTCCAGAGGAGATGGGCATGTGAGTTGGTGAACTGAGTGGGAAAGATCCATCCTTAATGTGGACAGGCAACTTTCAATTTACTGGGGGATCAGATAGACCAAAAAGGCAGAGGAACGGTGAATTCCCCCTTTCTCTCTCCTGGAGCTCCTGCCAATAAGGACATCAGAACTCTGACCTCTCTGACCTTAGAACTGTGGTACTTAACACTAACAACTCCCTGGGTTCTCAGACATTTGGCTTTTCTGGTCTGAGGCTTTGGGACTTGGACTGAGCCATGCTACAAGCATCTCAGGGTCTCCAGCCAGCAGATGGCCTGTCATGAGACTTCCCAACCTTCATGATCGTATGAGCTAATTTCCCTAATCTCTTCTCGTGTGTGTGTGTGTGTATTTATATCATCTGTCTATATCTATATATCTTACTACATCTGTCTCAATCTCCACATCTTACATGGCATCAGGCAAAGAGAGCTTGTGTAGGGGAACTCCCCTTTTTAAAACCATCACATCTCATGAGACTTATTCACTATCACGAGAAGAGCACAGGAAAGGTCCGCCCCCATGATTCAATTACCTCCCACTGGGTCCCTTCCATGACATGTGAGAATTATGGAAGCTACAATTCAAGAGCTCTCTCTGGAGAACCCCGACTAATACAAATATTTAATGACAGAAAAAAATATATGACACGTTAAAATTTTAAAAAGTATGCTTTTAAACAATATGTATGATATCTACAGAAGAAGGTCTTCAGAGTATTGGGATGTAGATCTAAATCTCAGGATTATGAGTGTCTTTTTTTTTGTTTTTCTTTGGTTACCTATCCTTTTGAAAATGTATGTAATAAATAATTTTTTTAAACAATATCCAAAGTGGTCGTAAAAAAATTTTAAATGTGTCTAACATATATATAATTCTTTGCAACTCAATTTGTTATTAACTCAACTGTAGCTATCTGGTTACGGGTAAAGTTCTTCATTTAAAAAGCTGCTTTTATTGAGCGTTTATAACCACTAAATAGTTTTATAATCTTGAGGTTATCCAGTCCACAGAAGCAAGAGGAAGAGGTGCCAGAGAGGAGTCAGAGAGGAATGAGGAGAGAGAGAGAAACACAAATATGAGATTAAATTACATTTCCATTTAATTTTCAAATTATCTGTAATGACTTTAAGCATGGATTCATCTGGAAAAACTTCTAAGTATTATATTGAACTTGGCATTAGTGGCCTGGGGCATGTTAGAGTAAAAACTTTAAAATATGCCTAAAAAGAACTTTATCTTAAGATTCATTCATTTTAGGTGTACATTTTGCTAATGTCATGAAACACTTTTCAGGTAGAGTATGCTTTGGTGGTAAATTATATAAAGTGGTCATACTACCAAGTAACACTTATATATTCTCAAAGCTCTTATGGGAGCTTCTTTAATTAGGGTAGCTTATTTGTTTCTGCAGTAGAACCATGACTGGGTAAGGTGAAGGACCGCTATGAATGTGATCAGAGGGTAACAGAAAATTGCAGGTCTTGGAAGGGATGGTATGTGGCTGGCTGGTGGCCTGGCCAGTGCTTGGTGGTATTTAATACAGTTAGAGTTCTCCATTCAGCTTACTGTGCTGCTGTGCTTCCTTTTTAAGGAAAAGATGCATTATAGTGCAGGCGATGGTAAAAGGAGATGTGGATGACAGTATCTTTGGTCATTTGGAAATGTTGACTCTACAGTACAAAGAAAGACTTACGGGCATCAGAGAACCTGAATAGGTTGTGGACAGACAAGAAGAGATGTATGTATTAGTCCATTCTCACATTGTAATAAAGACATACCCCAGACTGGGTAATTTGTAATGGAAAGAGGTTTAATGGACTCACAGTTCCACATGGCTGGGGAAGCCTCACAATCATGGTAGAAAGCGAAGAAGGAACAAAGTCACATCTTACAAGGTGACAGGCAAAGAGCACTTGTGCAGGGAAACTCCTCTTTATAAAACCATCAGATCTTGTGAGACTTATTCACTGTCATGCGAAGAGCACAGGAAAGATCCACCCCCGTGATTCAATTACCCCCCACTGGGTCCCTCCCATGACATGTGGAGATTATGGGAGCTACGATTCAGGATGAGATTTGGGTGGGGACACAGTCAAACCACATCAATGTATAACTGGTAATGTGTGGAAGCCACTCTTCATTTCTCACTGTGTAAATGGACATGAAATCACAGTTGTCATTATGGAAAGAGCAGTGAACAGGCTCCTGAGGCAGGGCTCTAGTCTTAGCTTTCTTTTGACCGGACTCTCTGAGTTTGAGTGCATTTACATGTTATATTAACAGTTTAACTACATGTAGAAATTCTAAGGTCCCTTCTGGAATGATGTGCTCTTGTTTGAATAGTGGAAACTGTAATACATTGGGGGTTACTACAGAAATTCCTAACTCATCATTATCCCTTCATTTGGGTTGCCAACCAAAATCCTCCAGGTACAGTGAATCAGGACTGCTCATCACTGAACTCTCTAGCAATTCCAGCCATCTAGAATTATTCTAGATTGGAACACAGTATCTGTTTCCTGTCCTTGGTTTTGGAAACTTTCTTAGACTCCACACTGTGGCTTTCTGCATGTGGTTCTCCACCGCCTCTTGCTTCTGCATGTGCCCTGCCTTCCCTGGTTTCAGCTCTTCCACAGCTTCTGGAGGGAGACTAAGGAAAGTTATGAGACATGTTAATAAGTTATTTTAACATCTGCTTTTTAAACTAGTTGAACAAGTATAAAAATTCAATTTTTTTATTTTTAAGTTTCAGGTTTTTTAGGTTTCAGTTTTAGGTTGTATTCCTTCATTTATTGATTCACAAAAGATTTATTGCAAGCTGGAAGACTTTTTTTCCCTGAAAGATTTTTTCCCCCACAAAAATATGGCACTTATTCTAAAAGTGTTTTAGAATTTGGTACAAATACAATTTGAGTAAAATTTTAAAAAATCTTAGCAAATTCTTTGGGGATAGAAAATATGTATTTTATTATTTGTCTAATCTATTACTACTCAATACTATGTTTTATTGAGAATTGCTGCATGAAATGATTGTACATTAAAACATACATCAGACAAGGTAGTTTTAAATATACCTCTTTTGTATTTTGGATTAGAATTTGCATTTCATCATATTTAGAATTTTTATCATTAGGCACACATAGATGATTCGTTGCATCTCTAATATGGAATATGTTTCATTGTTTCATTCCACAGCTTCAGTAAATAGCTCTGACGTTGGCACAAGGGTTTAAGTCCATGTGTAAAGTCTGGCAGTGCGGGGCTTGACATTTTCAATTATTTTTCCAACTAGAAATGTCTAATGATGTTGACTTATTGAAATATCTTTACTACTTTGCCCTGGAAAGTTTCATAATATGCTTCGCAGAACAATTGCCACATCTTAGAAGGAGTTTATGAGCTCATGAGGGAACTTAAAGTTCTAATGTAGAGGTGTTTTGCTGTTTAACAAGGTCAGTGGTAAAACTGAATACTGTGTTCTCTTCCCCATCTTTTTCTAAAGGATAATCACATCTTGGTAAAACTATGAACTCTCAGACTGTCTCATGTGCTGACAGTACTGCATCATGGCCCCTAACACAGCCACACACATGTGTCCCATTCCTAGAAATAGAGGAGAGGATATGAGATCATTTGTGATGAAATTCTGATCCCAGAATGTTTTGAAGTGTTCACTAACAAAATTCACAATAACAAAATCATATGGCCA
Source organism: Trachypithecus francoisi (assembly GCF_009764315.1). NCBI lineage: Eukaryota > Metazoa > Chordata > Mammalia > Primates > Cercopithecidae > Trachypithecus > Trachypithecus francoisi. The sequence goes on from NW_022681453.1 coordinate 88,065,901, forward strand.
CCATTACAGTTGTGCTGAGCACCTTATTTTTAGGAAAATATTTACAGATAATAAATTTTACTGATTTCAAGACATTTTATTATTTTATGCAACATAGCAAGTATTGTCTTCTATGATATAATGTTTGTATTTATAGAGGGATGGTTCATAAACATTCCCAGGTAGAGTGTTATGCTTGTATTAGCTCTCACAATCTTTTTAAATATCTTCCTTCTGAAAAAAATGAAAGCACCCAGACAAGCATAAATAAATTGCTCAGCTTCATATCATTAGGCATTAGAAAGTCAGGAAACTAATGGGCTTTCACTTCTCACCGTTTTTAAACAACTTCTTGTGGATCATGTTCAAAGATGCGGGAATTGAGCTCCTTCTAACACAGTGAAACACAACAGAGAGAGTAAGAGAAAGTCCCAACTATGCGGATTTTATAAACAAGTGGCATGTGTTGCCTGTCACCATAAGTAGAAGTCTAACACTTTTGCCCACTGCACCTTGGTGTCAGAGTCACCAAGAAAAACACAAAAACACAATACAGCCAAGTACTAGATGGAACCACACTTTACTCATATAAAGAGAGCAAGATCAGCTTCAGTAGTGGGCACTGGTCCCCCATGTCCCACAGGTCCCTCCTGGCAGCCAACACAGGGCCGTTGGCCACATGTACTCCTCTAGTGCTGCAGAAAGAAGGACCCTGTATCCCCCCTGCAGAGGACAGATATAGCCCAGCTTGAGCTGTGAGGATTCTTTATATCTGGGTAAGAAGGTGTTTGAGGCCCAAGGCCCATTCTTACGCAGCCAAATGGAGATCAAAAGACTGCATGGACAGGAAACCGCCTTTTCCAGCAGAGGAGGCATGGAGAAAAATCTATGTCCTGATACACACCTCCATACTTATGACATCTTATACTAACAAGGAGGAAATATAACTCATATCCACTTGAGTAATAATGAAATTACAAACACAACTCCCTTGACTCTTCATATTCCTATGGCTTTCCGGGTAGAGGTTATATAGCTCTGAAAATGCATAAAAAATGGGGCTATCGGTTTTCAAGTGTTTTTTCTGATAAGTGTGTAGTTATCTCTAATTTTTGGCACATGGATAATACCAAGACATGGAATTATTTCATGGTCCTACACAAGTTTACTTTATTGTTCATTTCACTGCAGAGACCATTACATGACTATGAGACACCTAGAACATCAGTGGGCATTTTCGTGGGTGGGTGGAAGGAGATGGAGAGAGAATGCTCAACAGGTGTGAAGTTACAGTTAAATAGGAGGAATAGGTTCTGGTGCTTGTTGCAGAATAGGGGGACTATAGTTAACAATATTGTATATTTCAAAATAGCTAGAAGAGGAGATTTGGAATGTTTTCATTTATCATTTCTACAAAGAAGTGATAAATATATGGTAATGGATATGTTAAGTACTCTCATTTGATTATTGCACAATGTATACATGTATCCAAACATCACCCTGCACTCCATAAATATGTACAATTATGTGTCAATTTTAAAAAAATAAATAAATAATTTTTAAAAATGGCTTTCTAAGAAGATATACACATTTTTATTATGAATTCCAGAAATGGAAAAATAGTTCTGGAAGTCAAACATGGAAAGACAATCAATAAAACATATTAGTATATCTTGCCCCTTTAGAAGCACTGCCACCTTCTCCTCTAGTCTAACTCTTTAAAGTTAATGTAGTTTAAAAGTTAAACATTGGGAATGACTAAACTAGTAGTTATTTAACTAACTTAGTAGTTAAACATACATAATGGAGCAGGAGAAAAACCCAAGAAAGACAATCTCATTGCTCTATTTCACGGAATAACAGCTGGGATGCTCATTTACTGTCTTTTTCAGGCTAATAAAATTTATTCTAAAACAGCCTTCCAAATACCACTGTGAAAGCCAAGATTTTTTTTTGCTAGAAATCAAATGACTTCTTATAATACTATTTTATGGAACCTGTTGATTATTTTACCATTTGGGCATAGAGATACAGCCTCAAGAGTAGTAGAAATTCAACTATACCAAATTTAAATCACCACTGCTTATGATGTGCTGCTGGAAACATATAATTTCAAATACATCTTCATTTTGTTGTTTACTAAAATCAACCCATAATTATTCAGAAAGTGATGGTTAAGTGACAGTTTGGGGTATTTTGCCTAGTTCTGGGGTGTTCATCGTTTGCCCCTATTGACCACTGAGTGTGAACCCCTTTCTTCCTCCTCTAACCTCTTCACTTTTCCCTAAAAGACTGTTGGTGGAAGGAGGAGAATGTGCCAGGCCAACATCTGGTGCTCATATTAACCCACCTAGAGTTTGATGGAGAAAAGGGTAAAAATAATCATAATCAATTAAATTTTAAGAGCTCTCCTTGTGGGTGAGATGAAAAGACATACATTAATTTTCCTAAATAAAGACATTTGGAACTTTTGCCAGATGAATCCGATGAGAGCAGATCTCGATTTTATTTTATTTTTTGGGGTCTTCGTAATTCTGTGTGCAGATGTTACCAATAAAAATATCAATTATGCCATTTTCTCCTTTATATTGTTGATTTTAGTTATAGTCTCTTTTACATGTTTCTCCAGTAAATAAAATAATAATAATGAAAACAAATATTTATTGAGTGCTTACTCTTGCTGGTAATAATCATATTTTACATATGCAAATTGGTAATATACATAAGATATTTACAATAATGGGGGAAACAAAGGTAGGGACTATTATTATATTCATTTAAAAGGTGAGGAAACTGAGGCACAGATCGTTTACATAATTTTCCCAAGCTAGTAAGAGGTACAGTCAGGATCTAAATCCAAAACCTGTTCTCTTCACCACTATGTCATAGTGACATAGCTCACTCATGGGCAGAACCCATGATAGTTCTTATTTCTGGCTGGTGTGGGTATTGTCTGTTAGCATATTGGGGAGGTTCACAGTGGGTGTTGGCAGAGGGGTATTAATAAATAGGATCAATTTCCCGCATGATATTATTGGAGATATTAAGAAACTGTCAATATCATTACACAGTGACCCCAGCTCCTTCAAACCACACCCCTGCCACTGCAACTGGGTCACAGGTAGGTTCTCTGTGGCTAATAGCATGTGTGTGGAAGATTCTGGTCATACTACTGTGCAGCGTGTGCTGAAGATAACACATGTGGCCTCCATGACTCAGTTTCAGCAAGTCCTTCAGTTTTTGCTTGGAAAAGCCCCAGGATAATAGAATGAATATTTTGAAATGAAAATTGTGAAAAGAATAGAATTGATTTTGTCACTAATCTTTTTGTTTGACATTAGTTTTTCTTTGGTCTAATCAGTAGCTATTGGGTAAACTCTTTGTTGCATAAATAAACTTAGAATTTGTCAAATTGCAATGATAACCTTTCATTTTAGTAGACTATCCCTCCCCTTGTCCCAACTCCATTTTTCTCTCTAGCTTGGCCCTTTTGAGTTCAATTCCACCGAAGTTTACTGAACAAAGTTTAATATAAACAAAGCTCTATGTTATGGAGAGTGAGGCACAATTCCTGTTCTTAGGTGCACAAACATATATACCACAGGTCAGCCTGTGATGGAGGATATAGCAGACATACAAATGAAGTAGCTCAGTACATAGATGTGGGAGACATTATTTCAACTTGGGTGAGTGTTAAAGCTTCATAGAGAAGACAGAATTTGAAAACACTGAGGTAAAGAAGAAAGGTATTCTATGTAGAGAAATAAAGGTAGAAAAATTGCAGTGTATGTTCAGATATTGTTTGGGATGAGGCTAAAGGTGAGAGGGAGAAGGAGGAGTGGGAGAGTAATATAGGGGATGAGATAGGAGACACTGAGCCCAAATTATGAAGGTTTGTATTATTATGAAGAATTTATGGTTTATTCTGTGGGCAACAGATGCCATTGTAGGAAGTGATCAAGTATGGGTTTTAGGAATTTAAAACTCTGCCCTCAAGATTGGATTTTAGGAATCTAACTTTGCATGAAGGAATGGATTGTAGAAGGTAAAGACCAGAGGCAGAGACTAGTTGGGAGGCTTTTATGATCATTCAGACGAGAGGTAACAAGGACCTGAAAATCTGGAGTACAATGGGAATGGAAAAGAAGGCTTGAAGGGGTAGACTGAACGTGAGCCACTGACTGTTCCTGGGAGTGGGAGGGGAAAGAAAGGAGAGGAGTCAATGTTTCTCCCCTCTGAGATTTTCAGTTCTGATGTGTGAGATTATCTTATGCAATTAACTGAAATAGAAAGAAACAGGAGCCGACACGCTTTTTTGGGGAAGTGGTTGGTCATAGAAAAGGGATTATTTTTTCAAATGCTCTGATGATAGATTTTTCATCTCTCTATATAATATTTCTTAAAGGACTAAAGTAGAAAAGCAACCTTTAAAACATTTATTATTAGAAAAATAAAGCCAGAAGAGCATAAAATCAATAAAGATATTCTTGGGATGTATTTGTTTTTCTTTTGAAATTAAAAAAAGTTAACAAGTTCAATTGCATAATAACTATAATAAACAGTACTACAAGTGAGTTTATGAAGTGTGAACTCCTTTATCTTCTTGGATCACTCAGGAGTTCCACTAATTTAATCTTGCCTATAAAACTAACTTGAGCTTATTTTATTAAAGTAACTTTCTGACATCTTCCTGACTCTTGCATATCTGCCCCCTGTCTAAATGAGAAGGATAGAGAAATGCACATTTAAAACACAAGCTTTTCCTTTGTTCACCAAAATTTTGTTAGTATCAAAGGAAGACTCTGGCTCAGTTTTTAAAATCTTCATGGTAAACATGATGTTTATTCCAAATAAGTTAAAAAAGCAGTTTTCCACTAACATAATCTTCAGCATCTCATTATGCGTTTTCTGGGGAAGTTAAGTGCTGCTGAGTAGGAAGGAGAAGAGTAAAGTAGTGATTGGAGACAGGACAATCCCACATTCTTTAAATTTATGTTTGTTTGAATAACAGAACCACTAAAAAAAATTAACTATTGAGAATTCAGTTGATTTTTATCTTACTCTCCTATAACCAGACTTAACATATAATTATAGAAAAACTTGTGCCAAAAACTCCTGAATATTTCTTCTTTCTTCAACTTGTTATCTTATGTGTTGCCATAGCCTAGTCGCCTTTGGGTCAGGTGGGTAACTCAGATGCCTAAATACTTAGTCTCTTAAAACCCCCTCTCCAGATATCCCACTTCACACTGTCTAGTTCCTGCTTAAAGTCAGTTACATTTGAACACTTATTTTATATCTACCAAAGCATACGTATATATTTCTTTCTTACCTAAGGAACTTACTTATTACAGCAAATGACTGTTTCTAGATTTAAATGGGCTAATTGTTGGAAGAAATAGGCTGATTGTTTAAGTAAATTGATAAAGCCTCTTTTGTGCAGTGGAGATAAAATAACAGTTTAAGTGTCTGAGAGTTTTCATTTTCAATTAGTGTTGCTATCATTAATTCACTTCAAAAGTTGTAGGTGTTATACAGTATTTCGATTACAAAGCACAGGGTAGAAAACAGACTGCCACCAACATTTTTGTGGATTTAAATCTTTTTCACCTAAGAGGTTGATTTTTTAGCTGTAATTCTGAACTTCTAAGAAAGGGCTCTTATAGGTTGGGTGTGGTACCTGGTGTTCAAAGATAATATCCCAATGAGCCATGCCTTTTAGTAAGTTAGTTTCCTATCACTGCTATCACAAAGTGCTGTAGATTTTGTGGGTTAACATGAATTATCTTACTGTTCTGTAGGTCCTAAGTCCAGCACAGGTAGCACTTGGCCAACATCAATATGCCAGCAGGGCTGCATTGCTTTCTGGAAGCTTTAGGGGAGAATCCATTTACTTACATTTGCTAGTTTCTCAAGGCTGCCTGCATTCTTGGTTTGGAGATCTCTTTCTCCATCTTCAAGCTAGCAATGGCAGGCCAAGTCTTCATGTTGCCATCTGTCTGTTTCTCTGGAGCTGAGAAAGGTTTCTCCACTTTTAAGTACACATAGGATTAAATTGGGCACAGGGAAAATCTCCCCATCTCAAGGTTTATACACTTAATCACATCTGCAAAGCACCTTTTGCCATACAACGTAACATTCTGTGGATTAGAACATGGACATCTTTGGAGGACCATTTTTCTGCCGGCCCCATGCCCTTATACTACAGGTCTAAATCTAAGACCTGTAGTATATCTAAGCTGTTTCTGTGGCTCTGTCTTGAACGGGGTGTGATGTTGTGTGAATTTTGAAGCCTTGCAGCTTCCCACCTGGGGTTCTTGGAATTCTAGTTATTAGATGCTCTCTATTGGAACTTCTCACTACGTTGCGAGAAGCTCAAACCACATGGAGATGCCACGTACCGTGCACTTGTTAATAGCCTGAACCGAGATCCCAATGGGCAGTGAGCAACAGCTGCCAGGCATTTAAGTGAATCATCTTAAAAATCCAGCTTAGCTGAGCCTTCAGATGACGGCAGGCCCAACTGATATCTGACTGCAAGTACATGAGAGAGTCCAAGTGACACTTCCTAGTTGAGTTCAGCCACCCACTGAACATTGAGAGAAAACAAATCACCATTTTAGGCCACTAAATGTTGTAATGCAGAACTGGATAATAAGAGAGTCAAGGTGGGTTGAAGTTTCCATCTTTTGACCAATCAACTCTGGCCAGGGGTTAATCAAGGTCATTGTGTCTGTCAGGTAGCTTAGTTGCAATGAGCAGAAATGAACTCTGGTTAATTCAAGCAGAAAAACAACTTCTTTAAAGTGTAAACAGCATGTTGGTTCACAGCCACCTGCTTGGAAATTTCTGCAATTTGGTTTGGCTCCTCATTTAGGAATATTTTGAGAATTGGATTCTGGTGCTTTTCAGTCTCTACTTCCAATTTAACATTTCAATTTACAAATGAAATTGGGCATTGTCCAGAATTGCAAGGAGGATTGGAGAACCAGGCTTGGAGGCTAAGCAGCAGAGAACAGTGCCCAAAAATTATATCCCAGAAAGAGGTTCAGTGAGAAGATTGTTCCACCATCACCAGGGCCAAGCTCTATAAACTCTGAATCTCATTAGAGGGACCACAGGTGCTGACGCTCAGTATCAAAACCAGCACTGCTACATCTCCTACCCCAGAATGTCCATCTCGCTTCAACTGCCACTCCACTGATATTCAGCTAATTTTAAGAAATATTATGAAATTGACATACTTATTTTTGGCTAATAATATGCTGGTATAACAAAGTATTTGGAAGGACACAGGCTTATTAATTATGGTAACTTTGGAAAGCTGGATTAAGGGAGAATTTTACTTTCTCTTAGCATGCTTCTATATTGCTTGAGTGGTTTACAAAACATTGTTAATTTTGTAATAAAAGGCATAGGATTCTGAAAATAAAACACAGATTACTCAAACTTAACATATTGTACTGTAACCATTTCCAGTTAATTTGTCATTATGCTTTGTAACTGAAAGAGGACCAGGGAAATGTAGAGGAACAAATGGAATATCTGATGAACATTGCTGTCTGTGTCCCTCACTATCAGTCCTGATTCCTCATGTGTAAAATAGGTCTAATGATGGCATCTATCTCTGTTAGCTTTGCTTGGAAAAATTCTGTCCTTACCTGTTTCAGGTCTCTGCTAAAATGTCTCTTTTTCATAAATATAGACCTTTCTTACCACTTTGTATAAGAGTCCCTCCAGCCACCTTCCCCCACCCACTTCCATATCTTTATCTTCCTTCCTCACTCTCCTTCATTTATCTTCACTTCCTGACTTATCACCATCCAATATATTAGGTATTTACTTGCTTATTTGTAATTGTCTGTCTTCCTTATTAGAGCTTCATGAGGACAGTCCTTTTGTCTATTTTGCTCATGGTTCTATCTCCAGGTTGAGCACAGGGACTTCAATGTCTCCAACTAGCATGGGTCTATGTATTTTTTGTTCATTCACAAAACTCATAATGTTCTTTTAAACAGTTCACATAATATAAATGTATATGGAAGAAAGAGTAAAACACTTACTGAGTGGATGTATATAAAACCCAGATAGTTAATTACAAATGGAAAATAAGTATATAAAACGCTTGGCATAATATCTAGCACATAGCAAGTGTTCAATAATTACCTTTTAAAATTAATAATTTTGTTTACTAGTAATCAGTTTTATAGTACTTTTATTAACAAAATTTATAGCATAATTCCTGGGCCATAAGAAGACTTAATAAATGTCAACTCTAAATATGAATAAGCATAATTCCATAGCAGAAAGCACAAAAGAATAGGTGCTCAGATAATGACAGTTGGTAATTACTGAGTCCTGTCAATTCCTGCAAACTCTCTGCTTCTCTGCTCAGGACTGCTTCTCCCTAGGCCAGAGACATGTTTGACTCCTTTCCTCAAACCATCCACCGCTTCTATGTACTGTCTCCCTGATCATTTCAAAATTATAGGAGCAGTAACCACTTATTGATTTTTTTGAACAGTTGTTTTAAAAAACATGTGTTAATTATGTTTCTATGCACAATACAGTCTTTAAAACTCAGGCAAAGAAAACATTTTTGTAGTAAATCTTGTCCAGTGTAATTACAGCAGATATTTTATCAAGCCATATGTATTCTTGATTTTTTTTTTATTTTAAAACAGAGCTTCTTTTGCCTTTGCCTCTACCTTCTAGTGTATGTGGTTGCTGAAAGCTACTCTTCAGTTTCACAGCTAGTTTAGTTAATGCTATTATTTCCAAGCAACACAAATATTCATTATTTCCTGTCCCATTGTTTAGTTCTTCTGATTTTATTACCTCTTGTTCATAGATTTTAGCGGTTCCAGTTTTCCAGCTTCTTTTCAATTATTGTTTGATTTATAGGCTTTCAGGCTTCAAAGTCTTTGAATTTTTGTTCAAAAGGAATGATTTATTTGGATTAAAAACTTAAATGTAAGACCCAAAACTATAAAACTACTAGAAGGAAACAGAGAGAAAATGCTCCAGGACATTAGCCTAAGCAAAGCACAGGCCACAAAAAATAAAAGTCGACAAACAAATTGGATTATATTAAACTAAAAGCCTTCTGCATAGCAAAGGAAACAATCAACAGAGAGAAAAGATAACCTGTTCAGTGGCAGAAAATATTGCAAACTATTTACTTGAGAAGAGACTAATATCTAGAATATACAAGAACAGCAAAACAAAAATCCCATTAAAAAGTATGCAAAATATCTCCATAGACATTTCTCAAAAGAATATGTACAAATGGCCAACAGGTATGTGAAAAAATGCTCAAAATCCTAATAATCAGGAAAATATAAATCAAAACCACAATGAGATATTATCTTACTCCAGTAGGAATGGCTATTATCAAAAAGACAAAAAATACGTGCTGGCAAGGATGCAGAGAGAAGAGAACTCTTATACACTGTTGGTGGAAATGTAAATTAATACAGTCATATGGAAAACAGTATGGGGTTTCTCAAAAAGCTAAAAATAGAACTACCATACGACCCAGCAATCCCACTGAATACATATTAAAAGGAAAGGAAAGGAAATTGATATGTCTAAGGGATATCTGCACTCTCATGTTTATTATAGGACTATTCACAATAGCCAAGATATGGAATTAGCTTACATGTCCATAAGTGGATGAGTGGATAAAGAAAATGTGATACACACACATATATACATACACCCAATGGAATACTATTCAACCATAAAAAGAAATAAAATCCTGTCATTTACAACAACACAAAGGGAACTGGAGATCTTTCTGTTAACTGAAATAAGCCAGACACAGAAAGACAAATGTGGAAGCCAAATGCTGATCTCATGGAGGTAGAGTAAAATGATAGTTACTAGAGGCTGGGAAGGGTATGTGGGGAGACGGGGAACGAAGAGAGGTTGGTCAACGGGTACAAATACAGTTAGATATAAAGAATAAGTTTTAGTGTTTAATAGAACAGTAGGACAGTAGGGTGACTACAGTTAATAACAACACATTTACATTTCAAAATAACTAGAAGAGAACATTTGAAATGTTCCCAGCACAAAGACATCAGTGTTTGAGGTGATGAATATCCTAAATGTCCTGATTTGATCATTAGGTATTGTATGCATGTGTCAAGATAGCACATGTATCCCATAAATATGTACAAATATTATGTATCAATAAAAAAGAAATAATTTATGGAATTCCACTGTGTAAAACAAATAATTGTATCTGGTCAAATGTACACACCTAGAAATACACAACCCTGCATTTCCCTGACTGTTAGTTGTCTCTGCAGTTCCCACACATTATTTACCTTATCTCTGTCATCATTACTGACATAGTTCCTACTTTTTACGGATGTCCTGTGTTGCATAACCTTTCTTCTATGGCTTCTGTAGCATTTTGTGCATATCCCTATTATTGTTCTTGCCACATTGTATTTTTAATTTGATTTGTCTGTTTCTCTGACTATATGATGAAGTTCTTGAAGGCAGAGTCTGCTGTATCTCTAATGCCTAGTAACACTTAGTAAATACTCAATTAAAGTTAGATCAATGACTGACTCTTTGACCACATCCAACATAAGAGATGTTAAATCAGACAGGGGGGATTGATAAGGCCGAAGTCTAAATGAGAGGAAGAATAAAATAGGTAAGTTGTCATCAGAAAAGTGATGCTAGGCAGAAGGTGTGAGAGATCCAGAGGTGACATGTATCAGTCAGGATCCCAACAGGAAAGAGGTGATACACACAAATTAGGACCTTTCCAGAAAGATCTATTTGCAAGGGGACCATCTGCAAAAGTGAATGTTCTGGGGAATAGGGGACCCCAGGAATTGGTGCAGTAACCTGGGATCAGTGGCAGTAGAACCATTACCACTCTAGGCCCAGATAGACAAGAGAGGGAGCTGTTACCAGAATGCAGAAGGAATCAGAGGAGTCGCCTTGAGAGAAATGATGCTTGGTCAAGAGACACAGCAAGTCTAAGGTGATATCACAGGCAGGAAGTCAACGGAATAAATACCAGACCTCATTCTCCACTCTCTTAGCCATCTCTCTCTTTCTCTTTTTTTTTTTTTTTTTCTGGCTTCCCATTGGCTGAGTCCTACTGGAAACCCAAGGAAAGAGAGTCTGTCAACACAGTTCATCCAGGTCAGTGTCCCTGAGTAGAAAGCAGGCTGAAGAAAGACAGAGCATGGATTTGAAGGAGCAAATATGAGATATCTAGCACAAGATATTAGGTGTGGCACTAAGCCTGAAAGTGAAGATGAAGATGTTGTTTGCCAGATTACAGTGACATGGGGGAGAGGGCTTACTGTATTATATCGTTGCATTGCAAACAGGCCCCAAATCTAAGAGGCATATTGCAATAAGCATTTATTTAGCTCACATGTCTATGAGTTTTTTTTAGGTTGCACCCAATTGGGGTGGTCTTGCTGGAGCAGTTATTTCCCAAGTGTCTTTCTTTTTCCTGGACCCTTAGGATCACCCATGGAGTGATGAGATGAGAAGTGAAGAGCCTTCTACAAGGCTCTTCTCGTAGAAATGGCAGAAGTGAAAGGGAGCAAGGCTAGTTATGCAAGTAATTTGCAAGCTTTTGGCCATGTCACACCGGCTAATGTTCTCTTGGCAAAAACAATTCACATGGCCAAGTATGAGATAGCGAGTGTGAATATTTCTGAATAATAATCTGTGATACCCACCAAAGATACTCCTGTATCTTTCCTTCTACCATCTTTTAAACATTGGTTAAGGCTAATACTCACAAATGACAGAGGATTCTTCGATGGATCTTGTGGATTGTCCTTCAAAGCTATAGAGTTACCTATCTTTTAAAAAAAGGAGTTTGGAATACATTATTAACTGCAGATTTTGCTGCTAATTTCTGCACATTCAGCCTCTCTAGAGAGCATTATGGAGGAATGTAATTTTTTAAAAACATTCTTGGAAATGCCTAGAAAATGTCTATACCATACGATTGCATGTAATATTCTGGCACATAAGGCTAGTGGCACTGGTGTTTAAAAAATAAGTATTATTTTAAGGAATGTGTGTAACATTTTTGAGATGCATATATGGCTTGATTTTATATAATTTGGCAAATCCACTGAACTTTTTTTTTTTTTGCCAAGTGGAATAGATTTATGCATTAATTTTGAAAAGTTATATTTTTGCTATTTTAATTATTTCTTTCCAGAGACATGGTATATCTTTCTATTTATTCAGAACTAGTTTTATGCCCTTCAATAAAGTGTTGTAGTTATGCTTTTATATTGGTGCTGTATCCTTCTTGGTAAATTCATTCTCAAATATTTTATAATTTTGTAGCTAATGTGAATTAGACTTTTTCCCCTCGCTTCTGACTAGATGTTGCTGGGAAAGAGAAAAGCTACTACTTACTATATATTAAGTTGTCTAGCCACTGGCCTTAAAAAATGTCAAAATGAGTAACTTTGAATTCCTTGGTGAGAATGAAACACAAAGGTGAAATCACATCTTTCGTTGCTTTAAAAGGCTAGAATGTAATGACATAGTAAATTGGCATGTAAAGATGAATTATTCCATTCATTTATTTTTATTGAGTACCTATTAAATTCAAAACACTGTTACTTCATCAATGGTGGTTTAAAGGAAGTTAATGAGACATGTCTTCTAACACAAAGAAATTTAATATCTTGTTGGGGAGATAAAAATGTAAACAACAAATATAGGCAAGAATAGCGGAAAGACTACAGTATGTTTTCCTTATGGCTCACTGTAAGCTTTCTGAAACAGGACCTGTGACTTGGTACCCAAAATATCATATTAAGCATTTAATAACAGTTCAGTGTGAACAAGAAATGATTCATTCCAATGAGAAATCTTAGAAGTTTCATAGAGGAGACAGTGTTTGTGATACACTATAAAAGATGGGTAGAATTTCAATGAGTGACAAAGATGGGGAAGATAAAACATCCTGGTTGAGGGAAGAGCTTAATCAAAGCACAGATGTGTAAAAATTCTTAGCATGTTTGGGGAACGGAGAGTAGTTGGATATGGCAAAGCATGGGTACCTAAAGGGATGTAGCAGAAGATGGGACTAAGAGAGAAGTTTTGAAAAAGATTGTGTAGGAACATAAAACTGAGACTAAGGACTGGACTTTGATAGTCCAAACAAAGCCACTGAAGGCATTTAAGGAGGGAGTATAAGCATGCAACCTCCATGGCTATTAAAAAGTTGGAGTGGAAACCAGGAGAGTGAAAGCTGGGACCCTCTATGAAGCTCTAGCAGCATGCCAAGCAAAAGATTGATGTTAAGAGTTGGGTTCGAGGCCGGGCGCGGTGGCTCAAGCCTGTAATCCCAGCACTTTGGGAGGCCGAGACGGGCGGATCACGAGGTCAGGAGATCGAGACCATCCTGGCTAACACAGTGAAACCCCGTCTCTACTAAAAAATACAAAAAACTAGCCGGGCGTGGTGGTGGGCGCCTGTAGTCCCAGCTGCTCGGGAGGCTGAGGCAGGAGAATGGCGTGAACCGGGAGGCGGAGCTTGCAGTGAGCTGAGATCCGGCCACTGCACTCCAGCCTGGGCAACAGAGCGAGACTCGTCTCAAAAAAAAAAAAAAAAAGAGTTGGATTCGATCAGAGGCAGAGGCAGTGGAGAGGAGGAGATGGATGTGGCAAGTACCCTTAACGCACAGTTGAAGGACTTAGGCAACCAGATTGGTGTGGGTTGAGGAGAAGTTCTTTGACTCCGATAGTTTAAGTTCAAGGGTGACTGCGAGGATGCTGGTGCCATTACTGGGAAAGAGAACTCAGGAGGAAAAGTATGTTTGGTCTATCTTCAGTTTTGCAAAGGTTGAGTTTGAAGTTCAGGAGGCACATTATGGCACTCCGAAGAGGGTGGTACAGTGGTTTCTAGGCTGAAAATCTTTTTTGGTCTAAATTTGGAGTGACCACATTATTTTTGGGAAGCAAAATTGCAAACATCATGAAGAATTTCTAAATAAATAGTAAAACTTTTATGGAACAATGTAACACTGCATATTTTTCTTTGACTCTTTTTTGCCATGTCATTTTAATCCTTTCCTTCTCTTTCTGCTTCCTGGAGGCCATTAACCAAGGAAGAAATGCTTTACTTTCTGAAGCTCCTGATCAATTTGGTGAGGTCCAAAGGAATAACATGTTAAACGTAATTTGAAAAGTTTCGCTCTGTTCTGAAGTAGGACCTAAAATGTGAAGCCACGTGTCCCTGAGGTACATGCCTCTTCTCTCAAATGCAGAGTGGAGGCCTTCAATAATGTCTGATATGCCCATTGTGACTGGTGACTCCAAACCAGGACAACCAGATAGCATTGCATGGCCAGCTCCCAGTAACAGCAAATTTTGAACATAAAACATTGACTTTGAAAAACAGTCCTGGGCACTCTCTCTTCTCTGCAGCCCTTGCTCCCATCCCATGAGTATCCTGCTCCTGACTGTTTTGGGGCTTTGCTTTCCATTTTTTCCTCATTAAAGCATTAATTTTTTTTATTTTAGATTCAGGGGGTACATGTGCAGATTTGTTACATGGGTATATTGTGTGATGCTGAGGTTTGGGCTTCTAATGATCCTGCCACCCATGTAGTGAACACAGTAATTTGAGTCTATATCTGTCATGGTTAACACTTAGAAAGCAGCATAGTACATTTAAATAGCATTTTAAAGATTCCAAGGAGATTGAGAAGGTGCATTAGGATCTAGAACCTGCGTCCTCCACCTGAACAACTCAGGCTGTTTGTTCCCTGGGATTTTTTTGTGATCTCCCACCAGTTTAGCAGTTTGTTCCTGTTGCTTCATAAAAGGTACAATTGGAAAAGCTAGTATAAAGCAGTTTAGTTGTTAAAAGAGGGAAAAAAGAGAGACCTGGCTTCAAGATTCTATTTTTTTTCTACCTAATGGAAATACCAGGAACTGAAAATATGCTGGGGCTAGAATCATACTAGTTTCAAGAAATTGGTTTCTTGAATGCTTTCACAGGGCTCAGTTTCACTTTCAACTATGATGTTCCCAATACAGTCTAATCCCCGACATGTAGGCAAATCAACTCCCAATGGGGACATGGAACGAGGTAAGATTCTCTAAGGAGAGGGGCAGAGAGTTTGAATGTATTAACCTGTCACCCTGACCCCCTGGATCACACTGGCCTGGAGTCAGATCCTCTGCTTCTTTTTAAAGATGGAAGTGAGGCAGAGTAGAGCTCGCAAAGAGAGAAAGAGAATCCTCTGGATTTTTGTGGTTGTTGTTATTATGCGTTTGTTGGTGGTGGCTATGGAGAAGAAGTAGTGCTGTTAAAACTATCTGTATTAGTCCATTTTCATGGTGCTGATAAAGACATACCTGAAACTGGGAACAAAAAGAGGTTTAATTGGACTTACAGTTCCACATGTCTGGGGAGGCCTCAGAATCATGGCAGGAGGCAAAAGACACTTCTTACATGGTGGTGGCAAGAGAAAGATGAGGAAGAAGCAAAAGCAGAGACCCCTGATAAACCCATCAGATCTCGTGAGACTTATTCACTATCAGAAGAATAGCATGAGAAAGATCAGCCCCCACGATTCAATTATCTCCCCTTAGATCCCTCCCACAACATGTGGAAATTCTGGGAGATATAATTCAAGTTGAGATGTTATGCAGACACAATCAAACTGTATCACTGTCCATACAATCATAGCATAATGTAGAATTTATATTCAAGGTTTACAGTAGGGCTAACACTGCTTACCATATGTCTAACTAATTTTGCCATAGTCATATGGCAGAGTCCCTTTCCTTGCAGGGAATTTGGAGCCATTTTCGACATCTCTACCAAGCTTGTCCAACACAACTTATTTTGTTTTGGTTGTTTGGGTTTGTTTTGTTTTAGGATTTTAGCAGCCTGAAGCCATGGTTTTTAGCTTCTGTCTCTAGTGATATGTGGAAAAGAGGGATGAGGAAGGGGCTTTACTGGCCCAACCAAAAACAGAAACTAAGAACCCATGACTGTAATCTCTCCCTTGGACACGACATCCATCTTGTACCATCATCTTGGTAGTTTTATGGCATGTTAATTTTTCTTTTATCACTCCTGGGAATATCTGAAATATGGGACAGGCACTCATTACTGATTTATACTAATCAATATAAATATGGTAAAACCAAATTAATTAGTGTTGATACTAATTACACTCTGAAACTGACAAGGCTGCTTGCCATATATAGACTCATTTGTTGATCTTGTGTGAATGGTAGGCCTCGTTTATAAGATACATACATAAGTATATATAAATAAGTTAGATAAATACGTAAGTTAGCTTTCAGTAGGGATTTTCCACTTGCACCCTTTGTTCTTCAAATGTGGGTATCCAAAAGTATCGCCATAATTTCTGGCAATTACGGGGCAGTTTTGCCTAGGTGCTATTTGCTTACATTGACTCCTGTGGATCACCTGCATCCAAGGATGTTTTCTGACTCTTCCACTTAACAATACCTCCTGCTGTCCTTCCTGGATGTCTCCCACTCTGCTGGCTTGACTCTCATTGACCAGGAGGCTGGCAAGTTGAGGTGACAGACTTGTCCACTTGTGGTCAGATAAGCTCAAGCCAAGGCTTAGCCTTTTCATGGGTATTTTGACTTTAGTTTAGTCCCAGCTGTAGTCAATATTTTGAGTTTCTGATCTCTTCATAGGAAGTCTTAGCTAGATCTCAGAAGTCTCAGATTTATTTGGTACTTGCCTGCCACAAGCTTGGTTTAAGACTTGGTCAGAGACTTATGTCAGCTCTACCAGCCTGTGATGAGGGGACAAAACAGGTTCAGTATTGATGTGTCTCCAAGGGAATTCCTGGACAAACCATTGAAAGGACCAAATATTGACCTATTGATCTTATCTTCTCTAAGATGCTTGTTAGACGTTTAGTCTGGAGTTCAGATTAGATTTGCATATTAGGGTTGTCCAGGGAAATAGAACCAACAGTATATATATGTATACCTATATATGTATATACATATAGATGTATATGTATGTATGTATATTTAACAAGTTATAAAGAATTGGCTTAGCAAATATAGAGACTGGGAAGTCCTACAGTTTTCTGTCTATACGCTGGGGACCCAGGAAAGCTGGTAGAATAGTTATGAGAACCAGAGCGCTAATAGTGCATATCTCAGTCAAGAGCAGAGGGCTGATGTCCCAGCTCAAGCATTCAGGCAAGAAGAGCAAATTCCCCCTTCCTCTGCCTCTTTGTTCTACCTAGGCTCTCAATGGATTGGATGGTGCCCACTCACATTGGGGAGGGCAGTCTCCTTTACTGAGTTCACTAAAATACTGATCTCACCTGGAAACACCCTCAAAGACATACCCAGAAACAAGGTTTATTCTTGGACTCCAGGTCCCACTAAAATTGACACATAAAATTAACCACCACAATTCTTAAAAGTGAAGTTAATGCTAATGTTTACTTCAATATATTTCCAGTTAATCATGCTCCAGCAAAATGACATTGGCTTACACCACACCTTTCCAAAAACTAAGGGGAAGACTGAGGTGGGAAAGGTGAAGGTAGGCTGCAGGATGAGCTCATATCCCTTTGGCTTATGAAAGGAGTGTGTTGGTGTGACCTCCTGGTGTAGGGGCCTTTCTCCCAATCAAAGGGGAGCACCAAGCTGAGGTCTGAGATATGAAGGACACAGCTGGCATCTGACACATCCTGCTTTTGTCCCACCCATTGTGGAGCTTTGAGTCTGATTTTAAGGACTTCAGTTCTCTGCCTATGAGGAACACTGACTCCTTTACTCTTCTCTTCCGAATCATGCTCTTCGTTCAAGCTCTTTCTGCACCAAGAGCTCAAAATGGTGGAAATCAGTTTTCGGGTTGTGACATTTTCTCTCACTCTTCTTCTTTCTAGGATTTAACTGAGTAGAGTTGATGGCATCATATTTGAAGAAATGCTGGTATTAGTTGGTCTGGGCTAAAGTGAAAAGTGATCTAGCTGTCAGCCAGAGACAGACCTCAACTCTTTTTCTTTTGGTAGCTTTTTCTTCCAAGAGACTTTAAATGCCTATCTGTTTTCTTTCAATGAAAAGAATGAGGCAGTCATTTCTTATACCTGGTCATTAAGGAGTACACGTTTGCATTCTAGATCAGTGTTTTTACAACAGTATTAACTCTTTCAGAAATACCTAGGCAAGTATATAAACAAGTGCACTCCCCACCCCCAACCCCACAAACATATTGATTCAGAAGGACTGAGATGAGACACTCCAGGTGATTCTTATGTCTTCTAGTTTGAACACCTGTGCCTCCAAAGGATTTCGAACTTTGCTTAAATCAGGTTTTTCTTCAAACAGATGAAATAAGGTTTAGAAGATTTTAAGGAAATTAGTGAAACAGCTCAGAAGTGGAGGCTGGCTTGACTGTGTTGTTGTGGGGTAAAGTAGTTTTACTGTTTTGCCAGCTGGGCTCATCTTACCCCAGCCATTTCCCGAAGTCAAACAATTTTAATGGCTTTCTGTGATGCTTCATGTAGAGGCAGGAAACCATTCCAAACCCACGTGCTCCCAGCACAGAGTCATAGCTGTGTCCTGACCTTTCCAATAACCTTGCTGTCAGAGCAAGTCAAAATCAGGAAACAGGTAAGCGACCTGCCTTCCTACCCCGGCAAACACATATATTTTGATAAAGCCATTGGCATGCTTAATAGAATATAATTAACTATTCAACTCCGTTTCGCTCGTTGGGGCAAAACGATTTGAGGGGTTTCTTCTTGCCTTGAGCTTTATTTGAGGTGGGTTTTAATGAAAGACTTCAGGAGACAGTTATTCCAGAGGGAAATCTGTGTTGTCCATGGTGTAGGAGCTAATTCATATTTGCTTTAAATGAATTCACTTAATGGGATTAGATTTAAAATGTGGCCATTAATTTAAAGAATATATCTACTGATTAGCATTATACGAAATTAGATTTCATGTAAAACGATCATATGTTTTGGAATATGAAAATTTAGAACTCACTAAATGTTGACCATATGGATATCTCAGAAAGGATTAGTGCCTGGCACATAGGTGCTCATGAACGATTCTTGTTGAAGGAGGAGAGGGATTTAAAGTATGAATTGAGTATCTATTGACTGAGAAACACCTCTGTGTTTAGTGAGAATAATAAAAATGTTCTGTTTATCAGCTGATGTTTATGATGTAAAATATTTCCTGGTGGTGATTAAGCAGTAAATAGTGGGTGTTTATTAGCTGGCCGATTTCAAACACTTTATATTTTCTTTTGCTTTAGTAATTGAACATAATAAATAATACTGTTGCCTGGACAGCAGCTGTTGTATTTTTCCCAAAAAGGATGCTTTGCTCGGATTGCTATCTTTTGTAGCATCAGCTGGCACTATTCACAGATAACAAACACAAGTAATACAACTTTTAATGAGTTGGAATGTGTTATGGGTTTGGGAATGAAGGTTTAAAGTTGTCGATTAGGCAAATTAAGCTGTCTGCATACTTTCTGTCAGCCAGAGACAGATGGCTGATTTTACAAAGACTAATTTTCAACAGGGATCCTTGAAGCTCTTAGAGTTCTTTTATGTAAAAAACAGCAAGCCTCCCTTCCAAACCCTACAATTTAAAGAAAATGTGCCTAGGAGAGTATACTATTTGTGGTTTTAAGAAGTTGCAATGACAGACTTGTAATAAATTAATTGTTATCTCCTGTAAAACTTTAGATTGCAGTTTCAATATAGTGAAATCTTTGAATGAGATATTAATATTTTCTATCTTTTTTTGGATAATGTGTTGATGAGAGAAAACTGTTTACATAACATTATTTTTACTAAGGAAGAAAAATGCACGTTGTCATTGAGAGGCAAAAGGAATCTCTAAGAATTACGGGCAAAATAACCTGGAGTGGGGCACGAAGTCAGTGTCAGACTTCCCAGTGCTTTAGTCTTTCGAAGCATCTTTAGAGGCAACTTGACCTATAAAGGTTCATTTTTCTCCTTAGTTGATTTTATTGAGGGTGTCTGAACTGAGGTGCTGTCACACCTCTGTCACACTGCAAACCAGTTGTGGACCAAGGGGAGAGAAGTAGGAATTAGAAAGAGGACCTTTGAGCAAGGTGTTCTTCATCACCAGCTGAGGGAGGAAAACTGTGTACAATGTAAGGAAGCTCTCAAGACAGGCACATGCTATTTTAGGCTAAGGTTACTTGTTTGTAAGAAATGAGGTTTAAGTTATATTAATGCGAATGTACATTTCTTGTGTAGATGACAGGGAGTCGTCATATTAAGGAGTAAAATTGCCTTCAGATATTTCAGTAAAAATAAGTGAACTCCAGCATAGAGTTGAAACTATTATTTTCCCTCTTCATTCCTCCCTCTCTGTCTCCCACCTCCCTCCATCATCAAACCAGAGCAAACATCCCTCCTCAGCCTCCTTTAGTGCAGAAGAGAGTTTTCTGTTGCACTAGGGTCTTCTACCACACAGAGGAGGTAGGAAGATGACTGAAAACTTGAAATCACAGCATACCCTCCCCTTGGTGGAAATGTGAGACACATATGCATGCTCATGCGCACGCACACACACACACATGCACATGCACCCCTATATACCTGTAGAAGATAACAAAGGCTGTGAAAATATTAAAACATAAGCTAGGACCCAAGGGAATTAAGATTCTATAAAAACTTTAATACAATATAACCATCTCTGTTAGGTTTTTTTAAATTGAAATTACATTAGATTTATGTATTAATTTTGGAAGAATCTGTACTTTTATGATATTCGTAACCAAGAGCATAGTATGCATCTTTCAATTTCTTCCTATACTATTTTTTGTATTTCAATGGGATTTCAACTTTTTTTCATATAGATCTTTCTTCATATAGAATTCTCATTAAATGAACTCCTAGGCACTTTTCTTCTTATTGTTGTCATTAAAAACAGAAATTCTTTCCTGTTTCCATTTCTCAATTATTGCTAAACAAGGGCAATTTATTGATTAAAAAATGATCCTGTACCTATTCACTTCACAAATTCATATTCATTCTCTCTTGTTTTTTAAATATATTCATGTTGGTAAAATGATTAACCTTGTTTTTCTCCAATGACTTTTACATGATACTTAAGTTTTCTAAAACTTGTGTGGCATTTGCTATCAATAGTAAGTCAATAATGATGGTAGCAATAATCTATGTAGTTCTTGAAATTAATGTCAATGGCTTTGTTTAAAAATTATTTATAATGGTATCTGTTGATGCTTGAGAAATAATTTTTATTATATTTAAGTAGTTTTCATCTATTTAATGTCTCATTAAAAATGGTGGTTTACATGCACACGTATGTTTATTGCGGCACTATTCACAATAGCAAAGACTTGGAATCAACCCAAATGTCCATCTGTGACAGACTGGATTAAGAAAATGTGGCACATATACACCATGGAATACTATGCAGCCATAAAAAAGGATGAGTTTGCATCCTTTGTAGGGACATGGATGCAGCTGGAAACCATCATTCTTAGCAAACTATCACAAGAAGAGAAAACCAAACACCGCATGTTCTCACTCATAGGTGGGAACTGAACAATGAGATCACTTGGACTCGGGAAGGGGAACATCACACACTGGGGCCTATCATGGGGAGGGGGGAGGAGGGAGGGATTGCATTGGGGAGTTATACATGATATAAAAGTCATGCACATGTACCCTAGAACTTAAAGTATAATAAAAAAAAAAAAAAATGGTGGTTTAATTTTGAGTCTTTTTTCTGCATTTATTGATATCACGTGATATTTCTCCTGTAATTTCTTGATATAGTTTATTATGTTGATAGATTTTCAGATGTTGAACCTCCCTCACCTCCTGGAATAAGTTCTATTTAATCATAATCTATTATTTTCATGTAGAGGTGAATCCCATTCAATGACATTTTATTTAGAAAGTTACATGAAATGGATCTAAAGTAAGTGTTTTTAACTTATCCAGGCTAGAATCTCTTTGTCAGCTTTCCATGTAAACATGTGTTTGAAGTTGTGCCAGCAATGACTTTTCTTCCCACAGCTACTGGTGAAATCTTTTCCAACCCTCCAAGTCCCAATTAGTGACTTTTCATCCGTGAAACCTTACCTTACCTTGGTCTTGCCCCCTACCTCATAAAATAACTTCCTATTTCAAACCTTTGCAGTATGTTACAGTGTCAAAGTACAATTTTCAACAATTTTAACATGACACGTATAAATACTTAGTGAGCTCTTGTAAAAAATGTATTTAACTCAATGATGGAAACAGCAGATGATAAATAAATTCAAAGGGCTTTTGTATTATATAGTTTGTTGGGAATGGCATGTTACAATGAGTTGGCTAAGTTAGAGACATAACTGGCCAAAGTTCTAAAGGGCAGTAACGTTGTACTTTTGGGGTTATTTTTTCTACTGAACAGAAATCTATTTGTATCTCTACTGGACAAAAATCTACAAGTTTTTACATATTCTCACAGAATCAACATATATAGCAACTCAAAGAAAGGTGTATCTCCCACAAGATTAAATAATTCTTGGGTGGACCCGTCAGATGACGTTTCAGTATGACATTTAAAGAATATACAGCGTTCCTTTTGTTGAATTTCCATTTTTGGATACTTTATTTTTAATAGTAGTAAATCCCACAAAAGGTACAGTCTATGTTTCAGTTTCATGCACATCTCACCTGTGTCAGCATGGTGCGGCAGCAAGTATATGGGTTTGAATACATCACACAAACTAAGATTTGAGTCTTGGCTCTGCAAACCTCATGCTTCCCCATGTATGGTTTGTGCAGTTGGAGCAGGGATTTGGGGAAGCTGGGAGGGGTAGAAAAGGCAGACTTTGGGCTTACGAGCATCAGGAGAAAGCACGCTGGTACCTCTCTGGCATTCTCTTTTGGTTACAACTCAACATGACCATATTTCACTGCCTGAGGGTACCAACAGGGTCACAGTGACAGTAGCAAGTCAGAGTTCCTGTTTTTGCCTCCAGTTGCCTGGGTAGGACTTTCCATATCTTTCAAAGGGATCTTCTCCCCTAATATTTCTGGGTTTCCTCCAAAGAAGGCTCATCTAGCCACAAATCAATATGACAGCCACAGTCACTCAGCCTATTCTCCTTCTGGGATTTGGTCTCCTACCATGGTGGTGTTGGCTGTTTCTGGTGCCATTTGAAGCCACTTATGGCAATAGAGATTGTTGGAGAATGGAGAAAGCAAGGGAGCTTTCTTCTTATGCTCCCAAAATGAATAAGACACCTTGTCTACCACTTCTGGTTGCCCCTCCATGTTTTCCTATAACTAGGTATCTTAACAGGACAGAGTCTTCCAACAAATAGAGCTTGAGGACATGCCCTTTACCCAAGGACTGTTTATTTAGGTGTGTATTCATGTGAGATCTTGCTTTAGGGTGAAGAAGATGATGATGATTTTATTTTTTTTTTTTTATTTTTTTTTTTGAGACGGAGTCTCGCTCTGTCGCCCGGGCTGGAGTGCAGTGGCCGGATCTCAGCTCACTGCAAGCTCCGCCTCCCGGGTTTACGCCATTCTCCTGCCTCAGCCTCCCGAGTAACTGGGACTACAGGCGCCCGCCACATCGCCCGGCTAGTTTTCTTGTATTTTTTTTTTTTAGTAGAGACGGGGTTTCACCGTGTTAGCCAGGATGGTCTCGATCTCCTGACCTCGTGATCCACCCGTCTCGGCCTCCCAAAGTGCTGGGATTACAGGCTTGAGCCACCGCGCCCGGCCGATGATGATTTTAAACAACTGTTGTTGAACTATTATTGAGTGCTAATTGGTACCAGTTGCTATGGGATAAAGATACAAAGGGACAATCCTGGCCCTTAAGGAGCTAGTTCAAACCATCTAGTTTAAGTAGAATAAACATAGTAAAAGGTCAAAGAATTTTGCAAAAATTAAGAAATCGAGCAAAAACACTGTAGGATGTAAACCCAGCCCAGGGCATTTGCTGTGAGGCTTTCAGTGGTGATTAGAGATCACATTCCTAAGTCATTAGAGAAATAGTATCAAGGTTGAAGGATGTTTTTCTCTTCAGAGAGAGTGCTTTGGTAGAGTTTATGTACTCAGTGTGAAGATGTTTTTGTGCTTATGTATGAAACAGCTAGGAGTTCATGCTGAAATATTCCTGCCTCCCTGGCAGCTTTTTTCTCTTTTTTCTTTTACCTGGCAAACACATTGACTTGGAAAAACAATTCAAGAGCTCTTGTTATGCCAGCATGAATGTGTGCCATGTGCCTTGTCTAATCTTGCAAGTCCTCTACTCCTGCCTTCAAAAATACAAATTTGAAGTTTCTCTAACTAATTAGTCATTGCCTTTGCCTTCTTTTGGTGAAGAGAGCAATAGTTTTAAAATTATAAAGGTTAGCTACGAAGTCATGGGAAGGTGAAGATGTTGAAGTGTAAGAGGATTTTAAAGTGCAGAGGGACCGGGCGTGGTGGCTCATGCCTGTAATCCTTGCATTTTGGAAGGTCGAGGCAGGTGGATAATTTGAGGTCAGGAGTTTGAGAACACCCTGGCCAACATGGTGAAACCCCTCTCTACTAAAATTACAAAAATTTGCTGGGTATGGTGGTGTGTGCCTGTAATCCCAACAACACGGGAGGCTGAGGCAGGAGAATCGCTTGAACCCTGGAGGCGAAGGTTGTAGTGAGCTGAGGTCATGCCATTGCACCTCAGCCTGGGGGACAAGAGCAAAACTCTGTCTCAAAAATAAAATAAAATAAAATAAAAAATAAAGTTCAGAGGGACTAAAAACATAGCTTTTGAAGTAAGTACATAACCGGAAACCAGATCTGTCCTGAAGAAAGGTGTTTCTTTACTTTCTGAGTTATTGAGTAGGACTGTTCAATTTACAAGGCTGTGTATCTTTGATGAAAGGGAAAATTACCATTAGTTTTCAAAAGGCTTCCCACACCACAGCTTTGCTGCTGCCAAGGAATAAATCACACCCCCTTTGTTTAATGATGAAATACAGTTGACCTTTGAACAACACAGGTTTGAACTGCCTGGGTCCACTTATATGTGGATTTTCTTCCACTTCTGCCATCCCTGAAACAGCAAGACCAACTCCTCCTCTTCCTCCTTCCCTACTCGGTGTGATGATGACAAGGATGAAGATCTTTATGATGATCCACTTATGCTTAACAGTAAATATATTTTCTCTTCCTTATGATTTTCTTTTTACCATTTTCTTTTCTCCAGATTACTTTATTGCAAGGGTACAGTATATAATACATATAACATACCAAATATGTGCTGAGTTATGTTATTGGTAAGGATTCCAGTTAAAAGTAGACTATTAATTAAGTTTATGTGGAGAGTCAAAAGTCATCTGTGGATTTTCAACTGTATGAGGAGTCAGTGCCCCTAATCCCTGCCCTGTTCAAGGGTCAGTTGTGCTATATACCTGGGAAACTTAAAAACAAAAAGGCCTTGGCCTCACTTTAGGTGAATTGAGTCTGAATCTCTGAGCTGAGTCCTGTACTGCCTGTGTCAGTATGTTTTAAAAGTCGGCCAGGTGATTTTACTGTGCAGCTAGGTTAGAGAATCATTGCCCTTCTCCAACTATACCATGAGATGACACTGTGTTTACTTAGTTGTCTTGGAAGCAGTTGGGGTATTGTGTTGCCAGCTTTTTATCACAGCTTCTATGGTTGTGTAACCTAGACATGAAACCCTCATCATAGGTGGGTGGTATAGTCAAGTAGCAAAACATCTGCCCAGGTTCACACGCACAATTCTGTCGAATGTTCAATCTAAGAGGATCCTTATCACATGAAGGCATTAGTCTTATTCACTTTCTAAGATTTGTTAAAATCAGTAATTATTTTATGAATTTTATAATAATCACATCATTTTTCCTCCTTTGACTAACTGATGTAATGAATTATTTTAATAATGCCCTAATAGGAAACTTCTTGTGTTTTGGGGATAAAACCGACTATGACATGATGTATTGTTCTCTAGCATGAGGCTGGATTTGATTTTTCTAAAATAGTTTATATTATAATGGGATTCTTTCTTAAAAAATCTTATTTGATAGAGCTCCCCAGTAACTTGTATTGGCAATTTCTATAGATAATGAGTTTCAAGGATACAAGGACTAAGTGGGTAGTAAGGAAACAGAGGTAGTTGGTCTTTAAAAATAGTGAGGAATAAAAATGAATTTCCAGTTACTCCTCAAGGGTTATAAGTTTAACTTATGTGTTGAAGGAGAAAAACATTTAAGGCATACTTGGAAATCATTTTATTCATCCCCATCTCTCATTCAAATTTTTTGTATGAAAATAGTTTTTTCTTTGCCTTTGGCTAAGATCTAAATGCTCAGATATCAAGTCTTCTTCTCCTTTTCAAAGAGTCTAGTTTAAGTGAATAAAACATTGAGAATCATGAAACAGTCAAAATTAAGTTAAACTTCTCTTCTACTTCAGTTTCTATCTTCTGTCAGAGGGATCAGGTTAGGTTTCTTTTTCTCCTTCTCTTTTCCATGCCAGCTCCTCTTCCCTTCTCGCTTTCTATCCTAGGCTTCTGAACCATATCCCAGGTTTGAACCATAGGGAAAAGAGAAATGGGTAATAACCAGGAAAGGTTTTTGCATGACTGACCCCAGTTTATAAAGACTTGGCTTCTTCTACCTTAGCGTATATTTAAAGCTGAGCCTCGTGGGAGGCTTTGTTGGTCTTCAGGGACCTCTTCTCCACCAAACTACAGCAGCCCTCCATTTGTAGTTCAATAACTTTTTTTTTTAGCTGGTACTTAAAACTCCTTCTTCAATCTTCAAACCTCTGGCAGCACAACTTTAGCTTTTATGCACTGGGTTTCCCACATCTCCAGGCAGTCCCCCAGGCAGGCAGATTCTGACCCCTGACCTTCCCTAGTCCAGGAGAAGCATCAACAACATCCCTTGTCCCCAGCAACTCTGGAACTACAGACTGTTATGGATTGAATGTGTCCCCACTAAATTCATGTTGAAATCCTTACCCACAAGGTAATGGTATTACGAGGCAAGACCTTTGAGAAATGATTACGTTTAGATGAGGTCATGAGAGTGGGACCCCCATGATGGGATTAGTGTTCTTATAAAAAGAGATACCAGATAACTTGATTCCCCTTCCTCTCTCTGCCACGTGAGGTACTGTGAGAAGACAGCTGCTTACAAATGAGGAAAATGGCCCTCACCAGAATCTGACCAATCAGTACTTTGATCTTGGATCTCTCAGCTACAGAATTGTGAGAAATAAATATCTGTTGTTTAAGCCACTTGGGTTACGATATTTTGTTATAGCAGCCTGAGCTGACCAAGATATATGCTGTCCCAAATATGGCTATCATGCTTGCTCTGTCTTCAAAGTAGGGGCTCCACACAACACCTCTTAATTTCAGCCAGGTGTCTGAAACTTATTGGGAAATTATACTCTGTATCTGCTAACCCAAGGATACATATTAAGCCCTCCAACTGGTCTTTCTAAAGACTCTCTCACAAGGTTTGAGGAAAGTAGAAGGACCTGCTTTCCAAGGCTCATAACCTACCAACAATTCTCTCTAAAGGAGTTTTCTCACCATTTGGCTTCTGATATGGTTTAGCTATGTCCGCACTCAAATCTCATGTTGAATTGTGATCCCCAGTATTAGAGGTGAGTCCTGGTTGGAGGGAATTGGATCATGGGGGTGGTTTCTAATGGTTTAGCACCATCCCCTAATGCTGTCTCGTGATAGAGCTCTTACAAGATCTGGTTGTTTAAAAGTGTTAGCACCTCCCCATTCACTCTCTTTCTCTTGTCTGCCATGTGAAGATGGCCTCCCTTTGCCTTCCACCATGACTGTAAGTTTCCTGAGGTCTCTCCAGAGGTGGAAGCCTGTACAGCCCACAGAACTGTGAGCCGATTAAACCTTTTAAAAATTTTTTAAATAAATTACTCAGTCTCAGGTAGTAGCAATTCGAGAACAGTCTAATACAGCTTCCTTATCTTTTCTAGAAGGCTGGAAAGTGTTACAAACTTGGCTCTTTGCTGCTTTTTTTAGAAGCCCTGCACAGTCTAGCATGCTGCTTGAGAATGTGGCAATAGTAGGTACCTATCTCTCTGAGGTCTCAGCCAAAACAGGGAGAGGCATCCTATTTTAATATCTTGTTATACAGAAGAATATTAGTTTGTATTAGATATTTAAGTAAGGATAGCCTAGAGAGAAGGAAGTAGTCAGTCAGTGATACTTAAGGGCACAGGCTTTGAAGGTTTGAATTGACTCATTGTAGTCTTATTGATAAAAATCTGACAGTTTTAGCCTACCCTGAATCTGTCTTCTCTTTATATTTACCAACCCCAGCCTCCTCATTTCTCCTATTAGTTTTTGCCTGATATTTTTCGAAATGCCTCTGTATAAACTTCATATATTCAATTTCACTTGCCTTTGGTGAGTATTCTGCTCAGTTATGTAGGCTCCTTCCATATGCTCCTTAAATCCAAGTTTTCAGAGTGTCTTCTGGAATATTATTTCTGAAGGAGAAGCCAAAATAATGATGTAATTCCATTTATTTAGTGAATGTTGCATGCATCTTATATCTGTTTTTGTGACTCATAGTGCATGAAGCATATCAAAGGGTTTGAGAAATCCTGCAGAAAAGAAATTAGTTTAGCTTTTTAAAAACCAAGCACTTCATAAGCTTATTTGACCATAGACTGATATTACTAATATTCATCTGGTGGGACTTGTATTATCCATAGGATATATTTGGAAATACTCATTTATACTATACTACTGTCCTGCTCAGGGTTTTGTTATGATGTACTCTTCTATTATACATGATGTCAAAAAGAAATCAGGGAAGCTCCTTGTCATTTATCCCGTTTGGAGCTCTGTACTTTCTCTCGAATCAAAAGAATGTGGTATTTCCTTGTTAATTTCCTTTCATAATTTCTCTTTAGAGTTTTATTTTTATTTTTATTTTTTTTTGAGACGGAGTCTCGCTCTGTCACCCAGGCTGGAGTGCAGTGGCCGGATCTCAGCTCACTGCAAGCTCCGCCTCCTGGGTTCACGCCATTCTCCTGCCTCAGCCTCCCGAGCAGCTGGGACTACAGGCGCCCGCCACCTCGCCCAGCTAGTTTTTTTGTATTTTTTAGTAGAGACGGGGTTTCACCGTGTTAGCCAGGATGGTCTTGATCTCCTGACCTCGTGATCCGCCCGTCTCGGCCTCCCAAAGTGCTGGGATTACAGGCTTGAGCCACCGCGCCCGGCCTAGAGTTTTATTAATCATAGAAACATCCCTTAAATATTTCTGATGTGTCAGTTATTTCTTTATAATGATAATTTCCCCAATTTTTCCTTTAATCAATATCTTATTATTCATCCTTTTAGTAAAAATCTGAAATCATGCTTTTAGTAGATAAGTAGTATATATTTATTTTAGAAAAATCAGAAATACGGATAAGAGAGAATGATGACCCATGATCTCATATGACTTAGAGATAGTTGTTCACCTTTTGGAATATATGTTTCTAGGTCATTTTCTATATGTGCACAGCCCACCCTGTACATGCTGTTTTTATGTATGTGTGTGTCAAAAATACATGTATAAGACTTATAATGGCATAATATTCTATTAGATTTTGTAATTTAACTGACTTCCTACTTAAGTATGTTTAGGTGCTTTGTAATTTTTCACAATTACTGACAACTATGGTGAAGACTTTTGTGCCTAAATTCTTGCAGACATCTTTCATTTCTTCCTTATGAAGTAGTTTCTATTAATTGAAAGTTAGTTTCTATTAATTGGAATCAATTCATGGAATTTTAGGTCAACAGAATGCACAAAACTCTAAATCTTTTCTAGGTATTACTAAGATAACCTTGTTAGAAGGCAAATCAATTTGCTATCCTATTTAAATAGCATTAAAAGACTGTTGGTCTTAATACATCTCAGATATTTCCAACAGTGTTATCTTTCTCAGTTCATTAGCTCTTTGGTAAAGGATGATGTGATACTGGGAACATGGAATTCCACAGAATTGGAGTAAAATTAGTCTGTGTAACTCGGGATATTTCATTTAACCTCCCCAAGCCTCAGATTCTTTATCAGTAAAAGTAGGATAAATGTTTCATATAGGGTTACTAAGGAATTAAATTTTGCACACAGAAAGTGTCTGATGCATATCTCACATGTATACTCATAGAACATTTATTGAATGTCTTTATATTTTAACTGTATGCCATGTTTTCTCTCATTTAATTTTCAAAACCCTAGGAAGAATAATTGTCTCCATTTTACTCCGATTTAGAGAAGACAGACACTTGCCAAATGCTTTCACTGTTGGAAACAGGCAAAATGACTCTCAACAGGAAGAACTCTAGCATGATAAATACAGGCATAGTCACTGGGGTAAATAACAACTGTGCTGACAGCTGGATTCTGGTTGCCTCTTATCTGTCTCCAAGCTGATGCACCATGTGGCTTACTTAGGCCCTCAGTCACAGAGTGAGCATGAAAATGGAAGGAATCGGCAGAACAAATCAATGAACAAACAAATAGGAGAGCCCCTTACAGGAAGTAAGTAGATGATAGATGAACATTTCTTTACATGACATGCAATAAGGCATGAGCAAGTACAGACTGACAAACAAGTCATAATATACAAGATAATATATTGATAACTAGGAATGAAGGCATCCTAAAGTATACAGAATAACCTTCACAGATACTGTACCTTCCTACCAATTTCCAGAGAAGAAGAAATATATGGCCTGACCAGGAAGAGAAACATCATGTTAACAGGCGTTAGGGAACCTTTGTTGTGCCCTGGTATCCTTGTAGATGAGGTCTAGACATTGCCCCTAAAACATCTGTAAGACTATCTGGAAGAAGGGAGAATTCTGGTCGAGTAAGACCCATCACTTGTTTGCCAGTAAAATGGGGAAATGCTCATATTTGTGGAGCCTTCTTGTCATATGCTTCATGATGTCTGAGATTCCCCTTGACAGGACAATATTAGGGATGTTTGGTGGTTCAGATCAAAATCTAACATTACCACAAGTCAATTTTGCATTGTGGTAAAACATAGCATAAAACTTACCATTACAACTTTCTTAAGTGTATAGTTTAGTGGCATTGAATACATTAATATTGTGTGCAACCATTACCATCATCCATCAACGGAACGTTTTCACCATCCCGAACTGAAACTCTGAACACAATAAACAGTAACTCTTCATTCTCTCTCATTCCAGTCCCTTATAATCATTATTTTACTTTCTGTCTCTATGCATTTGACTATTCTAGTACCTTCTATAAATGAAATTATACAATATATGTCTTTCTGTGTTTGGCTTATTTCACTTAGCGTAACGTCTTTAATGATCATCCATGTTGTAGCATGTATCAGAACATCATTTCCTTTTAAGGCTCAATAATATTCCATTGTATGTATATATTACATTTTATTTATCTATTCATTTGTTGATAGACATCTGAATTGGTTTCACCTTTTGACTGTGGTGAATAATAATAATAATGCTGCTATGAACATAGGTGTACAAATATCTGATTGAGTACTTGCTTTCATGCTTTTGGGTATATGCAAGAAACCTGTATATTCAGATATATTGTAGGTTCAGTTCCAGACCACCGCAATAAAGCAAATGTTGTAATAAAGTCACACAATTTTTTTGGTTTCCCAGTGCATATAAAAGTTATGTTTACACTCTAGTAGGTGTGCAATGGCATTATGTCTAAAAAAGCAGTACATATAAGTTAATTAAAAAAATATATATATTTTTGCCAAACATACGAATCATCAGAGCCTTCAGCAAGTCATAATCTTTTTGTTCATGGAGGGTCTGGCTTTCATGTTTATGGCTGCTGACTTATCGGGTTGGTGGTTGCTGAAGGTTGGCGTGGCAATTTCTTACAATAAGGCAATGCAGAAGTGTGCTGCATTGATTGACTCTTTCACAAAAAAAATCTCTGCAGCATATGGTGCTCTTTGATAGCATTTTACCCACAGTAGAGCTTCTTTCAAAATTGGAATCAATCCTCTCAAAATTGCTGATTTACCCACTAAGTTTATGTGATATTTTACATCCTTTGTTGTCATTTCAACAATGTTCATAGCATCTTCATCAGGAGTAGATTCTGTCTCAAGAAAGCACTTTCTTTGCTCAACTATAAAAAGCAACTTCTCATTCATTCAAGCTTTATCATAAGATTGCTGCAATTTAATTAAATTATCAGGCTCTACTTCTAATTCTAGTTCTTTTGCTATTTCCACCACATCTGCAGTGACTTCCTGCATTGAAGTCTTGAACCCCTCAGATCCATCCATGAGGGTTGGAATCCACTTCTTCTAAACTCTTGTTAGTGTTGTTATTTTGACTTCCTCCCATGATTCATGGTTGTTCTTAATGGCTTCTAAAATGGCAAGCCCTTTCCACACATTTTTCAGTTTAATTTTCCCAGATCCATCACAGGAATAACTATGTATGGCAGCAGCTATAGCATTATGGAATGTATTTCTTAAATAAAAGGGTTGAAAGTCAAAATGATTCCTTGATCCATGGACTGCAGAACGATGTTGTATTAGCAGGTGTGAAAATAACATTAATTTCCTTGCACATCTCCATCAGAGCTCTTGGGTGACCAAGTGCTTTGTCAATGAGCATATATATATAATATATCTTATAATATATAATATATATTACATATATAATATATGTCACATATATAATATATAATTACAATATCATATATTATGTTAATATGTAATATATTACATATTTGATATTACATAGTAATATTAAACTAATATATTATATCACATATATGTAATACATATATTATATAGGTTACATAAAATATTACATCACACATATATTATATATCACATAGATTATTATGTATTATATTATATATTACATATAATATTATATACTACATATATGTATATTGCATATATAACATATATGTAATATATAATAATATATAATATATGTGATATATTATATTTTATGTAATAATATATCACATATATTACATATATGTGATATATTAGTTTAATAACATTACTAATGTAATATAATATTATATATAATAAAATAATATAATATATATGTTTATATAATATTATATATTATATAAAGTTTACATATAAACTTATTTTAGGTTCGGGGTACGTGTGCAGGATTGGTATGTAGGTAAATTTGTGTCACAGGGGTTTGTTATACAGACTATTTCATCATCCAGGTACTAAGACTCGTGCCCAATGGTTATTTTTTCTGTTCCTCTTTCTCCACCCACCCTCCACACTCAAATAGGCTCTAGTGTCTGTTGTTTACTTCTCTGAGTCCATGTGTTCTCATCATTTAGCTCCCGCTTATAAGTGAGAACGTGCGGTACTTGGTTTCCTCTTCCTGATTTAGTTTGCTAAGGATAATGGCCTGTGGCTCCATCCATGTTTTTGCAAAGGACATGATCTTGTTCTTTTTTATGGCTGTGTGGTGTTTCATAGTTACATATACTACATTTTCCTCATCCAATCTGCCATTGATGGGCATTTATACTGTTTCTGTATCTTTGCTATTGTGAATAGTGCTGCAATGAAAATACACATGCGTATGCCTTTATAGTAGAACGATTTATATCCCTTTGGGTATATACCCAGTGATGGAATTGCTGGGTCGAATGGTAGTTATGTTTTTAGCTCTTTGAGGAATCACCACTCTGCTTTCCACAGTGATTGAACTGCCTTACACTCCCACCGACAGTGTATAAGCATTCTCTTTTCTCCACAGCCTCAGGAGCACCTGTTGTTTTTTGACTACTTATTAATAATAATAGCCATTCGAACTGATCTGAGATGGTATCCCATTGTGGTTTTGATTTGCATTTCTCTAATAATCAGTGCTATCGAGCTTTTCTTCATACGCTTGTTGGCCGCATGTATGTCATCTTTTGAAAAGTGTCTGTGTTCTTTGCCCACTTTTTAATGGGGTTGTTTTTTCTTGTAAATTTGTTGAAGTTCCTTATAGATGCTGGATACCAGATCTTTGTCAGATGCAGCATTTGCAAATATTTTCTCCCATTCTCTAGGTTGTCTGTTTACCCTGTTGATAGTTTCCTTTGCTGTGCAGAAGTCCCTTAGTTCAATTAGCTCCCATTTGTCAAATTTTGCTTTTGTTACAATTGCTTTTGGCATCTTTATCATGAAATCTTTGCTCATTCCCATGTCCAGAATGGTATTGCCTAGGTTGTCTTCCAGGGTTTTGGGTTTTACATTTAATCTATCTTGAGCTAATTTTTGCCTAAGGTGTAAGGGAGGGGTCCGATTTCAGTCTTTTGCATATGGCTAGCCAGTTATCCCAGCACCATTTATTGAATAGGAAATCCATTCCCAACTGCTTGTTTTTTTCAGCTTTGTTGAAGATCAGATAGTTGTAGGTGTGCAATCTTATTTCTTATTTCTGGGCTCTCTATTCTGTTCCATTGCTCTGTGTCTGATTTATTATTTATTTATTTATTTATTTATTTTTACCAGTATCATGCTGTTTCGGTTACTGTAGTCCTGTAGTATAGTTTGGAGTCAGGTAATATGCTGCCCCCAGCTTTGTTCTTTTTGCTTAGGATTGCCTTACCTATTCTGACTCTTTTTGGTTCCTCGTAAATTTTAAAATAGTTTTCTTCTAATTCTGTGAAAAATGTCACTGGTAGTTTGATGGGAATAGCATTGAGTCTGTAAATTGCTTTGGGCAGTATGGCCATTTTAACAATATTGATTCTTCTAATCCATGAGCATAGAATGTGTTTCCATTTATTTGTGTCTTCTTTGATTTCTTTGAGGTATGTTTTTAAATTTTCATTCATTCATTTGTATGTTGATTTTAATTTGCTGAAGTTGTTTAGCAGCTGAAAGAGCTTTTGGACCAAGACTATGGAATTTTCTAGATATAGAATCATGTTGTCTGCAAGTAGGGATAGTTTGACTTCCTCAGTTCCTATATTTATGCCTTTATTTATTTCTCTTGCCTGAGTGCTCTGGCCAGGACTTCCAATACCATACTGAATAGGAGTCGTGAGAGAGGGCATCCCTGTGGTATGCTGGTTTTCAAGGCAAATGCTTCCAACTTTTGCCCATTCAGTATGATATTGGCTGTGGGTTTGTCATAGATGGCTCTTATTATTTTGAGGTATATTCCTTCAATACCTAGTTTATTGAGAGTTTTTAACATAAAGAGGTGTTGACTTTTATTCAGAGCCTTTTCTGAATCTGTTGAGATAATTATGTGTTTTTGTCTTCAGTTCTGTTTATGTGATGAATCACAGTTATTGATTTGTGTATGCTGACCTAACCTTGCAGTTCAGTAATAAAGGCTACTTGATCGTGGTGAATAAGCGTTTTGATGTGCTGCTGAATTTGGTTTGCCAGTATTTTGTTGAGGATTTTTGCATCAATGTTCATCAATAATATTGGTCTGAAGTTTTCTTTTTTTCACTGTGTTTCTGGAAGATTTTTGTATAAGAATGATGCTGGTCTCATAGAATGAGTTGCAGAGGTGTCCCTCCTCCTCTATTTTTTTTGAGTAGTTTCAGTAGGAATGGTAACAGGTCTTCCTTATACCTCTGGTAGAATTTGGCTGTGAATTCAGCTGGTCCTGGGCATTTTTGGTTCATACATTATTTATTATGGATTGAATTTTGGAGCTTGTTATTGGTCTGTTCAGGGAATCAATTTCTTCCTGGTCAGCCTTGGATTGGTGTATATGCCCAGAGAGTTATTCATCCCTTATGGGTTTTCTAGTTTGTGTTCATAGAGGTATTTACAGTATTCTCCGATGGTTGTTTGTATTTTTGTGGGGTCAGTGATAATATCCCCTTTGTGATTTCTGATTGTGTATATTTGGATCTCTTCTCTTCTTTATTGATCTAGCCAGCAGTGTATCCATTTTATTAAACTTTTTAAAATACCAACTCCTGGATTCATTGATCTTTTGAATGGTTTTTCATGTCTCAATCTCCTTTGTTCAGCTCTGATTTTGGTTATTTCTTGTCTTTGAGTAGCAATATTTTGGAAGGGATCTTTTTGTCTCCAAGTAGTAGATCTCAACAGAGGGCTATCCCAGTGTAATATTTACAGAAAAAAAAAAAAACCGGGGGGGGCGGAGCAAGATGCCGAATAGGAGCAGCCCCAGTCTCCAACTCCCAGCGGGAGCCACACAGAAGACCGGTGATTTCTGCGTTTTCAACCAAGGTACTGGGGTCATCTCGCTAGGGAGTGCCGGACAATCGGTGCTGGTCAGCTGCTGCAGCCTGACCAGCGTGAGCTGAAGCAGGGCGAGGCATCGCCTCACCTGGAAGCGCAAGGGGAAAGGAATCCCTTTTTCCTAGCCAGGGGAAATGAGACACACAACACCTGGAAAATCGGGTTAACTCCCACCCCAATACTGCGCTTTAAGGAAACAGGCACACCAGGAGAATATATCCCACACCTGGCCGGGAGGGTCCCACGCCCACAGAGCCTCCCTCACTGCTAACACAGCCATCTGCAGCGATCTATCCGCAAGGCAGCAGCGAGGCTGGGGGAGGGGTGCCCGCCATTGCTGAGGCTTAAGTAGGTAAACAAAGCCGCTGGGAAGCTCGATCTGGGTGGAGCTCACAGCAGCTCAAGGAAGCCTGCCTGTCTCTGTAGACTCTACCTCTGCGGACAGCGCACAGCTGCAGTCCATTAGGGGAAAGAGCGGGGGCGGTGCAGATGCGAACGACTCTGTCTGACAGCTTTGGGGAGAGCCGTGGATCTCCTAACGCGGAGGTTAAGATCCGAGAATGGACAGACTGCCTGCTCAGGTGGGTCCCTGACCCCTGAGTAGCCTAGCTGGGAGACATCCCCCACTAGGGGCAGTCTGACACCCCACACCCCACAGGGTGGCGTCACCCCTGAGAGGAAACTTCCAAAGAAAGAATCAGACAGGTATACTCGCTGTTCAGCAATATTCTATCTTCGCAAACTCTGCTGCTGATACCCAGCAAACAGGTCTGGAGTGGACCTCAAGCAATCTCCAACAGACCAACAGACAGTCCTTCTGACTGTCAGACGGAAAATCAAACAGGAAGGACACCTATACCAAAACCCCATCCGTACGTCACCATCATCAAGTCCAGAGACAGATAAAACCACAAAGATGGGGAAGAAGCAGGGCAGAAAAGCTGGAAATTCAAAAAATAAGAGCGCATCTCCCCCTGCAAAGGAGCGCAGCCCATCGCCAGCAACGGATCAAAGCTGGTCAGAGAATGACTTTGACGAGATGAGAGAAGAAGGCTTCAGTCCATCAAACCTCTCAGAGCTAAAGGAGGAATTACGTACCCAGCGCAAAGAAACTAAAAATCTTGAAAAAAAGTGGAAGAATTGACAGCTAGATTAATTAATGCAGAGAAATCATAAACGAAATGACAGAGATGAAAACCATGACACAAAAATACGTGACAAATGCACAAGCTTCAGTAACCGACTCGATCAACTGGAAGAAAGAGTATCAGCGATTGAGGATCAAATGAATGAAATGAAGCGAGAAGAGAACCAAAAGAAAAGAAGAAAAAGAAATGAACAAAGCCTGCAAGAAGTATGGGATTATGTAAAAAGACCAAATCTACGTCTGATTGGGGTGCCTGAAAGTGAGGGGGAAAATGGAACCAAGTTGGAAAACACTCTTCAGGATATCATCCAGGAGAACTTCCCCAACCTAGTAGGCAGGCCAACATTCAAATTCAGGAATACAGAGAACGCCACAAAGATACTCCTCCAGAAGAGCAACTCCAAGACACATAATTGCCAGATTCACCAAAGTTGAAATGAAGGAAAAAATCTTAAGGGCAGCCAGAGAGAAAGGTCGGGTTACCCACAAAGGGAAGCCCATCAGAATAACAGCAGACCTCTCAGCAGAAACTCTACAAGCCAGAAGAGAGTGGGGCCAATATTCAACGTTCTTAAAGAAAAGAATTTTCAACCCAGAATTTCATATCCAGCCAAACTAAGCTTCATCAGTGAAGGAGAATAAAATCCTTTACAGATAAGCAAATGCTTAGAGATTTTGTCACCACCAGCCTGCCTTACAAGAGACCCTGAAGGAAGCCCTAAACATGGAAAGGAACAACCGGTACCAGCCATTGCAAAAACATGCCAAAATGTAAAGACCATCGAGGCTAGGAAGAAACTGCATCAACTAACGAGCAAAATAACCAGTTAATATCATAATGACAGGATCAAGTTCACACATAACAATATTAACCTTAAATGTCAATGGACTAAATGCTCCAATAAAAGACACAGACTGGCAAACTGGATAAAGAGTCAAGACCCATCAGTCTGCTGTATTCAGGAGACCCATCTCACATGCAGAGACATACATAGGCTCAAAATAAGGGATGGAGGAAGATCTACCAAGCAAATGGAGAACAAAAAAAAGCAGGGGTTGCAATCCTAGTCTCTGATAAAACAGACTTTAAACCATCAAAGATCAAAAGAGACAAAGAAGGCCATTACATAATGGTAAAGGGATCAATTCAACAGGAAGAGCTAACTCTCCTAAATATATATGCACCCAATACAGGAGCACCCAGATTCATAAAGCAAGTCCTTAGAGACCTACAAAGAGACTTAGACTCCCATACAATAATAATGGGAGACTTCACACTCCACTGTCAACATTAGACAGATCAACGAGACAGAAAGTTAACAAGGATATCCAGGAATTGAACTCATCTCTGCACCAAGCGGACCTAATAGACATCTATAGAACTCTCCACCCCAAATCAACAGAATATACATTCTTCTCAGCACCACATCGCACTTATTCCAAAATTGACCACATAATTGGAAGTAAAGCACTCCTCAGCAAATGTACAAGAACAGAAATTATAACAAACTGTCTCTCAGACCACAGTGCAATCAAACTAGAACTCAGGACTAAGAAACTCAATCAAAACCGCTCAACTACATGGAAACTGAACAACCTGCTCCTGAATGACTACTGGGTACATAACGAAATGAAAGCAGAAATAAAGATGTTCTTTGAAACCAATGAGAACAAAGATACAACATACCAGAATCTCTGGGACACATTTAAAGCAGTGTGTAGAGGGAAATTTATAGCACTAAATGCCCACAAGAGAAAGCAGAGAGATCTAAAATTGACACTCTAACATCACAATTAAAAGAACTAGAGAGGCAAGAGCAACACATTCAAAAGCTAGCAGAAGGCAAGAAATAACTAAGATCAGAGCAGAACTGAAGGAGATAGAGACACAAAAACCCTCCAAAAAATCAATGAATCCAGAGTTGTTTTTTGAAAAGATCAACAAAATTGACAGACCGCTAGCTAGACTAATAAAGAAGAAAAGAGAGAGGAATCAAATAGATGCAATAAAAAATGATAAAGGGGATATCACCACCGACCCCACAGAAATACAAACACCATCAGAGAATACTATAAATGCCTCTACGCAAATCAACTAGAAAATCTAGAAGAAATGGATAATTTCCTGGACACTTACACTCTCCCAAGACTAAACCAGGAAGAAGTTGAATCCCTGAATAGACCAATAGCAGGCTCTGAAATTGAGGCAACAATTAATAGCCTACCACCAAAAAAGTCCAGGACCAGATGGATTCACAGCTGAATTCTACCAGAGGTACAAGGAGGAGCTGGTACCATTCCTTCTGAAACTATTCCAATCAATGAAAAAGAGGGAATCCTCCCTAACTCTTTTTATGAGGCCAACATCATCCTGATACCAAAGCCTGGCAGAGACACAACAAAAAAAGAGAATTTTAGACCAATATCCCTGATGAACATCGATGCAAAAATCCTCAATAAAATACTGGCAAACCGGATTCAGCAGCACATCAAAAAGCTTATCCACCATGATCAAGTGGGCTTCATCCCTGGGATGCAAGGCTGGTTCAACATTCGCAAATCAATAAACGTAATCCAGCATATAAACAGAACCAAGACAAGAACCACATGATTATCTCAATAGATGCAGAAAAGGCTTTTGACAAAATTCAACAGCCCTTTATGCTAAAAACGCTCAATAAATTTGGTATTGATGGAACGTACCTCAAAATAATAAGAGCTATTTATGACAAACCCACAGCTAATATCATACTGAATGGGCAAAAACTGGAAAAATTCCCTTTGAAAACTGGCACAAGACAGGGATGCCCTCTCTCACCACTCCTATTCAACATAGTGTTGGAAGTTCTGGCTAGGGCAATCAGGCAAGAGAAAGAAATCAAGGGTATCCAGTTAGGAAAAGAAGAAGTCAAATTGTCCCTGTTTGCAGATGACATGATTGTATATTTAGAAAACCCCATTGTCTCAGCCCAAAATCTCCTTAAGCTGATAAGCAACTTCAGCAAAGTCTCAGGATACAAAATTAATGTGCAAAAATCACAAGCATTCTTATACACCAGTAACAGACAAGCAGAGAGCCAAATCAGGAATGAACTTCCATTCACAATTGCTTCAAAGAGAATCAAATACCTAGGAATCCAGCTTACAAGGGATGTCAAGGACCTCTTCAGGAGAACTACAAACCACTGCTCAGTGAAATCAAAGAGGACACAAACAAATGGAAGAACATACCATGCTCATGGATAGGAAGAATCAATATCGTGAAAATGGCCATACTGCCCAAGGTGATTTATAGATTCAATGCCATCCCCATCAAGCTACCAATGACTTTCTTCACAGAATTGGAAAAAACGGCTTTAAAGTTCATATGGAACCAAA
This sequence comes from Trachypithecus francoisi, assembly GCF_009764315.1. Lineage (NCBI taxonomy): Eukaryota > Metazoa > Chordata > Mammalia > Primates > Cercopithecidae > Trachypithecus > Trachypithecus francoisi. The sequence continues at coordinate 88,106,697 of NW_022681453.1, forward strand.
AAAGACCCCGCATTGCCAAGACAATCCTAAGTCAAAGGACAAAGCTGGAGGCGTCACGCTACCTGACTTCAAACTATACTACAAGGCTACAGTAACCAAAACAGCATGGTACTGGTACCACAACAGAGATATAGACCAATGGAACAGAACAGAGTCCTCAGAAATAATACCACACATCTACAGCCATCTGATCTTTGACAACCTGAGAGAAACAAGAAATGGGGAAAGGATTCCCTATTTAATAAATGGTGCTGGGAAAATTGGCTAGCCATAAGTAGAAAGCTGAAACTGGATCCTTTCCTTACCCCTTATACGAAAATTAATTCAAGATGGATTAGAGACTTAAATGTTAGACCTAATACCATAAAAACCCTAGAAGAAAATCTAGGTAGTACCATTCAGGACATAGGCATGGGCAAGGACTTCATGTCTAAAACACCAAAAGCAACGGCAGCAAAAGCAAAATTGACAAATGGGATCTAATTAAACTAAAGAGCTTTTGCACAGCTAAAGAAACTACCATCAGAGTGAACAGGCAACCTACAGAATGGGAGAAAATTTTTGCAACCTACTCATCTGACAAAGGGCTAATATCCAGAATCTACAAAGAACTCAAACAAATATACAAGAAAAAAACAAACACCCCATCAAAAAGTGGGGAAAGGATATGAACAGACATTTCTCAAAAGAAGACATCCATACAGCCAACAGACACATGAAAAAATGCTCATCATCACTGGCCATCAGAGAAATGCAAATCAAAACCACAATGAGATACCATCTCACACCAGTTAGAATGGCAATCATTAAGAAGTCAGGAAACAACAGGTGTTGGAGAGGATGTGGAGAAATAGGAACACTTTTACACTGTTGGTGGGATTGTAAACTAGTTCAACCATTATGGAAAACAGTATGGCGATTCCTCAAGGATCTAGAACTAGATGTACCATATGACCCAGCCATCCCACTACTGGGTATATACCCAAAGGATTATAAATTACTCTACTACAAAGACACATGCACACGTATGTTTATTGCGGCACTATTCACAATAGCAAAGACTTGGAATCACCCAAATGTCCATCTGTGACAGACTGGATTAAGAAAATGTGGCACATATACACCATGGAATACTATGCAGCCATCAAAAGGATGAGTTTGCGTCCTTTGTAGGGACATGGATGCAGCTGGAAACCATCATTCTTAGCAAACTATCACAAGAAGAGAAAACCAAACACCGCATGTTCTCACTCATAGGTGGGACTGAACAATGAGATCACTTGGACTCGGGAAGGGGAACATCACACACTGGGGCCTATCATGGGGAGGGGGGAGGAGGGAGGGATTGCATTGGGAGTTATACATGATATAATGTCATGCACATGTACCCTAGAACTTAAAGTATAATAAAAAAAAAAAAAAAAAAAAAAAACCATAAAACAGTGGGATTAAAATATTCATTAAACTAGGCTGTAAGAAGATGTGCTATTATCCCGTCATTGTTGTGCCATTTACAGGGCACGGGCAGAGTTGATTTAGCATTTGTCAGTTTCTAAGGGCCCTAGGATTTTGAAAATAGTAAATGAGCATTGACTTCAGCTTAAAATTACCAGCTGCATTAGCTCCCAACATGAAAGCCAGTCTTTTGAAGTTTAGAAGCTAGGCATTGACTTCTCTCTAGCTAAGAAAGTCCTACATGGCATCTTCTTCCAATGTAAGGCTGTTTTGCCTACATTAAACATCTGTTGTATAGTGTAGCCATCTTCATCAATTATTTTAGGTAGATCTTCTGGATAACTTGCTGCAACTTCTATATGAGCACTTGCTGCCTCACCTTGCACTTTTATGTTATGGAGAAAGCTGCTTCTCTCAAACCTCATGAACCAATCTCTGCTATGTTCCATCTTTTCTGTTGCAGCTTCCTCACCTCTCTGCCTTCATAGAATTGAAGAGTTAGGGCTTTACTCTGGATTCAGCTTTGGCTTAAGGAAATGTTGTGACTGGTTTTATCTTCTATCTAGACCAGAAAAACTTTCTCTGTATCATCAGTAAGATTGTTTTATTTTTTTAAATCATGTATGTGTTCTCTGGAGTAGCGCTTTTAATTTCCTTCAAGAACTTATCTTTTGCATTTGCAAGTTGGCCAACTCTTTGACACAAGAGGCCTAGCTTTTGGCCTGTTGTGGCTTTTGACATGCCTTTCTCACTAAGCTTAATCATTTCTAGTTTTTTATTTCAAATGAGAGACATGTGACTCTTCCTTTCACATGAACACTTAGAGATCATTGTAGGGTTATTAACTGGCCTAATTTCAATTGTTTTGCATGTCAGGGAACTGGAAGGCCAGAGAGTAGGAGAGACATGTGGGAATGGCCATCAGTGGAATTATCAGGACACACACACACAACATTTATTGATTTAATTTGCCATCTTATATGGGTACATCTTCAGGGGCCTCAAGACAATTACAGTAGTAACATTAAAGATGACTGCAGATTACCATAACAGATGTAATAATAATAAAAATGTTTGAAATATTGTGGGAATTACCAAAATATGACACAAAGATGCAAAGTGAACACATGCTGTTGGAAAAATGGCACCAATAGACCTGCTCAATACAGGGCTGCCACAAACTTTCAATTTGTAAAAAATTCAATATCTGCAAAGTGCAATAAAATGATGTATTTCTGTATCCTGAAGGGAACTACCAGATTATATATTAATTCTATGTTTAATTTTTTGGGTAACCATCAAACTGCTTTCTGTAGTTGCTACACCATTTTACATCCTCAACAACAATACACAAGAGTTCCGATTTCTCCACATTTTCACAGACACTTACTTTCCATTTGGTGGATTTTTTTTTTTTTTTTTTTTTTTTTTGTTATTAGCTATCCTAAAGGGCGCGAAGTGGTGTTACTTCATTGTGGTTTGATTTGCATTTGTCTAATGATTAGTAGGTTGAGCATCTGTTCATGCATTTATTTGCCATTAGTATACCTTTGGAGAAATGTCTATTCAATTCTGTTGCCCATTTTTAAATTGAGTTTTTTTTCATTGTTGACTTGATGTAAATCATTTTTTTGAAAAGTAATACAATTGAATACAAATTATCTTTGTTGACTAGGCTGTCAGTTCCCACATAATCTTGATTTTTCTGGAATTTCCATGCTATTCCCTTTTTTTCCTGTTAGGATTTGTTATTGGACTTTTATAACTACTAAAACATTGGGATTTTAATCTTTGTATCTGTCTTATAAAATGCTGAGGACTATACTTTCTGGCACATTTGTCACTTAGTTGTTAGCTGGACAACCCGCCTTGGCTAGTTGGCCAAACTATATTTTAAAAAGGTAAAATTTTAGGGGATAAAATCTGTACCTTCTACCTTGTACCTAATTTTTCCTATTCTTTAAATAGTGATGCCCTGCAAGGTCTTATAACACAGCAGATATATTTCTCACCAAGTTCGATATGAGGAAAGTAACAACATATTGTGATCCTCAATTGAGAATTATCTCGTAATCATTTAGGGTGTTATTTTGCCTAACAGTAGATGACTCAATACACTAAATTTAATTTATTGCAGTTACAATTGAATAATGACCTATATGTTAGTTTCCTGTGGCACTATGACAAGTTATCACAACCCTGGTAGCTGAAAGCAATACAAAGTTATTATCCTATGGTTCTTGAGGCTGAGAATTCTGAAATTGTTTCACTTGAAACTGTCAAGATTGGCAGGGTCATGCTGCCTCTGGAGGACCTAGAAGGGAATCTGTTTTCTTGTCTTTTACAGCTTCTAGAGCAGCATTCCTTGCTGTGTGGCCCCTTCCTTCATCTTCAAAGGAAGCAGCATAGCATCTTGCTTCAGTTCACATTTATTTTTCATTCTGGGTGTGTGAAATCTCCCTCTGCCTCCCTATGCAACCTATGATTGCATTTAGGACATATCTGCATAATTCAGAATTCACTCCCCATCTCAAGATCCTTAAATTAATCACATTTGTAAAGGGAACATTGAGAGGTTCCAGGGATTGGACTATGGACACTTTGGGGGGAACCATTTTTCAGCCTCTTGTAACCTATGCATGAATCTTTGGAAATATAAAAAGAAAATGAAAATGGAAGGTGTAAATATCATAGATGTTTTTGAATCTTAGTTCTGTAAACAAAATTTAAGTTTAATGTGATTTTCCTACTTTGTTCACACAAACTGCCTCACTTTTTCTTTTCCTATTTTGTTCTTCACCATTTCCAGTTTGGCTTCTGCTCTATGCTATTGGTACAGTGCTCTCCAAAGTTTGTCAGTGACTACTGAGGTTGTCAGAAAGTTCGTTAGTGACTACAGTGAGCTACTGATCCTGGATCTTTCTTTGGTTTTCATTCTTCTTAATCTCTTTAAAGTATTCAGCACAGACAACTTATTAATAAATGAAATGTTCTCTTCTTTAACTGACGGCAACACTCACTCACCTACTAACTTCTCTTCTATCATAATAACTGTAACCAGTCCTTCTCTTTCTTTTGATGTCTTTCATTCTCCTACCCCATGACTTGACAGTTCTTTGAGGTTCTGTGAGCGGCTTTTTGACTTATTCTCATAACTCAGAGTCCTCTCTCGAGTTTGACGACTGTATTCATGAAACTTGTAAATCTTTACCTTTAAATCTGAAGTCTAACTATATGTCCATGACAGCCATTCATTTCCTGCTCCCTGCAAGTCATGTACACATCGATATCCTGATGTCATCTCAAATTCAGCATTTATAAAAACAAACCTTCTCTCTTACTGTCTTAACTAGTTTATTTTTTTCCTCCAATTTCCATGCAGGTCAACACCACAAACATCATGTTAGAAATTTTAGTATCTTTTTCCTTATACCTAGGTTTGTTAGGTCATTTTGATTCTTAGTAAAAATGGTTTTTGGTTTTGTTGCTTTTACCTCAGTAGTCTAAAGCAGTGCTACTCAGTTTCTTCAATAGTAAACTTCAAAACAGAAATCCCTTTGTATCTAGGAAAATTGGTGACAGGAAAGAGAATAAGAGAGAATAGAGGGAGAGGACTGACTTGCAAAAATATCAATTTAGAATGAGATTGAAAATGTGAATGGGATGGATGCAGCTGGAAACCATCATTCTTAGCAAACTATCACAAGAAGAGAAAACCAAACACCGCATGTTCTCACTCATAGGTGGGAACTGAACAATGAGATCACTTGGACTCGGGAAGGGGAACATCACACACTGGGGCCTATCATGGGGAGGGGGGAGGAGGGAGGGATTGCTTTGGGGAGTTATACATGATATAAACGTCATGCACATGTACCCTAGAACTTAAAGTATAATAATAAAAAAAAAAGAATACAACAAAAACAAAAAAAAAAAGAAAGTGAGGTAAAAACCATGATAATGTATTAGTGTGCATAATATACAGAACACATTGAATATAGTCTTCAATAGACTATATTTCCAAAAAGTTTATTTTTAAATTATCCATTTGCAATTTACAAAGCCCTGCCTCCAAAGAAACAATGTTATCAGTAGTAATTACATTTCTAAATTAATTCATATCTTGGATGGAATACTACAAAGAAAAGAGTGGGAGATATTAAAGTAGTTCTGATAATTGCTAAAAAAAAAATAAATAAATAAAAATAAAAAAAAAAAAGAAAATGTGAATGGGAATTTTAGTTTTGAATGCATTCTTGGAGCATGGTCCGTGGATCAACAGCATCGGTACCACCTGGGAGCCTATTAGAAATGCAAATGTTTGGTCCTATCCCAGACCTTCCGGATTAGAATCTTTTCTTATCTGTGGTTTCGTAAGCTCCCCAGGTGATTCTTATGGGTGATGGAGTTTAATAACCACTGGTCCAGAGTCGAGTCTAGAATGGCCTTACTCCATGCTTAGATTACTTCAACAGCTTCTTAGTAGTTTCCCTATTTTCAGTCAAGTATCTTATGGACAATTATTTTCCTTTTATAAAAATTTGTTTAAACGTGTATTATCTTCCCCTAGCTTTAGTGAGGTATGATTGACAAATATAAATTGAATATATTTAAGATGTACAGCATGTTGGTTTGATATACATGTACATTGTAAAATGATTACCACAATCAAGCTAATTAACATATTCATTGCCTCACATAATTACCTTTTTTTGGTGGTGTGGTGAGAACATTCAAGATTTACTCAGTGAATTTCAAATATAAAATACGGTATTACTAACTATAGTCAACATGCTGTTCATTAGATCTCTAGAATTTATTTATCCTAACAAAAACTTTGCACCCTTTGGCCAACACCTCCCCATTCTGCCTTCCCCCTCCAGACCCTGGCAAGCACCATTCTACTCTCTGCTTCACTATGAGTTTAACATTTTTCAATTACACACGTAAGTGAGATCATACAGTATTTGTCTTTCTATGTCTGGCATATTTCACTTAACATAGTGTCCTCTAGGTTCATCCATGTGGTCACAAATGACAGGATTTCATTCCTTTTTAAGACTGAATAATATTCCATTATATATATACACACCACATTTGCTTTATTCATATATTCATTGATAGACACCTAGGTTGCTCCCATATCTTAGCTATTGTGAGTAATGCTACAATTAACGCGGGAGTGCAAATACCTCTTTGAAATTTTGATTAGATATATACTCAGAAGTGGGATTACTTCATCACATAGTAGTTCTATTTTTAGTGTTTGAGAAACTCAGTACTGTTTTCCATAATAGCTGTACTAATTTACAGTCCCACCAACAGTATATCAGGGTTTCCTTTTCTTCACACTCTTGCCAACATTTGCTATCATTTAACATTTTGGTAATAGCCATCCTAACAGGTGTGAGATAGGTCATTGTGGTTTTGATTTGCATTTTCCTGATGATTAATGATGTTGGGCACTTTTTTCACATACCTGTTGTCCATTTGTTTGTCTTCTTTGGAAAAATGTCTACACAGATCCTTTTCCTATTTTAAAATCGGGTTATTTGCTTTTTTGCTTTAGAGTTGTTTGAGTTCCTTATGTATTTTGAATACTAGCACTCTATTGAATATGTGCTTTGTAAATATTTTCTTCCATTCTGTAGGCTGCCTTTTCCTTTTTTGATTATTTCCATTGCTATGCAAAAAAAATTTTTTAACTCACCTGTGTTGTGTCAGGTTTTTTTCTTATTTTATTTCTTTTCTTAAATACCCTCACTCACTGAACTTAGTTTCTTCAATAGTAGAGCTCAAAACAGAAATCCTCTTCTATCTAGGAAAATTGGTGACAGGAAAGAGAGTAGAGAGAATAGAGGGAGAGGACTGACTTGCAAAAATATAAATGTAGATTGAGATTGAAAATGTGAATGGGAATTTTAGTTGTGAATGCATTCTTGGAGTATATAATATATTATCAGTTCTACTTCTTTTTAAGGAAAATAATTTAAATACATTTTCATAGACCTTAGAAAAGAAGTAATATCTCCATTTAGCTTTCTTCATGTAACAAGAATTCATGGCAGTGGTTTATTTGAGATAATCTCTTTTATTTTTTCTAATTTCAACATTAGTTAAGGCCAAGAATACAAAAGAAAGATCCTTTTATTGGGTTACTGGCATTTGGAAAGAAGAGCATCTACAAATAACTTAATTACACACTTAGTATCTATTCCATCACTACTGACTATATTGGTTTACTAAAATTTAGTATTCTATGAACACATTTTTAAAAAATGAGTTGAACATTTGTCAGTGTTGAGATTTGTGCTGAAAAAAATGCAATGATGATTATGAGAGACCCTCTGATGTTGCTCACAGTTTAATGTAGGAGACAGACTAGTAAACAGATGCTTAAAATATAGCCTACATCAATGCAACTGGCCCAAGCCCCCTCTGCTTTTAGGATGTCAGATTAATTCTGACACACGCATATGAGTGGCTCAGCAGCGTAAAGACTCTGAGTGGCATGTTATGCTGTTCTGGAAGCAATAGCAGCAGAACCATTTGTTTTGGGAAAATGACAGAGTCAAAAGTCCCTTGAGATTATTTTCAGTTATAAACCATATTGACTTATTCTAGGGGGAAAATGGAGCTGGCTGTTACCAAATCATGCTGTTTAATTCCCCATGACTGAAAGTTAAGTTTAGCTGTTGTTTCAGTAACGCATCTAAGATAAGGATATTGAAGTAATGAATCAACTCTTTCATTTGTATGATAATTTAAGATTCACTCTGAACTAAAGTAAAGTTACGGAAGGATATGTTCAGGTGGCTTACTTCTTTGACTGTACTTGGATCAAAAGCTTTTTATTTTTATTTTTTGAGACAAGGTCTTGCTCTGTCACCCAGGTTGGACTGCAGTGGCACAATCTTGGCTCACTGCAACTTTTGCCTACTGGGTTCCAGCAATTCTCCTGCCTCAGTCTCCCAAGTAGCTGGGATTACAGGAGTGCATCACCATGCCCAGCTAATTTTTGTATTTTTGGTAGAGACAGGGTTTCACCATTTTGGCCAGGCTGGTCTCACACTCGTGGCCTCAAATGACCTGCCTGCCTCAGCCTCCCAAGATGCTTAGATAACAGGTGCGAGCCACCGCGCCCGGCCCCAAAAGCTTTTTATACTTGTGAACCTCTCCTGGAGATTTCCTGATGAATTATACTGATAATTTATTCAGTTTAATGAAGAAGGAGCTTGCAAGATAGTAAGACTCAATCAAAATTGTTTATTCAGAGAGTCCATCCTTAAATGTATAAAACTATAGATCTCACAGCTGTCTATTTAGCAACCAGAAGAAATTGTGTATTTTACCCTCCATTTATTACAAAATCAGAAATAATACAGAAACAAAACAATAAAGAACACCAACAAAACAAAACTGAATACATATGGTCTAAAGAGAGTACAGGGTGTTCTGTAAATAATTCAAATAGGTTTTCTCCTTTCCTTTCCTTTCTTCTGCTTTCTTTTCCTCTGTCCTTTCTCCTTTTCTTTCTTTTCTTCTCCTTTCTTTCTTATTGTTACATTGAAAGAGCAAGAATTATCCTTCATAAATTTCTGACAAATATAGCTTGCCTAAGCATTAGTTTACCTTAAACCTTTCTTGGCCATCTATAGGAAAATATGGTACAGAAATAATTTATCTCACATTTTGGCATTAATGAACTTAATCCATGTGACAGAAATGAAGTCACATTTGTAAAATTATCTCAGGTATATATGTGATTAGAATTATATTTCAAATGTATCTTCCACTGATTTCAGTTACTATGTTTGTAAATCGATCACCAACATTTACTTAAGGGGCCAATGAATACACAGAGTGTAATCGTAGGCATAGTGTGCAAGACTGGTAAGCATTCTTTCCCTGAAATTTATAGACCTCTTTCTTAAGAAATCTAAACTGACATGTAAAACCATGAAGGGCATACACTGCTGCCTGAAGGACAAATGTTAAATGGGCACTCGACTAAATAAGTAGAAAAAATGAACGGTTATCCTCAGTTGTGGAGGCTTAAAAATAGTCCTTTGCTAGTTTGCCCTGCTGAACATCCACCAGGTCTGTACGAGTTGGAGGAGTTCCAGGCTGATGTTTATATGAAGTGGTGTTTATATGGCAGTTAGAAACCATCAGCACATACCTCTTTGAAGTTTATTGTAAGCAACATCAATTACACTTTGAGAAATGAATAAGTTGTGGCAGCTTTCTATTTCTGCTGGGACATTTAAAAAGCTGCACTTGCCTGTCTCAATATAGAACCTCAGGAAATCTGAGCGTGGTGAATGGAGCTGTCTGACATCTCAGGGTATCATTTCATGCTTCCAGCTCTATTTAATCTCATTTTCAACACCTCTTCATATCAATGATCTGTCTTGTCATATCCTCTCAGATTTTTTCATCAATCTTTTGAAGAAAAAATAGTTTCTGCTAATATAGTGTCTTACATCCTAGTTTAACTTTTGCTCATTATGATAAATCCCGTGTCCTTCTTTAATGTTATTTGAAATTTTAAAATCTTGTGACAGTAGTAGTAAAAACCAAATATTCTTCTGCACTTCTCTACATTTTTCAGTCACTGCTGCAGTACTGAAGTTCAGTGGGGCCAATGATTAGGTCTGGCTAAATATATATAAAATATATAAATATATATGTATACACACACACCATCACTATATATGTACACACACGTATACATACATATATATTTGTGTATGTGCCTCTACCATATCTTTCTCTCTTCTATCTGTGCAACTGGAAGTGAAGAAGTATAAGATGATAGAGTTGCAAAATTGAGGAGCCTGGATCCTGAGTCATTACTTGGACACCTGGTTTGGGTTGGGTTGACCTGAGTGAAAAATAAACCCTTGTAGTTAAGCCACTGAGACTTCAAGATTTATTTGTTACTGCAGCATAATCAAGAATTACTTAACTAACACACCAATATCTTGAATAAAATATGAATCAGGGAACTGAGACGAAAGGCCATTTATATGCCTCTTTCAGAACAACTGGATGGGGTTTGGATTTAACTCACTGACTTTCTGAGTGGCACTCCAAAAGCTCCTTAAAGCAATGAAATATTCTCTGCCTAGTGATGAAGATTTAAATGACCTAAGAAAGCCGTTCCTCACTTAAAAATGTATATATTGGGATGCCATAATATTGATGGCAAAAGACTTTATTAATAAAAAATAATTTTAACTACCACTTTAAACGACTAAAAGTTATTCTTTTCAAATGTTTGCTTTTCAAAAAAAACTTATGAATATAAAAGCAGCATATACTCAGTATAGAAGAAAAATTTTAATGTGTACACAAAATAAAATTAAAAACCACAGTCTCTCATAATCATATACACGAGATAAATACTAATAATATTGGATAATGATTCCTTCCAATCTTTATATTTTGTGTATATAAGTCATGTATACGCGAAGTCATGTATACTTATTCTTATTTTGAAGACTTGCAATACTATATCATTTCCTCATGGTTTTTTATTTAATTATACCATAAGCTCTTCTCCAAGTTTTAAAATGTTCTTTCTAAATATTGTTTTTGTTTTTGCATTTTAACTAGGATTTCCTTTTGTTTAAAGTGATCACTTTGTGTGGAAATTTCAATCTCTTTATTTGTAGGCTTGGTCCTGATAGCCACCTTGAACTCTTGAGAAGAAATGTGTGGAATTAAGACTCTGTGTGTGTGTACACATACATACATGCACCAAATAGGCTGATATTTTAAAGATTCCACCATGCATTTTTTAAGTTGACTTTATTTTAGAAATAGCGTAATTAGAAGAGGAGTATGGAGTTTATTATTTCAACTCAAGAAGCATGTATCGAGTATCAACTGATGCAAGGTACTGTTGATCATAGTAGAGATAGGAAGATGATTATTGCTGTCTTAAGAGAGCATATGCTCTAGAGTAATACTTAAATAAATGGGTCTTGTCTACTGGATTTGAGAAAACACCAGGCACTGACAGCTCTTGGAAATATTACACAAGATACACTTATCCGAGTGATACAGAATGAAGTTAGTACAGTTCAGCTACTCAGTAGAAATCAACAGTTTCCAAAGAGTGCACAAATCTACCCTTTCCATGACAGGAAGCACCTGTGAATACATAGTTTCAGATGGAGACGTCTGAGTGTGTAAGAATATGTTATACCATCTTCACTGTGGTCCAGTAGAAACCATTTTATCTGCACAAGGCCGGCTTCACAAATGTGTGATATGCGCAGTTGCACAGGGTCCACACTCAGAAAGGGACCTTGCACTTAGGGTTTAATGCTCTGCTGGCATCATTTTGAAATTCTTAACACTGGGTTATTGAATTTGCACTTTACAACTAATGTCTGATGGGACAATGGAACATGCACTGGGAACCTGGAGCCTTGGCTGCAAGTGGTCCTGCTTCCTGTTCACTCCCTGACTCCTCAGATCGGGTTCTCAGCTACCTGCTCCTCTGCCCCATTCATTGACTGCTGTGGCCCTCCATACCCTGTATGGGACCAGGCATGGGGAAGGTGGGTTTTGGATACTTGTACATTACGAGTCACAGGGGCAGGGACCAAGGTACCGGTTATCTACACTCACTGCATGAGTGTTTTGTGTCCAAGGGAATGTAACATTAAATAGCAAAATAACAACGATAAAAATAAAACCACCTTGACGGATCAATCAAGAGACTGCAGAAGGCAGTCTTCTGCTTTTTCAATGAAGGGCCTTGGATTTTCATTTTGAACAGGGCTCTATAGATTATGTTGCTTGCTCTGCATCTGGGCCACAGAGAAGTCATCTCCTTTGGAATTACACAACATTCGATTGCTAGACTAACATATAGTCAAGTCTCAACAGACTCCTCATTCTTTATTTGTAGCTTTCTCCATTCCCTCCCCCTCCTCCACCCCCAGGCTAAAAAGGCCTGTCACAAGTACTTTCCTGAATTCTATGAGGCAGAGCCAGAATAAAGATCAGTTGATTCAGATGTTATTGAATGTTATCTGAACAGACCTTTAGTCTAGCTATAGAATCTAGCTGTAGAGTCTCTTTGGCATTATTTAAAATACTTATTTGGTATGAAAAATTCTGTATTAATCTTCTTTTTTATATACTTGAAGTTCTAGGGTACATGTGCGCAATGTGCAGGTTTGTTACATATGTATACATGTGCCATGTTGGTGTGCTGCACCCATCAACTCGTCTGTATTAAATCTTATTGCTATTCCCTGTGGGTCTGAAATTGATATCTTCATAGGCACTATAGCATTTCAGTGCTTTGAGCAATCTTTATGGTTGTACATATATAAGACTAAGAGTAAACAACACACTTTAAGCTAAAAATTGGAGAAAAGCAGGTCTGAATTGGCAGGAGGGATGGTCTATAAGCCATATACTATTTTTAAGCCAAATTTGCCCTTTATTCATGCTTGCATTCATTCATCAAATATGTGTTTATTACCCTATATGCTAGGAACTTTTCTAGGAGCTGGAAATAGCATAGCAAGTAAAATAAAAGATATGGCTTCTGACTCATGAAGCTTCAGACTAACGTGCAAGAAGGGCATTCATAAAATAACCACATCATTGACTGTGGTAGAATGTGAGCCAACTGGGATAAGCCCTCTGAAAGAAAGAAACAGTCTGTAGAGTCAGATAAGAAACCTACCTTAGCCTAGGAAAACAGGAAAGACTTCCCTTTAAGGAGAATGGCTGAACAAAAGCTGAAGAATCAGTGGGCAACTAGGTGAACAGGGCTGAGGAGGGAAAGCATGTGCAAAGGCACTCTGGTGCTGGGGAGCTTGCCCGTTTGAAGAATTTGAATGTCAGTGTGTCAGAGCTCAGAGAATGAGAGGAGAGTTCTGTGAAATAAGCCTGAGAAGCAGGTAAGGACCAGACTATGCAGAACCTGGTAGACCATGTTAAGAATTTTGATCTGTAGTCTAAGAACAATGGGAAGACACTGAAGGAGTTTAAGCAAGGGCTTGAAAGAACTAGAGTTGTGTGCAAGAAGAAATGTATTCTTTGTAAAAGATGACTGTAGCTGCAATGGGGAGACTAGATTGAAGAGTCCAAGGTGAATGTAGAAAGATCTGTTCGGAGGCTAGTGCAGTAGTTCAGGTAAGAGTTCACAGCAGCCTGATGGCTGGGTGCAGTGGCTCACGACTGTAATCCCAGCACTTTGGGAGGCCAAGGTGGGTGGATCACCTGAGGTCAGGAGATCGAGACCAGCCTGACCAACATGGTGAAACCCCATTTCTACTAAAAAAATATAAAAATTAGCCAGGTGTGGTGGTGGGCACCAGTAATCCCAGCTACTCAGGAGGCTGAGGCCGGAGAATTGCTTGAACCTAGGAGACAGACATTGCAGTGAGCCGAGGCCATACCATTGCACTCCAGCTTGGGTGACAGGGCGAGACTCCATTAAAAAAAAAAAAAAAAAAAGAGATTATAGCAGCCTGACTAATGGGTGATGGTAGGGACCAAGTGTTGTGTGGATTCAAGAGACATTTAGATAGAAAAATTTCAATGAAGAGTTGAGTGTAGGAGAGGGGTGGAAGAGGTACCAAATACAATTTCAAGGTCTTCTTGGCTTGCATTCCTTGATAGATTGTAGGTCCATTCACAGAAATAGGAAATGTAAAGAAAATCAGATTCAGAGGTAGATATCATGAGATCGATTTTGAGATGCCTCAGTCATCTAAGGGTAAGTGTTAGGAGATACTTGTACATTTGGGTGTGAATAGGGCTTTATAGCGTTGGGATTACAGATGGGTAATTGAAATGACAATGTTGTTATAAGTGAGACATTAAGAGTGCTGTGTCTTGAAAACCAGAGGGAAAAAGTGTTTCAAAAATTGTTGGTTCAAGGTATTGAATGTAGCCTGTGACAAGAAATAGGAAGAGCACTGAAAAATACACATCCATTTTAGACACATCAGTGTCCTCATTCATTTTAGCCAGAACCACCTGAATGAAGTGATGAAACAGAAGCAAATTGGGCGGGATGGGGAATGAGTTGGAAGTAAGAAAATGGTGACCACTGGAGGCATCTCTAAATACATGTATCTTTCATGGAGAGAAAAGAGGAGACAACAGCAGAACCGGGTGTGCATGGCAACGTTTTATAACGGTGTGGCTTAGATTGATGAGGCAGCCATAGAGGTTTTGATATTGTCAGCGAGAAGCATTGATGTATGTTTGTAATTTATGCAGGAGGTCCATTGGTTTCATTTGCAAATGCACATTTCCTTCAAACTTTAGATTGTAACTTTAGATCTTTCCCATAATAAGCACTCTTTTAATAGCAACTCCATGACACTCATGATTGCATGCCTTTTTCCTGGAGACCCAAGGTTAATGCTGCATGAAGTTTCTTACAAAAATAAGCAAAACATAAATGTTTCTATGTTGTCTTCATCTAGTAATGTTGTCTGATATAATTCTCAAAGATTACATCACTGAGTTTGAGGAAATAATGACTTCAAGCTCTTTGTGACTGCATGTATTTTTTTCCCCGAATGATATGTTTTTGGAACAGGTCATAATAGATGAGAAGGATTTAGACTAGAGTTGGCAGAACATTTTTTTTACATGCATTACACAGTTAAAAGTATAACAAGCAGTAATTTTTTTCAGTTGTGTTATGAGAGAGCCAGTTATAAATAGGAAAATTGTGGATCAACTTTCAACTTCCATGAGTCTATTTTAAGGACTGTCTGTAAATGCCACAGGGAATTTAGCTACCCTGGAGTGTAGGGTATTCAATGCTACTTTCCTTTCTTTGTATTTTCTACCTCTTTAATTATAATTGATAGGATCAGTGTTTATAATTTTGGACATATTTTGGTCAACTATCTCATTCCTTGACCCATATACACTACACTGTTTCTTTCTCTTTATTCCTTCTATGCCTTCACCAGGGGTGCTCTAAGCTTCACTGTCTGGAATTCCTCTAAAATTCTGTCTTTCTTTTTCGTTTTCCTCTTCAACTTTTGTTGGTGTCAGTCCAACTCTTACATTCATATAAGTGTAAGAGTTTCTATTTTACCCTAGAATTTTTCTGGACACTTATTTTCGTGACTGTTATATTCTTCTGATTGCATCTTTCAGTGTCTTTATCTTCTTCCCCCAAACAAGTTGCCGGTTTCTCCTCTTTTCAACTTTTCTGTTTCTTTGAGATCACTTTTCTAATTATTTGGGGTTGATAAGGTCAACCTTCATTTCTTTATCATTTGTCACTCATCAAATAAGTCATAAAACTCCTAATGAACTGCTTTTGAGTAAACAAATACAGGTACATGGCATCAAATGAGTAGAGAAGAGCTTTTAAAAAGCAACGGTTTTCTGCTTCCCCTTTCCCATCCGTACTTCCACTCTCACAGGAAACATGTTTAAACAGTTTTTATTGTCCTAGTGGTTACTTCAAAAACTGTAGGCAATGTGCTTATACCTTTATTTAATTATTGAACTATCAACTTCAGACCATCTCTATTTATGCCCCAATAGAAAAGATGAGCCTTTAGATTCTTTACTCTCATCTTCTTCTGAAGTTTTGCTATTTTATTTGTGATTTTAATTATGATTTTTTTGTTACTTTAATCTCTGTGAGCATCTATTTCTTGTTCTTCAGCTCCTGATATTATTTCTTGATATCTCTTTGTAAAATAAGAGCATCAGTGCCTCTGCTCTCTCCTCTACCCTTATGAACCAGTTACCTTCTGTCTGCAACGACTTTACAAGTTTGCTGTGTTTGATCATCTCTAAAGGTTGAAAACCAAAAAGTATTGCCTACATTACTATAATCTTATTATATGTCTCATGTGGGTTCCTATTACATTTCTTTCCCCCGAAATTCAATGTCCATGTCCCCAGGTGCTGAAGGAACCTGTTCTGTGTTTCCAAGTCTCTTTTCTTATATTGTACCAATTGCCTAACATCACTTTCCACTTCAGTCAATGTTTAGAATGTGATGTTTTGTCAGGGAGGAAACTTTGTGATTCTTATCCTTCATTATTACTTTTAGAAGTTGAGCTATGGGCCATGTGTGGTGGCTCATGCCTGTAACCCCAACACTTTGGGAGGCCAAGGCAGGAAGACTGATTGAGCCCAGGAGTTTAAGACCAGTTTGGGCAAAATAGTGAGACCTCATCACTACAAAAAAAAAAAAAAAAATTAATTAGCCAGGTGTGGTGGCGTGCACCTGTAGTCTCAGCTACTTGGAAGGCAGAGATGAGAGGACTGCCTGAGCCCAGGAGGTTGAGGCTGCAGTGATCTGTGATGGCACCACTGCACTCCAGCCTGAGCAACAGAGTGAGACCCTGTCTCCAAAAAATATTGAGATACAATTTACGTATCATACAATTTAAACTTTTAAGGTGTCCAAGTCAGTGGCTTTTAGTATTTTCACAATGTTGTGCAGTCATTACCACTAATTCCAGAAAATTTTCATCACCTGAAAAAGAAACCCCTTTAGTGGTCATGTCCCATTCCTCCACAGACCCAGGCCCTGGCAACTATCAGTCCACTTTGGATTTGACTATTGTTTTGACATTTCATATAAATGGAATCTTATACTATATGCCCTTTTGCATCTAAATTCTTTGACTTAGCATAATGTTCTCATCTATGTTGTAGCATGTTCATCCATAGTATAGCACAAATCACTATTTCTTTTTTTTTTTTTGAGATGGAGTCTCACTCTGTCACCCAGTCTCAAGTGTAGTGGTGCTATCTTGGTTCACTGCAACCTCCACCTCCTGGGTCAAGCGATTCTCATGCCTCAGCCTCTCAATTAGCTGAGATTACAGACACCCGCCACTGCACCCGGCTAATTTTTGTATTTTTAGTAGAGATGGGGTTTCGCCATGTTAGCCAGGCTGGTCTCTAACATCTGACCTCAGGTGATCCACCTGCCTCGGCCTCCCAAAGGGCTGGGATTACAGGTGTGAGCCACTGTGCCTGGCCTCATTTCTTTTTGTGACTAAATAATATTCAATTATGTAGATATACCACATTTTGTTTATCATCAGTTGGTGGAAATTTAGATTACTTCCATTTATGGCTATTAACAATTTTTGCCACTATGAACATTCATGCACAACTTTTGGTGTGAACATACCTTTTCATTTCCTTTGGGTATATACCTAAAATGGAAATGCTGGATCATATGATCATTTGATGCTTAATCTTTTGAGAAACTGTCAGCCTATTTGTTAGAGCAGCTGCATCATTTTACATTCCCAAGAGCAATGAGGGTTCCATTCTCCATATCCTTGCCAACACTTGTTATTATTTCTTTTAATTTATAGTCATCTTAGTGAGTGTGAAGTGGTATCTCATTGTTTTCTTATTTATTTTTAAAAATTTGTATACATTTAAGAGGTACAAGTGCAGTTTTGTTACATAGATATATTGTGTAGTGCTGAAGTATGGGTCTTTTGTGTAACCATCAACTGAATAGTGTACATTGTAACTATTAAGTAATTTCTCATCCTTCACCTCCCTCCCACCTTCCTAATGTCTATTACTCCACATTCTATGTTCATATGTGTCCCTGTGGTTTTAATTTGTATTTCTCCAATGATTAATGACAGTGAACATCTTTCAATGTGCTTGTTGGCTATTTGTATATCTTCTTTGGAGAAATGTCTATTCAGATTTTTTGCCCATTTTTAAAAAATGGGTGGTCTTCTTATTGATGAGTTGTTAAGAGTTCTTTATATATTCCAGATACTAGACCTTTATCAGATGTGATTTATTTGTGGATCTGTGGATTGTGTCTTCACCTTCTTCATAATGTCTTTCGAAGCACAAAATTTTAGATGTTGATGAAGTCCAATTTTTCTACTGTTTCTTTCTTTCTTTTTTTTTTTTTTTTCTCGCTCTGTGGCCCGGGCTGGAGTGCAGTGGCCGGATCTCAGCTCACTGCAAGCTCCGCCTCCCGGGTTTACGCCATTCTCCTGCCTCAGCCTCCGGAGTAGCTGGGACTACAGGCGCCCGCCACCTCGCCCGGCTAGATTTTTGTATTTTTTTTAGTAGAGACGGGGTTTCACCGTGTTAGCCAGGATGGTCTCGATCTCCTGACCTCGTGATCCGCCCGTCTCGGCCTCCCAAAGTGCTGGGATTACAGGCTTGAGCCACCGCGCCCGGCCAATTTTTCTACTTTTTCTTTTGTTGCTTGCATTTTTGGTGTAATATCGATGAAACTATTTTCTAATGCAAGGTCACATAAATTATATTTACATTTTTGTTTAAGAGTTTTATAAGTTTTAACTATTACTTTTAGGTCTTTAATTCATTTTAAGTGAATTTTTGATTATATGAGATAGATATCCAGCTTTATTTTTATTTTTATTTTTGCATGTAGATATCCAATTGTTACATCAGATAAGCTCCAAGTCAGGTTAAACAAAGGCATCTTTGTGAGAAGGGTCTTCTGGGGAATCCCAGACAGGTCAAATACTGACAATCCTCTGGGAATGCATGGCCCCATCCAGTGGCTTCCAGGCTGCTGTTTTGCACTGTGATTGTGAGTTGTTTGTTTTCAAAGCTATTACAGAGCTAAAGAGTGGGAGATAGAAATAGGGCAACTTAAGATACCATAAAACTTACTATTACTGAGATCTAACTGCTTTTCTTGAATACATGTTTCCTACATTGCTGCAAACCTTTTATTAATTTCCAGACTTCTGAAAAAGTTGATTCGAATAAGTTTTACCAGTACTCTTCCCGATTTTAGGGAGGATAGTCATTTCAGATGTCTTCAATTGCCATTGTCACTGATGACCGTCCTATCCTATTATTGTAACACATTTTCACGATTTTCTAATATCTCAGTCATATTACTCTTTTAGTGAATTTTTTTTTTCCTGGACATCTCCTTCTCAGAGCCTGTGCCCCTTAATCATTTGATGCACATATTTTATCCTGGAACACTCTGGGTTGGATTCACTGTTCTAGATGCAGTGCCTCATTCTATGTTGCTTTGTCCCTTATTTTTCTGGAAAACATTCTCAAGTAATTTTTTTGAAAAAAAAAAGGTATGTGAGAAGAGAATGGATACATGTTCTTACATTTGTAAAATATCTTGTTCTTGCCTCACTCTTAATTGATGGTTGGCCTGGGTGTTGAGTTTTAGATTTAAAACTCCCTCAAAATTTTGAGAGCATTGATCCTTTGTATTTCTGTCTGTTACCTATTGCCACAACAATGACGTACAACAAAGTACCTTAAATGTGGTAGTTTCAAAAAATCCAACCATTGCTCCCAAGTCTATGAGTTGCCTGGATGGTTCCTTTGGTTTCAGCTGGACTACTCGTGAGTCTGGTCAGTTGAGAGTAGCTATACAACTCTGCTGTATATTATGGTATTATTATATGTTTTGGAATTGGCTAGTTATAGGACAGTGTAGGATGAGATCACCTGAAATGACTCAGCTGTCTCTCATGTAATTCTCTTATTCTCCCAGCAGGCTAGCCTGGGTATGTTCCCATGATAGTGGCAGGGATATAAGAGAAAGAGTGGAAGTACATAAGCACCTTTTCTAATATCTATTGCTAACATCCCATTGGCCTAAGCAAGTCACATGGCTGAACTCAGAGTCAGATAAGAGAAAATTACAGTTACAAGGCAAGGGTGACTACAGGGAGATCATTATTTTGGGCCATTAATGTGCTTAATTTACTATGGTGTTTTAGTATGTTCTGTTGCTGATGAGAAGTCTCTTGCCTGTTTGATTTTTGTTTTGTTTTTATTTAGGATTTACTCCTTATTCTTAATCTAAAAATCTTACAGTGGTGCATCTAAGTATAATTTTTATATTTTCAAGACGTATTTTTAATGTATACTTGGCAGACCCTTTAACTCTGAAGACTTATCCTTGATCTGAAATTATCCCCTTTGATAATTTTTTCTTTACTATTTTTTTTACCCTTTCTGAAGTTCCTGTTAACTGAATCCCCTGGGTTGGTTTCCCATGTCTTTTATTTTTAATGTAATCCATGTCTCTGTCTTCTTATTCTGAGAGGTTACTAAAACTTTATTTTCTAGTCATTCTACTAAATTTTTATTTTGTTTTGGCTCTTTAAAAAATTCTTAAAAACTCTCTTTAATTTCTTTTCTTTTTTTATTGCCTTGCATTCAAGTGTTATAGATTCAACTTCTAAGTAAACTTCACATTTTTCTTTTATCTTTAAAAAGTTATCTTCTATATCTTGGACTATTTGTTTCTACCAAGGACTTTTGTTACATTTTGTTTTTGTTTTTGCTTTTTGTGGCAGAGGGATTGTGTTTTACTTCAATAATGTTGACTCTCTTTGCATATCTGGTAGTCCTTGGTTGCTTATTTACATTCATGATTAAAGAATAGGATATATTGGCACATACCAATTATCCTACATATTGCTCATATGTTTATTCTTTTATGAATAGCTTTATTTTTCAGTTAAATATCTTCCCTGAATGGAAATTCTTAACCAAGAGTTTATGTGGATGAGTAGTTTTCATCAATTGGTTTGCTTTACATTAGGGGAGGAGGTGAAAAGACTGCTACAGGACAGAATAGACTCCAACCCCTAAATTGTACTAGAAAGAAATATAAATGTTTATGAAAATATCCTCGGCTTTCAGCAAATATTTATTTCAATTTCTTTGGAAAAGAAGCATCCATTATTTTGGTTGGGTGGTAAACGCCTATGCTGTGAGTTGCAGTGGAGAGCACTGACTGGTGCAGAAGTCTCATATGAAGGCTTATATAAATCTCCCGGTTTTTAGCCCCATTGCATACTCATGCCCTCCACTTTATCTGTTGACCTCAGCTCAGTCTCTCCTTAGTTTTATTGGACAAATTGAGGACCATGTCCTCCACAACTCAGTGACAGCTGTGGGGCCTCACTCCACCTGTTTTATCTGCCAGCTTATCATAGGGTTAACAAGTTTTTTGAAATATCTTATTCATTGATGAAACTTAATTTTCTCCCAATTTTTTATTATTATGGGTTTATTCTTTTGTACTTCATACATTTGCTTCCATGTGTCTAGGAGAAAATGGAGGCAAATGCATGCATCGGCTCACTACATTTAAGATTTTAATGAAGGTTTTAAATCTAAGACCTTTCAGGAGGCTTATCAAGTCATTTTGATTGTTTTCCCCTCTATGTGTCTTTTTGTGTTTCTTCCTTTTTAATCTAGCTTCCACTATGCCAGTTACATTTTTTTTTTTTTTTTACCACACTCCATTAGATCCTGCCTGTAATATCTTCCTGTCGTATCTGAATAAATCTGGGTGCACTATTACATAAATCTCCTGCAGTGCCACTGCCTCTCCTGTGCTCAGGATGGTTCTCTCGGTACTCACGTTAGCATTCAAGGTTTTCCACAGTTGGACTTGACCCCTTTTCCCACTTATTCCTTATTATTCCTTCACCAACCTCTCTGCTTTAGCAAGGCTGACCTACTCATTTTTCTTAAACATACCTTGAATTTTCTTTTATTCTGATTTTATTCTTGCTATGTGCTATGTACCTGGAATGCTCTTAATTTCTGCTCTTTTAAATTGAACCCATACTTCAAAGCTGGATTCCAGGTTTTCAAGAAGATTTCTCAGATTGCTCAGACACATGGTGAAACTTTTATCCTGTCTCACACATTTAGGCACTTTGTAGAGTCTCTCTCTCTCTCTCTCTCCCCCACTTCTTCATCTCCCTCTCCCGCTCCCTCCCTCCCTCCCTCACAGAGTCCTGCTTTCCAGAAGATAAGATAGTTACTTCATAAAAGTGATTAATTCACCTGTTATCAGGAGACTCTAATATATGAGCAAGCTTCCATTTTTTGTCAAGAAAACATGTTACTGATCTTACTTGGTTAAGAATAAAAGGGCTTGGGGCGGAGCAAGATGGCTGAATAGGAACAGCTCCAGTCTCCAACTCCCAGCGCGACCAACACAGAAGACCGGTGATTTCTGCATTTTCAACTGAGGTACTGGGGTCATCTCACTGGGGAGTGCCGGACAATCGGTGCTGGTCAGATGCTGCAGCCCGACCAGTGAGAGCTGAAGCAGGGCGAGACATTGCCTCACCTGGGAAGCGTAAGGGGGAAGGGAATCCCTTTTCCTAACCAGGGGAACTGAGACACACAACACCTGGAAAATCGGGTAATTCCCACCCCAATACTGTGCTGTAAGCAAACAGGCACACCAAGAGATTATACCCACACCTGGCTGGGAGGGTCCCATGGCCATGGAGCATCCCTCATTGCTAGCACAGCAGTCTGCAATCTAACCGCAAGGCAGCAGCAAGGCTGGGGGAGGGGCGCCCGCCATTGCTGAGGCTTAAGTAGGTAAACAAAGCCACTGGGAAGCTCGAACTGGGTGGAGATCACAGCAGCTCAAGGAAACCTGCCTGTCTCTGTAGACTCCACCTCTGGGGACAGGGCACAGCTAGACAACAAAAGGGGAAGTAGCAGAGGCCTGTGCAGACGCGAACGACTCTGTCTGACAGCTTTGAAGAGAGCAGTGGATCTCCCCACACGGAGGTTGAGATCTGAGAACCGACAGACTGCCTGCTCAAGTGGGTCCCTGACCCCTGAGTAGCCTAACTGGGAGACATCCCCCACTAGGGGCAGTCTGACACCCCACACCTCACAGGGTGGAGTACACCCCTGAGAGGAAGCTTCCAAAGGAAGAATCAGACAGGTACACTCGCTGTTCAGCAGTATTCTATCTTCTGCAACCTCTGCTGCTGATACCCAGGCAAACAGGGTCTGGAGTGGACCTCAAGCAATCTCCAACAGACCTACAGCTGAGGGTCCTATTAGAAGGAAAACTATCAAACAGGAAGAACACCTATACCAAAACCCCATCAGTACGTCACCATCATCAAAGACCAGAGGCAGATAAAACCACAAAGATGGGGAAGAAGCAGGGCAGAAAAGCTGGAAATTCAAAAAATAAGAGCACATCTCCCCCTGCAAAGGAGCGCAGCTCATCGCCAGCAACGGATCAAAGCTGGACAGAGAATGACTTTGAGGAGATGAGAGAAGAAGGCTTCAGTCCATCAAACTTCTCAGAGCTAAAGGAGGAATTACGTACCCAGTGCAAAGAAACTAAAAATCTTGAAAAAAGAGTGGAAGAATTGATAGCTAGACTAATTAATGCAGAGAAGGTCATAAATGAAATGACAGAGATGAAAACCATGACACGAGAAATACGTGACAAATGCACAAGCTTCAGTAACCGACTTGATCAACTGGAAGAAAGAGTATCAGTGATTGAGGATCAAATGAATGAAATGAAGTGAGAAGAGAAACCAAAAGAAAAAGAAGAAAAAGAATGAACAAAGCCTGCAAGAAGTATGGGATTATGTAAAAAGACCAAATCTACGTCTGATTGGGTGCCTGAAAGTGAGGGGGAAAATGGAACCAAGTTGGAAAACACTCTTCAGGATATCATCCAGGAGAACTTCCCCAACCTAGTAGGGCAGGCCAACATTCAAATTCAGGAAATACAGAGAACACCACAAAGATACTCCTTGAGACGAGCAACCCAAGACACATAATCACCAGATTCACCAAAGTTGAAATGAAGGAAAAAATCTTAAGGGCAGCCAGAGAGAAAGGTCGGGTTACCCACAAAGGGAAGCCCATCAGACTAACAGCAGACCTCTCAGCAGAAACTCTACAAGCCAGAAGAGAGTGGGGGCCAATATTCAATTCTTAAAGAAAAGAATTTTAAACCCAGAATTTCATATCCAGCCAAACTAAGTTTCATAAGTGAAGGAGAAATAAAATGCTTTACAGATAAGCAAATGCTTAGAGATTTTGTCACCACCAGGCCTGCCTTACAAGAGAAACTGAAGGAAGCCCTAAACATGGAAAGGAACAACCGGTACCAGCCATTGCAAAAACATGCCAAAATGTAAAGACCATCGAGGCTAGGAAGAAACTGCATCAACTAATGAGCGAAATAACCAGTTAATATCATAATTGCAGGATCAAGTTCACACATAACAATATTAACCTTAAATGTTAATGGACTAAATGCTCCAATTAAAAGACACAGACTGGCAAACTGGATAAAGAGTCAAGACCCATCAGTCTGCTGTATTCAGAAGACCCATCTCACATGCAGAGACATACATAGGCTCAAAATAAAGGGATGGAGGAAGATCTACCAAGCAAATGGAGAACAAAAAAAAGCAGGGGTTGCAATCCTAGTCTCTGATAAAATAGACTTTAAACCATCAAAGATCAAAAGAGACAAAGAAGGCCATTACATAATGGTAAAGGGATCAATTCACAGGAAGAGCTAACTATCCTAAATATATATGCACCCATACAGGAGCACCCAAATCATAAAGCAAGTCCTTAGAGACTTACAAAGAGACTTAGACTCCCATACAATAATAATGGGAGACTTCAACACTCCACTGTCAACATTAGACAGATCAACGAGACAGAAAGTTAACAAGGATATCCAGGAATTGAACTCATCTCTGCACCAAGCGGACCTAATAGACATCTATAGAACTCTCCACCCCAAATCAACAGAATATACATTCTTCTCAGCACCACATCGCACTTATTCCAAAATTGACCGCATAATTGGAAGTAAAGCACTCCTCAGCAAATGTAAAAGAACAGAAGTTATAACAAACTGTCTATCAGACCACAGTGCAATCAAACTAGAACTCAGGACTAAGAAACCCAATCAAAACACTCAATACATGGAAACTGAACAACCTGCTCCTGAATGACTACTGGGTACATAACGAAATGAAGGCAGAAATAAAGATGTTCTTTGAAACCAATGAGAACAAAGATACAACATACCAGAATCTCTGGGACATTTAAAGCAGTGTGTAGAGGGAAATTTATAGCACTAAATGCCCACAAGAGAAAGCTGGAAAGATCTAAAATTGACACTCTAACATCACAATTAAAAGAACTGGAGAAGCAAGAGCAAACACATTCAAAAGCTAGCAGAAGGCAAGAAATAACTAAGATCAGAGCAGAACTGAAGGAGATAGAGATACAAAAACCCTCCAAAAAATCAATGAATCCAGGAGTTGGATTTTTGAAAAAATCAACAAATTGACAGACCACTAGCAAGACTAATAAAGAAGAAAAGAGAGAAGAATCAAATAGACGCAATAAAAAATGATAAAGGGGATATCACCACGGACCCCACAGAAATACAAACTACCATCAGAGAATACTATAAACACCTCTATGCAAATCAACTAGAAAATCTAGAAGAAATGGATAATTTCCTGGACACTTACACTCTCCAAGACTAAACCAGGAAGAAGTTGAATCCCTGAATAGACCAATAGCAGGCTCTGAAATTGAGGCAATAATTAATAGCCTACCCACCAAAAAAAGTCCAGGACCAGATGGATTCACAGCTGAATTCTACCAGAGGTACAAGGAGGAGCTGGTACCATTCCTTCTGAAACTATTCCAATCAATAGAAAAAGAGGGAATCCTCCCTAACTCTTTTTATGAGGCCAACATCATCCTGATACCGAAGCCTGGCAGAGACACAACAAAAAAAGAGAATTTTAGACCAATATCCCTGATGAACATGATGCAAAAATCCTCAATAAAATACTGGCAAACGGATTCAGCAGCACATCAAAAAGCTTATCCACCATGATCAAGTGGGCTTCATCCCTGGGATGCAAGACTGGTTCAACATTCGCAAATCAATAAATGTAATCCAGCATATAAACAGAACCAAAGACAAGAACCACGTGATTATCTCAATAGATGCAGAAAAGGCTTTTGACAAAATTCAACAGCCCTTCATGCTAAAAACGCTCAAGAAATTCGGTATTGACGGAACGTACCTCAAAATAATAAGAGCTATTTATGACAAACCCACAGCTAATATCATACTGAATGGGCAAAAACTGGAAAAATTCCCTTTGAAAACTGGCACAAGACAGGGATGCCCTCTCTCACCACTCCTATTCAACATAGTGTTGGAAGTTCTGGCTAGGGCAATCAGGCAAGAGAAAGAAAGAAAGCGTATCCAGTTAGGAAAAGAAGAAGTCAAATTGTCCCTGTTGCAGATGACATGATTGTATATTAGAAAACCCCATCGTCTCAGCCCAAAATCTCCTTAAGCTGATAAGCAACTCAGCAAAGTCTCAGGATACAAAATTAATGTGCAAAAATCACAAGCATTCTTATACACCAGTAACAGACAAACCGAGAGCCAAATCATGAATGAACTTCCATTCACAATTGCTTCAAAGAGAATAAAATACCTAGGAATCCAACTTACAAGGGATGTAAAGGACCTCTTCAAGGAGAACTACAAACCACTGCTCAGTGAAATCAAAGAGGACACTAAGAAATGGAAGAACATACCATGCTCATGGATAGGAAGAATCAATATTGTGAAAATGGCCATACTGCCCAGGTTATTTATAGATTCAATGCCATCCCCATCAAGCTACCAATGAGTTTCTTCACAGAATTGGAAAAAACGGCTTTAAAGTTCATATGGAACCAAAAAAGACCCCGCATTGCCAAGACAATCCTAAGTCATAAGAACAAAGCTGGAAGCATCACGCTACCTGACTTCAAACTATACTACAAGGCTACAGTAACCAAAACAGCATGGTACTGGTACCACAACAGAGATATAGACCAATGGAACAGAACAGAGTCCTCAGAAATAATACCACACATCTACAGCCATCTGATCTTTGACAAACCTGAGAGAAACAAGAAATGGGGAAAGGATTCCCTATTTAATAAATGGTGCTGGGAAAATTGGCTAGCCATAAGTAGAAAGCTGAAACTGGATCCTTTCCTTACCCTTATACGAAAATTAATTCAAGATGGATTAGAGACTTAAATGTTAGACCTAATACCATAAAAACCCTAGAAGAAAACCTAGGTAGTACCATTCAGGACATAGGCATGGGCAAGGACTTCATGTCTAAAACACCAAAAGCAACGGCAGCAAAAGCCAAAATTGACAAATGGGATCTAATTAAACTAAAGAGCTTCTGCCCAGCAAAAGAAACTACCATCAGAGTGAACAGGCAACTACAGAATAGGAGAAAATTTTTGTAATCTACTCATCTGACAAAGGGCTAATATCCAGAATCTACAAAGAACTCAAACAAATTTACAAGAAAAAAACAAACAACCCCATCCAAAAGTGGGCAAAGGATATGAACAGACATTTCTCAAAAGAAGACATTCATACAGCCAACAGACACATGAAAAAATGCTCATCATCACTGGCCATCAGAGAAATGCAAATCAAAACCACAATGAGATACCATCTCACACCAGTTAGAATGGCAATCATTAAAAACTCAGGAAAAACAGGTGCTGGAGAGGATGTGGAGAAATAGGAACACTTTTACACTGTTGGTGGGATTGTAAACTAGTTCAACCATTATGGAAAACAGTATGGCGATTCCTCAAGGATCTAGATCTAGATGTACCATATGACCCAGCCATCCCACTACTGGGTATATACCCAAAGGATTATAAAGACACATGCACACGTATGTTTATTGTGTCACTATTCACAATAGCAAAGACTTGGAATCAACCCAAATGTCCATCTGTGACAGACTGGATTAAGAAAATGTGGCACATATACACCACGGAATATTATGCAGCCATAAAAAAGGATGAGTTTGCATCCTTTGTAGGGACATGGATGCAGCTGGAAACCATCATTCTTAGCAAACTATCACAAGAAGAGAAAACCAAACGCCGCATGTTCTCACTCATAGGTGGGAACTGAACAATGAGATCACTTGTACTCGGGAAGGGGAACATCACACATCGGGGCCTATCATGGGGAGAGGGGAGAGGGGAGGGATTGCATTGTTATACCTGATATAAATGACGAATTGATGGGTGCTG
Organism: Trachypithecus francoisi; assembly: GCF_009764315.1. Classification (NCBI taxonomy): domain Eukaryota; kingdom Metazoa; phylum Chordata; class Mammalia; order Primates; family Cercopithecidae; genus Trachypithecus; species Trachypithecus francoisi. Next base: position 88,135,095 of record NW_022681453.1, read on the forward strand.
ACGAGTTGATGGGTGCAGCACACCAACATGGCACAAGTATACATATATAACAAACCTGCACGATATGCACATGTACCCTAGAACTTAAAGTATAAAAAATAAAATAAAATAAAAGGGCTTACTTCCAGTTTGCTCTAAATTATTTTCATTACAAGAATATCCCTAACTAGTTTACACACTCTCCATTCGAGTACTAAATTTATTTTGTAACTTCAGAGTTTCCTGGGATTTTCCATACAGTCATGGGTATTTGTAGAGTATTCTGGGGAAATTTTTGAAGTCAAGTAGAAGGAATACATGACCATCTATTGACATTCTCATTATTTTCTAGCTGTACTTAGCCTATTGATGTGCTTTTAATTAAACATGGCTTTTAAGACGAAGTAGAAATTGACATTTATCAATTAAAAATTAAATTTGAACCTCTGTATAATATGTTCCCTTGGAAATCTGAAACTGAGCATCATTTAAGTTTTTGTTGTTTCTCTTTGTACAGTTTATTTTGGAAAATTTCAATGATACACAAATATAGAGATATTATCATTAATTCATATATTCATCACTCAGATTTTACATTGTTAGTAGTTGCCAACTTTGTTTCATCTACTTTTCTTCTTCTGAAGTGTTTTAAAGAAAATTTTGTCATTTCATTTCACCTGTAACTATTACAGAAGGCATATATAACAGATAAGAACAGGTATTTTCCCCCATAATCACTGTGCCTTTATCATATCTAACAAGATTAAAATCCCTTAATGTCATCTAATCGTACTTGGTACATAATTACATTTTCCTGATATCTCAAAAACGTCTTTTTATAGTTGACTTCTTCAAATTAGGATCCAAAAGACACACGTTCATTATGTTTGGTTATTATGTAAGTCTCTTATCTGTTACAGTTCTTCCTCACCCTTATTTTTTGCCGTTGCATTGAAGTAGTTCTCAATTCACTTCCTCATCTTCCAAGACTTTTTACACTCTTAAAAATTATGAAGGACTCTTGGTCAGGCTCATTGGCTCATGCCTGTAATCCCAGCACTTTGGGAGGCTGAGGCAGGTGGATCACTTGAGGTCAGGAGTTCGAGACCAGCCTGGTTAACATGGTGAAACCCGGTATCTTCTAAAAATACAAAAACTAGCCAGGTGTGGTGGTGGGTCCCTGTAATCTCAGCTACTCGGGAGGCTGAGGCAGGAGAATCGTTTGGCCCTGGGAGGTGGAGGTTGCAGTGAGCAGAGATTGCACCACTGCCCTTCAGTCTGGGCAGCAAAGGGAGACTCCATCTCAAAAAAAAAAAAAAAAGAAAAAGAAAAAGAAAAAAAAGGAGGACTCCAAATAACTTTAATTTATGTTAATTAATTACTAATTTCATTTAAATTTAATTTATGTGGGTTAGATCTATTGATATTTTCTATATTAGAAAATAAAACTCTTATTCTACTGGTTGGCTGTTCATTCTGTTGATTACTTCTTTTGTTGTGCAGAAGCTTTTTAATTTGATTAAATCTCATTTGCCTATTTTTGTTTTTGTTGCATTTGCTTTTGAGGTTTTAGTCATGAATTATTTGCCCAGGTCAGTGTCCAGAAGAGTTTTTCCCTAGATTTTCTTCTGGTATTTGTATAGTTTCAGGTCTTACCTTTAAGTCTTTCATCCACGTTGAGTTAATTTTTATATATGGTGAGAGATGGGGGTCCGGTTTCACTCTTCTGCATATAGTTATCCAATGTGTGAACAGGGACATAGTGGAATCATAGACGCTGGAGATATCTGGAAGATGAGAATACTTAATGGATGCAATGTATACTATTAGGGTGATGGGTAAGCTGAAAGCCAGAGTTCACCACTATGCAATATATCCATGTAAGAAAATGGCACTTATGCCCGTTACATGTGTAAAATAATCATTGTAATCATATTTAAACAAGAAAACATCTTGTAAATTTTAAAAATATTTATTAAAATTTTTAAAATAAAAACTAACTCATCAAAAGTAGTAATAAATCCATTACATGTTAACGTAAATGACATACCTTCATGAAAGTAATTATTTCCCAAAACAAATAATTTAGTAAGAAGTGTGGCATTGTTTTATGTTTCTATAAACCTCAGATGTCTAGCTTAATAGAAGGCAGCTGGATTATATTCAAGTATCCCATTATACTACTTTGGTGGGAAAAACCCCAGCCTCACAAAGTTATGATGTCCTGAAGTTTTTGGTAAACTCTACAGTATACTCATGAGATGATGTAAGTGCAAAAGGCAAGTTACCTTAGTGTTACTCTGAAAACAGTTTTAACCTTGTAGATTATCTGAAGGGGTCTCAGGGACCGTGGGTGAGCTTCCACTCCCCACACTGGGCCACGCTGGCTCCCACTATCACATACAGATGCCTCCGCCTCCTTGAATGCCTTTGGGCCTGAATTGTCTAGGAAGGTACGCGTGCAGGTACAGGCAGGACAGAAATCTTGAACTTTACTTTTACGTATTGAGGTTAGTTGTAGTATTGAACTAACTGTTAATTCGGTTAATTCTGAAACTGTTTTGTGTGTATGATATGATAGAGTATACGTGTATAAATACTGATTTTAGGAATGAGGGTCCTCACTATAGGAAAAAGGAAAAATGAAGATGGAATGAGGAAAGTGAGGGAGAATCTTATGTTAATGAACATGAATTGGAGATATCAGTATGAACTGATCAATATGAATTTATGATCTATTAAAAGTACATTTATCAATTCTGTCCCTTGGAAGAGCATATAAGCAGTGGCACCATGGCACCAACGACATACTTGGTGAACAGATCTTACTTTCCCAGTTCCTTCTTTGGAGAAGTGCCTGATTAGAGTCCTGGGAGAGGAAGGCACAAGTGAGACTGGAACACTGCGGTGCCAATAAAAACCTGCTCAGTGACTGGTGGAGCCACCCGAAGACATGGGAGCTGCAAAATTTTTATTTTACTCTTACTTATATATTTTATATTCATGTATATTTATCAACTTCTTGCATCTGTAGCTCTTTTTAAATTTGTTACATTTTTAATATTTTTGAGATGGGGGTCTCACTGTCATCCAGGCTAAAGTGCAGTGGAGTGTTGATAACACATGGCAGCCTCAAACTACTGGGCTCAAGAGATCCTGCCCCAGCCTCCCAAGTAGCTGGGACTACAGGCATGTGCCACCACATGGCTAATTTTGTGTGTGTGTGTACAGATGGGTGCATTAGTCCATTTTTACCCTGCTGATAAAGACATGCCTGAAACTGGAAAGGAAAAGAGGTTTAATTGGACTTACAGTTCCATATGGCTGAGGAGGTCTCAGAATCATGGTGGAGGCAAAAGGCACTTCTTACAAGGCAGTGGCAAGAGAAAAATGAGGAAGAAGCAAAAGCAGAAACCCCTGATAAACCCATCAGATCTCATGAGACTTATTCACTATCACAGGAATAGCATGAGAAAGACCTGCCCCCATGATTCCATTACTTCCTCGTGAGTCCCTCCTCCAACCCGTGGGAATTCTGGGAAATATGATTCAAGTTGAGATTTGGGTGGGGACATAGCCAAATCTATATCAATGGGGGTCCCGCTATGTAGCCCAGGCTGGTCTCAAACTCCTGCCCTCAAGCAATCCTCCTGCCGTGGCCTCCAAAAGTGTGCTGAGATTCCAGGCATGAGCCACTGTGCCCAGCTTCTCTTAATCATTTTCTGTCTTACTTCTTACTTTAACTAGTAACGGTTTAAATATTTTAAAAGTAACCTTTTTGTTGTTGTTGTTAGAGACAGGGTCTGGCTCTGTCACCCATGCTGGAGTGCAGTGGAGTGGTTATAGCTCATGCATCCTCAAACTCCTGACCTTGAGCAAATCCTCCTGCCTCAGCCTCCCACATGGGGACTACAGGCACACACTACCACATCTGATGTAGCCGTTAAACAACTATACAAGAAAAGCAAATTTACAAATAATCAAATAGTATTTTCTAATCCAATACAATTCAAATGAACTAATTTAATATGCACATTTTTGTTGAAATTAAATTATGTTTTGCTATATGTAGCATATTTGATTTGGTCCTGTATTTGAACTTCAGTTCTACAAATGTAGAGAATGCCTGTTTATATAAGTATGCTGTGCATATCATTAATAATTTTGAGGCTTTGTTTGCTAGCTTGCCATAATTAGACTTCATCATTAACTGAAACTCTGCCAATGAATAATCCTATAATGCCTTCTCCATGAGCCATCACTTTAACTTCAGAGGTTCCATGTCTATTCAGGATAAGATTGCCATTGTATTGTTGTTGAATTCTAAATTAAAGCAGTATCTAATACAATTAGGATAGCAGATAAATATCTGAACGTTTTTATTTTTGCAGGTGTTGAAAAATAGTAATACCTTAAACACTGATTCTGCTCTCAAACTAAGATCAATCTAAATACTGGATGTGATCTGGGCATCCCATTTGAAAATTACACGACTGAAGCTCTGATTTCTTTCTTCTCTTCATCTCTAACTAGAAAATTTGAACTATTAAACTCTTAAAGTAAACTGCTGTGATTTGTCCTTCATTTGGTGTGGGTACATTTATACATTAGGTGTGCATTTATACTATTTCTTAATAATTTGTAACAATTAGTACATTTCTCCACTATACCATATTGCTGTTACATCAAATTGGCATCAAAGTTAGTATCTTAAACTGAAGTATTTTTTTTTTTAATGAAAGACAGGCCTTTCAACTATAGATTATATTGGCAAAGGGAAATTGTCTTTATTGCTAATAAACATAAATTCATACAAATACAGTGCAGAACAATTAGTTTGGTATTAGATAGTACTGATCTCATAGCAGTCACGCTTACCAACAAGCACAAAGAAATTCTGTGATATAACAGTAATACTGGGGGAGGCAGCATTCAGTTTTGAGGTGGCTTTCTAGATGACATAAAATATATTCACATACATTTTTAAATTATAAAAAATTTAAAAGGCTTAAAAACATCTCTGAGCACTTCCACCACACACATACACACACACACACCACACACACACCACATACACACACATACACATACACACACACACACCACACACATACACACACCACACACATACACACACACATACACACACCACACACATACACACCACACACACACACCACACACACACACACACACCACACACACACACACACACACCACACACACACACACCACACACACACCACACACACACACACCACACACACACCACACACACCACACACCACACACCACCACACACCACACCACACACACACACACACACCACCACACACCACACAACACACACACACCACCACACACACACACACCACACACACCACACACACATACACACACCACACACACACACCACACACACCACACAGACACCACACACACCACACACACACACCACACACACACACCACACACACACACCACACACACACCACACACCACACACACACCACACACACATACACACACCACACACAAACACACACACACCACACACACACACCACACACACACAGACACACACACTCTCACTGAAATAAGATGATTTTGGAAGTAGCCAAGTGATGTGGTTTTGCAACTATGTTTGGGAAAGGCATTCATTAGGCCTATTTCTCTCATGGGCACAATCCAGTGCCGCAACTAGTTTGATAGAAACACTCCTAGCTGATCTTCAATTATCAGCTTTCTGGATTGGCTGAAGTTTTCCTTTCCCTCTTAAAGTCTGTTTCTAATACTTACAACACACTAAACCTGTAGTTCACACAACTGTAGGCTACTTTCTAGCGCATCCATGTGCTTCTGCTACCACTAGATTATTTATTTCAAAAATCTGTTTACTCCAGTTCTTTTTTATTGTAAATCTAATATATGTTTATTCTAATTATATAATATAATTAGACACTATATAAGTCAATGAAATGCTTGAATGAGAGTTATTTCTGTAAAAACCAAGGTGAAGGCTTGAGGAGGGTTGGTAAGGACAGAGCACTGGGCTTGCTGTCTAAGTAGGTGTGAATGAGACAACTGAGATGAGAAGAAGGGATCGTACCAGTCTAGAAGGTGCACCTGACATGCTTGACAAGGGACTTTGTGTTCATTCCTGCTCCGAGACTAATTGGAAATTTGAATGTGATATTGTGATAATTTGCCCTATATCTGAAGACTGGTGAATAGACGTACATTTATATGTTTTCATTAAAATGTTTAAAGTGCTAACCAATTTTTAATTGTCCATATTGACTAACTTTTACTTTAAACAGCCATCCACTGGTCCTGAGTATATCTGTCATACAAGAGGGAACCTACTGTACCTTCAACCAGTCCCATTACCTCTTCAGTCCTAGCTGGGAAATAAACAATGATACTAAGAAAGTTATTCAATTTTCTCGGACAAGCTTTCATGAAACAGGTCCTAGTGATTGCTTTTTGTTTTTTCAAAACGATAATATATACCTATTTTGGTTCTTGATGAGGGAAAGGAAGAAATTAGAGAGGACTCATATGACGGTTACCCAAAAATGTCGTAGGTGCCTCACTGTTCTTTACTCGAGTAGATGCACTGTAGAGACTTGACTGGCTTCAAATGATTAGAGACAAGACATCTGGTTTTAAAAATGTAAGTGTTTAGCAATTTTTCACATCTCCTTTTGAGTTTTGAACATTTGTATTTCTGTCCCTTCATATTTTCTGACTTGTACGGGAGTGACTTGTCTGATTGGAGGGTAATCTGGTTACATGCTAATGGCCACAGAGTGATTGTACCTGCTCTTGCTTAAGGTCTGGGACTTGAAAGAGATGACTATGTGGTGTGCAGGATTCTATAATCACACTTGTCTTCTTTAGAAGGTCATGCAGTTCTAACACCGGTGTAGCCATCTGAAGATATGCTGGCCTGTAACCTGCTTCCTTAATGACACCAGAAAGTTCTGCAGACTCATAACTGAGACCTTTTCAAATTTCAAAACAATACTGAAGAGATTTTTTTTTTCTGAAAAAGAAATACGTACATGATTCACCATGTGCAAATACACGGTACTTTTTGCTCATGCTGGAAATCAGTGGAATTTCTCCAACTCTTTAGTTTACTTTTCATATGTTATAAGATCACAGTTTTGAGAATTTCCAATAACCCAGATTAGAGCACAGCTGCACAGTTCCAAGAGCAGCTGCTAGAGTGGGGTGGATCTTGTCATGCTTATTTAAAGGATGTTTGTGGTTATTTGACATAATAAAGAGCTTAATCAAGGATAAAGCTTCTTATTCTGTCTCTTCCTTCCCTAAATGCCATGTAGTATTTTTTATTAGATTACTTGTCTGATAATTACAAAGACTTCATGTTAAAATAAAAATATTTTAGTACTTAGTTGTACGAATCCAGTTTTTCTTTTCCTCTCCATCTCTCACTCATTGTAAGTGAATCGAAGCAGCTAGAAACATATCCTTTTGCAATCACCGTAATTATTTTGATGGATGCAATTTTTGTAAGTTTTTATGTTCACCTCTGAAAAGAGCTGGAGTTAGAATGCTTAAAGACTCTTTTGTGTGATTTTTAAAAAATAGACTTTATTTTTTAAAGAGAAGTTTTAGCTTTCCAGCAAAATTGAGCAGAAGGTACAAAGTACAGAGATTCCCCCCTGCCCCCACCCCCACACAGCCTCTCCACTATCAACATCTTGCACCAGAGTGGTACATTTGTGACAGTCGATGAACCTACATGGACACATCATTATCATCCAAAGTCCATAGTTTCTATTAGGGTTCATTCTTGGTGTTGTATATACTACAGGCTTTGACAAATGTATAATGACATATATCTGCCATTGTAGTATGATACAGAATGTTCTGTTGCCTTATTACACTCTGCCTATTCCTCTCTTCTTCCCCATGACTTCTGGCAACTGCTCATCTTTTTACTGTCTCTACAGATGTTCCTTTTTCAGAATGTCATAGAGTTGAAGTCATATAGCACACAGCCTTTTCAACTTGGCTTCTTTTACTTAGTAATAGGCATTTAAGGGTGCTCTATTTTTTTTCAGTGGCATGATAGCTATTTCTTTCTAATGCTGAATAATATTGCATTGTTCAGCTATACCACGGTTTGTTTATCCATTTACCTACTGAAAGACATCTTGGTTGCTTGCAAATTTTGGAAATTGTGAATGAAGTTGCTCTAAACATTGATATGCAGGTTTTTGTGTGGGCATACATTTTTAGTTTATTTGGGTAAATACCAAGGAGCATGATTGCTGGATTATATGGTAAGAGTTGGTTGAGTTTTGTAAGAAAGTGCCAAACTGCCTTCCAAAGTGGCTATACCGGTTTATATTCCTGCCAGCAATGAATGAGTTCCTGGTGTGATGTATTTTTAAGTACACTTATTTTAAATTTTATGACAACCTTGTAAAATAGGTACTGACAAAGCTAATATGCAAGTTCATATGCAAAAGTGATCAGACTCAAGGAGACTGCTTACTCTGGGGCGAACTAAGAAGGCTAAAGTCTATTCCATTTCAGAATTTTGCACTAATTCTTCTGAGTCATGTTGCTTCCCCTAAATATAAACTATGATGGAACAAATAGACATTTGTAAACCTATTATATTGAGCCATTTTAAAAAAGTAATCTTGAAATATAACTAGAAATACCATGTACTAGCTCCATATATGTTAAACCTGGGGTCTTGCTTAAGTAGTATATTTAAGGTAACACAGCTAATTAATGATAGAGACAATTTTGTCTAAAGGTCTCTTGATTCAGATTTTAGCACTGGTAAGACTGATTTCCATATGTTGGCTATGGGGTTATGTTGCTACATTATATTGGCTTTTACTTTTAAAATGTTTTGTTCAATTTGGCTTTTGTTTTTTAAAAAGTTTTGCCCTATTTGGTCAATATTATTAACAGGGAAATTCAGACATAAATACCTTGGAAAACCAGGGTGTTTTAAAATGAAAATACATACAAAAAGGTGTTTAGTGTATGTGTGTGCCATAAAAACAAAGTTAATTTATTCTAGTTGCCCCTTAGATTGTTCCATTTGTCTGTAACTCTTCCAGTGCAGCTAGTACTTAAATAACAACTGTATTCTCATCTTCCCACTATGACTTTTCTACAGCATTCTGCTCATCAGACTCAGGTTCAACTAATATTTATTGAGCATCTACTTTGTGCTAGGCTCTATGTGCGTGCATATGAAATGCGGTGTATCTTACTCAGCCCTTACTGTAACCCTACAGAATGAACGTTAAACACACAGGAAAATAACATGACCTCACTTCTGTTCCCTAACTGCTAGTTAATTCCCTGGATATTTCTCTTCTCACTACTGGACTTTGCCTCAGTATTTTCTTATTCAAGTTCATACGTCATATCCTCAACTAAACACAGCATCATTTTCCCCCATAAAATGCATCCTACCTTGATTGATCCTTTGCATTAGTGAACCTCTAAAAAAAATCCTACACCAATCTCTTTCTCAATTTCTATGCTTTGCTATCTGCCCTCCAAGCCAGCACATTTCTACCACATAGCATTTGATCAGCACAGGATTATGAATACATTGTGGAAAAGAACTTCAATAATGATGATGGTAAGCATCACTTAAAAACAACTTCTAGAAAAATACTTAAAACTTGATCATTGTCATGACATATTAAAGAATCTTTAAATAGAAAACATTAGTCTTCTATTGGAAGAATGAGTGTGAAAGGGAGCTTTAGTGTTAGTATCCATTATTCTCAAAGAACAAGGTATCCTAAAACACGTGAATTCCCCACTAGATTAAGTACTAGTGAGGAGACAGGAAGTACTGCCTGAAGCTCATGTCGTTTCTAACCTCAGCTCCTTGATTGAAATCCTTGGAAAGAAGTTCTTACCATGCTGTGTCCCTTTCTTCCCTTGATCCAAAAGTTGCTTGGCTGTTATGCTAGCAAAGTCCAGGGACTTAAATTCTTAGCCTGGCCCTGAGCACAGTTACTGCACACGTGTAGTGTGTCTAAAGTGGTTGCGGGGGTTGGGGTAGGAAAGACCCATATTTCTTGGACCAATGGTAGTATAACTTATTTTTGTAACTTATGTATAACTTATTTTCCCAATAACTTATTTTTTTATGCCATTGCAATAGAAAGAATGTGGCTACTGGTTCATAATATAAGTAGATGATTCTGAGGACACAATTGTGTTTCTATGAGTTTTTGTTTTTTTTTTAGAAAAATGAGAAAATATGGTGTGTATTTTTGTAGGCTGGAATGACAGCATCTGTCTCTTCCTTTGTGCCTTCCCCCAACTATGGTTACACTCTTTGTTACTTTGGCCTATGTTCTTTAAATAGATAGTCTTGTAAGGGAAGTTACACATCTTGAAGCTACAGCCTCATACAAAAGTTTGTAAACAACCCCCACCCAACTACCACTGGTGTCTCCTTTACCCTTTTTCACACCTTCCTCCCAGGCTCAATTCCTTTGTATAGTAAGTATTCTATTAGTTACATTATATCATGCTGTTGATTTTGCTGTCTAGCCTAAATGGGCCCCAGAACAATAGACTTCCTATCTTCCTTATTCCATCTTTACTACTTAGCACAGTGCCTTGCCCAGACACAGAGCAGTGGCCAAAATGTTAGAGTGGAAAATGTTTCCTGTGGGAAGAGAGCCCTGGCTATCTTGAAGCGTCTGCGCACATTCTGAGAGTATGCTAATATACATATAGACACATGGTCCTTCTTATAGAGCCTTCTGTGACCATAAGAAAAAAATGTCAAATGTCTTAATTATTTGCAATATATTAAACATCACAGTTAATCAAAATCTATACATTCATATCTCAAAGGTTTGTTATGTTTGTTCTTGTGAGATATTAAAAAACGCGTGTGTGGACTACACTATAGAATCTCAAATTAGGCCAGGCGCGGTGGCTCATGCCTGTAATCCCAGCACTTTGGGAGGCCGAGTTGGGCGGATCACGAGGTCAGGAGATAGAGACCATCCTGGCTAACACGGTGAAACCCCGTCTCTACTAAAAAAAAAAAAACAAAAAAAAAATTAGTTGCACGTGGTGGCGGGGTCGTGTAGTCCCAGCCACTCGGGAGGCTGAGGCGGAAGAATGGTGTGAACCTGGAGGTGGAGCTTGCAGTGAGCCCAGATCGCGAGACTCCGTCTCAAAAAAAAAAAAAAAAAAAAAAAAACCTCAAATTAGTAGAATTAAACTAGCAAGTCGAAGCACCAGGTTAATTCAAATCTAGTGTCTATATTTACATTTTAGAAATAGGAAAATATTCCAATAGTATAGCAGAGTGTTCTAAGTTTCAGGGTGATATAGGTATGTGATAATTGAATTGAAGACAAGGTACTGGGTTGATATTAAACATTAAAGGAAAACCTCTCATGAACCCTCTGCTTAACCTGTAGACTATTAACCTCCAAGTGGGCTCGCACTATTGACTCTCAATGGCCTTATCTACTTCCCATGGGTCACAACACAGAGCTTGAGAGCATGAAACTGTTATACACCTTCTTGGGAGCATTTCACAGTGTTCTAGCTTAGCAGCTTTTTACATGGAGTTCCATGGGTATAAAATAATTTGAGAAAAACAATGGCATATTGGAAGGATTCTTCATATTTACAATCTTAGACTTAAATAATTTTCTATAAATTAATTAGCCAAAAATTTTCTCAAGTGTCTTGTTTCTTCTCAGAAGCAAAGGGAAAAGCCTGGTGACATTTCTGTGTTCTCACATCAACAGCCATGAGGCATTTTCACTGAAGGGAAAACAAAATCGGTAGCCCAGTTTTAAACAATTGAGACTGATTAACATTTGTTTAAATTCAGCTAACTTAAAATAAGCAATCTGGAAATAAGTTCTTGGGCATTTTTTTTTTTGTAGGAAGTGAGGAGAGTGGCCCTGTAAATACACCAAGTGAGAAGAGATGTTAACTGCACAGATTGCTGGTTTGAATTGTCAGTGATATTCATTTAAAAATTGTCCCTTGGAGTTTTTATATAGAGATCAGATCCTCATCTGTACTGATTTCAGCAATGGATTACTTTTAAACATGTATGAAACCAAAAAGGGTATTAACAAATGTCTATATTTTACATATGTATAACTTTACAAGGAATATCTACATTTCTTATTTATGGAAATAGAGATATGTCTCACCTCCTTCTCCAATGTACAGTGAGTCAGTCATGGTGGTAAATACAGACTAGCTGGAGAGGACTGATCTGAGAAGCTCTTTAACCTGACCCCCAAGGACCTGAATTCTTACTGGGGATATAGGTTGATAATGTGTGGTATTTTTCACAGTGTTCTATCTTGCACAGTTTTGGGTAAGGTGGTAATATATAAAGAGCTCTCGATTAAAAGTCAGAAGATTTGATTTTGCTATTAACTAGTTGTGTGACTTGGGCAACTTAGTCTTTTCCTCAGTTTCTGCTGGAAAGTAGAAAAGAAGGAAAACTGAATTTGTTGGGACAAAAACTGGATATGAGAAAATTGTGGGGGATATTTTCTTTTTCTTTTTAAAATTTTTATAGATTTAGAGGGTACAAGTACAGTTTTGTTACATAGATATATTGTGTAGTCTGGGCTTTTAATATAGCCATCATTTGAATAGTGTACATTGTATCCATCAAGTAATTTCCCATGCCTCACCCGGCTCGCACCCTCCCACCCTTCCAACTCTCTATGTCCATGCATAAATAGTTTTTAGCTCCCACTTATAAGTGAGAACATGTGGTATTTGACTTTCTGCTTCTGAGTTATTTCACTTAATGGCTTCTAGTTTCATCCATGTAGCTGCAAAAGACATGATTTCATTCATTTTTATAGTTTTAAATCATGTACTTCTATAAAAATGAGTAGAATTAAGATACCAACATTGAAGACGTTGACTTAGGTGATGATGCTATTATGAATTTCCATGACAACACAAATATCCTTAGATTGATCTTTAAAAATTGTTAGATCCGTAAACTGAATGCCCTTAGAGAATAATTACACATATCATTGATAGAATATAATTCATTTATAATTGTTTAAGGAACCTTTTAACTATTGTGTATATATATTTAGTGCTTATCAAATATCCAATTAATCTATTCAATGATTAGCATTTTATATCACCAATATGATAGCTTTTTTGTTCCATTTCACCAAGATTGGTTTCAGTTTTGAACCAAGAACTGAGACACCGATACATTGATCTTTTTTGCTTGTTGCTTATTGTATTTTTCTCAGATGAATGTCATTTTAACCAAGCCTTTTATAGGCTTTTTTTCACAACTTTTCAAAAGGTAGTTTTTATTTTAAATCTGCTTGGAACTTATCAAAGAATTTTGAAATATAACTCAATAACATATAATTATTATTAGCACTCTATTTATAAAGGAAACAATAGTAGATTGATTTAACCTATTTTTAAAAAGGCATTTATATAAGAGAAAGATGAAAAGACAAAAAGAAAACTGTGGATCTTTCAGAAACAACAAATTGTTTTACTTTCCTTGAGTAAGATGAGGATGAGCTGGCAGGAAGCAAGAAGACCTTTCTTCCAAGTTGCTCACGGATTCTCCAGAAAACCTTGCGTATTTCCTTATAGCATGTTACTTATATTGTGTCTGTTCATGTCTTTCATTAGCATCTTCACTTTAGCTTTGCTAGGTATGCCCCATTTATCTCTTAACATTTTCCATGTCCAATCAATTTTTAAATATATCTCAGTACATAACTGTATTAGTTTCCTATTGCTGCTATAACAAATTATCACAAAATTGGTTAGCTTAAAACAACACAAATGTATTATTTTTTATTTCTGGAAATCAGAGTCCAAAATGGGTCTGCAAGGTTGTGTTCCTTCTGGAGATTCTAGGGGAGAATTCATTTCCTCGCCCTTTCCAGTTTCTTGAGGTTGCCTGCATTCCTTGGCTCAGGGCCATATCACTCTGTACTCTGCTTCCGTTGTCACGTTGTCTTTTCTGACTCTGACCCTCTGCCTTTTACTTATAAGAACACTTGCGATTATATTGGGCTCACCCAGTGCTATGGTTTGAATGTTTGCCTACTCCAAAATGCATGTTGAAACTTACTCTCCAATGTAATCATAATAAGAGATGGGGGCCGTTAGGATTAGGACATGAAGGTTCTGCCCTCACAGATGATATTCGTTTCTTATAAAAAGGGGTGGATAGAACCAGCCAGACTCTTTTGGCCCTTCCATCTCTTCCACCACATGAAGACACAGCATTTATCCCCTCTGTACACAACAGCAAAGTGTCATCTTGGAAGCAGAGAGCAGCCCTCACCAGACAGTGAACTGATACTGAACTTCCGAGTCTGCAGAACTGTAAGGTATAAACTTCTGTTCTTATAAATTAGCTGGTGTCAGGTATATAGCAGCACAAATGGACTGAGATACCCGGATAATCCAGGTCATCCTACCATCTAAAGATCCTTGACTTAGGCACATTGCAAAGTCCCTTTTGCCATATAGGGTGACATATTCACAGGTTTCACATTAGAATGTAGACATCTTGGGTGTTGGACATTATTCTGCTTTTCATAATAACACATTATAAGATCCATAGTAGATACAAAGAGCTGCTACAGTAATAATAATAATGCTAATAATTAACCAGGAATGCAAAACAAAAGTTGATGCTGCTATTAACATATCAACAACGGATAATTTTGTCTTTTATGAGTAATAGTTTTAAGACCTCTTGACAATGTAGTTATAAGGTATGATATAGACATTACATCACAGCTCCAGTGAGATCCATCAATGAGATCTTAATGTGCTTTTACTTTCTTCATGGGGATTCATTTAATCACATGTGCCTGTATTTATTGATTAGTAAGTACAACTAATTATGTACCAGGGTCTGCTCTCATAGAGGCTTATGATGCAAGGTTCAGTTTAAGCCTAACAACCCAACTTTATTATAGACTTTTTTATTTTGAGAGGAAAATATTGCTCCTTAATTCTTTATTTTTAGAGTGGTGCTCTTAAATATGTATATATCGGTGAAGCTAAAACAAATAATAATTTGGGAGAAGAATTTAGCAATTTCTAAAAAGAAAGCTATTTAAGGTTTTATAAACTTCCATACAAGTTACTTGCTATTAGATAAACATTCTAAAGGGATTATTTTCCTTAGCTTATTTTCAGCTCTAAAAGGCTGCTTTCTGGCAATCCCTTGGTCATTTGAATTTGACATATCAGAACAGGTTATTAAGAATTTAAAATTACTTTATCAGTCTAAGTGGAAAAATTAATACATTTCCTATTTAAAATGCCAAACAACTTAATTACATTCTCTTTAGTTTGACCTTTCTAACAATAAAGCAACTAACATATGCAATTTTAACCACCAACTTAATTAGGGTAAACACACAGAGTTAATTTCTAGAAAACTGTTGTTCTTTTCAGAAAACTAATTATTGCTTTTGTTTGATATACCATGAAAATAAGCACATGCCACTGTAAAGATTTTTTTGCCTTTCAAATAAAAATCTAAGAGTTATATCCAATTTTATCATTAGTTCTCTCTCCTACCCTGCCCTGTTCTTTTTCTCTAAACTCACAATATTAAATTAAACGAGATGATTGTCCTGAGCTTTAGGATGAAAGTAGTTATGTCCTACTGACATTGAGAAGCAATACTGAGTATAACTTTTTTTAAAAATCAAATTGGTGTTGAGTCCTAATTAAACCAAGAACAATGATTCCTTTTCACAGTGGTTGGTTGGTTGGTTTTTTTTTTTTTATCACCTTGTTTAGAATGCTTATTTGCACCAGGATGGAGGAGTAATGGTGGAGATTCTGTCAATACTCCTCAAAATTAAAAGTCATGCAGATAATTCAAATGAGTAAAGTGGATTAGCTGATGACTTTTACATATAAGAAGATGCTTACCTTATATAAATATGAGAAATGGGGCCAGATATTCTAATTCTTTAAAAAGAAGTGAAAATCTGGACATTTTTATATGAAGTATACAGTTTAATATTAGCAACGGATTAAATCAAAACACCGCCGAAGAAAGAAAACATAATTGCGTAACAGGCTGCCAGATTGAGACCTCTGGAGTAAATGACATCTAGTTTCCTGCTAGCTGTAAAAAATGTCTGAGTCAAGAAATGATATGCCCCATTCCACTTCCTGTTCTTCTTAGATCAACATACAGTTTACTCATTAAGTAAAATACCAGGAAATGTTAGATAAATAATTCGGTTGTGTTTTTCTAACATAGTGGCCTCACTTTGACAGTTTAGTAGATGAGGCTTTTAAATGGCTTTTGATATCTGTCTAAATAATGTCAATGAGACCAGTGGGGGGTTCCTCTTGATAGGACAGTGCATTTCATTATCAGAATAAGTCCTAACATGAATGTGAACTTGTACTTTTTCATTTTTATTTTATTTTATTTTTCGAGGCTGAGTCTTGCTCTGTTGTCCAGGCTAGAGTTCAGTGATATATGATCATAGCTCACTGCAGCTACAATCACCTGGGCTCAAGCAACCCTCCTGTCTCAGCCTCCCAAGTAGCTGGGGCTACAAGTGTGCACCACCACACCCAGCTAATTATTATTATTATTATTTGTAGAGATGGGGGTCTCACTATTTTACTCAGGCTGTTCTCAAACTCCCTAGTTCAAGGGATCCTCCTATATTGGACTCCCAAAATGTCGGGATTACATGCATGAGTCACCATGCCCAGCTGAGCTCGTACTGTTAATTAGGCTATTGTATTGAGTGAGAGGATCAGGTTATTGGGCATCATACACCTAACCAATAAAATTAGCTGGAAATCACAGTGACTTTTGTTCCAGGATTTGTTGTTAAAGTAAACTTGGTATGTAACTCTTAATTGTAGGGGCTGGTAACTCTTTGGGGAAAGTTTGTGATAAAATCATGACTGAGGGGAAAAGTCAATCAAAATTTCAGCAACCAATAATAGAATTACAGATTTTATCCAAAATATCTGTCATTGGTGTTTGACTCTTATCTTGGACCTTTTATTAGAAATAAAGTAATTTGTGGACACGTAGGAAAAGGAAATGCAGAGATCCTTGGTTAGTTTTGAATCTTCACTGTTGGAGGGAAAATACTTTTCAGAAGAGCCCTAAAGCACTTGAGGAGTTCTCAAGGACAGATTTCTTTTAGTGTCAATCATTCACATGTCAGTATTATCGAGTTCCAGATTATTTCTGGAGGATATTAAGCAAAAGGGGTTGGGGGTGAGGAGTGTCAGATGTGGGAGGAAAGCGGGTGGCTTGGGAGACTTCGGAAGAACTCAGACATCAACTATTTTCTAGAATTAACCAAGGATGTTGCTGCTTACTTTATAAAGTCTTAGACTTTGTGTTAGGTGGCTTCTCCTTATTTGATGAATCTATCTGTGCGTAACATCATGACTACTTAGAAATGGTACTCAATGAAGAGAAAATGGTCAGAGGCCTGATGAAAGAAGGAAAATTCAAAGTACACTAGACATGGCTCTTGGGCCAACAAAGGAAGGAAAGAGGAAGATGATGGTATCTCACACAGTAATGAAACCCAGTGTACTTTTGCCCTGAGCTAGATTTTAAAATAATGCAGGAAGTTGAGTGTGAAGTGGAGGACATTTTGTAGTGCATAGGGTTGTGTGGGAAAAATCACCCAGAAAAATATTCTGCCCTTTCAGCCTTGGGTGAAGTAGAGGACTTCCAGAGAGAGGCATTTGGATAACAGGAAGTTTAGACTTCTCTGTGAAATTAGACAGGCTATTTACTTAGGGATGACCACGAAAATCCAGTTCCCTGAGAGGGGAATCAGGAAAGGAGAATATGGTCACAAGACATTTTCTGAACAATTATCTGAGAAAGTTGTGGAGGAGTGATTGCTTGTCATTAAAAAAAAACAAAAACAAAAACAAAACTCTCCAGCATTTTACCTCCTTTTCTCTATTTTGGAAATTCCCTGACATAAAAGTCGATGGGAAGCAGAGTCCACCCTCTATAGACACAGGAGATTCCTTACCACCATAGGAACAGAAAATGCTCAGAAATTGCTTTTCTAGCTCCTGTGGAATTAGATTTATCTAATGTAGCACCTGGAATTTTTTAAATCTGGAGTTAGAGAAGCTGCCGAGGCATAAATAGGGTGGAGTTCCTGGAGGGCAGCAGCAGGAGTGCCCTCTGGTGGTGGGTCCGGTGCTGGGTGCAGGTGTCAGGGTAGGGGCAGCCTGTTCTCACCTGGAGACTCTGTGTTGCATCTCCGGCTGTGGCCATGGCTGCAGAGCTTTCCTTTGTTCCTGCTTGTTTAACTTGCCAATGAATGTGAAATTCCAATATCCTTTCATGTCATTTTTTTCTTGCTTAAATCAGGTAGAGTTTGTTTCCATTCTTTGCACCTCACCAATACACAAGGAAATCGCACAGCCTTCTCCCATTCAGCCCATTCAGCCCCTAAAGAAGATGACAGGATGGAGTTTAAAGAATTAGAAATTAAGTTGAGCTTTAAACTACAGAACAGAAGGGGAAGAGGAAGGGAGAGAGGGAGAACACGATCTTGTGTGATAATGTAGGAGCTGGGGAGCAGGGTAAAAAGCAATGGAATTGGGAGCAGTAAGGTTGCTTAACGACTTCTCTTTGCACATGAAGTTACTTATATTTCTGTTACTTACTTTATGGCTTTACAGTCCATGATGGCAGGTTCTCGCTTCTCTCATACTGTGTTGTAAACTCTGGTTCCAACATGGGACCTGACAAAGAGGAGTTGCTGTAGGATTTGTTGAGTCAATTTTTGTGGTTCTGTAGTTGTTTGGCTCTTGGAAATAAGGAGACAAAATAAAGTTTCAAAGAATGATGTATCCTTTGTTTATTTCTTTCTGAATGCTGTAAAATCATGCCCTGATTATAAAGTAGGATGGAGCTGTAAGGAATTCCTTCATGTATCTTCTGCTTTGCAGAAAATCCTTTGCTACTACGGACTTGTTCCTTTGGTTTGATTTTTGAGTGATTAACATGGGATAAGGGAGTATTTTTACAGGATTTACTTGTGAGTTCAGAACATGAATGTGTAATTGCAAGAACTGCTGCTGTGGGGAGAGTTCTAAAGCAAAAATAAAACTTAGAAACTTGAGAACAAAATGGCAAAACTTAGTTTTATCCACAAAGGAAAAAGAAAGAAAAAAAATTCTATGGTGCCATAATTGGAGCTCATTGTGCTTGGAGCCAGATGGCTTGCCCTTGGTTTTGGAGGCCAACAGGCCAAATTCCAAACATTATAGCCTGAGATGGCTTTATAATCAAAGAATAAAATAACTGAGGAAAACTTTGGAAAACTCTAGTCTTTGCTTATGTTACTGTTCTTCTGCCTATTTGGTAACAATAAGATTTTTAATATTCTGTTTATAGTGTTTGGAGTGGTTCTTTGAATCCTAATGCTTGTCCCTGTCCATATACATGTTAGATAAACCCTGCAGCATAAGCATTTAGAGGCTCAGTTTAATATTTTGCTTTAGGTAGGAACATTAGCCTGTAACTATAGGGAGGCGTGGCAGTTACCCTCAATGATGCAATACTCAGATACACATGACTCTTGTTTAGCCTCACATGTAATTATGTTGGACTTTTAAGCATAAAATAACAGCCAAAATAAGTATTAAACAAACAACTTCCCTCCTGTTTTTGAGATTACTATTAGAAATAGCCAGTTTTATATTCCAGCTACTTAGCTCAGGTTATGTCCCCACCCAGAAATTTTACACTTGGTGATGAGGCATGAATATTTCCTGTGACTAAGCTGGCATATGAATTAGAAGGCCTTTAGTTATTAGACATAATGAAAAATAAGTTTATACATTTATAATATGTGTATACAAAAGAAATTAAAAACATGGAAACTTCCCCTGAAATCAGTTGATTTTCAACCTTGGTTGCACATTGGAATCACCTGGGAAACTTTAATAATATTGATGCCTGGGTCCTACCCCAAAGTCTGACTTATCTGGTCTTGGTTGTGTCCTAGACGTCAGGATTTTTTAAAGCTGCCTTGAATAAAGCTGCTTGACAGACTGAAATGTGTTATAATTTGTTGACTTTTTCTAGGTGTTTTATAATGTTGTTGATATATCAAATATAGTCACCAGTCAGTAAGAAGCAGCATAGTGTGTAATCCTATCTTGGTTCTTTCCTTAAATTCAACTACAGACTGTGTCCTTTATTTAAGGTCTGTCCTACCCTCAAACTGTAAGCTCTCTGAATGCAGGGAGTATCCCTGTGCTATTCTCAATGGTGTATTCCCAAGGATCTATAGAGTGTTGGGCATATGACAGGCCCTCAAATAGAGTGGAATGAATAAAGAAATACTTATAAAGAGATCTGGGTTATAAATACCTGAAAGCATCAGGTCATGCCAAAATTTCTCCAATATGCATATATTACCTTTACTTCTTTTCAGCTCTCATCCCTAATTCTCTATCAACTAAACTTCCTCTTAAGAAAACGAGCTGACTGGATACGGTGGCTCATGCTTGTAATCTCAGCATTTTGGGAGGCCAAGGCAGGTGGATCACTTGAGGCCAGGAGTTCTAGACCAGCCTGGGCAATATGGCAAAACCTCATAATATGATATAGTATTATTATGCCACCTGAGAACAAAGACACTGAACAGAACATAGAGATTATAGTATATGAGAAATAAATTTATGATTTATCATAATTGGCTGGGTTAGTATCCTTTTTCACTCCTTTGTTCAACATTTTCTTTATTTTTATAACTGTTTTTTTTTCCCAAATGAACTTTAGAATCAGTAATTCAATTCAAAAATCCTGTTGTTTATATTCTAGACAATTTTTATAGGATTTTTCAGAAGAACTAATTCTTTAGTTGTTTGTCAATTACATGTCCATTCTACTTTTTTTTTTTTGTATTTCACTGCTTTCTCCCTTTTTTCTCTTTGTCTTTATAAATTTCTTTTAATCTAGTTGTAATTTTATAATTTAATGCTTAATTTATTCATTCTTGTTCTTCAAGGTCAATACTTTTACTAATAGCAGCTTTATAAAGCTATAAGACATAAGTGTTGGCATATAGGAATCTGAATTTTATTTTGCTTAATCTTTTGTATATTTGATTTTAACTACTGGTATTTTAACTACATAGGGATCTCTCTCTATATATGATATATATGTGTGTATAAATATCATACATGTGTATATATATCATATATATATAAGCAATTTATGCATATTGGAGAAACTTTTGCATGACCTGATGCTTTCAGGTATATATATAGTTTCTCTTTTATGTCTCAATTGAGAGCCTGGAGTTTTTTACTAAGGTCCCCCCAACTTACTGGTTTGTGAATTCAAACTTCTGTCTCTCTGATAGACTGATAGACTGCTGAGATCTTGGCTTCACTCTTTGGCATCTTAGCTGGAGCTTGTTCGTTGTTTTTTTCAAGTCTCAATCTGTATGAGTAAAACTTAGCAGTTGGCAAATGCCTAAAGGGCAAATTGCTGTAGTATTTTGAGCTATTCTTTCTGCATTCCCTTTTCCCTGTTACGTTCTGGCTTCTTTGGTCTGTGCCTCCCCAGCCTGGGGAGGCTGCTGTCAGTGCCAGCTTACCACTTTCTGCTTAGAAATGGTGGTCTACATCACCAACACCTCTGAGGAAAGATGGTTATAAAATGTGTTCATATTAGTCTGTCTCTCTTCTTTATGGGATAATTGCCCTTCAACTTCTGATAGCTTCGGTTGCTCTTTGATCCCTTTACTGTTGCACTCAAACATTTTTCTTTATCTTTTATTCAGCTTTTGTAATTGTTTGTGGCAAAAAAATTGATATTGACCAGAGAACAAAATTTCTCCCTTAACTTAATGCATTCTTTCCTTGTATTGATAATTCCTTTTTCATTTTAATCCTACCCTTTATTCTAGTTTATCTTAAACTCATTTCTTATGTTTCAGAAAAGGCTGTTTTAATGTATTAGAAATGCAAAGTAGATAATTTCTATAAATATCTTCAGTTTCTTATGGTTTATCATTTTTTGTGCATACCCTATATCCCTAAGGCAGTACTTCCTTTCCTTATGTTCCTTAATATTGCTTTACTTATCCTTGAAACAGAAGAAATCTGTCCAGGTTTTGTGTTAGAAAAAACATTTAATTTCTTTAAGTTCTCTGTACTTTTCGTTAGGTTATGGAGTAAATATCTCATCTCAAACCGAAAGGGATTGTTTTTATTAGACATCTACTAGCCAGATTTCCAAGGTTGGTGAATCATTGGTTTAGAATGACTCTGCTTGATTTTCTCTTGTCTTTCAGCCGAATTTACTGACTCAGAAGGGAGTTTTTTTTTTTCCCTGAATCATTTGAGAACAACTGCAGTTCTTTGACGAGGGTAGCACTTGAACAGTAACAATCCCAAAGGCACTGATTTCCTTGCCTCTTCGGTTATTTCACCTCTCTCTTTTAAAGGTTTCACATCAGAGGTACATGCCTCCGTATGTGTGTTTTTATAAGCCCCAGCTACCTTGGATTATGAAGGGTTATATTCAATGAGAATTTTGGAAGGAGAATGTCTTAAAAGTTGTTCTTGTATTGTAGAGGAATGACTGCCAAGTGTGGGACAAAGGAAGAGCAGATTTTTTATATCAGGCAGTCCTGGGCTTCAATACGGGTTATCCAACTTTCAAGCTACCCAATAGTAGAAAGATCATTTGAATGCTTCTTGGTGGTAAAGTTGGGATGATAGTAGCACCCTGCTCACATAGCTATTGTAAGAACAAACTATGAAACATAATACAATCAGTATACTCTTGGTACAAAGAAAACGTTCCTAAATATTAGCTGTTATTATTAGTTTTATTCTTACTTTTATTTTATTGGATTTAAATATTAGCAACTTTCATTCCATTTCAGGGATCAGATTCCTTTGGGAAATCCATGCATGTCATGCATTAATCAAAGTTTTATAATATTTCCAATTTGATGAGGTGTAGGGGATAGGGCCAACTGGAAACTAGGGTATAGCAATGAAAAACAGGAAAGTTCTTATAGGAGATTCCTAAGGCTAATTTTTGCAATACAAGTGATCCATCCCAGTCATTCAGGATGTGAGGGCTTCCACATCACAGTCCTATTTTGGTTGCCTGTTTTATTTGCTTTTCTTAGAATCTGGCTTTAAAATTTCAGTCTTGTGTTTAAGACTACAATGAGAAGAACCCTAGAAGCAAATTAGGAGCCTTGTGTTCTAGTCCTGGGTCAGGTGCTATCAAGCTGTATAATCCAGGGTGTATCACATCATCTCTTTGTGTTTTGGTTTCATCTGTCAGGTGAGGAGTTTGGACTAGATGTTTTCTCAGGCTCATTCAGTTCTAAAAGATGACTGTTCTAGCGGGAGAAGCTGGTATATTGACATGAATAGATATGCCAATGCTCATGTTCTATAGTACATTCTTAATTTACAGCGATTCACTTCCTCCTCTTCCTCCTTTTCTCTAACCATCCATTCATTCAGATTTAGTGAATTTGATTTCAGATTGAGATATTAATGGTTCACAGTGTCACAGTTCAGATATGTGATCTTGGAAAGACATGAGGTCCTCACTGCACATAGTGCACACAAAAGCCTTTAATTAAACACATGAAATGTTTTAATCACATGCTCTTGAGAAAACTATAAAAAGGACCCATCCCAGGCCCAGATGTGCCCTTGGAAAAAATTGGGCCAGCAGAAGAGAAGAAGGGGTGGGAGTTTTAGCCATGATTACTTCCATCTGTTTTTCTTCAGAACAAATTTCTTAAATGTACACTAGATGTGAGAAAAATTATAAGAAGCTCATATTAAAGTTGGATGAAATAAGTAGAGTTAATAGATTAACAGCCCTAAATTTTGAAACAGGATTTTAGATTTCAAATTCTGTCAAAGCCTCAATTGCTAGTTGCTTTTTATCCCCCTTGACTTCATTATTCTTAACTTTAATGCTTCTATTATAAGCCTAGAACATGCCATGTATTATGAAAAATAAGTCCACTCCAAGGAGCTTAACTTGATCAGAGTTTTTCCACACAAACTTTTGGACACTTAATATAGTCACTGATGTCAATTTTCTTCAATCATTTCAACAGCAGAGGCTGCCCCAGACTCTAAGTGGGGAGAACTCAGTTGAAGGCATCTTAATCAATCTAGATTCAATACGTCATCTTTCATTTAACAGAGACACACTTCAACACAGAATAGATTTTCCATTATTAGCTAGTCTATTACCTTTTCTATATGACAACAGAGTTGATGTTTGGGTGGACCCTCCATGACTTTTGGTGTTAATAAATGATACAATAAAGCAACCAAATTCTTACAGATATGTTAACGAAATATGTAGTTGTTGATGTCTGGAGATTGTGAAGGTCTGGGGTACTAAACCTGATTTTACTCTTTGATTTAAATTTCTACTTTGTTGCTATCCAGTATGACTTGAGATCCTACTATAGATTTATGTAAGTCCTAAGAAGATAGTTTTATGACTGTGCCTAACCTTTTCAATGTATTTTCATTCAAGGCAGTTAATTAAAAGTTTTAATTTATTCTACACAGTTAAAAAATTACCAAGCTTAAAAGGAAATAATATTCCTGAATACTTTGAACTCTGATTAAATGTGGAATCTTTGAACACTTTTAAAATGTGGAATTTTTAGGATACAGATATATAAAAAGTAGTAATAATATTGTTTTTTTCATGTAATCAGATTAAAAAATAGTAAAACGAAACACAATCTGTTTACTGCGATTTGCACGAAGCAGTCAAATTTAGAGTCTGCATTCATTACAGCTGGAGAGAATCACTCTGAAGAGAAAAGCTGTTGCATCAAATTATGGGAAATGTGAACAATTCCAAGGGAATTACAGTGTTCTTTCCAAAACCGGTTTATAGGAAGGATTGGGATCAGAGTGTGACTATTGAAATAATTTTGTTCTTCTTTGTTTTCTTCTTTCTATTGTAAATCTGAAGGAAATGTGGCATAATTTATTTTTAATATGTTTATATATGTGCCTACTGGTTATTTTAAACCAAGAGAAAAATCTTTGCATTTCTGGGGACAAAAAGTATGAACACACTTGGCACTTACATAATTTGCTGAGTAAATCAATAAATGAATCCATGATATCTTTCCAAATGTCATCTTTTAGAGATGGTTGATATCCGACAAACTGAGCTGATAAGGAAAAGTGCCTGCCCCAGCTCCTAACTATAGAATATTTGGTAAAAATTAAAATAAAAGTAAATCTTAAATAAAAAGTTTAAACATTAGAAGGAAATTCTCAGTTAATAAAATTGAAGAAAAATACCCTAAAATGAGAGAGATGAGCAAAGCTAAACTACATGGCTGAAGGATGCACCTAATCTAAATGGTCTAGAAGACTGGGGCTTGACACGAGAGCTAGAAGGAGACTTTACTCTGCAGTTAACAATTCACAGGATGATAACAAAGGAAAACTTCCGAGTAACAGCTCTACCTAAAGAGCAAACAGTCTAGTGTTGGAGTAAAGGAACAATAGGACCCTGGTGGGATGTTTCCAAAGAAAAAGAAAAAAAAATCAGTGGATAGATCACCCAGTGTGTTGAGGGAGGTTTCATGGCTCTAGTGAAATGTTTGGATCTAAACTAGTAATAGGCATTAGAAAACTATTGGGAAGGGGAGAATCATTCATTAACTCAGGTGTCAACATCTCTGAAAAAAAGAATTACACAAAAAGTTTTTAAAAAGTTTTTGCACAGCAATGGAAACAATCAAGCAAATGAAAAGGCAAACTACAGAGTGGCAGCAAATAAGCTGAGCGCAGTGGCTCATGCCTGTAATCCCAGCACTTTGGGAGGCCAAGGCGGGAGAACTGCTTGAGGACAAGTTTGAAACCAGCCTGGGCAATATAATGAGACCCCATCTCAAAAACATTTTTTTTTTAATTAGCTGATGGTGATGGCACATGTTTGTAGTTCTAGCTAGTGGGGAGGCTGAGGCAGGAGGATCGCTTGAGCCCAGGAGCTTCAGCCACTGCACTCCAGCTTAAACAACAGAGCGAGACCCTGTCTCTAAAAAAAATAAGAAAGTAAATAATTAAATAAAATAAATAATTTAAAACAATTTTAAAAGAATGGAGGCAAATATTTTCAAACCATATGTTCAATAGGTATGCCATTATCTAAAATACATTAGGAACTCAAACAATCCAAGAGCAAAAAACAAAATGCCTGATTAAAAATGGGGCAAAAGGTGATCTTGAAAACAATGGCAGATAGGAGGCAGGACTAACTTGCAGCTCCCACTCGGATGGACAGAGCAGTGCGTGGAGACTCACATAGTAAAGTTTTTCTCTAAGATCTCCTGCAGGAACATACCATAAAAGTAAAGAGAATCCATAGACCGTTTGAGGGAAGTAGATTGCTGCTGCAGGCTCTGTGAGACAGAAGAAAACCTGTAGGTACCCAAAGTGTGAAAATGTAAAAGTGAGATCATCTACCCTAAAAAATACATCCTCACTGGAGAACTTGAAGGTCTAGATCATGGGAGAAAGATTTGACCTTACCTGGAGCTGAGGCAAATTTAAAGAGCTGAGTGAAATACACGGGTAGAGGAAGCAGTGGGAAGAGCCCTGTGGGCACTCTGTCTCCAAGGAAGCCATTTCTGACTCTGTCTCTCAAGGGTCCTTGGAGAGGGCTGCCAGTGGAACTGAGGAAAGACCACAGAGATAAGGAAACTTCCAGGTGAACTTTGTAACAAATTCAACTGAATGCCAAGTTTCCTGGACAGAACCCAGAAAAGGGAGTGAATCAGGAGTACAGATATGAGCACAGAAACTGTGGCATGCAGGGAGGCATGAAACCTGAAAGAAGCACTGCTTGCTTTCTCAGTGTGAAGGCTTGTAGCCTGGAGTAAGTTCTCAGCCCTGCTCACCTGTTGCCTGGAAATAAACTCAGAGCTGTTGTGGGGGACATGGTCAGGTCGAAACTGGCCTTTTGGGCTGTGTGGGAGCTGGGTAAGGCCTGTAATTGCTGGCTTTCCCCCACTTCCCTGGTGACCTGCATGACACAGCAGAGGCAGCCATAACCCTCCTGGAAACGTAACTCCATTGGCCTGGGAACCACAGCCCCATCCCCAACAGCAGCCACAGCAAGCTCCGCTCAAGAAGAGTCTGAGCTCAGACATGCTTAATCCTGCCCCAACCTGATGGTCTTTCTCTACCTACCCTGGTAGACAAAGACAAAGGACATAATCTTTTGGGAACTCTATGGCCCCACTCACCACCTGAGAAACTCAAATACTTATCCAGGTGACCGAGGGCAAACTTGTATCCTCCCTATACTACCACAGCAGATGCGCTCTTAAAAGCGCCACCTCCTGCCTGGAGGCCAACCAAGACAAAACCAGTACACTAAACAAAAATACAATCAAGGACCATCACAGAGTCCACTTCACTCCCCTGCTACCTCCCCTGGGGTAGGTGCTGATATCCATGGCTGAGAGACCTGAAGATGGATCACATTATAGGACTCTTTGTAGACACTCCCCAGTACTAGCCCAGAGCCAGGTAGCTCCACTGGGTGGCTAGATCCAGAAGAGAAATAACAATTACTACAGTTTGGCTCTCAGGAAGCCCTATCCCTAAGGGAGGGGGGAAGAGAACCACATCAAGGGAACACCCCATTGGCCAAAATAATCTGAACAGCAGTCCTTGAGTTCCAGATCTTCTCTCTAACATAGTCTATCTAGATGAGAAGAAACCAGAAAAACAACTCTGATAATATGACAAAACACGGTTCTTCAACACCCCCAAAAGGTCACACTACCTTACCAGCAATGGATCCAAAACAAGAAGAAATCCCTGAATTGCCAGAAAAAATATTTAGGAGGAGGTTTATTAAATTACTCAACGAGGCACCAGAGAAAGGTGAATACCAACTTAAAGAAATTTTTAAAATATCACATAATATGAACAGAAAAATCTTCAGAAAAATAGATAACATAAATGAAAAACAATTACAACTTCTGGAAATAAAGAACACACTTATAGAAAGGTAAAATGTACTGGAAAGTCTCAGCAATAAAAATCAAACAAGTAGAAGAAAGAACCTCAGAGCTCAAAGACAAAGCTTTCAAATTAACCCAGTCCAACAAAGACAAAGAAAAAAAAAGAATCAAAACAAAATGAACAAACCCTCTAAGAAGTTTGACCTTGTGTTGAACAACTAAACCTAAGAAAAGTTGGTGTTTCCAAGAAAAAATAGAAATGTAAAACTCTGGAAAACATGTCTGAGGGGATAATCAAGGAAACTTTCATGGCCTTGCTAGTGATCTAGACATCCAAATACAAGAAGCTCAAAGATCACCTGGGAAATTAATCACAAAAAGATCATCATGTAAGCATAGTGTCATCAGGTTTGCTAAAGTCAAGACAAAGGAAAAAATCTTAAGAGCAGCAAGAAAAAGCATCAGGTAACCTATAAAGGAAAACCTACCAGATTACCAGCAGATTTATCTGCAGAAAACCTGCAAACTAGAATGGATTATGGCCCTATCTTTAGCCTCCTGAAGCAAAATAATTATCAGCCAAGAATTTTGTATCCAGCAAAACTAAGCTTCATAAATGAAGGAAAGATATAGTCTTTTTCAGACAAAGAAATGCTGAGAGAAGTCACTACTACAAAGCCAGTACTACAAGAACTGATGAAAAGAGTTCTAAATCATGAAAGGAATCTTCAAAATACACCAAAATAGAACCTTATCAAAGCATAAATCACACAGGACCTATAAAACAAGCACACACACAAAAGGTATTCAGGAAACAAATAGCATGATGAACAGAATAGTGCCTCACATCTCAGTATTAACATTGAATGTAAATGGCCTAAATGCACCACTGAAAAGATACAGAATGGCAGAATGGATAAGAATTCACCAACCAAGTATCGGCTGTCTTCAAGAGACTCAGCTAACACATAAGGACTCACATAAACTTAAAGTAAAGGAGTGGAAAATATATTCCATGCAAATGGATATCAAAAGTGAGAAGGAGTAGCTATTCTTACATCAGATGAAACAAACTTTAAAGCAATAGGAGTAAAAAAGACAAAGAGGGACATTATATAATGATAAAAGGACTAGTCCGACAGGAAAATATCACAATTCTGAAAATATATGCACCTAACGTATGCACTGGAGCTCCCAGATTTATAAAACAATCACTACTTGACCTAAGAAATGAGATAGATGGTAACACAATAGTAGTGGGGGACCTTAATACTCCACTGACAGCACTAGACTGGTCATTAAGACAAAGTCAACAAAGACACAAGGGACTTAAACTATACTCTAGAACAAATGGACTTAACAGATGTTTACAGAACATTCTACCCAGCAACTGCAGAATATATATTTTGTTCATCAGCACATGGAACCTTCTCCAAGATAGACCATATGATGGGCCACAAACCAAGACTGAAAAATTTTTTAAAAATCAAAATTATATCAAGTACTCTCTCAGACCACAGTGGAGTAAAATTGGAAATCAACTCCGAAAGGAACACTCAAAACCATGCAAATACATGGAAATTAAATAACCTGCTCCTGAATGAGCATTAGGCCAACAATGAAATCAAGATGGAAATTTAAAAATTCTTTGACCTGAATGATAATAATGACACAACCTATCAAAACCTCTGGGATACCACAAAAGTGGTGCTAAAAGGAAAGTTCATAGCTTTAAAGGCCTACATTAAAAAGTCTGAAAGAGCACAAATAGACGATGGAAGGTCACACCTCAAGGAGCTAGAGAAACAAGAACAAACCAAACTCAAACCCAGCAGAAGAAAAGAAATAGCAAAGACCAGAGCACAGTTAAATGAAATTGAAACAAAAGCAATACAAAAGGTAAATGAAACAAAAAGCCAGTTATTTGAAAAGGTAAATAAAATTGATAGACCATTAGTGAGATTAACCAAGAAAAGAAGAGAGAAGATCCAAATAAGCTCCATTAAAAACAAAACAGGAGCTACTACATCTGATACCACAGAAATAAAAAAGATTATTCAAGTCCACTATGAACACCTTTACACACATAAACTAGAAAACCTAGAGGAAATGGATAAATTCCTGGAAACGTACAGCACTCCTAGATTTAACTAGGAAGAAATAGAAACTCTGAATGGACCAATAGCAAACAGCAAGATTGAAATGGTAATAAAAAAAATTGCCAACAAAAAAAAGTCCAAGACCAGGTGGATTCATGGCTGAATTCTATCAGACATTCAAAGAAGGACTGGTACCAATGCTATTGACACTATTCCACAAGATAGAGAAAGAGGGAATTCTCCCTAAATCATTCTATGAAGCCAGTATCACCCTAATACAAAAACCAGGAAAGGACATAACAACAACAAAAAAAAACTACAGATGAATATCCCTGATGAACATAGATGCAAAAATCCTCAACAAACTACTAGCTAACCAAATCCAACAGCATATCAAAAAGATAATCCACCATGATCAAGTGGGTTTCATACCAGAGACACAGGGATGGTTTAACACATGCAAGTCAAAAGATGTGATACACCACATAAACAGAATTAAAAACAAAAATCACATGATCAACTCAATAGATGCCGAAAAAGCATTTGACAAAATTCAGCATGGTTTTGTGATTAAAATCCTCAGCAAAACTGGCATAGGAGGAACATACCTTGATGTAATAAAAGCCATCTATGACAAACCCACAGCCAACATAATATTGAATGGGGAAATGTTGAGAGAATTCCCCCTTGAGAACTGGAACAAGACAAGGATCCCTACTTTTACCACTTCTATTTAACCTAGTATTGGAAGTCCCAGCTAGAGCAATAAGACAACAGAAAGAAATAAAGGCCATCCAAATTGGTAAAAAGGAAGCCAAACTGTTGCTGTTTGCCAATGATATAATCATATACCTAAAAACCCTAAAGACTCATCCAAAAGCTCCTAGAACTGGTAAGTGAACTCAAAGTTACAAGATACAATGTTAATGTACAGAAATCAGTAGCTCTGCTATACACCAACAGCAACCAAGTTGAGAATCAAATCAAGAATTCACCCCCTTGTACATCAGCTGCAAACAAGATAAAATAACTTAGGAATATACCTAACCAAGGAAGTGAAAGACCTCTATGAGGAAGACTACAAAACACTGCTTAAAGAAATCATAGGCAGCACAAACAAATGGAAACACTTCCCATGCTTATGGATGGGTAAAATCAATACTGTGAAAATGGCCATACTGCCGAAAGCAATCTACAAATGCAATGCAATTCCCATCACCATACTACCATCATTCTTCACAGAAGTAGAAAAAACAATCCAAAAATTCATATGGAACCAAAAAAGAGCCCACACAGCCAAAGCAAGACTAAGCGAAAAGGACAAATCTGGAGGCATCACATTACCTAACTTCAAACTATACTATAAGGCCATAGTCACTGAAACAGCATGGTACTGATATAAAAATAGGCACATAGATCAATGGAACAGAATGGAGAACCCAGAAATAAAGCCAAATACTTATAGCCAATTGATCTTCAACAAAGTGAACAAAGTGGGGAAAGCACATCCTATTCAACAAATGGTGCTGGGATAATTGGTAAACCACATGTAGAAGAATATAACTCGATCCTCATCTCTCACCTTATACAAAAATCAACTCAAGATGGATCAAAGACTTAAAACTAAGACCTGAAACAATAAAAATTCTAGAAGATAGCATCAGAAAAAAACCTTTCTAGCCATTGGCTTAGGCAAAGCATTTATGACCAAGAACCCAAAAGCAAATGCAACAAAAACAAAGGTAAATAGGTGGAACTTAATTAAACTAAAAAGCTTCTGCACAGCAAAAGAAACAATCAGCAGAGTAAATAGACAACCCATAGAGTGGAAGAAAATCTTTACAATCTGTACATCCAACAAAGGATTAATATCTAGAATCTATAAGAAACTCAAACCAATCAGCAAAAAATAAAATAAAATAAAATCCCATCAAAAAGTGGGCTAAGGACATGAATAGACAATTCTCAAAAGAAGATATACAAATGGTCAACAAGCATATGAAAAAATGCTCAACATCACTAATGGTCAGGGATATAAAAATCAAAACCACAATGCGATACCACATAACTCCTGCGAGAATGACATAATACAAAAAAAAAAAAAAAAAGATGTTGGTGGGGATGTGGTGAAAAGGGAACACTTTTACACTGTTAGTGGGAATATAAACTAGTACAACCACTATGGAAAATGATGTGGAGATTTCCTGAAGAACTAACAGTAGATCTACAGTTTGATTCAGCAATCCCACGATTAGGTGTCTACCCTGAGCAAAACAAGTCATCATGCAAAAAAGATACTTGCAAGTCATTAAAAGAAAAAGATACTTGCACACGCATGTTTATGGCAGCACAATCTGCAACTGCAAAAACATGAAAGCAGCCCAAATGCCCATCAATCGATGAGAGGATAAAGAAAATGTGATGGTTGGATGTGGTGGCTCACGCGTGTAATCCCAGCACTTCGGGAGGCCAATGCAGGCGGATCATGAGGCCAGGAGAACAAGACCATCCTGGCTAACATGGTGAAACCCCGTCTCTACTAAAAATACAAAAAATTAGCCAGGCGTGGTGGCGGGCGCCTGTAGTCCCAGCTACTTGGGAGGCTGAGGCAGGAGAATCGCTTGAACCCAATCGTTTCCCAATGGTAAATTGATGGCACACATAAATTAGAAGAGAGAGAGTCATGAGATGCAATGACCTTCTGCCTAGTAATGCAACCAGTTGGAGGTGACTTCTGAGAGTGGAAATGAGAGAAATAAATATCCCAACTTCACTTTCCTACCTCCCCTCATCTGCTGCTATGGCCTCCCATTGACTGACCCTGAAGGAAACTAGACCCAAGGGATCTGATGATAAGGTCCCTAGAGGTCGGCTTTCCACAAGTGCAATCACAGACATTTGTTTTTTTAAATTTATTTTTATATTCAAGTTATGCAAAATATTTTGTATCTCCTCATTCAGAATACTGGGAGAAAGCCTTACATTTGAGGCCGCCTTATGTTCAGACATACGTAGTTTATAAAGAACTCCGGAGAAAATGACGGATGACTAGAAAATTAGATAAACGATATAAGCCAGCAGTTCAAAGAAGAGGCTAACAAAATAAACAATAAACAATAAAAGGATGTTTACCTAATAACCAAGGAAAAAATTAAAATGAGATATCATTTCATTCCCATTTGATTGACAAACATCAAAAAGTTGGAAAGTATTTTCAAGTATGTGTATAAAACAGATCTTACCACCATTGTTAAGAGTATCAAGGGTTCTCATCACTTGTTGAGACATTTGTTAATGTCTAATAAAGTTACAGTTTAAGACCCACTTGATCTAGATCTAAGTTGATGTAGATCTGGAACCTCTTGCTCATATACACAGGAAGATATGTAAAATATGTTCATTGCTATATGTTTGCAATAGTGAAACCTGGAAATAATATGATGTTAATCAATAGTGAAATTGATAAGATGTGGTTTATTCCTGTGTTGGAAAATAACAGCAGTTAAAACAGACCAAAGCAATACATATCAGTATGGAGAAATCTTTGAATCAAAGGTGGAAGAAGAAAAGCAAGTTTCAAAATGACTCATATTATAGAATAGTAAAAGAACATAAATTAAGCCTAAAGCAATTCTATATGTTGTTTTTATATTCATAAATATAGCAAAAGTATAAAAGCTTGGACCAGAAGGGACATGCCAAATTCCTCTTAGTGGCTGCCTCCAGGTAGGAAGGGACGGGAATGGGACTGGATGAGTGAAGTAGCAGGAACAAGTACAATGTCTCAGTTTGAAGTACTTGAATGTTTGTTTGTTTAAATTCTGATTTGATTTATACTCAGGTCCTTTTATGTCTGAACACATTTCCAAGAATTTCAACTACAGACATCATAGTTGCTTACTATTTGGGGGACAAATGGAGATTTGTGTTACTAGTTTTGTAATTTTGAGGGCTAGTTATAAAATTGTTGACTGGAGTAATCATACCCATGTTCTATATTTTATTGCTCCATTAATCTATAGTTCAGTGGGAGGACATTTACACTGGATCTTAGCCAAAAGATCTAGAAGTGATATAGGAGGACTTTTAAATGGAAGACTTTGATCCCCAGCTAATGGAGTGATGGGAAGACAAATGAACAAGTCATGCATATGGCTAGCTGATAAAAGATTATTTAAAACTAATGAGGCTTTTTTTCCCCTACCAATTTGAAGTTACATGCTTCTAAGATGAAAACAGTGTATGGGAATAGAATGAAAAACAGGAGCGACTTTCCAATTTGTATTTTCAATTGTATTGTGGCATCTATAAGCATCAATAATAAGCAGAAACCAAACAAATTAATTTTAAAATTAGCATCTACCACTGTTAATGATCTATGTCACTTACTCTTGTCCCAATTCCCTGTACATTTGTTGCTTTCTGTTATACGTGAGCTACGTTGTTCTCTTCTAGAGAACAACTCAGTTAAGTTCTCTGAGACCTCATCTTGAATTGAATCCTTTCCATCTCTCCTGTTCCTCTCTAATTGCATTGACCATCACTGTATGTAAATTGATCATGCTTTGTTTCCCATCTCTTTAGGAAGTTTTAGTCTTATGAAAATTTTACAAATTAACCTCAACGGTATTTTCCATCTCTGAATACTTTCTGATCTCCTCCCATTTAAACTATTATAATTATTACATTGCCTTGGTTGTATTCTATTTGTACATACTACCTTGAGTGCATTAACAAACACTTATAGCAGCTCCCAAGAATACCTTATATTATCACAGGGAAAGAAGTACTAATATAATATTCACTAATGGATTTTCAACCAATTTCTATTCTAGAAATTTCTCCAATGTCTAGTCAACCCATACTTCTCTTTTACACTTCTGCCTATTCAACAGACCATTTGGATGTCTCTGAGAACGTGAAACTCAATATGTTGAAGACACAACTAACATAATCACCCTCAAACCTGCTCTTCCCCCTGTATTTGCTTATTAGTTAACAACACCTCTATCCATGAGAATGTGCAAGCTAACTGTTATTCTCAAAGCTGGATTTTCTTTCCTTATTTCTCACATCCAGTTTTCTTCCAGGGTTTTCTACACATTCCATACATCTGTCTGAATTCAAGCCATATACAATCACTGGCCATTTGGACCACTGCAGTAGATAATTTATCGGTCTCCCTCTGTTTTCTCTGGTGGTAATTCTTCAATGTGTTCGATACACTGCAACCAAGGGAGAGCATTTCAAAATGCAAGTGCAATAACCTCAAACACACCCAAACTCTCCATTCCTATTTACTTTAAACCCTGTCGTTAGGCTAAATACCAAAATCTCTTACATGGCCTGTGATGTCATGTAAGATCTGTCTCCTATTCCCCTAATGCCCTCTGCTTCCGCCACACTATTATTAAGTAATATTATTTTCCCTTTGTTAATGCCTGGATTGCCTTATGTGACACGTCACTCCATCTAATTGAACCTTACTCTTCTTTCTGATTTCTTCTCCCTTGCCACTTCCTTAGGGAAGTGTTTCCTGAACTTACTTAATTGGTCAAATCTTCCTATTAGTTCTCAGAGCACTTGGTACTTAATATCCTTTTTAGCACATAACACAGGTCTAATGTTACATTTATTTGATTCAAGTATTTCTCCCTCTAGACCTGTACTGTCTAATATAGTAGCTACTAGCTATATGTAGCTATTTAAATTAATTAAAATTAAATAGAATGGAAAGTTCTGTTGCCTAGTCGCACCAGATGCAATTCAAGTATTCAAGAGCCACATGCGACTAGTGGCTATCATACTAGGCAGCAGAGAATAAAGAACATTTCCATCACTACCGGAAGTGCTGTCATGCACTCGACTGTCAGCTCTTCAAAGTCAGATACTGGCCCTTTCCTTTTCTGTCTCCTCTTTCTGTCTGCCTTTCTGATTATTTTGTTTTATTTATTTATTTATTTAGTTAGTTATTTTGTCTTTGTGTCTTTGCCTTGCCATTGGATTCCAAGTGCCTAGCAACATAGCTGGCCCAAAGACAGTCCTCCAAAACATTTGTTAAACAAATTTTAAAAAATGAGTTAATGAATGAGCACCTCAGAGCCGTGTGGGGACAATGTAGAATAGCCAAGAATGCCCCAAATTGTGAAAATTTTCACCAGGGCAGGTATTGGCAAACCACTGTTCCTTGAGGCCTCAGCACTATGTGCATCTCGCATACTCAGTTATTGACATGCCTACACAACGTGTGTTTCGCTATCTCTAAACTATATTTGGCAAGACATGGTCAGGAGATCCTTCATGAACACTTTGTAAAAGGGTGTGCTTTGTGGAAGTAAAAAAGTACCTGATTGAAGCACTGGATGTGCCAGCAGATGTTTATCAGTTTTTGGAAGCGAATGGTTGTCATGTCTTAGATGTGTTCTTATGCTTAAGGGAATATGCCAAATTATGTGAGGGATCCTGTTTCTTATTTTACTTTAATTTTATTTTTACTGAAGTGAAGAGTTAATGAAGTATGATCTAAGAAACAATTCAGAGGGGCTCTGATTTCATGGAAACCCATGTTAAAGCTGAAAAACACCACAAAGGGCTTTAATGCTTTGACTGAGGGGCTGGCAAATTGTGGTCTATGGGCTAAGTTTAGCCCAGTGTCTGTTTCTATAAATAAAACTTTATTGGAAAAAGCCACACCTGTATTTTTTTTTTCATCTATGGCTGCTTTCACCCAGCAAAGGCAGAGTTCAGTAGCTGGCACAAAGACTGTATAGCCACAAAACCTATAATATTTACTACCTGGCCTTTTACAGAAAAGTTCACCCACCTCTACTTTAAATCCGACCGGATCAAATGTGACTTGCATTGTTTGAGCTGTGAGTAATTTGTGGGCACAGCTGACAAAATGGTCACTATGATCAGTTGTTTTCTTGATCATACACCCTAACCTTCTGCCCCAAATAGTTTTTTTTTTTTTTTTTTTTTTTTGGACAGACTCACTCTGTTGCCCAGGCTGGAGTGCGATGGCACAATCTTGGCTCACTGCAACCTCCACCGCCTCCCAGGTTTAAGCAATTCTCGTGCCTCAGCCTCCTGAGTAGCTGGGATTACAGGCACATACCACCACACCCGGTGAATTTTTGTAATTTTAGTAGAGACAGGGTTTCACCATATTGGCCAGGCTGGTCTCGAACTCTTGATGTCAGGTGATCCACCCATCTTGGCCTCCCAAAGTGCTGGGATTACAGGCGTGAGCCATCGCGCCTGGCCCCAAATAGATTTTTAAAATTCAAAATCATAAAGAAATTACAGAGCTGGCCTTTCTTTTTGAAGCAGCTGGGTGAGTTTCAGGCCAGGAGATAAAGACATTGACAGCAGAGTGTGAAGGACAATGCCCCTTGCCATGATGCTGGGTGGGTTGAGAACCTTAAGGTGTTGGTACCAGAGAAATGGAAGGTTGGCCAGAAAAAAAGACAATGGGTCATGAAACAAGTGCCTTGCTTCCAGAATATGAGAGTAAGTTGGGCTCTGAACAAAGCCTCAGAGAACAAAACAGGAGACAAGAGGCTCTGAAAGTGAGGCATGATGTGGGTGAGCTTCAAAACAAAGGGGGACGCGCAGAAAACTCAAACTCTGTGAATGGAGAGAACTGCATGGATCAGGGCAATTGGTGGAACCTGATTTCAACAGCTGTGTTCCGAGTGGGAGAAATTAGCTCAGGAAAATGATATGAATGCTTTCCAGGGAAGCCCAGTCAGGAGTCAAAGGGCAATAAGGAGCTTAGGTTTGAAGTAGATCTTAGGGTAGACCGGGTGTAGATAGAAGCAGAATCTATTGGCAGGAGGGTGGTGGGGAGGGCAGCAGAGCTAGCTGGCTTGAGCCTCACATTTAGACTTTAATCTTACCTCCATATGAAGCTACATATTAAGTTACTTAGCAACACCAGCAAGTTTGAAAGAAAATAATGAAATTCAAACTTCAAAAAAATTTCTTGTATCCCTACTTTTTAATGTATTTGTATATAGTATTTGAAGACCCACAAAAAAATCCAAGTGACCAGTTAGATAGCATAAACTCTGGAGTCAGACTGCTTTTGTTCATATCTTGATTCTGCCATTTATTAGCTGTTAGACCTTGGGCAAATTACTTAACCTCTCAATGCCCTAATTCACTCACTTATGAAATGAAGATAATAATCATACCACTTCATAGAGTTGTGAGGACTATTTGAACTTAATCTGTGAAGTGCTTGGAATTGTTCCTGATACACATTGAGTGCTTTGGAGTTTATTAGATATAGTGACCTCTCTCTCAGCCTGAGATGCCCTGGCTAAAAAAATCAGCTACAAACAAGTTGTGTAGGACGCATCTCCAATGGACTATGTAAATTCTGTTAAAGAATTTGCGTCCTTTAAATAAATGGCTGTTTAGTGTAGTGGAGGGATATTCTTGGTTTTAGGAATTTTTTTCCATTGAACAGATTGTATGTCTGTGTGGAAGCTTCATTTCATTGATCTTAATTCCTGCCTTGCAAAAGAACATAACACTGAGTAGAAAAGAAAGTGAAATAATTGGTAAAGGTGAAGGAAACAACAAACAAAAAAACCTTTTTTAGTTGTTCTAAAATATACATAATATAAAATTACTATCTTAATGATTTTTAAATGTACAATTCAGTAGTGTTAAGTATATTCACAGTCTTGTGCAACCAATCTCCAGAAGTCATTTCATCTTGCAAAACTGAAACTCTATATTCCTTTTTTTTTGAGACAGAGTCTCGCTGTGTCAGTCACTCAGGCTGGAGTGCAATGGGCCATCTTGGCTCACTGCAACACTGCAACCTCCGCCTCCTGGGTTCTAGCGATTCTCTTGCCTCAGCCTCCCGAGTAGCTGGGATTATAGGTGCCTACCACCATGTCCAGCTAACTTTTGTATATTTAGTAGAGATGGAGTTTCGCCATGTTGCCCAGGCTGCCCTTGAACTCCTGACCTCAGATGATCCACCTCCCTCAGCTTCCCAAAATGCTGGGATTATAGGCGTTAGCCACTGCACCAGGCCCTGAAACTTTGTATTCATTAAACAGCTCCCTATTTACCCCTCCCCCTGACCCCTGGTAAGGACCATTTTACTTTCTTTTTATGATTTTGACTACTCTAGATATCTCATATGAGTGGAATCATACAGTATTTGTCTTTTTGTGACTGACTTATTTCACCTTGCCTAATGTCCTCAAGGTTCATTCATATTGTAGCAAGTGTCAGAATTTTCTCCCTTTTAAAGGCTAAATAATATTCCTTTGTATGCATATACCCCGTTTTGTTATCTGTTCATCCATCAATGGATTCTTGAGTTGCGTCCTTCTTTTTGCTCTTGTGAACATGCTGCTATGAACATGGGTATGCAACAGTCAGTTGTCTTTATGACATTCTTCTGTGACATGGCCTCCTTGCCCCCTTACTCCCAGAATAGGAGAATAAGCTGGGCTTTGAACCAGGTAGACCTGGATTACAACCCTGGTTTCACCTCTTATAGGTTACGCAGTCTTGGGCAAGTTACTTCTCTGAGCTAGTTTTATTTATGTGTAATAGTGATGTTTAAATAGAGTTGTTTTAGGAGTTAAAAGAGACTTCATGTGAAACCATTGAATGATGTTTGATACATGGTAAAAATTCAGTAAATTTATGTCTCTTTTCTTCTCAAACGTGCCATCTCTTCTTCTCTGATCAGTTATGCATAGATCCTTCCTTTATTTTCACTTTACTACAAGGAGAGCCACAAACATATCCATGAGGTCTGAAGTTGGCTTGCACTGTCAACACTAAAAAAATAAATTTCCTTACAGTAGAGGATACCAATAGAGTTGATCCAACCTTGCTTAACTCAACAAATTTTACTAAGAAGTTTAGGGCTCTTTTGAAAGAGCACTGACATATTCAAGAAGTCTCGTGTCCTATCTTAAAGGTGTATTTCTTGAAAGACAACAATTATGTTTGTTTGTTTGTTTGTTTTTTCAAAAGCAGCTTCAGGTATTTGAATTCAATTAAGCGTAAACTTTGAGGGAGTTCAAATTTGACCCACATATACTCTGTAATGCCTAACTCAATTGGGCCCACTTGTTTGACCTTTATCATAGTAAAGGAAACCTGACCTTTATGTGTTCATATTGGCAGCAAGCATTTTATTTCATTTCCCTTGTGAGAATGGTGTCATTGAGATAAATGCCTTTTTGTATTACATCCTAAGGAACAAACAGTATAGTGGCTATACCAGTAATGATCTGCTTACTTAAACTCAATTTAGTTGTTCAAATATTTTTAAATTAACAAAAATATTTTAAAAATATTGGAAAGACTACCGAAAGAATTTTTAATTTTAGATCTTGCTGAAACACTATAAAGAAAAAAGGGGCTAGATTCACTCAGCTCAAAAAATTGTTTAATAATTATTTTGTCTTGAGATAAAAAATTGAGAGAATAACTTGAACTTTGATTAAGAAAAATAACTTACAATCAAAAAATTTTGGTCGAGACAGCATAAATATTGAATGGATGAGTACAAATGATTCTTGTTCTTTAAAATCTCCCTTTGGCTTGGGGAAAGGCCCATCCAGCTTGCTACAACCACCTCCAACACCCATACGTGCCACACAGGGGCCTGAGGGGGGCATGCTATGGCTACAGCCACCATTGACATTATGCATGCCACTCAGAAACCTGGAGACCTGCCCACCTGCCTAGCCAATTACTGCCACTGCCGGTACCTGGGCAAGCCACCTGGACACCAAAGATTGGTTTTCATTACCACCAGTGCCCATGTATGCCACCTGGGGGCCCAAGGACTGGCATTCCTGGCCCACCGCTATTACCACTGGTACCCAAGGACTGGTTCGTTTGGTGTCCTTTTCCCAGCGAAGCCTCACCACATCCTTCACTAACAACCACACCTAAGCCAGTGGGGAACTCACTACACCACTGTGCTGGTTACAGAGAAATTATATGGAGACTACACTACTGCCCTCACCCAGAATCAGAGCCAAAGCACCTCACCCAGACAACACTATAGATACATCTATAGACAAAAGTGTTTTCTTATAAAGTCAATCCGTAACATTAGAAAAAGCAACCGTTACACCAGATGCACAGATAGCAACAGAAGAACAAAAGAGAATCATGAAAAGGCAAGAAAACGTGACATCTCCAAAGGAACACAGTAATTCCCTAGCAACGGATTCCACCAGAAAGAAAATATATGAAATGGCGGAAAAAATCAAAATAAGAATATTAAAGAAACTCAGTGAGATACAAGAGAACACAGATGAACAATGCAAATAAATCAAGAAATCAGTTCACAATCTGAGAGAGACAGATACCATAAAAAACAAATCCTAGAAATGAAAATTAAATGAACAAAATAAAAATATATTTGGGGAGATAACATGATGGCTTCTGAGCTCTGGGAGTGCCCTATTTCTCACTTAATGTGACCTACCCCTCAT
Organism: Trachypithecus francoisi; assembly: GCF_009764315.1. NCBI lineage: Eukaryota > Metazoa > Chordata > Mammalia > Primates > Cercopithecidae > Trachypithecus > Trachypithecus francoisi. Next base: position 88,176,741 of record NW_022681453.1, read on the forward strand.
TCAGCCGAACAAATTGGAGCCTAAGAAGATAAATTGACCTGCTTTAGTGAAAGGAAACAATTAACCATTTTTTTGTGTGGTGGTGGTACAAATACTCTATAAATACCCATATCTTATTGAATTAGAGATAGTTCATACACTGGTGACTTCAGGAGTACTTGCCCTTTCCAAGATCACCGGTGATGACGTTGTGCCTAAGTCCAACGAACGCTTTTTGGTGATATTTTGTTAGCGATCTCTGGACCATTTGTTACTGGACACTCTTTCATTTAAAACTTCTGGATCCTTGGGTGGCACCACATCCTCCTGGATTTTTTCCATATTTTTCCAGCCAGTCTCTCTGTCTCTTTTTTAGGGTCTATCACCTTATTTATTTTCTGTTTTGGGGCTTCCTAAGGTTCTGCCCATCCTTTCTGATCTTACAATCCTTCATATACTCTTTCCAAACACTCCAATCCATTGCTATGACTACTTTCTATCTGTAAGTTGATAATTCTTAAGCATGTATCTCAAGTCCAGATCTCTCACCTGAATTCCAAGCCCTCATTTTCTGCTTGGCTTTTCCATGTGAGCCTTAAATTCAATAAACACAAAACTGAAATTGTCATCTTTTCTCCCCATCCTCAAACTACACTCCCCAAATCTCTTCCTCCTTAATTCCCTATTTGCTTGGCACCATGAGGTTCACCTTTAATTTATCCCTCACATTCTGTTGAACATTTTTTTTAACATCCTTAATTTCTTCCTCACTATCCTCACTACTATCAGGATAAAGGACCATTCTTTCCAGCCTGGATCATCAACCTGCAAAAATCTAATTGACAGTCTTGCTTTTGTTTTTGCCTACTCCTAATCACTATCCGTATAAGATCCAGGGGGAATCTTACTGAGGGAAAAATCCTAATACTACCACTTTCCTGTAAAATAAATATTCTTTGAGCACTTCCCATCACTTGAAGGATCAAGTCCAAACTCCTGCACATGGCACAAGGCCTTTTGTTTGTTTGTTTGTTTAGATGGAGTTTCACTCTTGTTGCCCAGGCTGGAGTGCAATGGCACAATCTTGGCTCACTGCAACCTCCGCCTCCTGGGTTCAAGTGATTCTCCTGCCTCAGCTTCCCAAGTAGCTGGGATTACAGGCACATGCCATCACGCTCGGCTATTTTTTTTTTTATTATTTTTACTTTTAGTAGAGACAGGGTTTCACCATGTTGGCCAGGCTAGTCTTGAACTCCTGACTTCAGGTGATCCATCTGCCTCGGCCTCCCAAAGTGCTGGGATTATAGGCATGAGCCACTGCACCCAGCCAAGGCCTTTTATAAGCTACAGCTAGTCTTTCCATTTCTTTTAGTATTGTAGAATTTTTTCCACTCTCCCCTTACATCTGTTTCTTAGCATTTCAAAATACTCTCCTTTCTTTGAACTTGACGTGTTCTTTTTTGCTTTTGTTTAAAACCATGGATGTTTTGCTCTCTGGTATGTTCCCACTTATTTTTCAAATGCTAGCTCAGATGTAATCTCCTTCTGTGGTCCTTCTCCCTCCTCAGTCTGATTGGTATCCTCTGTGGTGCCCTTGGCATCCTATGCTCATCTCATCTCAGTACATCTATTCTGTGGGAATTCAAACGTTGCTGGTGACTCTTTGGAGGGTAGCTTGATAATAACTAGTAAAGCCAAACATGTGTATACTCTTTGGCCAGTAAATTGACAATTCTGGTTCATACTTCAAAGAAACCATAGCAAATCTACATAGAAGAAATGTATAAAAATAACTATTATAGCTGTGTGTAATAGCAAAAACAATGAAACAACTGAAATGTTCAACAAGAAAAGAGAAGAAATTGTGGCAAAGTCATCCCCTGGAATACTATACAGCAGTTAAAATGAATCAACTAGAGTTGCCAGTATCAACATGGGTATATATAAAAAACATAATGTTCAGCAAGAAAAACAAGTTTCAGAATAATACAATTTGATGCCATTTATAAAATTAAAATCATGTAAAACTTTATAGGTTTGAAAATATTTGGTAAATGTATTAAGAAATGCAGGGAGGGGCTGGGTGCAGTGGCTCACGCCTGTAATCCCAGCACTTTGGGAGGCCGAGGTGGGTGGATCATGAGGTCAGGAGATCGAGACCATCCTGGCTAACACTGTAAAACCCATCTCTACCAAAAATGCAAAAAATTAGCCGGGCATGGTGTCAGGCGCCTATAGTCCCAGCTACTCGGGAGACTGAGGTAGGAGAATGGCGTGAGCTCGGGAGGCAGAGTTTGCAATGAGCTGAGATCGCACCACTGCACTCCAGCCTGGGCAACAGAGCAAGACTCTGTCTCAAAAAAATAAATAAATAAATAAATTCAGAGAATATAAACACTAAATTCAGAATAAGAGTTCCTTCTAGGAAAGGAAGAATAATGAATAATGTTTTATTTAAAATAAACTGGAATCTTCCCTCCATATCTGTGGGTTCTGCATCTATGAATTCAACCAATTATGGATTGAAATACTTGGGAAAAAAATTTCACAAATTTCCAAAAAGCAAAGCTTGAACTTTCCACACGCAATACTATGTCGAATCCACACAAATGAAGTGATGTGTAAGCACTGTGTTTGGTATTATAAGTAATCCAGAGATTATTTAAAGTATCGGGGGAATGTGTGTAGTTTATATGCAAATATTAAACCATTTTAGATAAAGGACTTGTGCATTTGCAGATTTTGGTATCTGTGTGGGGTCCTGGAACCAATCACCCATGGACAACAAGGGATGACTGTGCAATAGAGACTTAATTACTTTGCCAAACAAATGATACCAATTAAGCACACTTCTAGTAGTACAGAAGTAGGACAGAAAAAGAATAGGAATAAATTGCCAAAATTGGGATTGAAATAGTAAAAATAAAAATGCAGTTTTGGAAGGGATAAGGATCAGAGCAAACGCAATGCCTTATGTAATTATGGGTGAGTACATAAACAATTTTTGTTTTGGCTGATTCACAAAGACCTGTCTTGGCTCTCTCTGCTATTAGAAAAAGTGTTGAAAACACTGTTTATTCTGATTTCCTGGGTATGCCCTACTTTAATGGGTTCACGTAAACAAGTTCACTGGCATTTTCAAGGGGAGCTGTAATACCAAGGCAGCATGTGATGAAATTCCACCACGTCTCTCTGTTCATTCATTCCTTTTCTACCTGACCTTTAAGTATTTTAGTTTGTCACGACTCCATCCTCTTAATACTTTATGTTCCTTTCCCAAGTGATTGCATCTATTTCCACATTTAAGTACCAAGCCCAGATGATAGCTCCTCGGAGTGATCTCAAATACTCAACTGCTCACTCAACATCCCACTGGATGTCTCATGGGCAACTCAAAGTCAAAGTATAATAGGAATTCATGCTTTCCATGCCCCATCCTCAGATGTACTCCTGCTGTGTTTTCCTCCCCAGGGTACAGTGTGACCATCCAGCCAACCTACTGGAAATCTAGGAGTCATTTTTGACACCTCTCTCCCTTATCTTTTATATCCAATGCATCATTAGGTTCTGTTGATTCTACCTTGTAGACATATCCCAAGTGCGTTGACTTTCATACAAATTCATTGCTACTCTTATTTTTGTTTTCTGGCCTTTGCATTCTCACTGTCTTCTCTGTATTTATCAGCTCCACCTCCTCCATCTATGTTTAATTAGCTTCCACTGCATGAAGCCACTCTCCATACTACATCTAGGGTGAACCCTTCAGAATGCAAATCTGAATAAAGCACGCTTGCCTAAAACATTTCCTTACTTCTTATGGCTCTTGGAGCCCATCCCAGAATCCCTCTCAAGCTCTTTCCATCTGGGAAGCTTCATCTCACTGCAGTCTTCTCCTCTTCTCACTCCTCAAATTCAGCTTCCAGCCACATGGCCTCCCTTTAGTTCTTCATATGTATTAGTCTCCTTCCCACCTCAGGGCTTTGCTACAAGCTGCTCTCTCTGCCAGAAAAAATTGACTCTCAGCCACCACTATCCCTCCACCTAAGACATGTCTCTTCATTGATTAGCTCTCAGCTCAAACATTACTTTCTCAAGAAAGGCTATCGTGACCACTTTAGCAGGGATTATAGGTTCTGTAATCGCACAACTCTGCACTTGTTGATAACATTTAACAAAAAAGGAATTAAAGATTCACGTAATTGTCTGCTTGCTACATCAGACCATGAGTATGAAAGGAGTAGCACAGTGTTCACTGTTCCCTGCTGCGTCCCCAGCACCTGCCCAATGCACCTCAAGTCATGCCCGAATGAAAGGCTGGGCTTCTGAAACAGCTACAGAGAAGGAGGAAGGTTCAGTTTGTACTCCCAGAAGCTACAAGGTACTACTTACTATTTGGAAACCAGTTCTTATTAGCATTTCAGAAAACTAGTCTGGAATAATTGTTTTCAATGGTTTTTAAACTAATGTGGACATTAATATGTAGAAAAATCTTCATTCTGTGCTTGAGTTTTCCTAAGCTAGAAGTAAATTCCCATGAAAACCGATCAAATCCCTGTGCATACTAGATAAGTTCCGTTTCAGAGGCTGTGGATTTCAAGCTTGAGAATACCTCTTTAGAACTCTTCTGACCCCTCAACAAAATCCTTAGCCAAATAATATTAGTCATGGGCTTGTGCATGAGAAGAAAAAAGGACTGATTTTTCCTTTGAATGATGTGAATGTTGTGTCTTTGATATAGAAGGAGAATGAATTTTGGATTCAGATAGGTGTCAGATTCTCGATTCCATAACTTTGGCTAAGTTTTTAAAGTCACCCCAGGCATCATTTTCTTCATTTATATGATTGAAATCATGGGACAATTTATAGAGATACCATAGATTTGCTGAGATAGCATTTGACAAGCTCTGAGCACAATGCTTGTTGCTGGTAGAGACTTAATGAATTCTAGTTCTTTTCACTTTTCTACCAGTAAATGTAAACTAGTCAGTTGTTTTGAATTGGGGCTCAGGGCCCCAGGCAATTGAAATTAGAGTATTGACACTCTAAAACCTCCTCTTCTTAGAACATTTTCTTAGAAATTATTTTGATAGACTTAGATTGAATGCGAGATTGTATGACCATAGTACATGTCAATTAAGCATACCTTGATGCATCTGGACAAAACTAATAATAAAGCAAGAAAAAAAGAGGAAATGTCATATGTAGGTAATTGCTAGCAATATACTACCTCATTGTAAGGACGGATTGAAGCAAAGCCTGTCGTACCAGGGCTGGATGCCATTTGGTTATGACCTTTCTAGAATATGTCATTTGGTTATGACCTTTCTAGAATATGCCAGCAGATGTGTTCTGAGGAGAAGCTGGAAGAAGGACCAACGTGCATTTTCTTGGATTAGAGAATGGTTCATCCATCCCTCAGTCCATTCACTGTCATAAGTGTGTGAGTGTTTAGGGCATATCAGGCACTGTCCCAACAGCAAAACTCCAACAATAAACAAGAGGCAGCTCTGCTCTGGTGGATGGAAGGAGGACAGGGGAATAGGAGATGTGGGTTGACTATCGCTTATCTGAAATGCATGGGACCAGAAGTGTTTCAAGTTTCAGATCTTTGTGATTTGGGGACGTTTGTATTATACTTACTGATTCAGCATCCCTAATCTGAAAATCCAAAATCTGAAATGCTCCAATGAGTATTTTATTTGAGCATCATACTGGTACTTGAAAAGTTTGACATTTTGCAGCATTTTGGATTTTCAGATAAGGGACATTCAACCTGTAATAAGCAAATATATATGACGTCAGGTGGTGAAAAGTGAAACAACAAAAAACAATAAGAGGATAGAGAAGGTGAGTTTGTGTGCAAGTGTGTGTGTGTGTGTGTGTGTGTGTGTGTGTGGTGCACTCATATAATGTGGTTTGCAAAAGTCTCTGGAAGAGATAGTGGAATGAATGTCACAAGGAATCAAGCCTTGAAGGTCCCCGAGGGATGGGTTTCCAAGCAGAGAAGGCAACAAGGACACCAAGCATGAAGGTCCTAAGCTGCATGCCTGGTGTATCTGAGGAATGAGGAGAGAGCTGGTGCAGGGGAGCAGGAGGAGTAAGGTGAGTGGGAGGAGGTGAGGTCAGAGATGTCAGGGGGGCCAGTACACGGGGATAATTATACAATGGATGAGATTTTGGCTTTGAACCCAAGAGAGATGGGAAGCCATGGGGGAATTTTGACCATGATCTTATTTTCCTGTTAACTGGCTTACTCTGGCAGCCTTTGTAGAACAGCCTGCTGGGATGAAAATAGCCTTCTTGTGGGCATGGGCAGAAACAGAAAGACTGATTAGGAGGTTGTTGCCAAAGCTAGATGAGAAGCATCTTTCCCTCAGTACTGGTTGCTAAGTTGTTATATATACATGGCGTTCCTTCTCAGAAAACAAATTCTTTCTAGTGTCTACTGACTTCTGCATTAAACCAAGCCTGCTTCTCTTTGCGTATCCTTTATTTCTCTGTATATACTACCCCTCAAATGCAAAGGCAAAGGCTTTAATTAGAATCATAATAATCGGTATGATGAAGAACAGTTGGGTTTTGGATCTTCTTCAGTAATGGAGCTGACCGGATTTACTGGTGGACTACATGGTGGGTATGCTAGAAAGATGAACCCAGGATAGCCCTTAAGAATTGGGCCTCAGTAACTGGATGGGTGGAAGGGAAGTCTAAAAGAGAGGCACATGCTGGGAACACTGTTGGGTCTTTTTCATTCTTGAAGAATCTTCTGTTCCAACATAGTTTTTAGAAGAAATCCTACCTTAGGCTTATCGGCCACCTACATCCTACGGTTTAGTTGACTGCTAAAGGCTGGTCCTGCGGGATATAAGAAAATTGCCTGGCACGAAGGGTACTCTGAAATAGAAATTGGGAGGAGTGGAAAATGCAAATTCCACCTATCTGACTGCTTAGCCCAGGGCTAGCCCTATTTATTAGGAAACTTTTCTGACTGACTGTCTCCCTAGAGGTGCAAGGCTAGAGTAACAGCTGTAGGTGATTCCCAACTTGGCAAAGGTCGCAATCGCCTTTAAGTCTCCAAAGTTGAATCTTGCACTTTTCCAAGTTTTGGTTAGTGGAAGCATAGAGTTGCTAGAGGGAAGGACTCAAAGAAGGTCACAGCTAGGAGAGACCTTAGCTAGAGTATGAATTAAAATTTAGAAAGAGGCATAAAGTCTGGAGAAGTTATATGACTTCTGCAAGGAGCGTGAGGAGTAGCACAGACAGGGTTAGAACCTGGGTTTCTAACTCCCAATCCAGTGCTGTTTTTGCTGTGCAATGCTGAAGCGAATATGAAAGTCCCACGTAGTCACTGACTTGGAACAAATCACCTTTTACTGTCAGGAGACTAGAGATCATTATAATCTTCACCACACACTACTTTTAATCCATATTCATGAATCCCAAAAGATTTACCCTTAGGCAAAAACTGGAGTTTGGCTGTGTTTCTTGGTCTAAACAAACAAAGAATGGCAATAATAATCCTTGGTTTCCTCGGGGGATAGATTATTACTTTCACATTCAGGAAGTGATAGACTGCAAATATAATGGTTGGAAAAGGACAGTGGTGTAATAAGCAGATGTTACTACCATGAATGTGGGGATAATTACAATTATTCTATGGATAACTACTATAAAAATAAGTTTGTAATATGTCCATTTTCTTGCCTTATCGAACTGGCAGTTGAAGGCAAAATGGCTTGATTTGAATTTCATCTGTATTTTTCACAATGCTGGAGGAGTTGCTAAGGGATAGTGAAAGATCCAAAGTAGACTGCAAAGTAGACTGCTGGAGAAAGAAAGAAAGGTGAAGCAAGCAGTCAGCTGCTGAAAGACTGACACTTGGTTGTTTCCACTGAAATGTTTTAAAAATCCAGGTGGGAGCTTGTGAAAAAGATTTTCTCTGATTACTACAGCATCATCACACCACATGTCAACAATAGTTATTGCTCGCACAAGCTGTAGTCATGCTTTTAACTTCAAACTCTCTCTCTTTGCAAGTTCATTGAACCTAGACCTTACTAAGATTTAGGGATCCACTCAATTCTGTACCAGCTGGTTAGTAGCTGATGCTTTTTTTTTAATAGGGCAAAGTTTTTCACATCTCTGTAGATTTCTTACCCTGGGATATTAGTCAGGGTTCCTCAGAGACATAAAACCAATAGGATAGACAGATGATTGATAGATAGATAGATAGATAGATAGAGGAAATTTATGATAGGAATTGCCTCATGTGATTATGGGGGCCAAGAAGCCCCACAATAATATAGATATATATGGGGAAATTCATTATAGGGATTGGCCTATGTGATTATAGAGGCTGAGAAGCCCCATGGTCTGTCATGTGCAAGGTGCAGAACCAGGAAAGCTGGTAGTATAATTCATTCCAAGTCCAAAGGCCTGAGAAAAAGGGGAGCTGATGGTATAAGTCCCAGTCTGAGTCTGAAGGCCTGAGAACCAGGATTATATATGTCCAAAGGCAGAGGAACTTGGATGTCTCAGTTCCACCAAAGAAAAAAAGCAAATTCACCTTTCTTCCACATTTCTGTTCCATTTACATATTGGATTACCTCCACCCACCTTAGTGAGTGCAATCTTCTTTACTCAGTTTGCCCATTCGAATGCTAATCTCTCCCAGAAACACCCTCACAGACACACTCAGAAATAATGTTTTGCCAACAATCTGGGTATCCCTTAGCCCAGTCAAGTTGACACGTAAAATTAACCATCACAATCTACTCCTTGTAAGCTTGGCACCCATATGAATCTCCTTAAACCATTCCTAACCTTCAAATAAAGACAAAAACAAGGCCATAATTCCACATACCATGATACGAAGATCCTGTGTACACAAGGAATACTAATCCTTTCCTCAGAAGAGAAGGTAAAGTCTTTCAGTGACATTTACTCTTCTGATACTCTACAGGTTACACTTGAATACTATGTACAAGTTACATACACACACATACACACACACACACACACATATCCTACAAGTCACACTTGAATACTATGATGTAAAATTAGCGATAGTTAAATACTGATATAAAGTTAATACATATCATCTTACATGATAAGGAAATAAGATCAGAAATAAAGCAAATATATTTGCTTAATATAGATCCATGTACACCAAATATATTCATAACAAAATGAGAAGGAAATACTCATGAAATTACAATTCTCGTTTCTGTAACTGGTCATGTAGTTGTAACTGGTATTTATAGCTATCTTCTGCTACTACACATTCTGTATTTTCTTTGCCTTCAGCAAGGACCTCAGCTCATTGTGGCTCTTTACCTGTGGGGTGACCCAAACCTACGTTCCTGAACAGTCTGGGTCATTTGTAATCCTACCTGGATTGGGTAGTTGTAGTTTCCCATTGACCTTAATCACAGGGCATGGTAATACTAAAAGATGCCCTAAGGGATCTTCTGTATTTCAGACTTCTCTTCCTTATCTCTGTTGGGGAGTAGTAGTCCTATTTACCCTTGGTAGTCAGGATCAATCACCGCAGCCGACATCATAACTCCCTTCTTGGCTGTTGATTCAGAGGCATGAGGAGCCCAAAGTGGCAGTCTCAACTTCTAGTTTAATGGAAGTATTGTTGTATCTCCTGTTGGAAGTATTCTTACCTCTGGGACTAAGACGTCTAAGCCAACAGAGCATAAAGTCTAATGAACAGGAAGCATACATTTTGTTTGTGGGTTACTACGAGTGAATAGGAAATGGTGCCTCTCCCATCTCCACCCCTTGATACCTGGACCTGTGACTTCTGGCTCTGAGAGAAAGAGTACCATATATTGGATGCTGATTCAGAGCATATACAGCCTCCTGGAGGGCCTTGTACAAGCCTTGCAAGGTATTGCCATCTAACTGGCATTATAACTGAGTGTTCAAAAAGACCATTCCACCATCCTGTCAAGCTAGTGGCTTCAGGATGGTGTGGAATGTGGCAAGATCAGTGAATTCCATGAGCATGAGATCACTGCTGTACTTTTTGTGTGTTCTAGAATAAAATATTTTAAAAATTTCACCCTGGCTTATTGCTATGAGTTCTTCTGTCTGTGGTTATTAAGACTAATTTCCAAGGAATCAGGAAGAGTCAATCCTTCCTTAGAAGCTGAATGTTGAATCTCTGATTATTAAAGACATTGGACTATTTCTTTAGGAAGCAATGTGACTCTGTTATTTTTCTCCTTGATCTGACAGTATCTGTGGGAAGAGCACAATGAGTTGCATAAAACAATTAACAGATTAAATTTCAGTGATTTTCTGCTCTGTTATATCTAGCTATACTTTATTCTTTCTCTTCTTCACATTTGTCTGTTGTGCTAATTGACTTAGCTCCTACTTTCTGCTCTGAAATTCACAAAACTACAGTTAAGTATCACACGTTTTCTCAATGCTTCTATTTTATCCTAAAATATTGGGTGGGGGTCGGGGGGAGACACTGGATTTTTACTTTCCTAAAAGATTTTGTTACACACATATAGAAGGAAAATCAGTGTAATTCTGTTTTGTGATGGATGTATTATCTGTCGCCCGGGCTGGAGTGCAGTGGCTGGATCTCAGCTCACTGCAAGCTCCGCCTCCCGGGTTTCCGCCATTCTCCCGCCTCAGCCTCCGGAGTAGCTGGGACTACAGGGGCCCGCCACCTCGCCTGGCTAGTTTTTTTGTATTTTTAGTAGAGACGGGGTTTCACCGTGTTAGCCAGGATGGTCTCGATCTCCTGACCTCGTGATCCGCCCGTCTCGGCCTCCCAAAGTGCTGGGATTACAGGCTTGAGCCACCGCGCCCAGCCATCACTTAGATTTTTAACTTTTATTTTATGTTCGGGGGTACATGTGCAGGTTTGTTATGTAGGTAAATTGCATGTCACACGGGTTTGGTGGAGAGATTATTTTGCCACCCAGGCAATAAGCATAGTACCTGATAGGTGGATTTTTGATCCACACCCTCCTTTCTCCCTCCACCCTCAAGTAGGTCCCAGTGTCTGTGTGTCTTTTTTTGTGTGTTCCTTTTTTGTGTGTCTATGTGTACTCAGTGTTCAGCTCCTACTCATAAGTGAGAGCTCTGTTCCTGTGTTAATTTGCTTGGGATACTGGCCTCCAGCTTTATCCATGTTGCTTCAAAGGACTTGGTATCTTTTTTTTTTTTTTTTTGAGATGGAGTTTCACTCTTGTTGCCCAGGCTGGAGGGCAGTGGTGGGATCTCAGCTCACTGCAACCTCTGCCTCCTGGGTCAAGCAATTCTCCTACCTCAGCCTCCTGAGTAGCTGGGCACCGCACCTGGCTAATTTTGTATTTTTAGTAGAAACAGGGTTTCTCCATGTTGGTCAGGCTGGTCTCGAACTCCCAACCTCAGGTGATCCACCTGCCTCAGCCTCCCAAATTTCTGGGATTACAGGCATGAGCCACCACGCCTGGCTGATATCATTATTTTTTATGGCTGTGTAGTATTCCATGGTGCATATGCAACACATTTTTTTTCCAGTACACCATTGATGAGCATTTAGATTGATTCCAAGTCTTTGCTATTGCGAATAGTGTTGTGATGCACATACATGTACACGTGTCCTTTTGGTAGAATGATTTTTATTTCTTTGGGCATATAGTCAATAATGAAATTGCTGGGTTGAATGTTAATTTTGCTTTGAGTTCTTTGAGAAATCACCAAACTGCTTTTCACAATGGCCAAACTAATTTGCATTCCCACCAGCAGTGTGTAAGCATTCCCTTTTCTCTAAAACCCCACCAGCATCTGTTATTTTTTGACTTTTTAACATAGTCATACTGACTGGTGTGAGATGGTGTCTCATTGTGGTTTCAGTGTACATTTCTCTAATGATTAGTGATGTAGAGCGTTTTTTCTATGCTTGTTGGTCCCTTGTATGTCTTCTTTTGAAAACCATCTGTTCATGTCCCTTTCCCACTTTTTAATGAGGTTGTTTGTTTTCTGTTTGTTGATTTAATTCTTTATGGATGATAGATATTGGACCTTTGTCGGATGCAAAATAAAAAAAAAAAAAAGACTAGAAAATTCTGAGTATGCAACAGGTGCTACCAGCAAAGGCCAAGCTCCCAGCTCATCATACCAGGCCTTTGGGATCCTTCAGTGGAAAAGGAGAGCTTTACCATGTTCTCTCAGTAGCAACAAAACCTGCCACCTAGATAAGGGATACTATAATCCCAAATTTTGGCTGAAGTACATATTTCCTTTGACGTCTGTTTGCCCATTTGGCCTTGCTTTTGTTCTCACTTTCTCTCCTCCCTTTACAGATAGTTACATACATTTAATTGGGGGTGAAACAAAACATGGATATCAATCTTTAGGGCATTATGAAAGTTATCTCCTCAATTAGCCAAGTAAGCAAGTGGCGCTTCTGTTGCATTATAAAATAGCTTCCTCTGGTGTACTTTTAAAACTCTCTGTGTTCTAGGATCAACTATTAGTGACCACAGTGTTCAATAATTACTCAGATTTGATGATTCTGTCCTAAGATGAAATTGATCCTGTGCAAGCAGAATGATTGTTGTAAGAAAGGCAGCAATGGCAGGTTGTAGAACTTGATGAGATTTAGAGAGAAGCCAATAGCTGAAGCCACTCCTTCTCCCCCAAAGAGGGAGTGGCTCTGTTTCTATGGGAAGTATCTATTTCTATGGGAAAGCAGAGGGGCAGGATTGCCTAGACTCCATATTAATTCTAAAGCATCCTCAATATCCAAAAGAGAGAGATGCATATGAAGATGGCAGTTGCTTGGGATCTTTTCCTTTTGATCAAATATGTATTTTGATGTCCAGACTTACTTCTTTATCTGTACTCAGTTGCAGGGAAGTTTTGAAAGGCATTGCCAGGGATTGTCTACAGATCCTTTAGTCATTAGGCAGAATGTGTTTCAGCAATGGTCTTTGCATCTTGTACTAGACTGGGAGCATTGGTGTCTAGAGACAGGTGCCTCATGCTGCCAGACTCACACAGAACTGTCTTTTGCTACTGTGTGTGTGACGTAAACACACACACACACACAGACATATTTATAAATGAAAAGATAAAACTTGTCTCAGAGTTCTGTTACTCGAGGAAACAGGATAGGAAAAATGACTTGGAAAAGGAAAATCAAATTACAATCCAAATAATTATTGATGAACAGGGAATCTGAGTGAAGAAGAGATTTGAGATACTTGTGCTGAGGTGACATGGTGACACACCTTTCCCCAACCTGGAGACCCTCCTTACGAGGAATTGAATCTGCATTTCTGTCAGGGCAGGCATATTGGCTCAAGGTAGCACTCTAGATTCACATTAATTCCTATTTTCCCTGTGAGAATTTTTTTAAATGTTTGCTCTTCATAACTCATCTTTTTCTCATTTTCATTCAATTGTATAAAAAGGTCTCAATTTGTTTCTGTCACTTTAGTGATTTTTGTAAATGTCCAAGGAAGCAATCTAAGCTCGTCAGCCCTCAGTCTTCAGAGCAGGTAGTTGCTAATTACTTTAGGTAAGGCTGCTTGCTATTATTGGAGGAATGAATCTCATCTTTAATTGATTAACCTTGAGTCAACACAGGTGTTTTCTGTTAGGCTTAGGTTTCCTGACTTCTTTTTCTGTGCTTTCTCTACCTCAATAATTTTTGCATTAAGATGTTTATTATATAACATTTCTTACGTAGAAAAGTATTTAACATATACAGGAGGAGATATTGAAAAAGTTTGTGGAAAATGAAATGAAAAGGTAAAAATAAAAAATATAAACTTTATTTCTCACATAATCTCCATCAAGGTCAAGACAATTTTGTAAACAATCATACTAGCCATTTAGTTCATCCCTAAAGAGTTTGAGTTCCTGGGAATTAAACTAAGACAATGCAGTCTTTTTTTACAATATTAATGAAAGAAAAATGGGTACCTTTTAAAGATTTTTTAAGATTAGGAAACAAAAAGAAGTCAGAAGCAACCAAATCAGAAATATAAAGTGGATGCCTAATAATTTCCCATCAAAACTTTCACAAAATTGTACTTATTGGATGAGAAGAATGAGCAGGAGCATTGGCATGGTAGAGAAGAACTCTCTGGTAAAACTTTCCTGGGAATTTTTCTGCTAAAGCTTTGGATAACTTTCTCAAAATGCTCTCATAATAAAAGAAATACTTCATCTCCTATTACAATTCTTCTTGTCCTTCAGAAAGTCAACAAACAGTATGCCTTGAGCATCCCAAAACACTGTTGCCATGACTTTGTTCTTGACCAGTCTACTTTTGCTTTGACTGGACCATGTCCACATCTTGGTAGCTATCGCTTTGATTGTGTATTGTCTTCAGGATCATACTAGTAAAGCCATGTTTCATCTGCTAGTGCAATTCTTCAGAGAAGCAATTCAGGATCTTGATCTTACTCCTGTGCAGAAGTTTTTAGTTTAATTAGATCCCATTTGTTAATTTTGGCTTTTGTTACAATTGCTTTTGGCATTTTCATTATGAAGTCTTTACCCATGCCTATGTCCTGAATGGTGTTGCCTAGGTTTTCTTTTAGGGTTTTTATGGTTTTGGGTTTTACAACTAAGTCTTTAATCCATCTTGAGTTAATTTATGTATAAGGTGTAAGGAAGGGGTCCAATTTCAGTTTTCTGCATATGGCTGCCAGTTTTCCCAGCACCATTTATTAAATAGGGAATCCTTTCTCCAATGCTTATTTTTGCCAGGTTGGTCAAAGATTAGATGGTTGTAGATATTTATGTGGCCAAAAACATATGAAAAAAAGCTCAATATCATTAGAGAAATGCAACTCAAAACCACAGTGAGATACCATCTCATGCCAGTCAGAATGGTGATTATTAAAAAGTCAAGAAATAATAGATGCTGGCAAGGCTGTGGAGAAATAGGAACACTTCTACACTGTTAGTGGGAGTGTAAATTAGTTCAAGCATTGTGGAAGACAGTGTGGCGATTTCTCAAGGATCTAGAACCAGAAATACCATTTGACTCAGCAATCCCATTACTGGGTATATACCTAGAGGAATATAAATCATTCTACTGTAATGACACATGCATACATATGTTTACTGCAGCACTGTTTACAGTAACAAATACATGGAACCAACCCAAATGCCCATCAATGATAGACTGCATAAAGAAAATGTGGTACATATACACTATGGAATACTATGTAGCTATGAAAAGGAATGAGATCATGTTCTTTGCAGGGATGTGGATGAAGCTGGAAGCCATCATCCTCAGCAAACTAACACGGGAGCAGAAGACAAGATACTACATGTTATCACTCATAAGTGGGAGTTGAACAATGAGAACACATGGACACAGGGAGGGGAACAACACACACCAGGGCCAGTCGCAGGGTGGGGACGAGGGGAGGGAGAGCATTAGGACAAATAGCTAATGCATGCAGGGCTTAAAACCTAGACGATGGGTTGCTAGGTATAGCAAACCACCATGGCACACGTATACCTATGTAACAAACCTACACACTCTGCACTTGTATCACAGAACTTAAAGTAAAATAAAAATAAAAAAAAAAAAAACACAAGAAAACCCCAAACTGTAAAAACTCTGGAAGACAACCTAAGTAATATCATTCAGGACATAGGCACGGGCACATAGTTTATGATGAAGACACCAAAAGCAATTGCAACAAAAGCAAAAATTGACAAATGGGATCTAATTGAACTAAAGAGCTTCTGCACAGCAAAATAAACTATAGACAGAGTAAACAGACAACCTACAGAATGGGAAAAACATCTTGCAAACTATACATTCAACAAAGATCTAATATCCAGCATCTATAAAGGACTTAAACACACTTGTAAGAAAAGAAAAACAAACAATCCCATTAAAAAGTGGGCAAAGGACATGAACAGACACTTTTTAAAAGAAGGCATACATGTGACCAATAATCACATGAAAAAAAGCTTAATATTATTGACAATTAGAGAAATACAAATCAAAACCACAGTGAGATACCATCTCACATCAGTCAGAATGACTATTATTAAAAAGTCAAAAAATAACAGATGCTGGTGAGGTTGTGAAGGAAAACATGCTGATATGCTGCTGGTTGGAGTGTAAATTAGTTCAACCATTGTGGAAGACTGTGTGGTGATTCCTCAAAGACCTAAAGACAGAAATACAATTTGACCCAGCAATCCCATCACTGGGTACATACCCAAAGGAATATAAATAGTTCTATTATAAAGACATTGCATGTGTATGTTCATTGCAGCACAATTTACAATAGCAAAGACATGGAATCAACCTAAATGGCCATCGATGATAGACTGTATAGAGAAAATGTGGTATGTATACACCATGGAATACTATGCAGCCATAAAAAAGAAAGAGATCTCATGTCCTTTGCAGGGACATGGATGGAGCTGGAGGCCATTATGCTTAGCAAACTAATGCAGGAACAGAAAACTAAATACCACATGTTCTCACTTGTAAGTGGGAGTTAAATGATGAGAACACATGGACACATACTGGGGAACAACAGAAACTGGGGCCTACAGGAGAGTGGAGAGTGGGAAGAGGGAGAGGATCAAGAAAAATAACTAGTACCCATTAGTTTAGTTACCTATTAGTTACTAATATCCATTAGTTATTTTAGTTACCTATTCATTACTAATACCTATTAGTGACCTGGGTGAAAATATGAGTTTAACTACCATGAACATTCTTAATGTATGCCTTTATGGGGAGATGTGGAATTTCTAGGTTACATTGTATGATAATATTCAACATTATTATCACATAGAACCTCTTCTATACTGAGGTTATAAAGATAGTCTTCCATGTTTTCTTTCAAAAGTCTTCAAGTTTTGCCATTTACAATAATGTCCTTAATCCATCTGGGATTAACATTTATGTATGGTATACGATATGGTTTGGCTCTGTGTCCTTACCCAAACTTCACCCTAGGTGTCATGGGAGGGACCCGAAGCGTGAGGATGTAAATGAAACATGGGGGTGGATTTTTCCCATGCTGTTCTCATGATAATGAACAAGTCTCTTGAGATCTGATGGTTTTATAAATGGGAGTTCCCTGCACAAGTCCTCTTGCCTGCTGCCATGTAAGACATGCCTTTGTTCTTTCTTTGCCTTCTGCCATGATTGTGAGGCCTTAACAGCCGTGTGGAACTGTGAGTTCATTAAACCTCTTTCCTTTATAAATGACCCAGTCTCAGGTATGTCTTTATTAGCAGCATGAGAACAGACTAATACAGTATGAGGTAAGAGGTCCAGTGTCATTTTATTTTTCACAGAGAGAATCCATTTTCTCAGCACCATTTATTGGATAGCTCCTTCCTTTCCCTAACATTGTAACATTTCAAATTTTGTTTCTGCCTGTCTGCCTCAGGACCCTGTTCCATTGTAAGAAATGCTTAAAAACAAACAAAATCTCACATTTTGAATTGATATAGAATATTTTCAAGCGTTTTTTTTCTATGAAGTTGAGATCATATGGTTTTTCTCTATTAATTTGTTAATATTATAAAAGATATTTATAGACTATTAAACCACCCTTGAATTCCCGGGATAAACTCATTTCAGTTATAATGTTACATATGTTTTTTAACTGTTGGGTTTGGTTTGCTAATATCATTTTTAGGATTTTTATATCTGTGTTTTAGAGTGAAATTTGCCTATGGTTTTCTTTTTTCAACTTTTTTTTTTCTGGTTTGGGCATCAATGTTATGTTTGTCTCATAGAGGGCACTGGGAAATGTTCCTCCTTTCCCTTCTCTAGAACAGTTTGGGATGATCTGTTCTTTGGATATTTCATAGAATTCATCTTTAATTCTTTTTTCAAGATGGCATGTTGGAGGCAATGTTAGCATACCTCTCCTACTTGGAAAGACAAAATAGTGTATAGAGAGTCACACTGTGAACATTTTTCCAATAAGCAACAAAAGAACTTAAGAGAAAAACTGAAAGAAACCACCAACCCTTTGAAAGAAGTATAAGACAGCAGCCTATACTGTGAACCAGATGGAAAACTGAGTTTGCACACCATGAAAGGAGGAGAGACTGCTGCTATGACACGCTCTCCTACAGGGGAGCTGGGCAACCCAGGCCACATGGGAAGCCCTTAATCCTACCCAGTGCTGGAGCTAACTTAGTGAGCAGTGGGAAGTATATGAGAAGGAGTGGCATTGGGATGTGCTTTGCATGCACTCCCAGACTCCAGCAGGGATGAAGGAAAGCCATTCCTGATCCTACGTCACATGGGACCTCATGAAAGTCTGTCAGTTAACTCAGGTGGTGGTCGCAGGTAGAAAGAAGCTCCCAGTGAAGATCTGCAATATAATCTCAAGTGGGGAAAAACCCTGTTGACTAGAACCACAGGAAGTATGCTATAACCATGGGCATAAGAGATGGATACCCCGCTTCGTGAGTGGACCACCAGGAGGGGCATGATCTGAAGGCTAGGTTTTTTGTCTCAGGAAGGCTTATGGCCTGGGGCAGTTTTGAGTTCTGAGTGCAGGCTGCCTGGAATGCAGCTAGCTGCTGCTAGCAGAACACTGTGGGTGTGAGACCTGCGTTACCAAGTTTGTGGGAGCTGAATGGGGTGCTTACTACTGGTTCTCCCCTGGTGCTTGTGAAGGGTCTTAGAGAAGGTGACTTCTTTTCTCTCTTGTCAACCACTGCAGACACAGCTGCAGCTTCTCCCATAGGAGCTTGGTGTGGGTACATCTGTAGGCAGCATTTGTGGAACACTTCAGGGTGACTGCATCCCCATAGACGTGCTTTCCAGGTTCAGGCTTGCATGATAGGCAGAGTCACAATCCCTCTGTACATGGAACATCAGCATCCATGCAGATGAAAAGAGGTGCCTGTCTGATCTGAATATCTGGAAGACTGGGTAAGAGGTGTAACTGGGAGGCAGATTGCTTTCCTGCTGGCCTTAAAGGAGAGCTGTGGTGGCTCCGTCCCTTCTCCTGAGAAGTCCTCAGTGCATTTCACTGAGAGCCAGAGGATTGCTTGAGCTCAGGAGTTCAAAACCAGCCTAAGCAACACGGTGAAACGTCATCTCTACAAAAAAATACAAAAATTAGCCTGGCATGGTGATGTGCATCTATAGTCCCAGCTACTTGGGAGGCTGAGGTGGGAGAATTGCTTAAGTCCAGGAGGTTGAGGCTGCAGTAAACTGTGATTAAGCCACTGCAGTCCAGCCTGGGCAACAGAGCAAGACCCTATCTATAATAATAATAATACAAAAGACCAAAGAAACGAGAAGCTCATTCTTTGAAAGGATAAACAAAGTTGATAGACCACTAACTAGATTAACCAAGGAAAGAGAATATTCAAATAAACTCAATTAAAAATAAAAATTGAAACATTACAACTGATGCCACAAAAATATACAAGATTATTTGAGACTACTGTGAACACCTCTTTGCACGCATGCTAGAAAACCTAGAGGAAATGGCTATATCCTGGAAACATACAACCTCCTAGCTTGATTCAGGAAGAAATAGAAATCCTGAACAGAATAATGACAAGCAGTGAGACTAAATCAATAATTTAAAAACCGGCAACAACAACAAAAAGAAACCCAGGGCCAGATAAATTCACAGCCAAATTCTACCAGACAAAGAATTTGTACCAAGTTTACAGTAACTATTCCAAAAGAAGGAGGTAATCCTCCTTTACTCATCCTACAAAGCCAGTATCACCCTGATACTAAAGCCAGGAAATAACATAACACAAAAAGAAAACTACAAACCAATACCCCTGATGAATATAAATGAAAAATCTTCGACAGGATACTAGCAAACTGAATCCAATTGCTCGACCAAAAAAAATTTACCCTGATCAAGTAGGTTGCATCCCAGGGATGCAGAGATGGTTCAATGCAAGTCAATAAATGTAATTCATCTCGTAAACAGAATTTAAAACAAAAGCCATAGGATCACCTCAATAGGCACAGAAAAAGCATTCAATAAAATCCAGCATCCCTTTATGATGAAAACCTGAACAAAGTAGGCATAGAAGAAACATTCCTCAAAATAATATAAGTCATATATGACAAACCCATGGCTAAGATCATATTGAACAGGGAAAAGTTGAAAGCATTTCCCCATAGAACTGGAACAAGACAAAAATGCCCACTTTCACCACTTTTACTCAACATAGTACTGGAAGTTTTAGCCAGAGGAATCAGACAAGAGAAAGAAATAAACAGCATCCTAGTTGGAAAAGAGGAAGTCAAACTATCTCTTTGCTGATAATATAATCTTATACCTGGAAAACCCTAAAGACTCCTTCAAGTGATTTCTAGATCTGATAAATAAATCCAATAAAGTTTCAGTTTACAAAAACAATGTACACAAATCAATGGATCTGTGATACACCAACAATAACCAAGCTGAGAATCAAATCAAGAGCTGAATCCCTTTTACAATAGCTACACACACACACACACGCAGAGAAAAAAAAAAAAACCATAGTAATATGCTTAACCAAGGAGGTGAAAGATCTCTACAAGGAGAGCTATAAAACAGTGCTGAAAGAAATTACAGATGACACAAACAAATGGAAATACATCCTATGCTCACTGACTGAAAGAATTGATATCACGGTAATAACCATACTGGCCAAAGCAATCTACAGATTCAGTGCAATTTTTATCAAAATACTAATATCATGTTTCACAGAATTAGAAAAATTAATTCTAAATTTAATATGGAATCAAAAAAGAGCCTGAATAGTCAAAACAATTCTAAGCAAAATGAACAAATATAAGGCATCACATGACTTCAAATTATACTACAACACTATAATAATCAAAACAGCAGGGTACTTGTATAAAAGTAGATACACAGAATACATGAACAGAATAGAGAACCTAAAAATAAAGCCAAATACTTATATCCAGCAAATCTTTGACAAAGCATACAAAAACATAAACTGGGGAAAAGACATGCTGTTCAATAAATGGTGCCAGGAATATTGGATAGACACATGTAGAAGAATGAAACTGGATTCCTCTCACCATATACAAAAATTAACTAAATATTGACTTAAATCTAAAACTTGACAACATAAAAACTCTAGAAGAAAACCTAGGAGAATCTCTTCTGGACAAGAGGTAGGCAAATAATTTATGACTAAGACCTCGAAAGCAAATGCAGCAAAACCAAAAATAAACAAATGGGACCTAATTAAACTAAAAAGCTTTTTACAGCAAAAGAAATAATCATCAAAGGAAATAGAAAGCTCAAAGAATAGGTAGGAAATATTTTCAAACTATACATCCAACAAAGGACGAATATCCAAAATCTACACAGAACTCAAACAAATCAGCAAGAAGAAAAGAAATAATCCTATTAAAAAATGGACAAAGGACATGAGTAGATATTTCTCAAAAGAAGATACACAAATGGCCAACAAACAAAATGCTCAGTGTCACTAATAATCAGGGAGATGCAAATTAAAACCACAATGAGATAACCTCCTTAACCCAGCCAGAATGGCCATTATTAAAAAGTCAAAAAACAATAGATGTTTTTGTGGATGTGATGAAAAGGGAATGCTTATACACTGCTGGTGAGAAAGTAAATTAGTAGAAAAGCGGTATGGAGATTTCTTAAAGAACTAAAAGTTGATCTACATTTCATCCAGCAATCCTACTGGGTATCTACCCAAAGGAAAATAAGTCATTATATCAAAAAGACACTTGCATGCATATGTTTATCATGACACAATTCACAATTGCAAAGACATGGAATCAAACTAAGTATTTAACAATCAATGAGTGGATAAAGAAAATGTGGTATATATACACAAACACACGATGGAATACTACTTAGTCATGAAAAAGAATGAAACATTGTCTTTTGCAGCAATTCGGATGCAACTGGAAGCCATTATTCTAAGTGAATTAACTCAGGAATCAAAACCCAAATACTGCATGTTCTCACTTGCAAGTAGTACCTAAGCTATGTGTATATAAAGGCATACGGAGTGGTAAAATGGACATTGGAGACCCAGAAAGGGGGAGAATGGAGGGGGTGATGGATGCAAAATTATCTCTTAGGTACAATGTACACTATGTGGGTGATGGGTGCACTAAAATCCTAGACTTCACCACCATACAATTCATCCATATAAACAAAAACCACATGTGACCCTAAAGCTATTGAAATTTTTTAAAAAAGAAAACTAGTACAGATAGACCCAAAATAATATTTAATATTAATTTGCATTTTTCTATTGAGAGGTAAATATACATCTTTTTATACAAAATTGGCCATTTATATTTTGTCTCATATAAATTTCTTGTTCATAACTTTCTTTTTTCACTCAATTGATTTTAGGAGTTCTCTATAGATTCTGCATATTAATTTGACTATTAAAGACTTCACAGATTTTGTAATTTTTTATACAGATCTTTTTTGATTTGGTTACTGGTGTTTTATTATACAGGATTTTAAACATATAATTGAATAATTACATATGTCAGCCTTTAAAAAATTCGTCTTTAAGATTTTTTTTTTCTGGAGAAGATTTTAAACTACTGATTTAATTTATGTATTTAGATTTCTGTTATTATTTGATATGGTTTTATTTAAGTTATAGTTTTTTTCCTAGGAAAAGCTCCCCTTTGGGATCCGTGGCATACTGCAGGACTCTCAGGCTTGATTTCCCAGCCTTGTTGCTGGTCCAAGTTTTCATGTCCTATTTTCAGAGCTACTCCCGTCAGAGAAAACACTTTTTAAAAATAATTTGCTGTAATCCCAGCACTTTGGGAGGCCAAGGCGGGCGGATCACGAGGTCAGGAGTTCGAGACCAGCCTAGTCAATATGGTGAAACCCCCACTCTACTAAAAATACAAAAATTAACTGGATGTGATGGTTTGCGCCTGTAGTCCCAGCTGCTTGGGAGGCTGAGGCAGAAGAATCGCTTGAACCCAGGAGGTGGAGGTTTCAGTGAGCCAAAATTGTGCCACTGCACTCCAGCCTGGGTGACAGAGTGAGACTCTGTCTCAAAAAATAAATGAATGAATGAATGGATATATAAATAAATTGCACAAAGGGATTGTTTGGTGGTTTTGCAGTCTGCAGTATCCTTGCAGATCGCATTTCTGATATTGGCATTTGCTCTCAGGACAACCTCTATTTTATTTTACAATCCTTGCTCTCTGGCTGCTTGCACACATGATTTTTTTCCAGATATTTGGGAAGAACCCTATTTTGATTTGCCTGATAGGTAGATGTCCCAATTATAGGAGCAGTACTCTCCTATGTTCTATCCCCAGGGAAAACATGTCCTATGTGGGCAGTCACAGAAATTCCCCTCCCTCTCCTACAGTTGCTGGGATGCCACCCAAACTATGAATATCTCATTAGGTAAGAAGCACAATGTGGTATGTATGAGCATAGCGGTACATACATATGTAGTAATAAAGAACTCATTTCCTTCACCATAAATACAATAAATGGAGGGTTATTATATAAAAAATAACTTATATACTGAATTGATATTTCATGCATCTGATATATGTCTGCATTGCTCAACCGATGCATTTGCCCACAATAACCCTGTGGGGAAACCCTCGCTGACATTTCCAGGGCCACGTAGCTATTGCAACCTCTGTATGCCTCTCATTTTATTAGCAATCTATTAATGTTAGAGGAACGATTCAACAGCAAAGCAAGTTCTTGAGACATTAGCTATTTTCCTCCTGACAGCCATTTGCCTCACTGTCTCTTACCATCTCTTGATGCAACTTTTAGCAAGTACCTGAAACTGAGACATGACAGAGTCTACTTGCTTCAAAGGGTATGCCAGGCTGCGTTCAGAACATGTTGAGTGGAGAGACTTCTAGAGAGGAAAGAGTAAGATCTGATTGCCAAGTCTTTCTTACGCCACCCCACCCCAACCCTCCTCACATCTGCTCCTGCCAAGCCCTGAACTCTCTTTAATGATATCTTGCCAGCAAAGCTCAGTATTTGTTTCCAGGAAATGCTTTTCCCAGAAGATTATGTGGACACCCAGAAAACAACTTTTAAGTTATTCTATATCTATGTTTACTGTTCCAAAACAGAAATAGTGTGGCAGTTGGGAAAAATTATTTTCTTTCTCATGTACAAGTCATAACTGTATACATTTTCTGAAATCTTAGGATCAGGAGACTAGTAGGGGTATTTTACAGCAGAGTTGGTAACTTTTTCTGTGAACAGCCAGCTAGAAAATATTTTAGGGTTTGTGGGACAGACAGTCTATTTTGCAACTGCTTATCTCTGCTGCAAAAGCAGCCATAGATAAAATGGCAATACATAAGCAAATGGGCATAGCCATGTTCCAGTACCATTTTACTTATAAAAACAGGCAGTGAGCCCAATTTGGCCTAGGTCACAGTTTGCCAACTCTGTCTTAGAGGAACTGTTTAAGGGGATTTCCCTTAAGATTTGCTGCACATAGGTTGCTATCATTCATTTATTTAAAACAGAACTTGTCAACCACAGCACTATTGACATTTGGGCTGGTTAATCCTTTGATGAGACTGGTGTACAATCCTATGCATTGTAGATGTTTAGCAGCATCTTGGCCTTTACCACTAGATGCTAGTAGCATCTTCTGAATTGCAATAACCAAAAAATGCCTCTAGACATTACCAAATGTCGCTTGGGGGGCAAACTTGTGTCCTGTGGAGAATTGCTGATCTCCAGAGATAGGGAAGACAGAGCACATGTCACAATTGAGGACTGTAAATTTCTCAATGTCTGAACATAGGGCAAGGGGAGGGTATATCTGGAGATGAAGAGGTAGTTAAGGGAAAGACCCCTTAGGGCCATTTAGACTCTCTTTTGAAGGCAATTAGATGACATTAAAGGGTCTTATGGAGTGGAGTGTGGTGGTAGTTTCAGGTTTATGTTTAGGATGGTCACTCTTGCATCAGAGAAGAAAATGGGTTAGATAGAACAGGATTAGAGGCCAGGGTATCAGTAAGGGTATCTTATAAAAGATG
Organism: Trachypithecus francoisi; assembly: GCF_009764315.1. Classification (NCBI taxonomy): domain Eukaryota; kingdom Metazoa; phylum Chordata; class Mammalia; order Primates; family Cercopithecidae; genus Trachypithecus; species Trachypithecus francoisi. The sequence continues at coordinate 88,201,741 of NW_022681453.1, forward strand.
TACCTGACTTTAAAATCAAGCTCACTTATCTTAGAGCCCTTGTTTCCTTCTTGCTGGGAAAATCGCCTTAGAAAACAAAACTACCAAGGACACTTCTTAACAGTGAATATAGAAGTGGGCAAGGATGCTAACTGTCATTATGGGATGTGATCAACAAGTAATTGTACACAGCCAAACGAATAGGCCAACTATTGACTTTTGAATTGGGAAGAAACTAAAGGTCCAATATTCATGTAATACATTTGCAATATCAAGCACAACTGGTTATGTCACCTCTGCTTAGACAACTCTGACTATAACTTGGCTCCCAAGAAAGTTCATGACATTTTCCAGGCTATAATTATTATATAGCTCTTTCTTTCTTTTTTACCTCTACAATATATTAGGTATTTGAGAGTTCCTTTCAAAGACCTAGAATAGTTGCGTTGAACAAGTGTTCTCTTCCCTGGACAGTCTTGGGAACATGTGCAAATTCTCATTGTCAAATCTTCCTTTGTTACATTTTACCCTTAATTTCAGTGATTGTCATGATCATGATATCCAGTAATATTTATCAAAGGACTCTTCTGCTTTCTAGGGACCATGGTAGGCAGTGAGGATACAAAGATGAGATGAGAGTGTTTCTGCGCACAAGGGGAAAATGGGGGAAGGAATTCAGACATTAAAATAGCAAGTACAATTGATGTAATTTGTGTGTGATATATTTCTTGTCAGTACTGAGGGAGGAATGTGAAAATCACTCACCTAGTCATTGTGTCAAATAGAACTTTTCCTTGTGGCAAATTATCTAATGATGCTTTTTAGTAAGCATCTTTTTCTCCTCCTTTAGGCTGACAATTTGATTCAACCTCTACTACCTTAATCAACTCCTTATGGATTCCCACTGTACTTCTTTGATAGCTACTCTAGGTAAATTTATCTCTTTTTGGTCAGAGTCCAAATCTGGACACAGTAGTGCTTAAGGTGTTTATACAGGAGAGGTGGTCACTCCACCCATCAGCCACCACCAGAAACATTATTTTCTTGGTCACTTAAATCCATGAAAACCCTAAGTAGGGGAAACTCAAAACTGAAGGATTCTCGAATGTACGGTTCCCACTTTAGCAAAGTGGGAGATGAGCTTGAGGATTTAACCCTGGCCTTACTTTCGTGTGTAATACAGGTTGAACATCCCAAATTCCCAAATCTGAAGTTAAAAATGCTCCAAAATATGCAACATTTTGAGTGCCAGCATGATGCTGAAAAGAAATCCTTATTGGAGCATTTTGAATTTAGGATTTTTGAATTTGGAATCCTCAATTGATATAACACAAATATTGTAAAATTAAAAAAATCTGAAACACCTCTGGTCCCAATCATTTTGGATAAAGGACACTGTAGTTCAGTTCTTTATGGCAGGCTCTTCACATCATGCCCACCAACCTCATTTCCCATATTTTGATAATCCAATGAAGCAACAGAAATAGCCTCCTTTAGGTATGCATCGCGCATTTTGGTATTCAGTGTACATTTGCCTAAGCACGAAAGCACACTGCTGTTATCTTTCACTAAAGACAATACATACTGTAAACTAGAAGACAGATAAGAATTGTGAGACTTTTTAAAAATTTCTTTTCCCCACCATCTGTCACATATTTTGCTGGTAGTGTAATGCTTTGGATAAAATTGAATAAATTTGGTAAATTTAAGGAAAACCAAGGTAAGAGCTTTCTCTTTTAGGCTGCCATATTTTTTCAGTAGTATAGAACTACTATAACTTAATAGAAGTGTACTCTTGCCTCCAAAGGCACAGCAACATTATAAAATTCAGGTTTATAAACTTACATTCTATAGATTATTTTTGTCTAAAAGAGTAGCAATTCATCTGCTGGAAGGCATTTTGTTTGACCTTAATGAAAGAGAAGGAGGGGTATAAATTGGAAAAATCACTTAATTTTGCACATGTAAACATGCTCTTATCTCTACACTGAAAAATGCTATTTGTTGCACTAAGGGAAAAAAAAGTTGCTTTTTCCTAGTAAGAATTCCAGGAAAAGCAAAAAACTCTTTTATGTATTTAATCCTTCTTTTCTGTGTGACTCATGGTTTCCTTTTTGCTCCTGACAAACGAAGTATCTTTGTATCTGTGCATCAGCCTGCCTAAGGCTTTGTCTCTTTCCATCTCCCAAAGACAGAGCCTTGGGGACACTTTCAGGAGTCAGCTAAGGAGAATGCACACACTCAAAACCCACACCTGTTAATCCCCTATCTTTTCCAAAAGAGTTTCTTATTCCATTTTAGACTGAGAGCCTTTGTGTAGGAGTCCAGAATATTTTAACATTTCCTGCTTCATCTGCAACTCGGAGCCAAAAGTATAGCACTAGTTTCTTCCAAGATTTTTTATGAGCGAAGAATCATGTGCTTCACAATCATTCTTAGTTAAAGATGCTTCAGGTTTCACACTTTGGGGACAGAAAAGGAAAATACATTTTCTCTAGACACTTTAGTTCATGTGCTATACATTCTGGAATGCTCATTTTTTTCAGCCAGATTGTAATTTCCTGAGCCCCAAGGTGAGAGGCCATGTTAAAATGCACGTTTGAATTGGCAAACGTCTGTGGCATAAGTATGTCTAAGACCAGTTACAAGCACAACGGGGCAGTCAATTATGTGTCCCTTTGCTGCCTCTTGCTTCTGTTCCCTGTGCCATTTTCTGTCCTCCCGCAGGCTTCCAAGATGTCATCTTTATCTTTGTTTCCCTCCTCTGAAAATGGATTATGAAGAAAGTATTTGTAATCCACTCACACTGACTAAAAATAGCTAAAAACTCCTTTCCAAGTAAATTCGCGTTTAAACAAGGTCTCAAACTAAATATCAGTGTTTTTCAGTAGATTGAGGCGATGCAGGCCAGAGCTTTTCGCTGTGAGGTGTTCTGCTCTGATCCTTTTTTTTCCCATTTATTATTTCTTTATTTTCAATAATAAAATACCAAAACCATTTGTTTGGGGGAGAAAAAGTCTTCCCTTCACTGGAGATTATGTTTTACACTTTCAAATTCTATCCCATATAAAATGCCTTCATATATTTACTATAAATCTATAATTCTGAATAGATCATATCACTGTCTTAGATATGAAAAATTATTGAAAGAATTTTAATGAAATTGTTTAGAGAGTTAAAGAAATAACGTTTTTATAATTATCATCTCCAGTGTGCAATCTTCCCTACAGTTGCAAAATATTCTATGAAGTAGGAAGTATTTCTTTTTTATTATTATTATTATACTTTAAGTTCTAGGGTACATGTGCACAGCATGTAGGTTTGTTACATATGTATGCATGTGCCATGTTGGTGTGTGGCACCCATGAACTCATCATTTATATTAGGTATATCTCCTAATGCTATGCCTCCCCCCTCACCCCATCCCACGACAGGCCCCGGTGTGTGATGTTCCCTTCCTGTGTCCAAGTGATCTTATTGTTCAATTCCCACCTATGAGTGAGAACATGTGGTGTTTGGTTTTTTGTCCTTGCGATAGTTTGCCGAGAATGATGGTTTCCAGCTGCATCCATGTCCCTACAAAGGACATGAACTCATCCTTTCTTATGGCTGCATAGTATTCCATGACATATATTTGCCACATTTTCTTAATCCAGTCTGTCATTGATAGACATTTGGGATGGTTCCAAGTCTTTGCTACTGTGAATAGTGCCGCAATAAACATATGTGTGCATGTGTCTTTATAGCAGCATGATTTATAATCCTTTGGGTATATACCCAGTAATGGGATGGCTGGGTCAAATGGTATTTCTAGTTCTAGTTCCTTGAGGAATCACCACACTGTCTTCCATAATGGTTGAACTAGTTTACAGTTCCACCAACAGTGTAAAAGTGTTCCTATTTCTCCACATCCTCTCCAGAACCTGTTGTTTCCTACTTTTTAATGATCGCCATTCTAACTGCTGTGAGATGGTATTGCATTGTGATTTTGATTTGCATTTTTCTGATGGCCAGTGATGATAGCAATTTTTCATGTGTCTGTTGGCTGCATAGATGTCTTCTTTTGAGAAGTGTCTGTTCATATCCTTCACCCACTTTTTGATGGGGTTGTTTGATTTTTTCTTATAAATTTGTTTGAGTTCTTTGTAGATTCTGGATATTAGCCCTTTTTCAGATGAGTAGATTGCAAAATTTTTTTCCCATTCTGTAGGTTGCCTGTCTACTCTGATGGTAGTTTCTTTTGCTGTGCAGAAGCTCTTTAGTTTAATTAGATCCCATTTGTCTATTTTGGCTTTTGTTGCCACTGCTTTTGGTGTTTTAGACATGAAGTCCTTGCCCATGCCTATGTCCTGAACGGTATTGCTTTGGTTTCTTCTAGGGCTTTTATGGTTTTAGGTCTAATATTTAAGTCTTTAATCCATCTTGAATTAATTTTTGTATAAGGTGTAAGGAAGGGATCCAGTTTCAGCTTTCTACTTATGGCTAGCCAGTTTTCCCAGCACCATTTATTAAATAGGGAATCCTTTCTCCATTTCTTGCTTTTGTCAGGTTTGTCAAAGATCAGATGGTTGTAGATATGTGGTATTATTTCTGAGGGCTCTGTTCTGTTCTATTGGTTCTATATTTCTGTTTTGGTATCAGTACCATGCTGTTTTGGTTACTGTAACCTTGTAGTATAGTTTGAAGTCAGGTAGTGTGATGCCTCCAGCTTTGTACTTTTGGCTTAGGATTGTCTTGGCAAAGAGGGCTCTTTTTTTTTCCATATGAATTTTAAAGTAGTTTTTTCCAATTCTGTGAAGAAAGTCATTGGTAGCTTGATGGGGATGGCATTGAATCTATAAATTACCTTGGGCAGTATGGCCATTTTCACGATATTGATTCTTCCTATCCATGAGCATGGAATGTTCTTCCATTTGTTTGTGTCCTCTTTTATTTTGTTGAGCAGTGGTTTGTAGTTCTCCTTGAGGAGGTCCTTCACATCTCTTGTAAGTTGGATTCCTAGGTATTTTATTCTTTTTGAAGCAATTGTGAATGGGAGTTCATTCATGATTTGGCCCTCTGTTGGTCTGTTACTGGTGCATAAGAATGCTTGTGATTTTTGGACATTGATTTTGTATCCTGAGACTTTGCTGAAGTTGCTTGTCAGCTTAAGAAGATTTTGGGCTGAGATGATGGGGTTTTCTGAGTATACAATCATGTCATCTGCAAACAGGGACAATTTGACTTCCTCTTTTCCTAACTGAATACCCTTTATTTCTTTCTCCTGCCTGATTGCCCTGGCCAGAACTTCCAACACTATGTTGAATAGGAGTGAGGAGAGAGGGCATCCCTGTCTTGTGCCAGTTTTCGAAGGGAATGCTTCCAGATTTTGCCCATTCAGTATGATATTGGCTGTGGGTTTGTCATAAATATCTCTTATTATTTTGAGATACGTCACATCAATACCTAATTTATTGAGAGTTTTTAGCATGAAGGGCTATTGAATTTTGTCAAAGGTCTTTTCTGCATCTATTGAGATAACCATGTGGTTTTTGTCTTTGGTTCTGTATATGCTGGACTACGTTTATTGATTTGCATATGTTGAACCAGCCTTGCATCCCAGGGATGAAGCCCACTTGATCATGGTGGATAAGGTTTTTGATGTGCTGCTGGATTCGGTTTGCCAGTATTTTATTGAGGATTTTTGCACTGATGTTCATCAGGGATATTGGTCTAAAATTCTCTTTTTTTTGTTGTGTGTCTGTCAGGCTTTGCTATCAGGATGATGTTGGCTTCATAAAATGAGTTAGGGAGGATTCCCTCTTTTTCTATTGATTGGAATAGTTTCAGAAGGAATGGTACCAGCTCCTCCTATACCTCTGGTAGAATTTGTCTGTGAATCCGTCTGGTCCTGGACTTTTTTTGGTTGGTAGGCTATTACTTACTGCCTCAGTTTCACAGCCTGTTATTGGTCTATTCAGGGATTCAACTTCTTCCTGGTTTAATCTTGGGAGGGTGTATGTGTCCAGGAATTTATCCATTTCTTCTAGACTTTCTAGTTTATTTGCATAGAGGTGTTTATAGTATTCTCTGATGGTAGTTTGTCTTTCTGTGGGATTAGTGATGATATCCCCTTTATCATTTTTTATCGCATCTTTTAGATTCTTCTCTCTTTTCTTCTTTATTAGTCTTGCTAGCAGTCTATCAATTTTCTTGATCTTTTCAAAAAACCAGCTCCTTGATTCATTGATTTTTTGAAGGGTTTTTTGTGTCTATCTCCTTCAGTTCTGCTCTGATCTTAGATGGCCAAATAGGAACAGCTCCAGTCTACAGCTCCCAGCGTGAGCCATGCAGAAGACAGGTGATTTCTGTATTTCCAACTGAGTACCGGGTTCATCTCACTGGGACTTGTCAGACAGTGGGTGCAGGACAGTCGGTGCAGCCCACCGAGCATGAGCCAAAGCAGGGCAAAGCATTGCCTCACCCGGGAAGCACAAGGGGTCAGGAAATTCCCCTTCCTAGCCAAGGGAAGCTGTGACAGATGGCATCTGGAAAATCGGGTCACTCCCACCCTAATACTGTTCTTTTCCCATGGTCTTAGCAAACAGCACACCAGGAGATTATATCCTGTGCCTGGCTCGGAGGGTCCCAGGCCCATGGAGCCTTGCTCGTTGCTAGCACAGCAGTCTGAGATTGAACTGCAAGGCAGCAGCGAGGCTGGGTGAGGGGCACCCACCGTTGCTGAGGCTTGAGTAGGTAAACAAAGCAGCCTGGAAGCTTGAACTGGGTGGGGCCCACTGCAGCTCAAGGAGGTCTGCCTGCCTCTGTAGACTCCACCTCTGGGAGCAGGGCATAGCTGAACAAAAGGCAGCAGAAACTTCTGCAGACTTAAATGTCCCTGTCTGACAGCTTTGAAGAGAGTAGTGGTTCTCCCAGTATGGAGTTTGAGAACTGAGAATGGACAGACTGCCTGCTCAAGTGGGTCCCTGACCCCTGAGTAGCCTAACTGGGAGGCACCCCCAGTAGGAGCAGGCTGACATCTCATATGGCCAGGTACCCCTCTGAGATGAAGCTTCCAGAGGAACAATCAGGCAGCAACATTTGCTGTTCAGCAATATTCACTGTTCTGCAGCCTCTGCTGCTGATACCCAGGCAAACAGCGTCTGGAATGGACCTCCAGCAAACTCCAACAGACCTGCAGCTGAGGGTCCTGACGGTTAGAAGGAAAACTAACAAACAGAAAGGACATCCACACCAAAAAACCATCTGTACGTCACCATCATCAAAGACCAAAGGTAGATAAAACCACAAAGATGGGGACAAAACAGAGCAGAAAAGCTGAAAATTCTAAAAATTAGAGTGCCTCTCCCCCTCCAAAGGAACACAGCTCCTTGCCAACAACAGAAAAGAGCTGGATGGAGAATGACTTTGATGAGTTAAGAGAAGAAGGCTTCAAACCGTCAAACTTCTCCGAGCTAAAGGAGGAAGTTTGAATCCATCTCAAAGAAGTTAAAAACCTTGAAAAAAGATTAGACAAATGGCTAACTAGAGTAACCAGTGTAGAGAAGTCCTTAAATGACCTGATGGAGCTGAAAACCATGGCATGAGAACTACATGACGAATGCACAACCTTCAGTAGTCACTTCGATCAACTGGAAGAAAGGCTATCAGTGATTGAAGATCAAATGAATGAAGCGAGAAGAGAAGTTTAGAGAAAAAAAGAGTAAAAAGAAACTAACAAAGCCTCCAAGAAATATGGAAGTATGTGAAAAGACCAAATCTACGTCTGATTGGTGTACCTGAAAGTGATGGGGAGAATGGAACCAAGTTAGAAAACACTCTGCAGGATATTATCCAGGAGAGCTTCCCCAACCTAGCAAGACAGGCCAACATTCAAATTCAGGAAATACTGAGAACGCCACAAAGATACTCCTCGAGAAGAGCGACTCCAAGACACATACTTGTCAGATTCACCAAAGTTGAAATGAAGGAAAAGTGTTAAGGGCAGCCAGAGAGAAAGGTCGGGTTACCCACAAATGGAAGCCCATCAGACTAACAGCAGATCTCTCGGTAGAAACTCTACAAGCCAGAAGGGAGTGGGGGCCAATATTCAACATTCTTAAAGAAAATAATTTTCAATCCAGAATTTCATATCCAGCCAAACTAAGCTTCATAAGTGAAGGAGAAATAAAATCCTTACAGACAAGCAAATGCTGAGAGATTTTGTCACCACTAGGCCTGCCCTACAAGAGATCCTGAAGGAAGCACTAAACATAGAAAAGAACAACTGGTACCAGCCACTGCAAAAACATGACAAATTGTAAAGACCATTGATGCTAGGAAGAAATTGCATCAACTAATGATCAAAATAACCAGCTAACATCATAATGACAGGATCAGATTCACACATAACAATATTAACCTTAAATGTAAATGGGCTAAATGTTCCAATTAAAAGACACAGACTGGCAAATTGGATAAAGAGTCATTACTCATCAGTGTGCTGTATTCAGGAGGCCCATGTCACGTGCAGAGATACACATAGGCTCAAAATAAAGGAATGGAGGAAGATCTACCAAGCAAATGGAGAACAAAGAAAAGGCAGGGTTTGCAATTCTAGTCTCTGATAAAACAGACTTTAAACCAACATAGAGCAAAAGAGACAAAGAAGGCCATTACAAAATGGTAAAGGGATCAATTCAACAAGAAGAGCTAACTATCCTAAATATATATGCACCCAGTACAGGAGCACCCAGATTCATAAAGCAAGTCCTTAGAGAATTACAAAGAGATTTAGACTCCCACACAATAATAATGGGAGACTTTAACACCCCACTGTCAACATTAGACAGATCACTGAGACAGAAAGTTAAAAAGGATATCCAGGAATTGAACTCAGCTCTGCACCAAGCGGACCTAATAGACATCTACAGAACTCTCCACCCCAAATCAACAGAATATACATTCTTCTCAGCACCACATCACACCTATTCCAAAATTGACCACATAGTTGGAAGTAAAGCACTCCTCAGCAAATGTAAAAGAACAGAAATTATAACAAACTGTCTCTCAGACCACAGTGCAATCAAACAAGAACTCGGAATTAAGAAACTCACTCAAAACTGCTCAACTTCATGGAAACTGAACAACCTGCTCCTGAATGACTACTGGGTACATAACAAAGTGAAGGGAGAAATAAAGATGTTCTTTGAAACCAATGAGAACAAAGACACAACATACCAGAATCTTTGGGACACATTTAAAGCAATTTGTAGAGGGAAATTTATAGCACTAAATGCCCACAAGAGAAAGCAGGAAGGATCTAAAATTGATACCCTAACATCACAATTAAAAGAACTAGAGAAGCAAGAGCAAACACATTCAAAAGCTAGCAAAAGGCAAGAAATAACTCAGATGTGATCCTAATTATACCTTTTATGGTCATTACCAGGCTGATTCCACACTAAACATAATACAATTTTATATCCCATCCTTCCTTCAGCACATGAAGTAGGAGACAACAAAAACAGTCTAAGGAAAATTTATCTTTAGTACTCCAAAATTCAGAATTACTTACAGAATTTATTATTAAATACTAATAATAAATACTTAGAATTAGTTATTATTAAATACATACATTTCTATTATGCAAAGCAAATATTCAAAATTGGATAACAGAGACTTACAGTGAAGAGATAAACTGGAAAAAAATAAAAGTATAAGTGCTCATAATTGGAACAAAAAGAATAGCTTGATCAGGGGAAGGAAACAGCGGACTAGGGTTATGAGGTTTAGGAAATTTTTATTGATTGGAGGTGGTAGAGGTTAGACAATTGGAAACAAGGTCCAAGAGTGAGGGGGTCCACACACACACACACACACACACAGTGCATAAGTGACTATACAGATGATAGTGTTTCCTGCCTCTCTCTGCTGCTTTTCTACATGATAGCTACAAGTTGGTGACCACTTAGTCCTATTTCTCTGCAGATGTATTGTGGGTGCCGCAACATAAGAAAGGGGGAAAGGATGGTAACTTCTCATTCAGTGGATAATTATTGAGTGTCTGCAATGGACTGGATGCTAGGCTTTCGTAGAATCGTCGGTTCCAAATGCAGCCTATTTAGACACTGCCCCTTAGTGTAGTGTCTGAAGCAGGTCTGTCTCACCTAAACGTGGGACAGCGTATCAATTATGCCTCAGCCTGTGTGATTGATATGGACACAATTTCTTGTTGGTGCTTTCCTTTTATCTTGTGTTGTGTGAGCTTCCACTGTCTGTTGTTATATGGCTTGCTTAAGATGTTGTGAATAACTCACTTGGATGAGAAGAGTTGGGGACCTGATTACCTGCTGGGTTCATATCTAAACCCTCCTGGATCCACATCTATTGCTACCAGCTACATATTGAGATGGTTACCAATAAGAAAAATATTATTTCTAAAACAGTTTTCCATTGCACAAGAAGGACTTGCTTATAAATATTTCTATGGAAAAAGAGAAAGAATAAATATGATCGCCATAGTTCTGCCACACAGAGACAATGGGTTTTGGTTTATATTCTTCCAGCATTTAAAATTTATATACATTTTAAATATAGCTATGTTAATAAAGTGTTTAATGTTTCATAAATTGTCTTTTTTCTGTTAGCATTTTAGGGTTTCTCAGGTAGCCAATTTTCTGTGGTTTTTAGTGACCAGGTTATATTTAATTATTAGATTGTGCTCCAATGTATATCATCAACCTCCTTTTTAAATATTTTATGCTGTTGAATGCTGTCACAAACTTTTTTACTTTTCATAAAAGATGTTTAGATGATTTTTAAATTTTGAATCATTACCTTGGCATATATTTTTAATGTGAATTATTGAGCCAAAGGGTATGAATATTTTAAAGGCTCTGACAGTTACTGGTAGAGAAGCTTTAAAAGCTATTTCTTAGTATGAATGAGTTGGTTTCATTGGTGTAGGTGAAATCCAGTGACAAGGACATGGAAGAAGTCATATATTCAAAATGATAGGAATATATCCTTTGGTGTACAGAAGCTTTTAAACTTGATGTAATCCCATAAATATATACATCTACCATGTACCCACATTTTTTATTGTAAAAAGCCTAATCCAGTAGTGATGTGTTAACACATTCCATCCATTCATAATGCCTATGGACTACATTTTCTCAGGTAGAATCAACAAGCAGTAGGTTTGAAAATGCTCCAACAAAAACTCCGCATTTATCTTTACTGCTGTGTCTTTTTAACCTCTTTAACCCCCTGACTAAAATATTTTTTTCTTTTACTTTTTGGACAGAGTCTCACTCTGTCACCCAGGCTGGGGTGCAAAGGCACAATCTAAGCTCACTGCAACCTCCAACTCCCAGGTTCAAGCAATTCTCCTCCCTCAGCCTCTTTAGTAGCTGGAACTAAAGAGGACTGTCACCATGTCCGCGGAGTTTTTGTAATTTTAGTAGAGGCAGGGTTTCACCACGTTGGCCAGGCTGGTCTCTGACTCCTGACCTCAAATGATCCATCCACCTTGGCCTCCCAAAGTGCTAGGATTACAGGCGTGAGTCACCGCGCCCAGCCAAATATTTCTATTTAACATTCACATACTCCTTAGGTTCTCTGAACCATCTTGTCATTGTGATTTTGGAGATACTTTGCTTCTTCAGGGAAATTTACAAAAATTTTCACATCCTAAGTTTCCCAAACTTGGATGTTAGGTAACATGGCAAAAGAGAATTAGGGTTGCTGTCGGAATTGAGCTTGCAAATCAACTGACCATAAAATTGAGAGATAATCTTGGTTATCCAGGTGGGCCCAATCTAATCACAACATTTCTTAGAAATGGAAGATAGAGCTACAGAAAAGTCAGAGAAAGATATGTGAAGATGGAAGCAGTTTCAGGGAGATGCTATGTTGTTGACTTTGGAGGTAGAGGGAGGGGTCAAGGTCAGAATATGGGCTCTAGAAGTTGAAAAAAGGCAAAGAAACAGGTTATCTTTAAGAGCCTCCAGAAAGGGATGCAGCCCAGCCAATACCTTGATTTTATTCCTGTGAGACTCAAGTCAAACTTCTGAACTATAGAACCGTAAGATATTAAATTCATATTGTATTAAGCCATTAAATTTGTGATAATTTTTATGGCAACCATAGGAAATTATCACACTTAATTTTCAGTTCTAAATAGAGTTAAACTATATTCTTTCGTCCTTGTGTTTTTCATTTTACATCAATTCATTTTACTCTCCATTTATTGATTAATCAAACAGACATCATTCTTATTTTGTTAGAGGCTAAGACCTTCCTTGCCCTTTCATTATGTAACTCTCCCTGCCATTTAAAGAGTTATCAAAAACTGGTATCTTCAGGGAGATTTTCTTGTACCCTCCCCTCCTCCCCACTGGATTAGGTAGGGCTAGAGACCTTCTAGGGTTTTCATATGTTCTCGTGTTCACCACTATCCATAATACTAAGCACACTATTTAGAAACCATTGGATTACTCTTCTTCATGTCCTAAAGGCCTTCATCTAGGACAAGGAATGGTCTCTTCTCTGGGGCCTCAGTGCTTTAGAGTGTCTAGTGAGCTTTGGGCTCTCCATAGATGTTGGTCAAATTAATGAAATATATAAGTGTACACAATTAATTGCTAGTGAGAATTCTGTTTTTTATCTGTCTAGGAATGACAAGCTGGGTGGCAGGACTGGATGACTCTAGATGATGACAGTCTAGCTTATGGTACCTCAAGTGTCAGGCTGGTGACCAGACTGGCTTAAGGGGCTTGGGTGATGCAGTGCATCCTGTTTTGGAAGATGGGCTAGGCCATTTGAAACGTGAAATGCCAGTTTTCTGAAAAGAATTCAGAGCCCTATCAGCATCATATTATGTGGGTGGCATTCTTTGACCTGATTTAATGTCCTCTCTGCACACTGGTGCTGAGAACAAGACATTTCATAAGTCAAAGACCACCAATTTCAGTTCAGGAAGTGATAGCTGATGAAACATTTAACAAGGAGTTGCCACATCTCATCCCATGGATTTTCTGTGAGACCCTCCCCGTTGCTTTCTACACATTTTCATATTTCAAGCCTTGTTCCTGGAATTAATGTCAGATGTTTCTGATGAATCACATAATTTCAAGGAAGGCTGTTTTCTTTCACTTTAGCATGGAGAAATGGGGAAAAAGATTTTCTCATCATTTGCCTGAGACAACATTTGAGAAGAAATTCTCTGGAGGATTCTAATCCCTTCCACTAGGCATAAGATCCTGCTTGATAATGAAGTCTCAGGGAAACTAATTTCACCATGGAGAATAGGACCATAACAAGCTGATGGACCTCAGAAAGTTAGTCCTGATCTACAGGTGGTCTTGAAATACAGATAATTCAGGGATGCTTAGGTGATTTCTTTTTCCAATAAGTTCTTGTGGTTCTCAGGGTTGAGAGTAAAGAAAGAATAAGAAACTCAAGTCCTAAGGAATAAATTATTAAATGAATGGATGGATTCTGAAAGAGAAGAATATGGGAAAGTAAGGCCCTCTTTGGATTCTAATATACTGCAGGATAGGCCCAGGTCTGGATTTCACTCATGTCCAGAGGATAATCCAGGTTTCAGCTTCCTATATACCATTTCATCATCTTCCCATTCCTTTCTTGCTCCATCCTCCAGTCTTTCCTGAGTATCTTCATGAACTTTAAGGTATAATGACTGGTCATATGGTCATATGCTAGCTCACAATGCTACCCTTTTAAGAAATCTTTGCCTTTTATATGTAAGCCAAAATAATTCCCTAAAATTTAATTTCACATTTAAGATGGTGAATGAGGGAAGAAATTTTATGCTTTAAGTTTTTAGGAGATGATACACACTAAAGTTTTGAGCTGCACTATTGACTAACTGTGTCCTTGGGCAAGTCTCTTAAATTGTCTGAGTCATGCTTTCCCCATTTCCATCTGAAAACTTTCACAGGATTGTTAATGAGGATCAGGAAATGTGAAATATATGCTTTGGGAAACAATTTAAAAATTGAGTACTACCAAGGGAATGCTAGAAGAATAATGAATCATTTCTAATTTTTTTTCTTGGAGTGGGTTTTGCAAATGTTGAAGAGAGAATGACCAGCTCTTCTGGGAAAAACAAGGAGGAAAAGCTTTAGAAAGAAAGAGAGAAAAGACATATTTGAAAGCTGTTGTGAAGAAATGGAGTTTAGATCTTCTTTCAAATGTGGATATTTCTGATGTGTTGCTGTGTGACTAGCTCCTCCCTTGTCTCAGTATGAAACCTTCAATACAGTCCATGTTGTCAATGCTTTTGCACTTAGAGTTGAGGACAGGGAGGGGAGAATTCAATAGAAGACATTATACGAGGGCACGGCTAGCCAAGGAGGCTCAGTTACATTTCAGTTACTTATAAAGCAACAAGTCAACTTGTACATAATAAACCATTATGAGCCAGGACCCTGAAATCACGTTCAGATTTAGCTGTTTGACCTTGAGTGACGTTACTTATGTTTGCTGAATGTCAGTGTTTTATCTGTTAAAAATATAATGACTCTCTTATCAGATTCTTTGAAGATTAAGTGAGATAATGAATATATGGTGTTTATATAGTGTTGAATATTATACAGGAGAAAAGAGACACTAATCAATATCAGGAATGAGACAGGTGACATCACTGCAATCTGCAGATATTAAAGGAACAATTTTAAAAAATGAAAACTTTATGTCAACATATTTAACCACTGATATGGTTTGGCTTTTTGCCCCACCCAAATATTATCTTGAATTCCCACATGTTGTGGGAGAGACTTGGTGAGAGATAGTTGAATCGTGGGGGTAAGTCTTTCCTGTGCTGTTCTCGTGATAGTGAAAAAGTCTCACAAGATCTGATGGTTTTAAAAACCAGAGTTTCCCTGCACAAGCACTCTCTCTCTTTGCTCTGTCTTGGGTATGTCTTTATCAGCAGTGTGAAAACGGATTAATATAGTAAATTGGTAACACTAAGTGGGACATTGCTGAAAAAATATCTAAAAATGTGGAAGCGACTTTGTAACTGGGTAACAGGCAGAGGCTGGAACAGTTTGGAGGCCTCAGAAGAAGAAAGGAAAATGTGGGAAAGTTTGGAACTTCCTAGAGACTTGTTGAATGGCTTTGATAAAAATGCTGATAGTGATATGGACAATAAAGTCCAGGCTGAGGTGGTCTCAGATGAAAATGAGGAAATTGTTTGGAACTGGAGCAAAGGTGGCTCTTGTTATGTCTTAGCAAAAAGACTAGTGGCACTTTGCCCCTGCCCTAGAGATCTGTGGAACTTTGAACATGAGAGAGATGACTTAGGGTATCTGGCAGAAGAAATTTCTAAGCAACAAAGCATTCAAGAGGTGACTTGGGTGCTGTTAAAAGCATTCAGTTTTATAAGGAAAGCAATGCATAAAAGTTTGGAAAATTTGCACCCTGACTATGCAATAAAAAAGAAAAACCAATTTTCTCAGGAGAAATTTGAGCTAGTTGCAGAAATTTGCATAAATAATGAGGAGTCCAGTGTTAATCCCCAGGACAATGGGGGAAATGTCTCCAGGCCATGTTACAGGTCTTCATGGCAGCCACTCCTATCACTGGCCCAGAGGCCTAGGAATGAAACATGGGACTGGGTCCAGGATCTCCATGCTGTGAGCAGCCTAGGGACTTGGTACTCTGCATCCCAGCCACTCCAGTCATGGCTGAAAGGGGCCAATGTAGAGCTGGTGCTGTGGCTTCAGAGGGTGCAATCCCCAAGTCTTGGCAGCTTCCATATGGTGTTGATCTTGCGAGTACACAGAAATCAATAATTGGGGTTTGGGAACCTCCACCTAGATTTCAGAGGATGTATGGGAATGCCTGGATGTCCAGAAAGAAGTTTGCTGCAGCGGCGGGCCTTCATGGAGAACCTCTGCTAGGGCAGTAAGAAAGGTATGTGGGGTCTCCAACCCATAAAAGCAGCTGGGAAGCAGGTGATATGCTGCAAATCCACATGACCATGAGAACCTACCTCTTGCTTCAGTGTGACCCTGATGTGAGACATGGAGTCAAAGGAGATCATTTTGGAGCTTTACAATTTCACTGTCCTGCTGGATTTTGGACTTGTATGGGCCCTGTAGCCCCTTTGTTTTGGTCAACTTCTTCCATTTGAAATGGCTGTATTTTCCTAATACCTGTACCCCTATTGTACCTAGGAAGTAACTAGCTTGCTTTTGATTTTACAGGCTCTTAGGTAGAAGGGACTTGCCTTGTCTCAGATGAGATTTTGGACTGTGGACTTTTGAGTTAATACTGAAATGAGTTAAGACTTTGGGGGACTTTTGGGAAGACATGATTGGTTTTGAAATCTGAGGACATGAGATTTGGGAGCGGCCACGTGCAGAATGATGAGAATTTCCCTGCACAAGCTCTCTTTCTTTGCCTGCTGCCATCTATGTAAGGTGTGACTTGCTCCTCTTTGCCTTCTTCCACGATTGTGAGGCTTCCCCAGCCACGTGGAACTCTAAGTCCATTAAACTGTTTTCTTTTGTAAATTGACCAGTCTCAGGTATGTTTTTATCAGCAGCATGAAAATGGATCAATACAACCACTTAAATGAAATGGTCAAATTCCTTGAAAAACACAAACTTATAAACCTCACTCATGAATAAATAGTATAAATATATCAGTGTGTATTAAAAGAATTAAATTTTTAGTTAAAACAAAAACAAAAACTTCCCACAGTGAAAACTCTAAGCCCAAATGACTTCATGGGCTTAAATTCCACCAAACATTTAAAGAAGAAATACTGCTGATTCCACACAACCTCTTTTAGAATATTGGAAAGGACTTAATACTTCCAAACACCCTCTGTGAGGGTGGCATTGCTCTAATTTCGAAACTTGACAAAGAGGAGTGGAGCAAGATGACTGAACAGAACCCTCTACTAATCATCCTCCCACCACCCCCAACCCCTACAGGACACTCCATTTAGCAACTATCTACACAAAAAAAGCACCTTCAAAAGAACCAAAAATCAGATGAGCGATCATAGTATTTGGTTTTAAGTTCGTATTACTGAAAGAGGCACTGAAGAGGGTAGGAAAGATAGTCTTGAACTGCTGGCATTACCACTCCCAAATCCCCCAGCAGCAGCTGCATGGGGCAGAGACAAAGTTTGAGTGCTTGGAGGAAGGAGAGCACAGAGGTTTGGGGACTTTGTGTTGAACTCAGTGCTGCCCTGTCACAGCAGGAAGCAAAGCTGTGCTAGACCCAGTCAATGCCTGCCCCTGGAGGAAACATTTAGACCAGCCCTAGCCAGAGGAGTATCACTCATCCCAGCAGTCAGAACTTGAATTTTGACAAGCCTCATCACTGTGAGCTAAAGGTCCCTGGGGTCCTTAACAAACTTGAAAGGCAGTGTAGGCCACAAAGACTGGAACTCCTAGGCAAGTCCCAGTGCTGTGCTGAGCTGGGAGCCAGTAAATTTGGGTGGCATGTGACTTAGTAAGAGACCAGCCAAGGTGGCTAAGAGAGTGCTTGTGGCACCCCTCCCCCAAATCCAGGCAGCACAGCTTGCAGCAACAAAAATGACACCTTCCTCATACTTGAGAGGAGAAGGAAGAGTAAAGAAAACTATGTCTTGAATTTTGGATACCAGCTCAGCCACAGCAGGATAGGGTGCTGGACCGAGCTATGAGCTCCCCATTATAGGCTTTAGTTCCTGGATGGCACCCTGGGCCATAAGAGAATCTGCTGCCTTGAAGAGAAGCACCCAGTTCTGGCAGGACTTACCACCTGCAGACTAAAGATCCCTTAGTCCCTGAATAACCAGCAGCAACACCCAGGTAGTACTCGTTATGGGCCTTGGGTGAGATTCTCAGACATGCTGGCTTCAGGTAAGTCCCAACACATTCCCAGCTATGATGGCTATGTTGAGAGACCTTTTATGCTTGAGGAAAGCAGAGGCAAAAGTAAAGGGGTCTTCGTTTTGCACCTTAGGTTCCAGCTCGGCCATAGTGGAGTCAAGCACCAAGCAGACCTTTGGGGCCCCCAGTTCCAGGCCTTGGCCTTTGGATGTAATTCCCAGACCTTCCCTGGGGCAGAGGGGAGCCCCCTGACTTGAAGAGTGAGGCCTAGACCTGACAGCATTCACTGCAAGCTGGTAGAAAAGCCTTTGGGCCTTACGTGAACATGAGAGGTTACCTGGCAATAGTCCCCATGGGCCTGTCCTCGTGGGCTGTGGGGAGTGGCCATTAGGCTTGTGCTAAGGGGGGGAAGACTGGGAAGGACTTCATCTGTGGTTTGAGTGCCAGCTTTAGCTCCAGTAGAAAAAGCACCAGGTAAATTTTTAAGGCTTTTGACTCCAGTTCCTGGTGTCTGGATGACATCTCTGGCCCAGCCTGGGGGAACTTGCTGACCTGAAGTGAAGGACACAAGCCTGGCTGACTTCACCACCTGCTGACTGTAGAGGCCTAGGCCATAAGTGAACATAGGTAGGAGCCAGGGAGTGGTTACAGTACACTTTGGGTGAGACCCAGTTCTGTGCTGGCTTCCAGTCTGACCCAGTGCAGTCTTAGTGCTTGTGGCCACAGGGGTGCTTGTGTCATGACACACTCAGCTCACATGGCTCAGCATGCACACACACAAAAACACACACACAGAGAAAGCGAGAGAGAGAGAGAGAGAAACTTCATTTGTTTGAAAGAAAGTAAGGGAAGAGACTTCCCTGGTAATCCAGAGAATTCATCCAGATGTTGGCCAAGACCATCAGGGCAATTCCCCAACAAGTCTACAAGAACCAGTTTTACTGGGCTTGGGGTGCCTCCTAACGCAGATAGAGCTTAGATCACAATACTGAACTACTTTCAAATTCCTGGAAAGTCTTCCCAAGAAGGATGGGTACAAACAAGCCCAGACTGCAGAGGTGACAATAAATACCTAACTCTTCAATGTCCAGACACGAATTAACATCCGCAAGCATTAAGACTATCCAAGAAACATGACCTCACCAAATGAACTAAATAAGGCATCAGGGACCAATCCTGGAGAAACAGGTATGTGACCTCTTAGAGAATTCAAAGTATCTCTTTTGAAGAAACTAAAAGAAATTAAAGATAACACAGAGAAGGAATTCATACTTCTATCAGATAAATTTAACAAAAAGATTGAAGTAATTAAAAAGAATATAGCAGAAATTCTAGCATTTCTGAGATTCTCTGAAGGATGCATCAGAGTCTCTCACCAGCAGAACTGATCAAGCAGAAGAAAGAATTAGTGAACTTTAAGGCAGACTATTTGAAAATAGTCAGAGGAGACAAAAGAAAAAAGAATAAAAGAGAATGACACATATCTACAAGATCTAGAAAATAGCCTCAAGGGGGCAAATCTAAGAGTTACTGATCTTGGAAAAGGAGGTAGAGAAAGAGATAGGTGTAGAAGTTTTATTCAAAGGGATAATAACAGAGAACTTCCAAAACTTAGAGAAAGATACCAATATTTAAGTACAAAAAGGTTATAGAGCACCAAGCAGATTTAGCCCAAAGAAGACTACCTCAAGGCATTTAATAATCAGAGGTCAAGGATAAAGAAGGGATCCTAAAAGCAGCAAGAGAAAAAAAAAAGATACAATGGAGCTCAAATACATCTGGCAGCATACTTTTCAATGGGAATCTTACAGGCCAGGAGAGAGTGGCATGACATATATAAAATGCTGAAGGAAAAAATATTCACCCAGTAAAAAATCCTTCAAACATAAAGGACAAATAAAGATTTTCCAGACAAAAGCTGGGGGATTTCATCAATACCACACCTGTCCTACAAGAAATGCTAAAGGGAGTTCTTCAATCAGAATGGAAAAGACATTAATAATCAATAAGAGATCATCTGAAGTTAACACGACTCACTGGTAATAGTAAGTACACAGATAGACACAGAATATTATAACACTTTATTTGTGGTGTATAAACTATTGTTATTTCAAGTAGAGAGACTCAAAGATGAACCAGTCAAAAGTAATAACTACAACAACTTTTCAAGACATAGACAGTACAATATGACATACAGGGAAACAATAAAATGTTAAAAAGGGGAGGGGACAAAGTTAAAGCGTAGAGTTTGTATTAGCGTCCTTTTCACTTGTTTGTTGTTTGTTTATGCAATCAGTATTAAGTTGCCATCAGTTTAAAATAATGGGTTAGATGATAGTTTTTGCAAGTTTCATGGTAACCTCAAATCAAAAAGCATACAATGGATACACAAAACATAAAAAGCAAGAAATTAAGACATACCACCTGAGAAAATCACTAAAAGGAAGATGGGAAGGAAGAGAAGACCACAAAACAACCAGAAAACAAGTAACAAACTGGCAGAAGTAATGAATATAAATGGACTAAATACTCCAATAAAAAGACATAGAGTGGCTGAATGAATGAAAAAACAAAACCTAATGATCTTTTGTCTACAAAAAAGACACTTTACCTATAAGGACTGAAAATAAACAGATACAAAAAGATATTTAATGCCAATGGAAACCAATATAGAGCAGGAGTAGTTATTCTTATAACACATAAAATAGATTTCAAGACAAAAACTATAAGATACAAAGAAGTTCATTATATAATGATAAAGGGGTCAATTCAGCAAAAGAATATAACAATTATAAATATATATGCACCCAACACTGGACTACATACATATATAAAACAAATATTAGAGCTAAAGAGAGAGAGAGAGCGACCCCAATATAATAATAGCTGGAGTCTTCAACACTCCACTTTCAGCACTGGACATATATTCTAGACAGAAAATCAACAAAGAAACATTGGACTTAATCTGCACTATGGACCAAATGGGCCTAATAGATACTTACAGAACATTTCATCCAATGGCTACAGAATATACATTCTTTTCCTCAGCACATGGATCATTTTCAGGGATAGCCCATATGCTAGGTTACAAAACAAGTTTTGAAACATTAAAAAAACTTGAAATAATATGAAACATCTTCTCTTATCACAATGAGAAATCAATAACAACAGGAATTTTGGAAACTATACAAACACATGGAAATTAAACAACAGGATTCTGAATGGCCAGTGGGTCAATGAAGACATTAAGAATGAAACTTAAAACTTTCTTGAAACAAATGATGATGGAAACACAACATACTGAAATCTATGGGATATAGTGAAAGCAGTATTGAGAGGGAATCTTATAGTTATAACTGCCTATACCAAAAAAGAAGAAAAACTCCAAATAAAGAACCTAACAGTGCATCTTAATAAACTAGAAAAACAAGAGCAAACCAAACCTCAAATTAGTAGATGAAAAGAAATAATAAAGAACAGAGCAGAAGTAAATGAAATGAAGAATGAAGAAAACAATACAAAAGAACAAGAAGTTGTTTATTTGAAAAGATAAACAAAATTGACAAAACTTTAGCCAAACTCAGAATAAAAAGACTCAAATAACTAAAATCAGAGATTAGAAAGAAGGAGACAAAAGGAGACATGACAACTGATATCACAGAAATTCAAAGAATCATTAGTGGCTACTATCAGCAACTATATGCTAATAAATTGGAAAATCTAGAAGAAATAGATAAATTTCTGGACAGATACAACCTACCAAGATTGAGCCATGAAGAAATCCAAACCCTGGACAGAGCAATAAGGAGTAATGAGATTGAAGCTTTAATAAAATGTCCCCCAGGCCAGGCGCGGTGGCTCACACTCGTAATCGCAGCACTTTGAGACGCTGAAGTGGGTGGATCACTTGAGGCCAGGAGTTTGAGACCAGCCTGGCCAACATAGTGAAATCCTGTCTCTACTAGAAATACAAAAATTAACTGGGCATGATGGCTCACACCTGTAATCCCAGCTACTTGGGAGGCTAAGGCAGGAGAATCACTTGAACCTGTGAGGTGGAGGTTGCAGTGAGCCAAGATCGTGCCACTGCACTCCAGCCTGGGCAACAGAGTGATACTCTGTCCAAAAAAAAAAAAAAAAAAAAGTACGAATCTGACTCAAATTATTCTGAAAAATAGAGGTAGAGGGAATACTACCAAACTCATTCTAGGAGGCCAATGTTATCCTGATATGAAAACCAGACAAAGACACATACATGAAAACCAAAGACGGATCAAAAAAAGAAAACTACAGGTGATTATCCCTGATGAACCTTGATGCAAAAATCTTCAACAAAATACTAGCAAAGAGAATTCAACAACACATTCAAAAGATCATTCATCATGACAAAGTGGAATATATCCCAGGGATGCAAGGATGGCTCAATATACATTAATCAATAATTGTGTTATGTCATGTCAACAGAATAAAGGACAAAAACCATATGATCAAGGAAGTGTTCCAAGATGGCTGGATAGGAACAGCTCTGGTCTGCAGCTCCCAGCATGATCGATGCAGAAGATGGGTGATTTCTGCATTTCCAATGGAGGTACCTGGTTCATCTCACTGGGACTGGTTGGACAGTGGGCACAGCTGACAGAGGGCAAGCTGAAGCAGGGCAGGGTGTCGCCTCACTTGGGAAGTGCAATGGGTCAGGGGATTTCCCTTTCCTAGCCAAGGGAAGCTGTGACAGACTACCTGGAAAAATGAGACACTCCCACCCAAATACTGTGCTTTTCCCAAGGTCTTAGCAACTGGCAGACAAGGAGATTCTCTCCCGTGCCTGACTCAGTGGGTCCCATGCCCACAGAGCCTTGCTCACTGCTAGCGCAGCAGTCTGAGATTGAACTGCGAGGCTGCAGCCTGGCAGAGAGAGGGAGAGGCGTCCACCATTTCTGAGGCTTGAGTAGGTAAACCAAATGGCCGGGAAGTTCAAACTGGGTGCATCCCACCGCAGCTCAGCAAGGGCTACTGCCTCTAGACTCCACCTCTGTGAGCAGGGAATAGCTAAACAAAGGCAGCAGACAACTTCTGCAGACTTAAACGTCTCTGTCTGACAGCTCTGAAGAGAGCAGTGGTTCTCACAGCATAGCGTTTGAGCTCTGAGAATGGACAGACTGCCTCCCTTGAGTGGGTCCCTGACCCCCGTGTAGCCTAACTGGGAGACAACTCCTAGTAGGGGCCAACAGGCACCTCATATAGGTGGCTGCCCCTTTGGGACTAAGCTTCCAGAGGAAGGATCAGGCAGCAGTATTTGCTGTTCTGCAGCCTCTGCTGGTGATACCCAGGCAAACGGGGTCTGGAGTGGACCACTAGCAAACTCCAACAGACCTGTAGCTGAGGGTCCTGACTGTTAGAAGGAAAGCTAACAAACAGAAAGGAATAGAATCAACATCAACAAAAAGGACATCCACACCAAAACCCCACCTGTAGGTCACCATCATCAAAAAGCAAAGGTAGATAAAACCACAGAGATGGGGAGAAACCAGAAAAGAAAAGCTGAAAATTCTAAAAACCAGAGTGCATCTCTCCCCCAAAGTATCACAGCCCCTTGCCAGCAACAGAACAAAGTTGGGAGGACAATGACTTTGATGAATTGACAGAAGTAGGGCTTCAGAAGGCTGGTAATAACAAACTTCTCTGAGCTAAAGGAGGATGTTCAAACCCATTGCAAGGAAGCTAAAAACCTTGAAAAAAGGTTAGACAAATGGCTAACTAGAATAAACAGTGTAGAGATGACCTTAAATGACCTGATAGAACTGAAAACTATGGCACGAGAACTTCATGACACATGCACAAGCTTCAATAGCCAATTTGATCAAGTAGAAGAAAAGGTACCAGTGATTGAAGATCAAATTAATGAAATAAAATGAGGAAACAAGGTTAGAGAAAAAAAGAGTAAAAAGAAACTAACAAAGCCTCCAAGAAATATGGGACTATGTGAAAAGACCAAATCTACGTTTGATTGGTATATCTGAAAAGTGATGGGGAGAACGGAACCAAGTTGGAAAACACTCTGCAGGATATTATCCAGGAGAGCTTCCCCAACCTAGCAAGGCAGGCCAACATTCAAATTCAGGAAATACAGAGAACACCACAAAGATACTCCTCGAGAAGAGCAACCCCTAGACACATAATTTTCAGATTCACCAGGGTTGAAATGAAGGAAAAACTGTTAAGGGCAGTGAGAGAGAAAGGTCGAGTTACGCACAAAGGGAAGCCCATCAGACTAACAGTGGACCTCTTGGCAGAAACCCTATAAGCCAGAAGAAAATGGGGGCCAATATTCAACATTGTTAAAGAAAATAATTTTCAACCTAGAATTTCATATCCAGTCAAACTAAGCTTCATAAGTGAAGGAGAAATAAAACCCTTTACAGACAATCAAATGCTGAGAAATTTTGTCACCACCAGGCCTGCATTACAAGAACTCCTGAAGGAAGCACTAAACTTGGAAAGGAACAACCAGTACCAGCCACTGCAAAAACATGCAAAATTGTAAAGACCATCGATGTTATGAAGAAACTGCATCAATTAATGGGCAAAATAACCAGCGAACATCATAATTACTGGATCAAATTCACACATAACAATATTAAACTAAAATGTAAATGGGCTAAATGCCCCCAATTAAAAGACACAGCCTGGCAAATTGGATAAAGAGTCAAAACCCATCAGTGTGCTATATTCAGGAGACCCATCTCACATGCAAAGACACACATAGGCTCAAAATAAAGGAATGGAGGAAGATCTACCAAACAAATGGAAAGCAAAAAATAAAAAATAAAAAAAAAGCAGGGATTACAATCCTAGTCTCTGATAAAACAGACTTTAAACCAACAAAGATCTAAAGAGACAGAGAATACCATTACATAATGGTAAAGGGATCAATTCAACAAGAAGAGCTAACTATACTAAATCATATGCATCCAATACAGGAGCACCCAGATTCATAAGGCAAGTCCTTAGGGACATACTAAGAGACTTAAAGACTCCCACACAATAATAATGGGAGACTTTAACACCCCACTGTCAATATCAGACAGATCAACGAGATAGAAGGTTAACAAGGATATCCAGGACTTGAACTCAGCTCTGCACCAAGTAGACCTAATAGACATCTACAGAACTCTCCACCAAATCAGCAGAATATATATTCTAATCAGCACCGCATGGCACTTATTCTAAAATTGACCACATAATTGGTAGTAAAGCACTCCTCAGCAAATGTAAAAGAACAGAAATTGCAACAAACTGTCTCTCAGACAACAGTGCAATCAAATTAGAACTCATGATTGAGAAACTCACTCAAAACTGTGTAACTACATGGAAACTGAATAACGTGCTCCTGAATGACTACTAGGTAGATAACGAAATGAAGGCAGAAGTAAAGATGTTCTTTGAAACAAATGAGAACAAAGACACAATGTACCAGAATCTCTGGGACACATTTAAAGCAGTGTGTAGAGGGAAATTTATAGCACTAATGCCCACAAGAGAAAGCAGGAAAGATCGAAAATCGACACCCTAACATCACAATTAAAAGAACTAGAGAAGCAAGAGCAAATACATTCAAAACCTAGCAGACGGCAAGAGATAACTAAGATCAGAAGAGAACTGAAAGAGATAGAGACACAAAAAAACCCTTCAAAAAATCAATGAATCAAGAGCTGTTTTTTTTTTTTGTGAAGATCAACAAAATTGATAGACTGCTAGCAAGACTAATAAAGAAGAAAAGAGAGAAGAATCAAATAGATGCAATAAAAAATGATAAAGGAGACATCATCAGTGATCCCACAGAAATACAAACTACCATCAGAGAGTACTACAAACACCTCCATGCAAATAAACTAGAAAATCTAGAAGAAATGAATAAATTCCTGGACACATACACCCTCCCAGGACTAAACCAGGAAGAAGTTGATTCTCTGACTAGACTAATAACGGGCTCTGAAATTGAGGCAATAGTTAACAGCCTACCCACCAAAAAAAATCCAGGACCAGATGGATTCAAAGCTGAATTCTACCAGAGGTACAAAGAGGAACTGGTACCATTCCTTCTGAAACTATTCCAGTCAAGGGAAAAACAGGGAATCCTCCCTAATTCATTTTATGAGGCCAACATCATCCTGATACCAAAGCCTGGCAGAGATAAAACAAGAAAAGAGAATTTTAGACCAATATCCCTGATGAACATCAATGCGAAAATCCTCAATAAAATATTGGCAAACCAAATCCTGCAGCACATCAAAAAGCTTATCCACCACAATCAAGTGGGCTTCATCCCTGGGATGCTAGGCTGGTTCAACACATGCAAATCAATAAATGTAATCCATCACATAAACAGAACCAAAGACAAAAACCACTATTATCTCAATAGATGCAGAAACAGCCTTCAACAAAATTCAAAGCCCTTCTTGCTAAAAACTCTCAATAAACTAGGTATAGACGGAATGTATCTTAAAATAATAAGAGCTATTTATGACAAACCCACAGTCAATATCATACTGAATGGGCAAAATCTGGAAGCATTCCCTTTGAAAACTGGCACAAGACAAGGATGCCCTCTCTCACCACTCCTATTCAACATAGTGTTGGAAGTTCTGGCTAGGGCAATCAGGCAAGAGGAAGAAATAAAAGGTATTCAATTAGAAAATGAGGAAGTCAAATTGTCCCTGTTTGCAGATGGAATGATTGTATATTTAGAAAACTCCCTCATCTCAGCCCCAAACCTCCTTAAGCTGATAAGCAACTTCAGCAAAGTCTCAGGATACAAAATCAATATGCAAAAATCACAAGCATTCCTATATATCAAGAACAGACAAACAGAGAGCCAAATCATGAGTGAACTCCCATTCACAATTGCTTCAAAGAGAATAAAATACCTAGGAATCCAACTTACACGGGATGTGAAGGACCTCTTCAAGGAGAACTACAAACCACTGCTCAATGAAATAAAAGAGGACACAAACAAATGGAGGAATATTCCATGCTCATGGATAGGAAGAATCAATATCATGAAAATGGCCATACTGCCCAAGGTAATTTATGGATTCAATCCCATCCCCATCAAGCTACCACTGACTTTCTTCACAGAACTGGAAAAAACTACTTTAAAGTTCACATGGAACCAAAAAAGAGCCCTCTTTGCCAAGACAGTCCTAAGCAAAAAGAACAAAGCTGGAGGCAACACACTACCTGACTTCAAACTAGACTACAAGGCTACAGTAACCAAAACAGCATGGTACTGGTACCAAAACAGATGTATAGACCAATGGAACAGAACAGAGGCCTCAGAAATAACACCACACATCTACAACCATCTGATCTTTGACAAACCTGACAAAAACAAGCAATGGAGAAAGGATTCCCTATTTAATAAATGGTGCTGGGAAAACTGGCTAGCCATATGTAGAAAGCTGAAACTGGATCTCTTCCTTACACCTTATACAAAAATTAATTCGAGATAGGTTAAAGACTTAACTGTTAGACCTAAAACCATACAAACCCTAGAAGAAAACCTAGGCAATACCATTCAAGACATAGGCATGGGCAAGGACTTCATGACTGAAACAGCAAAAGCAATGACAACAAAAGCCAAAATAGACAAATGGGATCTAATTAAACTAAAGAGCTTCTGCACAGCAAAAGAAACTACCATCACAGTGAACAGGCAACCTACAGAATGGGAGAAAATTTTTGTAATCTACCCACCTGACAAAGAACTAATATCCAGAATCTACAAAGAACTCAAACAAATTTATAAGAAAAAAACAACCCCATCAAAATTGGGCAAAGGATGTGAACAGACACTTCTCAAAAGACATGTATGCAGCCAACAGACACATGAAAAAATGCTCATCATCACTGGTCATCAGATAAATGCAAATCAAAACCACAATGAGATACCATCTCATGCCAGGTAAATGACAATCATTAAAAAGTCAGGAAACAATAGATGCTGGAGAGGATGTGGAGAAATAGGAATGCTTTTGCACTGCTGGTGGGAGTGGAAATTAGTTCAACCATTGTGGAAGACAGTGTGGCGATTCCTCAAGGATCTAGAACTAGAATTAC
Organism: Trachypithecus francoisi; assembly: GCF_009764315.1. Taxonomy (NCBI): domain Eukaryota; kingdom Metazoa; phylum Chordata; class Mammalia; order Primates; family Cercopithecidae; genus Trachypithecus; species Trachypithecus francoisi. Next base: position 88,229,676 of record NW_022681453.1, read on the forward strand.
CATTTGACCCAGCAATCCCATTACTGGGTATATACCCTAAAGATTATAAATCTTGCTACTATAAAGACACATGCACATGTATGTTTATTGTGGCACTATTCACAATAGCAAAGACTTGGAACCAGCCCAAATGTCCCTCAATAATAGACTGGATTAAGAAAATGTGGCACATATATACCATGGAATGCTATGCAGCCTTAAGAAAAGATGAGTTCATGTCTTTTGCAGGGACATGGATGAAGCTGGAAACTATCATTCTCAGCAAACTATCACAAGAACAGAAAACGAAACACTGCATGGTTCTCACTCATAGGTGGGAATTAAACAATGAGATCACTTGGACATAGGGTGGATAACATCACACACTAGGGCCTTTTTGGGGGTGGGGCACTGGGGGAGGGATAGCGTTAGAAAAAAACCTAATGTAAATGAAAAGTTGATGGTTGCAGCAAATCAACATTTCATGTGTATACCTATGTATCAAACCTGCACGTTGTGCACATGTACCCTAGAACTTAAAGTATAATGATAAACAAACAAACAAAATTTGATCATTTCAGTTGATGCCAAAAAGCATTTGATGAAATTAAACATTGCTTCATGATAAAACTCAATAAACTGGGTATAGAAAGAATATAGTGCAACATAATAAGAGCCATATATGATGCACCTACAGCTATTATCACACTGAATGGAAAAAAACTGAAAGCATTTCCTGTAAGACTGGAAAAATCACAAGGATGTTCACTTTACCACTGTTCTTCAACATAGTACTGGAAGTCCTGGCTAGAGCATCAGACAAGAGAAAGAAATAAAGGGAATCCTAAAAAGTCAAAGTATCTGTGTTTGTAGATGATATGATCTTATATTTGGAAAAATCTAAAGACTCTACTAATAAACCATTAGAACTAATAAACAAATTCAGTAAATTTGCAGTATACAAAATTAACATAAGAAAATCAGTAGCATGTTTATATGCCAACAGCAATCTGTAAGAGAAATCCAGAAAGTAATCCAATTTACAGTGGCTAAAAATAAGATTAAATATTTAGGAATTAACTAAAGAAGTGAATCTAAAGAAACTAAAGAAGAAGATCTCTACTAGGAAAACTGTAAGGCATTGATGAAAGAAATTGCAGAGGACACCTAAAAAAAGTGAAAGATATTTCATATTCATGGATTGGAAGAATCAATATTGTTAAAATGTCCATCTCACGTAAAGCAATCTGCAGATTCAATGCAATCCATATCAAAATACCAATGACATTCTTCACAGAAATAGAAAAAACAATCCTAAAATATATATGGAAACATAAAAGACTCAAAATAGCCAAATCTATCCTGAGCAAATAGAACAAAACTGGAGGAATCACATTACCTGACTTCAAATTATACAACAGTTATAGTAACCAAAATAGCATAGTACTGGTGTGAAGACCGACACATGAACAAGTGGATAGGGATACAGAACATGGAAACAAATCCATATGTCTACAATGAACTCTTCAGCAAAGCTGCCAAGCATATACATTGGGAATGGGACAGTCTCTTCAATAAATGGTGCTGGGAAAACTGGATGTTCATATGTGGAAGATTGAAACTGGACACCTACCTCTTGCTATATGCCAAAATCAAATCAAAATGGATTAAAGACTTGAATCTAAGACATCAAACCATGAAACTATCCACCAAATCATAGGCAACAAAAGCAAAAATGGACAAACTGGCTCACATCAAGTTAAAAATCTTGTGTACAGTAAAGGAAACAATCTGCCAAGTGAAGAGGCAACCCACAGAATGAGAGAAAATATTTGCAAACTATCCATCTGACAAGAGATTAATAATCAGAATATATAAGGAGCTAAAACAACTCAATAGGAAAAATTATAATAATCAGATTGAAAAATGGGCAAGAGATCTGAAAGGACATTTCTCAAAAGAAGACATACAAGTGACTAACATTTTATGAAAAGGTGCTCAACATTGTTGATCATCAAAGAAATGCAAATCAAAATCTCAGTGAGGTATTACCCCACTCCAGTTAACGTGGCTTTTATCCAAAACACAAACAATAAAAAATGCTGGTGAGGATGTGGAGAAAACGGAACCCTCATACACTTTTGGTGGGAATGTAAATTAGTACAAACACTATGGAGAACAGTCTGGAGGGTCCTCAAAAACTAAACATAGAGCTACCATATGATCCAGCAATCCCACTGCTAGGTATATACCCAAAAGAAGGAAAATCAGTATATCAAAGAGATATCTGCACTCCCATGTTTATTGCAGCACTATTCACAATAGCCAAGTTTGGAACCAAACTAAGTGTCCGTGAACAGATGAATGGATAAAGAAAATGTGGTATATATACAAAATGTAGCAGGCTGAATACAACAATATATAAAAAGAATAATAAATTATGACCAAGCAGGGTTTATCCCAAGTATGTACTTTTTGTTTATCATTCAAATATCAATCATGTATTTCATTATACTAATGAACTACAAAAGAAAAACCATATAATCATCTCAATATTGCAGAAGAAGTATTTGAAAAAATTTAACATCCATTCCTGATAAAAATTCTCAGTAAACCAGAAATAGAGGGAACCTTTTGAATTATAAAAAGCATCTGCAAAAAATTCACAGCTAATATCAGATTAACTGAATTATGAAAATTGGAATGATTTCTAAGATCAGGCACAAGACAAGAATGTCTGCTCTCACCACTTCTATTCAACACTGTACTGGAAATTCTAGACAGTTTGATAACACAAGAAAAATAAATAAGAAGCATCCAAATGGAAAGAAAAAGGTAAAACTATATTTATTAAAATGACGACAGAAGACCGGTGATTTCTGCGTTTTCAACTGAGGTACTGGGGTCATCTCGCTAGGGAGTGCCGGACAATCGGTGCTGGTCAGCTGCTGCAGCCTGACCAGCGTGAGCTGAAGCAGGGCGAGGCATCGCCTCACCTGGAAGCACAAGGGGGAAAGGAATCCCTTTTTCCTAGCCAGGGGAACTGAGACACACAACACCTGGAAAATCGGGTAACTCCACCCCAATACTGCGCTTAAAGGAAACAGGCACACCAGGAGAATATATCCCACACCTGGCGGGAGGGTCCCACGCCCACGGAGCCTCCCTCACTGCTAACACAGCCGTCTGCGGCGATCTATCCGCAAGGCAGCAGCGAGGCTGGGGGAGGGGCGCCCGCCATTGCTGAGGCTTAAGTAGGTAAACAAAGCCGCTGGGAAGCTCCAACTGGGTGGAGCTCACAGCAGCTCAAGGAAGCCTGCCTGTCTCTGTAGACTCTACCTCTGCGGACAGCCGCAGCCCATTAGGGGAAAGAGCGGGGGCGGTGCAGACGTGAACGACTCTGTCTGACAGCTTTGGGGAGAGCCGTGGATCTCCTAACGCGGAGGTTGAGATCCGAGAACGGACAGACTGCCTGCTCAGGTGGGTCCCTGACCCCTGAGTAGCCTAGCTGGGAGACATCCCCACTAGGGGCAGTCTGACACCCCACACCCCACAGGGTGGCGTCACCCCTGAGAGGAAACTTCCAAAGAAAGAATCAGACAGGTACACTCGCTGTTCAGCAATATTCTATCTTCGGCAACCTCTGCTGATACCCAGGCAAACAGGGTCTGGAGTGGACCTCAAGCAATCTCCAACAGACCAACAGACAGTCCTTCTGACTGTCAGACGGAAAACTATCAAACAGGAAGGACACCTATACCAAAACCCCATCGTACGTCACCATCATCAAAGTCCAGAGACAGATAAAACCACAAAGGGGAAGAAGCAGGGCAGAAAAGCTGGAAATTCAAAAAATAAGAGCGCATCTCCCCCTGCAAAGGAGCGCAGCCCATCGCCAGCAACGGATCAAAGCTGGTCAGAGAATGACTTTGACGAGATGAGAGAAGAAGGCTTCAGTCCATCAAACCTCTCAGAGCTAAAGGAGGAATTACGTACCCAGCGCAAAGAAACTAAAAATCTTGAAAAAAAAGTGGAAGAATTGACAGCTAGATTAATTAATGCAGAGAAGATCATAAAGGAATGACAGAGATGAAAACCATGACACGAGAAATACGTGACAAATGCACAAGCTTCAGTAACCGACTCGATCAACTGGAAGAAAGAGTATCAGCGATTGAGGATCAAATGAATGAAATGAAGCGAGAAGAGAAACCAAAAGAAAAAAGAAGAAAAAGAAATGAACAAAGCCTGCAAGAAGTATGGGATTATGTAAAAAGACCAAATCTACGTCTGATTGGGGTGCCTGAAAGTGAGGGGGAAAATGGAACCAAGTTGGAAAACACTCTTCAGGATATCATCCAGGAGAACTTCCCCACCTAGTAGGGCAGGCCAACATTCAAATTCAGGAAATACAGAGAACGCCACAAAGATACTCCTCCAGAAGAGCAACTCCAAGACACATAATTGCCAGATTCACCAAAGTTGAAATGAAGGAAAAAATCTTAGGGCAGCCAGAGAGAAAGGTCAGGTTACCCACAAAGGGAAGCCCATCAGAATAACAGCAGACCTCTCGGCAGAAACTCTACAAGCCAGAAGAGAGTGGGGGCCAATATTCAACGTTCTTAAAGAAAAGAATTTTCAACCCAGAATTTCATATCCAGCCAAACTAAGCTTCATCAGTGAAGGAGAAATAAAATCCTTTACAGATAAGCAAATGCTTAGAGATTTTGTCACCACCAGGCCTGCCTTACAAGAGACCCTGAAGGAAGCCCTAAACATGGAAAGGAACAAGCGGTACCAGCCATTGCAAAAACATGCCAAAATGTAAAGACCATCGAGGCTAGGAAGAAACTGCATCAACTAACGAGCAAAATAACCAGTTAATATCATAATGACAGGATCAAGTTCACACATAACAATATAACCTTAAATGTCAATGGACTAAATTCTCCAATTAAAAGACACAGACTGGCAAACTGGATCAGAGTCAAGACCCATCAGTCTGCTGTATTCAGGAGACCCATCTCACATGCAGAGACATACATAGGCTCAAAATAAAGGATGGAGGAAGATCTACCAAGCAAATGGAGAACAAAAAAAGCAGGGGTTGCAATCCTAGTCTCTGATAAAACAGACTTTAAACCATCAAAGATCAAAAGAGACAAAGAAGGCCATTACATCATGGTAAAGGGATCAATTCAACAGGAAGAGCTAAACTCCTAAATATATATGCACCCAATACAGGAGCACCCAGATTCATAAAGCAAGTCCTTAGAGACCTACAAAGAGACTTAGACTCCCATACAATAATAATGGGAGACTTCAACACTCCACTGTCAACATTAGACAGATCAACGAGACAGAAAGTTAACAAGGATATCCAGGAATTGAACTCATCTCTGCACCAAGCGGATCTAATAGACATCTATAGAAAACTCCCACCCCAAATCAACAGAATATACATTCTTCTCAGCACCACATCGCACTTATTCCAAAATTGACCACATAATTGGAAGTAAAGCACTCCTCAGCAAATGTACAAGAACAGAAATTATAACAAACTGTCTCTCAGACCACAGTGCAACCAAACTAGAACTCAGGACTAAGAAACTCAATCCAAACCGCTCAACTACATGGAAACTGAACAACCTGCTCCTGAATGACTACTGGGTACATAACGAAATGAAAGCAGAAATAAAGATGTTCTTTGAAACCAATGAGAACAAAGATACAACATACCAGAATCTCTGGGACACATTTAAAGCAGTGTGTAGAGGGAAATTTATAGCACTAAATGCCCACAAGAGAAAGCAGGAGAGATCTAAAATTGACACTCTAACATCACAATTAAAAGAACTAGAGAGGCAAGAGCAAACACATTCAAAAGCTAGCAGAAGGCAAGAAATAACTAAGATCAGAGCAGAACTGAAGGAGATAGAGACACAAAAAACCCTCCAAAAAATCAATGAATCCAGGAGTTGGTTTTTTGAAAAGATCAACAAAATTGACAGACTGCTAGCTAGACTAATAAAGAAGAAAAGAGAGAGGAATCAAATAGACGCAATAAAAAATGATAAAGGGGATATCACCACCGACCCCACAGAAATAAACTACCATCAGAGAATACTAAACACCTCTACGCAAATCAACTAGAAAATCTAGAAGAAATGGATAATTTCCTGGACACTTACACTCTCCCAAGACTAAACCAGGAAGAAGTTGAATCCCTGAATAGACCAATAGCAGGCTCTGAAATTGAGGCAACAATAATAGCCTACCCACCAAAAAAGTCCAGGACCAGATGGATTCACAGCTGAATTCTACCAGAGGTACAAGGTGAGCTGGTACCATTCCTTCTGAAACTATTTCAATCAATAGAAAAGAGGGAATCCTCCCTAACTCTTTTTATGAGGCCAACATCATCCTGATACCAAAGCCTGGCAGAGACACAACAAAAAGAGAGAACTTTAGACCAATATCCCTGATGAACATCGATGCAAAAATCCTCAAAAATACTGGCAAACCGGATTCAGCAACACATCAAAAAGCTTATCCACCATGATGAAGTGGGCTTCATCCCTGGGATGCAAGGCTGGTTCAACATTCGCAAATCAATAAATGTAATCCAGCATATAAACAGAACCAAAGACAAGAACCACATGATTATCTCAATAGATGCAGAAAAGGCTTTTGACAAAATTCAACAGCCCTTTATGCTAAAAACGCTCAATAAATTTGGTATTGATGGAACGTACCTCAAAATAATAAGAGCTATTTATGACAAACCCACAGCCAATATCATACTGAATGGCAAAAACTGGAAAAATTCCCTTTGAAAACTGGCACAAGACAGGGATGCCCTCTCTCACCACTCCTATTCAACATAGTGTTGGAAGTTCTGGCTAGGGCAATCGGGCAAGAGAAAGAAATCAAGGGTATCCAGTTAGGAAAAGAAGAAGTCAAATTGTCCCTGTTTGCAGATGACATGATTGTATATTTAGAAAACCCCATTGTCTCAGCCCAAAATCTGCTTAAGCTGATAAGCAACTTCAGCAAAGTCTCAGGATACAAAATTAATGTGCAAAAATCACAAGCATTCTTATACACCAGTAACAGACAAGCAGAGAGCCAAATCAGGAATCAACTTCCATTCACAATTGCTTCAAAGAGAATAAAATACCTAGGAATCCAGCTTACAAGGGATGTCAAGGACCTCTTCAAGGAGAACTACAAACCACTGCTCAGTGAAATCAAAGAGGACACAAACAAATGGAAGAACATACCATGCTCATGGATAGGAAGAATCAATATCGTGAAAATGGCCATACTGCCCAAGGTGATTTATAGATTCAATGCCATCCCATCAAGCTACCAATGACTTTCTTCACAGAATTGGAAAAAACGGCTTTAAAGTTCATATGGAACCCAAAAAGAGCCCGCATTGCCAAGACAATCCTAAGTCAAAAGGACAAAGCTGGAGGCGTCACGCTACCTGACTTCAAACTATACTACAAGGCTACAGTAACCAAAACAGCATGGTACTGGTACCACAACAGAGATATAGACCAATGGAACAGAACAGAGTCCTCAGAAATAATACCACACATCTACAGCCATCTGATCTTTGACAAACCTGAGAGAAACAAGAAATGGGGAAGGATTCCCTATTTAATAAATGGTGCTGGGAAAATTGGCTAGCCATAAGTAGAAAGCTGAAACTGGATCCTTTCCTTACCCCTTATACGAAAATTAATTCAAGATGGATTAGAGACTTAAATGTTAGACCTAATACCATAAAAACCCTAGAAGAAAATCTAGGTAGTACCATTCAGGACATAGGCATGGGCAAGGACTTCATGTCTAAAACACCAAAAGCAATGGCAGCAAAAGCCAAAATTGACACATGGGATCTAATTAAACTAAAGAGCTTTTGCACAGCCAAAGAAACTACCATCAGAGTGAACAGGCAACCTACAGAATGGGAAAAATTTTTGCAACCTACTCATCTGACAAAGGGCTAATATCCAGAATCTACCAGAACTCAAACAATATACAAGAAAAAAGCAAACAACCCCATCAAAAAGTGGGGAAAGGATATGAACAGACATTTCTCAAAAGAAGACATCCATACAGCCAACAGACACATGAAAAAATGCTCATCATCACTCGCCATCAGAGAAATGCAAATCAAAACCACAATGAGATACCATCTCACACCAGTTAGAATGGCAATCATTAAGAAGTCAGGAAACAACAGGTGTTGGAGAGGATGTGGAGAAATAGGAACACTTTTACACTGTTGGTGGGATTGTAAACTAGTTCAACCATTATGGAAAACAGTATGGCGATTCCTCAAGGATCTAGAACTAGATGTACCATATGACCCAGCCATCCCACTACTGGGTATATACCCAAAGGATTATAAATTACTCTACTACAAAGACACATGCACACGTTTGTTTATTGCGGCACTATTCACAATAGCAAAGACTTGGAATCAACCCAAATGTCCATCTGTGACAGACTGGATTAAGAAAATGTGGCACATATACACCATGGAATACTATGCAGCCATCAAAAAGGATGAGTTTGCGTCCTTTGTAGGGACATGGATGCAGCTGGAAACCATCATTCTTAGCAAACTATCACAAGAAGAGAAACCAAACACCGCATGTTCTCACTCATAGGTGGGAACTGAACAATGAGATCACTTGGACTCGGGAAGGGGAACATCACACACTGGGGCTATCATGGGGAGGGGGGAGGAGGGAGGATTGCATTGGGGAGTTATACATGATATAAACGTCATGCACATGTACCCTAGAACTTAAAGTATAATAAAAAAAAAAAAAAGTTTCTGACAAAGATGTGTGCTTTTGAAATGTAAAAAAAAAAATAAAATAAAATAAAATGACATGATTATTTATTTAGAAAATCTGCATGGAATGCATGAAAAACTACTAGAGGTAATAAGTGAAGTTAACAAGGTTGCAGATATAAGCCCAATATACAAAAATCAATTGTATTTCTATGTTCCTCCAGTAAAAAATTGGTCATTGAAATTTTAAAAATACCATTTACAACAGCATTAAAATGTAAGTGATGCTAAGAGAGAAAACTGACAGGATGTTTACAAGGCCTGTACATGGAAAACTATAAAACATTGCTGAGAGAAATTAAAGAAGACACAGATGAGGGAGAGAAATACCTAGTTATGTTTTAACATTCAATTGTTAAGATGTCAGTTCTCCCCAGATTGATCCATAGATTCAATTGAATTCCTGTAAAAATTTATTCCGGCTTTTTTTGGTAGAAATCGATGAGCTAATTCTAAAATTCATGTGGATATACAAAAGTCAACTAGGTGCAGTGGCTCATGACTGTAATTTCAGCACTTTGGGAGGACAAGGCAGGAAAATCACTTGAGCTCAGGAGTTCTGGTCCAGCTGTGACAACATAGCAAGACCCGATTGCTACTAAAAAAGTAAAAATAAAAAATAAATAGCTGGGTATGGCGATGTGTGCCTGTAGTCCCAGCTACTCAGAAGGCTGAGGTGGGAGAATCACTTGAACCTAGGAAGTCAAGGCTGCAGTGAGTCATGATTACGCCACTGCACTCCAGCCTCAGTGACAGAACTGAGATTGTGCCTCAAAAAAAAAAAAAGAGAGAGAGTGAGAGAGAATAGGTGGGCAAACATTATCTGCTTTTAAGACTTATTATAAAGCTGCAGTTTTCAAGACAGTAGGTTATTGGCATTTAGACAGACAAATAGAGGAATGGGACATAATAGAGACTCCAGAAAAAACCCCACATGTATATGAACAATTGATTTTTGATGAGGGTGCAAAAGTAATTCAGTGGCGAAAGGATAGTGTTTTCAGGAAATGATACTAGCCCAGTTGGGTGTCTGTATGTTAAAAAAAAAAAAAAAAAAAGAAGAAGAAAGAAAGAAAAAGAATGAAAAAGAACTTGGATTAGGATTCATACCATGCACTGTATGCAAAAATCAACTCAGGATTGCTCACAGATTTAAACGTAAAACTTAAAATTAGAATATTTTCATGCCTTTGGATTTGGCAAAGGATTTTTAGCTATGACACCAAAAGTAAAATCTATAACAAAAATGTAGGACAAATCAGACATTGCCTAAATTAAGAACTTTGCACCTCAAAAGACATTGCTGAAGGAATAAAAACAAGCCATGACAGGGAGGAAATATTTGCAAAGTATATATCTGATTAACAAAAAAACTTTTGTTCAGAGTATGTAAAGGACTCACAAAACTCTATTATAAAGAACCTCCTCCCTCAAAAGTGGAAAAAAGACTTTTGAACAGACACCTCACTAAAAAAATAAATAAATAAGCGAATGGCGAACAAGACCTGAAAATACGTTTATCATCATTTGCCATTAGGAAAATGCAAATTAACCCCAAATCTGGCACTATATACCTATATAAGAATAGCAAAAATTAGAATGCCTGACATGCAAATGTTGAAGACATGGAGGAACTGGAACCTCCATGTATTATAGGTGTGAATGTAAAATTGCACAGCCACTTTGGAAATGAGTTTGGTAGTTTCTTAAAAATTTAAACATACACCTGATTAGGTAGTCCACTCTACTTAGAATATCGGATATTTATTCAAGACAAATAAAATCCATCCATCCATCCAAAGACATATATACAAATGTTCGTTGCAGCCTTATTTGTAAGAGCCCAAACTGGCAAGAGCCCAAATGTCCATAAATGAATCTAATTACAACCATGCTCAGTGAAAGAAGCTGGTCAATAATAGAGTACATATTGCATGATTTCATGTATGTAAAATTCTAGAACATGCAATGTAATGCGTTGTACTAGAAAGCAGATCAGTGGTTGTGAGGCATCATGTGGTAGGCACCGAGAGGGAAGAGGGTGAGATTGAAAAGGGGCACAAGAATTCTCTTGGAAGTGAGGGGTATGTTTATTGTCATGATTATGGTGAGGATTTCCCGGGTAAACTCATGTGTCAAGACAAAGGTTAAAACTCGACAAATTATGTACAGCAGTTCCTGGAATAAAATTGTTTCATAACTGGTACCACTATGTAAAGTTTGACGTTCTTTCCATGTCTGCGTGGGTTTTCTCTGGGTCCTCAGGTTTCCTCCCACATCTCAAAGATGTGCACGTTAGTTGAATTTGCATGGCCCTAGGTATGTTCCCAGGACCACCATCCACCTACTTGTTCAACATGCTGCTACGTACTTGCATGCCCCAGGCTCTCAGACTCCCTGATGCAGCACTCTAACTTTCAGGATCCTCCTCTGGCATATCCTCCTGTTCAGAGTTCCTTCTCTAGTTTACTAACATGTTTCTCACTCAGCTCTTGACTCCATCAATTCTTACATTATTTGAAGCTTAAGTGAAAAAAAATTCCCTTCATCTGCACAAGTTCAGCTAGTTACTCAGCACCTCCATGAAGAAAGCAGAATGTAGACAAAACAAGGAAGACAAATTTGACAGCTTAGAGATACACAGCTTAAGTCTTAAAGAAGCTTGTTTCCAGATGAATAGATCCTTCACACTGTTTTATAAGTACAAGTTGCTAATTACTTCAAGGTTATGAAGCCAAAAGTTTAGAGGTCAAGATGGCTTAGACAAATTGAAGAATGACCTGCAAATATCACTTAGGTGTTTGAGGAGCAGTACATCTCTGTGCTATAAGAAGAATTGTGGTGTACATTTGCTCTGGCCAAATGTACCTCCACTGGAGCAGGACACTTGTCCAATTGGATCATGGGTCTAGTTCAGGAAAGTGATTAAAGAAATAAAATCTGGGATGAAAACATGGAGCACTAGGTTTCCCATTTCAAATCAGTCATATTAAAATTATTTTTATTAGCATCCCTTAGAAAAACCACAGCATAGCTTCAAATATTAATTGCATACATACAAGCCTTTTAAAAATCTCCTAGCATAATACTTTACAGAGACTAAAAATATGGACAAATATGTTAAATGACTACACAGAGTTGACTTCCAAGATTTGAGAGATGTATGAGTTTTAATAGAAGTCTCATTTGAAATAATGAAATTAATGTTGAGCCCTTAAAAAATCAAACATGAATTGGCCGGTTGTGGTGGTGGGCACCTATAGTCCCAGCTACTCGGAGGCTGAGGCAGCAGAATGGTGTGAACCCAGGAGGTGGAGCTTGCAGTGAGCTGAGATAGCGCCAATGCACTCCAGCATGGGCGACAGAGCAAGACTCTGTCTCAAAAAAAAGAAACATGACATGACTGAAAACTATGACACTTATTCGAGCAGTGTTCTAGATGTCTGCCAGTTTCATGGATTTCACTGACTTCCCCAAGGAGAAAATATTCTTAAAAAATGATGCCATACAATCACTGTACCAGAATTCTATCAGAGTCTGCAGTTGCATAGAAAAGGAAAGAGAACAGGTTCCCAGATTCCCACGTTATAGCTTTTGACACATGGTTTTTGACACAACTTCTGTGTGTGGGATTTGTTTGTTTTACCTCACCTTGCTCCAGAAACAAATTAAAACAACTTACAAAATCACATAAATTAAGACTCCAAGTAAAATAAGCAAGAAATAAGGGTGGGGACAAAAAATAAAGCCAAGAATGATGTCAAAAAATGCACATCACAAAGACCTATATACTTAATATGGGTGGGGGACATATTTGGCTCTAATTTTCTACCAGTCAACACAGAAAGAGAAACCTGGTTACAATATCAAAAAATAAATACAGTTGCTCTGGAAAAATAGTCTCAACTTTTCATACTTGACACAGCAGTCAGAGGTTTTCTCCAGGGTTATTTTGTAAGAGGTACTACATGATTTAGTAAGCAATGTCAAGTAACACTCTTACCATGTACAATAGGGGGTTTCAGGGCTGATTCTTATAATAGACTTCAGTGTAGGTATTACACCAAATGCACTATACTAAAGCATGCTTTAATAAAATTTTTTAATGCGGGCCAATACTGTTTTCAAGAACTGTGAAGGATCTGAGATTTTTACCCTATGTGCAAGCTAGTTCATAGAGGCTGGCAGGAGACACAAAACACCTGAGTCAAAGACAAAGGAAAGGACAGTTTATTACAGCAATAGCAGTAGCCTGAATATCAGCATTTGCACTAGTTCTAGGAGGCCGAATTCTGACAGGACAACACAAAGAGGTACAGGTGATACATATACATGCCATGGGTTGTTTTACAGAAGACGAATGACAAGCTTAGAGAACTTAAATCTTTTATGATGGGAAGTGATCATGTATTCCCATTGCCCCAGAGGGAGATGTTACCTTTATTATATGGGACAGAACACAAATTTCTGTCTTCCAAGGACATTTTATATACAAATATTCTTTACAAGATGTTCTGGAATACAGGGAGTTAGTGCCTCTGCTCATAGGATGTGCAGAAACATTAGTTACCCTGGCAAAATTGTCTCCCAACAACTGTACATTCTAGATCATACTCAAGTGTTCTCTGACATAATCTAGAACTGATCCTTAGGCTATTGGGAGGAATTGATGAATTCCATTTCATTTGACACTTACTCATCGTGTACTTATTGCATTCTTATATTCTAGGTACTAGACACAGTAGTAAAAGAGGCACAGTTCCTTTCTGTAGCGTTACTCCTCCCTAGTCTGAGGAGAGCCCTAATACTTTCAACGTCTTCAATGAATGCTCAAGTGTCCTACTAGCTAAGATAATGCGACAGTTTTTTTTTTTTTTCCTGACACAATAATTAGAGATTGTGCTTCATTTAATTAGTCTCCAGTCAGTTGCAAAACTGCAAATAATGATTGCTAAGGTGGATTTGACTTTGCCTGCTGGCCACGCAGAGGCCAATTCCTGAATTCCTGCTGGCCAAGCAGAGGTTAATTCCTAACTCTTGCACCAGCCCCTCATAAATGTTTTGAAGAACCAGCCTTCTTTACAATATTTCTGCTGGGTTTGTTCCCCTCAGAAAACCTGTCATTTCCTACTAACACAGTGGCCTCACTGGCTTAACATGATGGCAATGACATATAGGAGCAGAACCAGCAGTGCCAGCTGGATAAATGTCCTAACCCGGATTGAGGGAGCTGCTTAGTCAAGTAAAAAATCAGAGATGAAAAAGACCTGTTAAATAACCCAGTCCCTCCTGTAGTCAGTGCCAGAGCATTCCTATGGTGAGAGCTTAGACCCAGCCAGCTCTAAATGACTTTAACAAGGTGCCTTCTCACACTTTATTTGGAAGATGGGGCTGTCTCTTCAATTTATCTTTTTTTTCTTTTTGGTAAGTTTTCTAACTAGAATTTCATTTGACCAGTGTTATTTAATTTTTCTCATACTGTTTTTTGTTCAGCTACAGCACTCCAAAGAGGTAAGCGATTTTCAAAGAGTCAGTATAAATATACCAACAAAGTTTAAAGTACTTTAGTAACCCAGCCATTCCACCCATGTGTCTATATATTTTGACCAAAGTGATGTAAGGAGAAAGGTTACCCATGTGGACTTCAGAGGTAAATATGCCCAGGTTAGAATGATAGTTCTACTTCATTGGGGGTTTATCATTTTCATTATTATTGTTTCCAGTGACTGCCATTTAGTAAATGCTTCCTGTATGTCAGGCTCTATGGCAACTACTTTTGAAAAACTGCTAGCAAACTTATGAAATTGGTACTGTCATCTTTATTTTAGAATTAAAATGTAGTAGTTAAGACTGGAAGCACTGTAGTTAAATGGCCTGCTTAAAAATGCCAGCACTGTGACCTTGGACTTGCACTTGACCTCTCTGTGCCCAGTTTATCTATCTGTAAAATGGGGATGATGACAATGCCTGCCTCATAGACCGTTCTGAGGAATAAATGTCTTAACATGTGTAAACTGATTCGATCAGTGCCTAACACGGAGCAAGCATTTAAATGTCATCAATATTGATTATATAGAGAAGAAATTTGCTCGAGGACAATTCATTAGTAAGTGGCATCCATTATTAAGCAATAGAATATACTAGCATTGTCAGGACACTTAACCTTTGTTCCTCAGTTTTTCTTCATGGCAAAATGGGGATAATGCCATATCTCCTGCAGAGGCACTGAGAAGATTAAAATACAATAAAGTAGGTAAAGACTCGATTACAGAACTCAGTCCATAGTTGAGGCTCACATAGTAATAGTGCTCTCTCTCTGTCTCTACATCTACATCTGTAGACTATATGTGTATACATACATGTATTATACATAATGTATAGCTTTGTAGCTATAGACTTACTCTTAAATGTTTCTCATAATACAGGAACTACAGAATGACTCAAAATGTATTTTTATGAGTTTACACCCATTGAAAAGAATTGGGTTGGTTTACTGGATAATTAAAAACAGTTTCCTTCTTAATAAGGTTTTATTTTATATTTTTAGCATTTTGATAGTTTTTAATATATGATTTCTGGATTCTTTAAAATAGTTTACCAACATTTCAAAACTGCCTAAATACTTCTTCTTTCACAAATACAGATCTGCCATAATTTCAATTTTTATATCTCAGAGGGAAGAGGCACAGTTACAACTTAGCAGAAAGAAAGAAATGTGATGATATGTTTTTGCTGTTGTGCTTTTTTTTTTTTTTTTTTTTGGTGTGTGTGGGAAAGGGTGTGATGTCATCTTGTCTCCGCCCCCCGTGAGTAAGCCCACGGCACAGCTAAATGCAGCCGCCCGCCTCTGTCACTGGGAGACAGTCCACTTAAATGCAGCTCCAGGGTTGCGAGGCACCCACCAGCATCATTCCCCTTGCGAGGTGGCAAATGCAACATGCTCTCCAGCTTGGGGTGTCTACTTCTCTGTGGAAGTATTACACTAGCCCTGGGAAATGCACAGAAATTGCCAAAAGGCAAGTAGCCTGATGTTTTATGTTTTAAAAATAATATTAAGATATAGACGTTTTTAAATGTTGATTTTAAATATGATCTGCTTTACCATATGGGGGGAATAGAGTTATTCTGCAGAGAGTCAAAGTTCAAATGTTTGAAGGGGTCGCTTAAACTTTTACTTTCCCCTCCTGTTCTTTACTTTTCAATTATAGCTCTTTATTGCAAAAATGAAAACAAACTTATTACATTGAGCAGTTGTTCATCAGAGCTTGAACTGTATGCTTTCAAACTATACTACTTGTATATTGAATCATATTATGTAAATGGATATTATAGTCTGTTAAAAAGAGTTGTTTGGTGTTTTTATCCTCCTTCCCAGAGACTGAATCAGTAGTAGCTTAAGATTCAAAAGAAGCGAATTCTGAAACCTTGAATCTTTGATGTGAACCTCAAACATACCTGACTAGGAGGCTGAGGGAGCCTAGGGAGGTCAGACCAAAGTCCGGTCATGTGCTAATGTGTAGACTCGTCCCTCCAGTGGAGCTTGGAAGAGGGCTTGATCTGTTGGACAGGACACTCCCCCTTTTCCTGGCTAAGTTGTTCTCATTTTAGTGTTGGTATTTTGTTTACAAATGTTATCAGAAGAAAATTAAAATTTCTAAATTTTGACCCTAAAAACAACCCTTTGAGCCCATCAGAACCAAAACAAGAGGCTTTTGCCTCTCCTGTCTCTGAACATAAATGTTGCATGTACTTTTGTTTCTCTGCAGAGGCACGTCTATAAGCCAATTCTAGGTCTGTGAAGGCTTTTTATGGTTGCAGACTGCTGTAGTCAGCAGGATTATGAAAAACAGGCTGGAATTTACCATACAGTCATGATGGAAAACATCAGAGGTAATGCAGAGCTGCAGGCTTGTCAAGAACCTGGTGTGCCTAAAGTCAGAAAAAAAGGTTGCTAGTGTCAGAATATCCAAAAGATGATCCCCAGGTCCTCTCCCTGGGTAGTGTGCTCCAGGATCATCTTGTCCCAAGTGAAAACTGTTCTTTCCTCGGTGGGTAAAGTGAAACTTGAATCTAGTATGTGAAGGCTGAAGCGGTTGGCTAGTTGATATTTCACATGATGATGTGAACAGCAATAAAAAAGACTAAGTGAACTTTCTCAACTCCGATCAAATAATTAAAGAAAAATAAAAAACAAACACTCTTAGATCTTTTTCTACCAAGAGTTTTGCTCCTTGATCACAATAAAACTGGGATTTAAATAAATCAATTATGAGCCACAAGCATGCAGAGTTAATTGGACCTACTCAAGGAATATTTAACAGTGACATATCATTTGAGAAGAATCTGGGGGTTTTCTCAGGTTTAATACCTACAGATGGCTTTTATTTTACTTTTTATTCATTGCATAGGGATGATATAACCACAACTTTGTTACTGCAAACTTCTGCAAAATCCCAGTGCTTTAATTATCATGTTGCAATCACTAGATACAAATCTCTTGATACAATTTTTCTTTATTTATAATTGTAAAGAAAAAAAAATACTTGTCAAAAATGGCCACAAAACTTTCATTGTTTATTTTAAAAATATTTGTAGTTTTGGTAATTTGGGAAAAAACATCAAATTATAATAATTATAAAAGAAATGGCAAGTCTTGTTTTTAATACTATGTTTTCTCTTTATTGGAAAGCGATTGAGGATGTTTTAGCTGAAGTCATCTTTTTCAAACTGTGCTCCAGGCAGAGGGGCACTCTTTGTCCTACAATGGGTAGAGTTTGGGATGAGGGTGAAAAGGCAGCTGATTCCTGTCAATAACTGGGGGAGTCTTTATGAGGGGGGAATCACAGTAAGTGTTAGCAGTTTGCACGTTCTCAGTAAAGAAAATACAACTTTTTGTTTCTCACACTCATTTGACTAAGAATCCTCTTTTCCATAGAAGATCTATAATATCTTAACAGGGGTTTGTGTGTCACAAGATATGTTTGGGGAAACGTAGAGTTTAAAAAGAAGAAAAAGGAGTAAAAGTTTTACTTTTATTCTTTCTTCTACTTTAGAGTTGGTTAAATACTATTTGTGACTTAAGAAGTGGTTAGAATTCTGGCCTGGCACGGTGGCTCAAGCCTGTAATCCCAGCACTTAGGGAGGCCGAGACGGGCAGATCACGAGGTCAGGAGATCGAGACCATCCTGGCTAACACGGTGAAACCCCGTCTCTACTAAAAAATACAAAAAGAAACTAGCTGGGCGAGGTGGCGGGCGCCTGTAGTCCTGGCTACTCGGGAGGCTGAGGCAGGAGAATGGCGTAAACCCGGGAGACGGAGCTTGCAGTGAGCTGAGATCCGGCCACTGCACTCCAGCCTGGGCGACAGAGCAAGACTCCGTCTCAAAAAAAAAAAAAAAAAAAAAAAAAAAGAAGTGGTTAGAATTCTGGAACTAGAAAAGACATTCATGATCACTTAGTCTAGGGATTCCCAGACCTTTGGATTTATGGACCAACAAAAATACACAAATCTTTTAACACCAGGGTTCTGTTATAGAGAGCATTCTTGAATTTTGCTATGTGAGGATGCTCAAAGGGGACAGGACAGAATGCCTAGTGTTTATAACATTTTCATAGTTTTATAAAACAAATAAATTTAATTTCATAAATAAGTCCATTGTTATTTTTCTCATTTTCCCACAGACTAATGAAAAATTTATCACATGCCAATATTTGGAAACCACTAACCTAATATAACCATTTATTTTACAAATGAAGATACCTCAAAGCAGGGCAGATTTAGTAACTTTGCCATGTTAATGGTGGAGCCAAGACTTGATACCTAGCTTCTCATTCAAAATCCATATTCTAACCTGCCTCCTGCCAGACAGGCAAGTTCCCTGACCCCAACCTTAGGAATGACATTCTGTGGTGTACATGTGAATGCTACCTATTCCTCGAATAAAAGACTTTCTTTTACATTTCTTAAACATTACTTTATTTTTTAACATTTTTTTCTAAGAACACACCTACATTTTTATGTACATATGATTTATATATATGGTTATTTATAAGAAGTCAGTTGTTATATGTGGAGTGCCTATTTGCACATACTTTCTTCTAAAGTATGTACCTAGCCACATACTTTCTTCTAAAAAGTAAGTTATTAAAAGATTTTTGCTTACTTTTTAAAAGCTTGGAGACTATTATTAATGGACCTTTTCTCTTCCCCACCACGAAATGACTATAGTTTTGGCCAATTATTTATTTTTGTTAGCCTCGGTTTTCTCATTTGTAAAATGGGACTAATGATAACTATCCCATAGTATTTTAGGATCAAATGAGATAAGAGACACAAGTCTGGCACATAACAGATTTTCAATAAATCCTTATTGGGTCATAGAAAAGGGGATCAATGTTGAAAAACATGCACACTGAATAACACATGATCTTGTATTCAAAATGTAAGACAAATCTCTTGTAAGGTAGGAAATGAGGTGGTGTGATCTTGGCAGAAAGATGGGGTAAAGGGCTGCAGTGTTGTTCTACGTGGCAACAAGGGAAGGCTTCTACTGCATTCTAGTCTGACCACTGTCTGCCCATATGGCCAACATTACCCTGTGGAAAGCTGCACCTTTGCTTTAAGATCAGCTTTTCCATGGGGATTTGTAAGATGTCATAGACCCTCCAGGTGAGCTCCTGTTAAACTTGTTTTTCAGGAGGTGAATTAGACCATACTAGAGAAGAATTTTCACGTTGTTTTATACCTTTAGAAGCCCCTGTGCTCCAGCTACCTCTCAGAATCTTTATTCTTGGCATCACTGACCTTTTTTCTTTTCCTGGCAAACAGGCTAAAATAAAAACCAGTGAGAACAATATGTAATGAAAGGAGAAAACAAAATCTTATAGTAGGAGAGCAGGCCCTTGACACACCTCTGCATGGAAACTCCAGTATACAGAAGATTATAGTTAGCCCGAAGGCAAAGGTTATTATTTTTAAGCAAGTGTGAGAAAAACCACAGAGGAACCTCCAAGATACAAGTGTAATCAGATGACCAGAGGGCATGGGGATCTTGCGTGTGACTCTTGGGATGTGATACAGGGAAGAGGTAGCTGGCTCTTTGCTTTGGGTTCTTACCTAACAGAGTAGAAATATCTGACTTTAGCAACAAAACACAGAGCAGATGATAATTGTAACAGTAACTGCCATAGCTATTAATAACTATTACCATTACTATTATCATAGATAACATTCTTTGAGTATATCCTGCATATGGTAATTTAGTGTTTCATATTTTAATGTGGAAAACCTAATTAAATTATTGAAGCTCCTCCATTGTCTTTGTCTGTCTCATACTTCTATGACAAAATACCTGAGACTAGGTAATTTGCAAAGAACAGAAGTTTATTTTTCACAATTCTGGAAGCTGGGAAGTCCAAGATCAAGGTGCTGACATCTGGTGAGGGCCTTCTTGCTGCATCCTCACGTGGTGGAAGGCAGAAAGGCAAGAGACGGATAAACTTTCTCCATAAGCCTTTTTGTAAGGGCACTCAATCCCATTCACAGGGAAGGAGTCCTCACAGCCTAACTGCCTCTTAAAGGCCTCAGCTCCTAATACTATCGCACTGGCAACACCTGAATTTTGGAGAGAACACATTCAGACTATAGTACCTATGAAGCAGGTAAATATATTATTCCCATTTTCAGAGCATAAAATTGTGCCTCAGAGCATTTAAGTAATTTACTCCAAGTAATACAGCTAGAAAGTGGCAAAAGACTATACCTTTAATTTTGATGCAGTATTAGTTCCCTGCTCTATGTGAAGGTACATTAATTTGTTCAAGTAACAAATTATATTGGATGTATACACAGAGCACTGGGGCTGGGGAGAAAAGCTTGGTACTTGTCTTCAGGGAGCTGACCAGCTTGTGGAGGAGAAAAGGGACTGGTGTGGAAAGGGATAATTACAGTAGAGAAGGGTCATCCTTCAATGTCGGTGAAGCACAAAGCATTTTGAGAATAAAAAGGATCCAATCTGGATGAGAGGTATGAAGAATTATGAGAGAATAAGAAACCCAAATAGAGGTCTAGAGTACAAACACAAGTTGGGACAAGGAGAAGGATTGCTGAGAGGTGAGGGGCTTTCTCAACAAAGGTAGCTGCTGGCCCAGAGCCCAGGCAACCCCAGGGGCCAAAGCTCAGTGAGTGTTAAAGTACTGAGAGGGAAGCCTAGACTGAAAAAAACCACACAAGATATAACTGTGCTCTCCTTGTCTCTATCTGGCCTGACTCCTCATGATTGATTACAAAGAGGAAATAAAATGTTGTCTTTGGAGAGGAAGGCTCTTACATCTTGCTCTGTCAACTTTCCAGCTGCTCACCTGGCAGCTGGCTCTCCAGGGAGCCCTTCCAACCTCACTTTGACAAAACAAGAATGTGTCACTCCAACAGCTCAGCCCATTTCTCCAAGGGGTGGTTGATGCTTATGGGAGGCTGCAGAGGATCCCTTCCATCTTAAGTTATGGAACATAGGATACTGGTGAGGAATGCAAAGCCTACTTGGTGTGGTTCTGCTTTTATTTGAGTAATATATATTTACTCAAATAAAATATATATTTTAATACAGTATTGCTGGGACTGTATTAAACAGTACATTAGAAAAAAAATGGTTCTGCTGCTAAAAAGAAGTTTAAAAACCACCAACCAAGAAAATTACTTTAGCATCTTTTACAGCTCTAAAGTTTCTTGATAGTTTTATTGATGTGTTTGTCTATCAATCATTAAAGATTATCAGTAGTCCTTAATAATTCTTAAAAGTATGATAATAATCATCATGTTTCATATCAATGGTATTTAATGCTGTGTTTATGTAAATTATTTTATCCTCACATTTGTGAAATATATTATTATTATTTCCATTTCACAGATGAAGAAATAAGCTGAAAGAGTATGTTAGCCTCCTGTGGCTGCATAAAAAATTTCCACAATAATCTTTAATCAACTGTTAATAATCCTTACTAATCAATGGTCAACACATCAAGCATAGATTATTAAGCATCTACTAGGGAAACTCAATGAGGTACAGCCCCTGCTATAGAAGAACCTTACATTACAAAGGCAAAAATTGACCAAATATAATTTGTTCTGATGCTACATTTAGTTTTTTTTTTTTTTTTTTTTTGAGACGGAGTCTTGCTCTGCCACCCAGGCTGGAGTGCAGTGGCCGGCTCTCAGCTCACTGCAAGCTCCGCCTCCCGGGTTCACGCCATTCTCCTGTCTCAGCCTCCCGAGTAGCTGGGACTACAGGCGCCCGCCTCGTCGCCCGGCTAGTTTTTTGTATTTTTTAGTAGAGACGGGGTTTCACCGTATTAGCCAGGATGGTCTCGATCTCCTGACCTCGTGATCCGCCCATCTCGGCCTCCCAAAGTGCTGGGATTACAGGCTTGAGCCACCGCGCCCGGCCTGATGCTACATTTAGAACCCAAGGTTTAAATAAACAAAGTTTTCTTGTGTTAATTATACATTCACTAGTTTAGTTTTATAGACTGCTATATCGGTCTATAAGATACTGTTAAGAATTCTTAGTATCTTGCCCTGTCTCCCTTCAAGAAAGAGAAGGGACACAGAGGAACACTTGAAAATAGAAGAATTTATCAATACAATATTATAGCAAAGACAGTTAAAATGTTATAGGTTCATGTGAGTTTACAGAAGGTTTTTTAAAGACGTAAGTGAGGTGTTTAATGAAGGGAATGCCATTCAGGAGATGGGACTAATCACTCTATCTGGATCACCACCCTCAGAAAAAATTTCCCTTTTGCTGTTCCCTGATTGCAATTTATAACAGTAGGTATAAACAAGAGAATATTGAAAGTAAATAGGTGAATTTAATAAAATTGATCTCAGAATAAACATAAAATTAATAAATAGGACACTCTAATGTGATTATCTAGATTATCTAGTTACCTAGAGAGATTGCTAAATAGTCAAATAAAAACATATTTGTTAAAATGACCCCCAAAAAGTAAAAATAAATAGTATCAGCTAAAGAAGGAACATGCTAAACATAATATAGAAAAACAATAATTGATATATATATACATTCTATTAAAATAACATTTAAAAAGATGATAGCCGGGCGCGGTGGCTCAAGCCTGTAATCCCAGCACTTTGGGAGGCCGAGACGGGCGGAGCACGAGGTCAGGAGATCGAAACCATCCTGGCTAACATGGTGAAACCCCGTCTCTACTAAAAATACAAAAAACTAGCCGGGCGACGTGGCGGCACCTGTAGTCCCAGCTACTCGGAAGGCTGAGGCAGGAGAATGGCGTGAACCCGGGAGGCGGAGCTTGCAGTGAGCTGAGATCTGGCCACTGCACTCCAGCCTGGGTGGCAGAGCGAGACTCCGTCTCAAAAAAAAAAAAAAAAAGATGATAAGCATATTACTATGTATCAGGCATGATATTTAATGCTAAGTGTTTATAAACATGTGAAATATATATTATTATCTCCATTTCACAGATAAGAAATTAAAGAGTATATTAGCATAATCCCAGCACTTTGGCATGCTGAGGTGGGCAGATTACTTGAGATCAAGAGTTCAAGACCAGCCTAGTCAACATGGTGAAACCCCATCTCCATTAAAAATACAAAAATTAACCAGGTGTAGTGGCAGGTACCTGTAATCCCAGCTACTCAGAAGGCTGAGGCATGAGAATTGCTTGAACCCAGGAGGCGGAGGTTGCAGTGAGCTGAGATTGTGCCACTGCACTCCAACCTGGGCAACAGAGCAAGACTCCATCTCAAACAAAAAAGAGTCTGTTAGTTATCTTTTTCTTATAACAAATGTCCACAAAATTATCAGCTTAAAACAACATGCGTTTATTATTTCACAGTTGCTATGAGTTAGGAGTCTGAGCCTGGTTTAGCTGGGCAGACTGTCCTTTCCTTCAAGATGTCTCACAAGGCAACAGTGAAGGTACTGGCCAGAGGTGAGGTCTCATCTGAAGGTTTGCATGGGGAAGGATTCACTTCTGAGATCACATGGTTGTTAGGAGAATTCAATTCCTTGAGGATCATTGGTCGAAGGGCCTCATTTTCTCACTGACTATTGGCCTGAGGTTGCTGCAGGTCTTTGTCACATAAGCCTTTCTATTAGGCCACTTGCTTCATCAAAATGTACACATCCAGAAGAGTCTGCAGGTAAGATGGAGGTCACAACCTTATGTAGCCTAATCACAGAAGCCACAACCCATCACTTCTGCCATATTCTATTGGTTAGAAGTAACTCACAGGTTTACCACACAAGTTGATTGTACACCTTAGGTTACGTAAAAGTCTGTCCACCACAAAGAGCTCAGTGGCTGGTAGCAAGTGATATAGTGAAACTATGAACATGGGAAATCTAACTCCAGAGCATATACTGGTGTAAGCATTAAAACTCCCTCAACTTCCTACAGAATTAAGCATTTTGTGGCAGATGCCAACATTGGCAAGCTGCTAATTTGTCTCCCTCAATGGTTGAAGTTAATTATAAGAAATCTCTGAGAATTGAGATAAATATCTTAAGAGTACAAAGTATATATTCAGTACCTGATGTGGACCTTGTTTTCTGTATACAGGAGCCCAGTCAATGCCTAGATTCCTTTGCTGGTTTCCTCTGTGGTCCATCAAGTGTGGTTGATATCGTGTAGAGAGGCATACAGAATTCCTCCAAAATAGGAAAAATGCTTTTATCCCTACCACCATCTCTTAAAGGAAAAGAAAAAAAATAAGAAAAAAATTAACATATTAAGTAATTAACACCTATGAACTTGATGATGCTATGATACAAAATGTGCTTTTCTGGCCGGGTGCGGTGGCTCATGCCTGTAATCCCAGCACTTTGGGAGGCTGAGGCGGGCAGATCATGAGGTCAGGAGATGGAGACCATCCTGGCTAACACGATGAAACCCCGTCTCTACTAAAAATACAAAAAATTAGCCAGGCATGGTGGCACATGCCTGTAGTCCCTGCTACTCGGGAGGCTGAGGCAGGAGAATTGCTTGAACCTGGGAAGCGGAGGTTGCAGTGAGCCGAGATCGTGCCATTGCACTCCAACCTGGGCGACAGAGGGAGATTCTGTCTCCAAAAAAAAAAAAAAGTGCTTTTCTGAAACTTCAGTGGAGTGGCTTTTAGAGTAAATGAAAGTTACTGTAGGTCTAATTAAACTTGTGTGTAGAGAAAGAAAATACACTTTTATCAGTGGATATGATGGAAGCAACTAGAAAGACCAAAGGAGTTTCTCTCAGATCCTGTTCAGTGTTAATAAAACAATTCTTCCATATGCTCTCGGGAAACAAAATTTAGGTTGTATACAGAAAATATTCTAACCATGACACTCGGAATCTCACAGAATGTTTAATACTAGATACCCTGTGGGTCTCTTCTCTAGCCTACAGTCTTCTCTTGTGTTGGGAAGGCCTCAAAAGCTCAGGAGGCACACGGCAGGAAAGGCTGGCTTCAAGGTCTCAGACCACTTTGGCAAACTTCTGTGGACAGCTAGACTAAATCAGTACTTATTCTACTCCATATAATATTAGCTTGGGTTTCCCACTGAGAGCCTTCCACAGCAAGATTGTTGGAGTGTGTTGTAGGTTGTAGGTTTCCCTCACCTACTAAAGCCTTGACATATATTTACAGTGATTTTGATGAACATTTAGAAGCCTTAGAGCTGCTCTGAGGTTTAAGGTCCTCTCAGTACACACGCTATGAAGTCAGTTAAAGTTCCTTCCTGTGGAATTCTGAAGAAGGAGCTAGAAGATGTGACATTTTCATAGAAGATTTGTTGTCATTCTCCAGTCAAAGATCATACTTAGAAAGCCCACCCATTAGAAAACCAGGGCAAATTCACCCACTTCAAGCATCTTCTGGTCACACAAGAAATTAATTTTAGAGAAAATTGAGGCCTAATTCACATCTCACCTATGACATAGCAATTCAATATTTTCTTCATTTAATAAGTTTACCTGTGACTATAAATACTGTAACATATATCCCAATATAGGCTATAGCCCAATATATCTAATCCTGGATGCACATGAGAATACTAAAGTTTTCAAAAATATCAGTAATGCTCTGCCTCCTCATCAAATTTATTTTAAATTTGTCTAGGGTGGGATATTTATTTTAATTCCTCAGGTGATACTAATATGACCAGGGTTAAGAACGACTGATTTGGAGATTTTTGATAATTTGCATGTATAAGTGCTTGATAAATAAATCTTTCTTGACGAGTACAGAGTAAAATTTAAAAGTTGCTAGTATGTTTTTCTACTATTTAAGTTTTGATTTCTGCAAATTTAAAAGTGATTTTTATTTTTATGCTGCTTTGTTCCAGGATTTTAAAACATTGTTTGAAAAAAATTTCAGAGTTCCTCCTGAAGCTATATAAAATAAGTAAATGTGTAAAATTGAGATGAACATTTGTTTTTAGTGTTAGAACATAAGTGCTACTCTCAGAAGCCAGATCTGAGAAGTTGTGACTGTGATTTTTAAGACCAGACTTACATTTATTCATTTTGTCATTCAATTAATATTTTTTAATCATCACATTAGGATTACAAAGATGAATAAGACATTTCCTGCATTTAGGGGATTTGAAATCAGTTCTATTTAAAAACACTTGGCCACACAAAAGTCGTTTAGTTTTACATGAAGCTGTTGGTGTATTAATTCTTTATCCTCATTTAACAACCAACATTTGCAGGAGCTAAGCTATCCCACTGTGTTGCCATGTACTGGCTTTAAGTGATATACATAGGAAGAAGAAAAACGAATTCAAATATAATCTGTTAAGAAAAACAAAGCACCTCATGATTTCAGCGCAAAATATAGGAGTTAAGCAAATATGCAATGAATTTCCATACTCAGAAAGTACAGATTATGTAGATTATATTGAAAATAACTTATTTAATTGTGCACATTAACATATATATTCCAGCTGATTTTTCTATTTTATGTTAAGGATAATTTTTCAGCATGTAGCATGTCTTATAATCTGAAACATATTTAAAATGTATTCTACTGTTTCTCTAATGTAATGGAAGTTCTCTCTTCTCTGAGTAGGGGTGAATGAAACCTTGCTGAGACTTTGAACAGGAGCGCTTTGCTTACAACATGATGCCAGGGTGGAGTTTCAAACATCCTTTCTCATTAAATACAATTCTGTGATTTTTCCCTTCTGTTAGCTGATAAGAAAACATTCTGGTTTCCCAAGGGTCCTCCTGAGAGGCCACTGTGCACGTGTGTGTGGGTGTGCAAGACCTAACCGGCCTTGCTTCTCTCAGAGCAGCAGATTCTGTCGTTCAAGGAGGGGCTTGGAGTGTCTGCCAAAGTCGTGCTGGCAGCGAGCTCTGGAATTTAGTTCTGTTCCAGCTATGTCGGCAGGAGATGCAGGACAATTTCCTTCTCCTTTCACTTTCCCAGATGAAGTTAAGACATTCTGGCCAGTTAGTTTAGAGTAAGGTATCAGATGACCTGGAAGACAGTCCCTCCATTCTTCTCCAGGCACATCCTTTCCAAACTCTCCTAATGATCCTGCTGTCACAGAATTCTTCCCTAACTATTCCTTTTTACAAGAATTAAAAGGAAAATGATGCTGGGCATGCTCTGCCATATCAGGTTTACCTAGTTTGTAGTTTTGTTATGAACTGGAAAGATAAACACTGAAAATTAGCAACATGGGTTAGTGGGTAAAGTGCAGGAGTACACGTGAGCCCGAGTAAGTCATTAGGTTGGTGCAAAAGTCATTGTGGTTTTTGCCATTGCTTTTAATGGCAAAAACCTCAATGACTTTTGCACCAACCTAGTGCTTCACTTTTCTGAACATCAGGGTTTTTTCCTCTAAAAAAAAGGAAATAATAAAATTATCAGTCCTCTTTTTAGCTTTCATTAACAAGTAATATTCGGGTGGCATTAATGGATTTTTTTGATAGTAACTTTTTAACCAAAGTAAACAAATGTGAAGACCGGGTACATTTTTAAAACTCTTTACCTGCTGATATAGTTTGGCTCTGTGTTCCCATCCAAATCTTGTCTCGAATTGTAATCCCCATAATCCCCACACGTGGAGGGTGGAACCTGGTGGGAGGTGATTGGATCATTGGGGTGGTTTCCCCCATGCTGTTCTCACGATAGTGAGTGAGTTCTCACGAGATATGATGGTTTTATAAGTGGTAGTTTTTCCTGCACTCTCACACGTTCTCTCTCTTGCCTGCTGCCATGTAAGATGTACCTGCTTCCCCTTCTGCCATAATTCTAAGTTTCCTGAGGCCCCTCCAACCATGCAGAAGTGTGAGTCAATTAAACCTCTTTCCTTTATAAACTACCCAGTCTTGGGTATTTCTTTATAGTAGTGTGAAAATGGACTAATACATCTGCCTTGGCAGTGATGGAAAGATCTAGACACTCCAGGAGCCTGGACACTGATACTGAGCAGAAAGAACACCCTGGCTGGGTGTCAAAGTCCAGAGTGTCTGAGCCTGTGGTGTGGCATCCACACATGAAACAGGATCTGCAGAGAGGAGCCAGGGCACTGGGAGTATTTTCAAAATAATTCTTGCCATGAGCATCCCACTGCTGTTCCCTCATCCAGCTCTCTCTGAAGGAGTTTGGAAGATCCTGCTCAGAGCATGTTTGTCTTTTACGGTGAAACATCTGAAAGTACAAGTTGTGGTCCTTGGTCATTTTTTTCTCCGCCTATCCTTGGGATGCAATTCCATGTGACTTGGCCTGCTCCTGGATGCCTGCTGCAGTCTGTCTGGTCAGTCTGCAGGTACTGGATTAGTTTGATTGCGTGACTCTTTTTCTGCACTCCTTCTTTTCGTTCCTAATCCTTCTCTTTCCTAAACTTTCATCCTCCTTCTTCTGCCCCTCCTTTTTGTCCCTTCTCTCAACATGATGAGAGTCTTCAGAGCATCCTCCTGGCTTCCACCCCCAGCCACTCCTGCTGACCACTTGGCCTATGTCCTTGCCTCACAGCTGACTCCTCATCTGTTTGGATGCGGCAGGAATTATCCTTTGGAAGACAATGCACACTTTATTATCTTTTTAAAGGCAAAAGTGTTGTTTCTATGTCATGCAAAGTATTCCACTTGGTTGAAGAATATCATTGCTTCCTGTTCATTTATCTTGTCATGACCAATCTTGGAACAGCACACATTTATATTCATTTGATCAGCTCTGTGTATATCATATTAGACAGACCGTAACTGTATATTCACACCATAGCATTCCTAAATGGCTTTGGTTATAACATAAATCACTATGTCCCTTGAAGGGTGGCAACAACATATGCACAATAGCAGTCAGACATTATACTGTTCTTTTGTAAAGCTTGTTTTCAGTTTATTCTGGATGTTTGTTCTATTGTAGTTGGAGTTTGATATTTTGAAGAACTTGCAGAGAATTCTGCTGTTTTCCAGTGGATCTTTCATTCAAATGTCATATTTCTCTTCATTTTTCTTGTAACCAATATTTCCATGAAACTGAGTTTCTGTGTAAAGTGTGCCCAGGAAATGGTGATCCTGTAATTCACGACTAGATCACAGTTGCAGGCATTTAATACCATTTCAACATATAAACCTCTTTCTTTGATCTCCATTTCTCTGGCTGGCTATTTTTGCTATATTCAACGGATGACTTCCAAATTTTCCTCTCACTCTTTGTTTATAACCCTCTTCTTTCCCACTTGCGTGTCTTCTCAGGTTCTAATTCTTGTGCTTGGAAGACCCTCATGATCTCTGCTATGGTAACTTTATATGTTCTATTGGCTTTTAGACTTTTACATTATAACCCATATTAATAGTGAATACTGGAAAAAATGTGTATTTCAGTGAGCTTTCCAAATCCAGGTGTGTATGTGTTTGCACATACGCATGCCATGTTGGATTGTTGTGCTGGTTCATCTTGTGATACAAATAAAAAACAAGGGAGGCTGAGGCGGGAGAATGGCGGGAACCCGGGAGGCAGAGCTTGCAGTGAGCCGAGATCGCACCACTGCACTCCAGCCTGGTAGACAGAGCAAGACTCTGTATCAAAAAAAAAACAAAAAACAAAAAACAAAAACAAATAAGAAATAAAGTCCTACAAACCGACTAAATTTGGTGTGACACACAATGAATTTTTGAATGAATCAACATATTGGCAGTAGCATGGTTTAGAGTTTTGCTCTAATGTGTAACAACCTAGTTGCAAAATTCTTTACAGACAGTCTTTCAGCAAAGCAAGTGATTTTGAACATTATCCCATTTTATGAACAACTCAAATTTTAAATATTGCTATTACAACTGAGTTACCAGAATGACTAATAAGAAATATCATTGGATTACTTAGAGAATTAACAATACTTCATAGGACAGGTTAGACAAAATTCCTTCTCCACATGTTCTTGGCAATAAATCCCATTTTCACAAATTTTCAAAAACATGTCAGTGCCTTTTCAAATATTTTCAGGTGCCTTTCTCAGTTGTTTACAAGGAATGTGCATTGAGTCTTAGAAAAAAAAAAAAAAAATCCCATAAATTTGTCAGCTGAATTGCATTATATAACACTTGTTCTTAACTGGCCATTCAATGCAAACATCTGTTTTCACTTACGTCGGAAAATTAAGACAACAAGTATTTACTGTGGTGTTTTCCAAAGTCGTCATAACCCATGGCTCAGATGTCATCTGTATGGTTTCTGTGGTGTCCCAGAAACATCCATTTCAAACATTCCTTTTCATGGTTGGAGGTTGATAGGCCACAAAGGGACCACAGATGTTAACACTAAATAAATTTCCTGTGAATTATCAAATAATTTAAAAGGCATTAAAGGATAAGCATTAGCAGAGTAAAGATCCTTTTAGGGATATCTGTTTCCATGGACTTTCTTATTTTGTGAGAGTAATTCTTTCTTTTAAAAACATGGCAAGAAACATTTACCTCTGTTTGTTAGCTCTGAATCTAAAATCTCTCTCCCACCTACCCTTTTTCATTTATAAACTTGCATCCTACATCTACAAGGCCTGGTTGCGGAAGATAATTAGATGGAAATAAAAGAAATTTTATGACTTGACGTTGTTTTATTGAAATATGGCTATTTAACAAACCTGGAGATAATTACTCTCACTCACAGTATATGGAAAAGCAAAAAATCACTGAGTGCAGTGGTCCTCCAGCTTCAGCAAGCATCATAATCTCCTAGAGGGCTGGATAAACTCAGAACACTGGGCTCCATCCCCAGAGTTTCTGACTCAGTAGATCTGAGGTGGGGTGGTCTGGAGAATTTGCATTTCTCACAATTTCCCAGATGATACTAGCAATGCTGGTCCTGGGATCACATTTTGGAAACCACTGACTTAGTGAATCTGCTAAGTCCTGCCTCCCCTAACCTCCTTGCCTTTCACTCCCCTCACCCTTACTATACTCACATCAGATTCTGATTCAGTTGTTCCGGTAATCTGCATGATAAACAACTATCACTGATGATTCTCATGAGATTAACCATGCATTGAGAAATAATGCTGATCTCTTTATACAATCAGTACAAAGCACTCAGGTACTACTTTGAAGAAAGTGGATAATACAAACTTAGCTACCTTAGTTCTAGAAATTTGGAGAATCTGTGCTTTCTATTGTTGAGTATATGATACGTATCTGTAGAAAAAAATTTAGCTTGATAGAGTGAGACCCTCTAGTTCGTGAGATGAACTTGCTGGCTGCCTTTTATAATTAGAAACTATTTTTTTACCATAGCTAGCTGGAGCCCTGGGCAGCACTTGCTTAACGTAACCTTGTTTGGTGGTGAGTAATGTTTAAAACTTCAGCTGAGAGGCTTTGGTGACATTATGAGTTATTAGTGGGAGTCATTCCACTTGTGTATATGTATTAAAGTTAATGCCTAATATTAACCAGAGGCATGTGTTAAGTGTAACCCAAATTCAAGAAAACTCACTATAAAGTATGGACAGTTTACTAGGTCAATGAAGAAAGACACAGTTGTGACACTAAAGATGAATTTGATACTTCATGTGAATGTTTTCTGTCATTTTTTCTTACATAGAGTGTTAGCCAGCCCTTCAGCTAGAATTGGACATCAGCCTATTGTTGAGCATTAGCTGTGACATTTACACTTGGCAGCCAGCTGAAAACATTGTGTGTGTAGCCTGCAGGTTAGAGTTTCTTTTCTTAAGCTCAGGGGAGCCATAAAACCCTTGAAGTAGTATGCAGACTAGTACAGTTGTGGGTATGTGCATTTTCAGGAGTGTTGGTCTTTGGATATTGAGCTTCTTGAAAAAGTCTAAGAGCCGATAAAACTTAAGAAATGTTGAGACAGATGTCTTTTACTAAGCAAGAATTAGGATGGGTCAAGTGAAGGGCTGGAAGAATTACTACTATATGCATAGATCATGCAGAGAGGACCTTGAGATGGTCCATGAAAAATCTCATACTTTGTAACTAAGACATGAGCACACAGTTTATTTTATGTCATTTCTTTTGATGTGGCACAAAAAAATTTAAGTGTGGTAGTATCCAAGGTGGCCCTCAATTATTCTCACCTGCTGTCATTCATGCTCTTATATAGTCCCCTTGCACACTGAATCAAGGTTGGGCTGTGTACTCATTAAATACGGAAAAAGTGAAGTGAAAATATGTAACTTTCAGAGGCTAAGTCATAAAGGATATTGCAGTTTACACCTTGTTCATTTTCTTGGATCACCCAGTCTGGAGAAAACCAGCTGACGTGTCCTGAAACCCTCAAGCAGACCTATGGAGAGGTCCACACCATGAAGGGCTTAGACTTCATGCCTATATCCAGCACAATTAGCTAGCCATAGGAGTGAGCCATCTGGGAAGCACATCTTCCAGCCCCAGTCAAGCCTTCAGATGATGGTAATCCTGGCCAATATCTTAACTGCAAACTCATGGGAGATTCTGAGCCAGGACTGCCCAGTTGAGCTGCTCCCAAGTGCCTGATCCACAGAAACTGTGTGGATGATGAATGTTTATTGTTGATTAAGTCACTAAGCTTTGGGTTAATCTGTTATACAGCAATAGATAACTAATGTAGGGAGCATATGTGATATCTTTTTAATTTTAAAGGGCTATTTAAATGGAACAAAAACAGAATGAGAAATATAAATAATCTTATCTGTTGGCATATGGCTTTGGAAATGTAGTTTTGCCTATGGGCAAAAGGAAATTGGAAATAAATACAGGAAGAGAATTTTGGGATCAGTTACCTTTTCCAGGACCATAAAAAACTGAGCATAAATGCTGATTAAAGAGTGATTGGAAAAATACATGAACAATTATCCTTTTAAAAAAATTCATAGAAAATGTTTGGTAGTTTAGAGCAGCTAAAGGACCATATCTCCTGAGGCCTTCATAGATGGCCTTGTCTTTCATTCCAGAGGCCATCTTAGGACTGGCCTTAGGCCAAGGGTGTGGATCTGTACTGGTCCTGCTATCATTTAGAAGAGTTGACCTGTACCCAAGATAGCTTAAAGACAGACAGATCTGAGATCTGCCCTGTAGCTGACCTATATCCTCGAATTCCCCTGAGGAAAAAAATGGGCCTCCTGGAACAAATTTGGATCAGGCCAAGTTTTCAACTCCTTGGCCTTAGCTTAGACCCCATCTTGAAACTTATGCCATGGCATTCTCGTGTAATTATATCTCCAGGGTAGGTATTGTGAAATTTCTCATCTCTTATTAAAATATCATTTTCTATGCATCTAACATTGTGATAGAATAAATAAAGAAAGAAGAAAAATGGTTACCATGCTGGTAGAATTTATATCCTAGCAAGAGGAATACACAAACCAAACAGGATACTACCATGTAATAAATGCTAAACTGAGGAAGAAATAAAGCTGAACTGGAGTTTATTCCTTTCCAAAAATAGTTTTATTTTTCTTAGGAGAATTGGGAAGGCTTTGAACAGGGCCTTCTCTGCCATCCTGCAAAATTTTATGGCATTTCCATAAGTTTTTTATTAAAAAAAGAAAAAGCTTCATGTAGGGAATATTTTATATGCACCATCTGTGGAGGGTGAGAAAAATTTTCTAACCCCAACCCAGAATACATGATAAATATGAATATATTTTTGAAGAAGCAGGCAACATATTTATAAACTAGGGCTCTCTCAGAACATTAACGACATTTTAACTCTATATTTTACCTATAGTTTACTTCATTAATGCATGCCACTATTGCTTTAAGCTGAACACATTTGCTCCCTTCAAAAATACTGTTTATAAAATGATTATGAGGAAAAACCCCAGACCCTTATCACCAGTTGCTGAGACCTTATTAAGAAAGCACATAACAAAACATAAAAATTGGGTAAGGAGTTTCCATCCAGTTGGCCACTCCCTTGGCCAGTCAAGATTTGGGTTGCTTGGATAATACAGGTCACAGGGGGCAAGGAGTCTTCTGATTAGTGCCTCTTCCCAGACCAAATACCAGTCTGGATTCTGAGGCTTTTTTTTTTTTTTTTTTAATATTTCAGGGTGTTTTTTTTTTTTTTTTTTTTGCTAGTATGTATCATCATTCAGGGGAACCACAAGGCCCCCTGTGGCCCCTTGCTTTCACTCAGATTCAAGGCACACTGGACTTGACCTTCCCAGAGCATCCCATAGTTGCCAGGGAAGGATTGTTCTGGCGGTGAAAACATGTCATTTCCTACCCCTCCTTTATCCACTCTCAATACACACACCTAATTCAATAAGCAACATATTCAGGCTTTTGAAGCTAATGCTGTTTGTGAAGGACTGAAAAAACTGAGTCAGGTCTAAAAGCATCATCCCAACAGGGAGGGTGCCACTAGAAAAGTCACAACTGTGACTACAGACCCACTATTATATAATCCATTTCCCATCCTGTCCTCGGAAATGGGGAGCCCCTTCATCCTTTCCAGCCCATCTACCCCAAGGCAGCTAGATCACAACTGGGGCTCCCTTCTAAAGTGACTCACTTGCCCCTAGGACTCCCTTACTAGAAGTGGGGGTATATTGCCTTGAGGTTTAATGTTGTTATCTTGTTTACTAAAGTTGAATTTCAGTGTGACAATACAAGGAGGCATCTTCTAATGATTAAAAGCTTTTATCTACATCCAAGTGTAGACATTTTTTATTTTTGCAATATCCTTCTCTCTCTTTTTTCTAAGACAAGGTAATAATAAAAATTCTCTTGAAAAAATTCCCTATACTATTATTAATAGATGGAATTATAAAATAATATTCAGATTACCATATTAAAATAACTAACTTCTTATCAAACTGGAGAGCTTTTTTGCCTAGACTGTCTATAAACAACTTACTTGCTGTCTCTTACAGAGAGAACATCTTAAACAGCATCTTGGGCAGGTTTCACTTTCTAGAATGCTCATCATGTCTTGGGATACCTGTTATTCCATGTCACACTCTAAAGCTAACTGTGACTTATTTTGACATTACTTTCAGATAATTAGTAAATATTCTTCTGTAGTTATATCTTAATCCAGGTAATAAGCAACAAATACCTTTTAAAACTCTTTCTAGGTTTAAACGCACCACAAAAGATACCTTCTCTAGTTCCTTTGTCTATCTAATTGCTTTATTCAATCCAATAAATTTTTATATTTTGTCAATGTTAATCAAGATGTAAAGCATTTCCATATCCCTAGAACATTCCATTGTGCCTTGTAGTCAATCCCTTCCCCTACTCCTAGTCTCTGGCAACCACTGATCTGATTTCCATCCCTATAGTTTTGCCTTTTTCAGAATGTTCTATGAATAGAAGTATATTAACGTTTTTTGTCTGGTTTTTGTTCACTTAGCATAGTGCTTTCATAATATATCCATGCTGTTGCATGTATTAGTAGTTAGCTCCTTTTACTGGTTGAGTAGAATTTCATTATATGGCCATACAGCAAATTGCTCACTCACCAATTGAACATTAAGGTTGTTTCTAATTTGGGGCCAATATGCATAAAACTGCTATAAGCATTTGCTTACATAGGTCTTTGTGTGAACATATATTTTTATTTCTCTTGGATAAATATGTAGGAGTGAGATTGCTTTTTGTCATATATTAAGTGTATGTTTATAAGAAATGTCAAGCAGTTTTTCCTAAGTGGCTACAACATTTTTTTAATAGCAAGGTATGAAGATTTCAGTTGCTCCAAATCCTTGCCAGAACTTGATATTGTTGATTTTTTTAATTTTGTGTTTTTATTTTTAGCTGCTAATAGGAAAGAGTCAGATAAGTTTTGACTCCATATCTCTATCGTTAGGCATACTTGTTAGGCATATTTCTTTAAATGCATGATCCATTTTCTTAGAAACCACATCTTGTCTAAAAGGTATAACAGTTGGCAAATTAATTTGCTGAAACTCACACTAACATCTTATCAAATGAGATAATATGTGGAAATTGGCTATATTTGTCTGGCACAGAGGGAACTTTCAAAAAAGTTTAGTCTTGTCTCCTTTTCTGACTGTATCTTATATTATGAGTCATCGTAAGCCAAACATTAAAATTCTATAACTTAAATTGAACTGTCACATAATTTTTGCCATTTGGGGCTTCAAGAGTCAATTTAAGCCTGCTTTAAACACTTTGAAAGACAGTGCTCTGGGGAAGAAAATGCTAGCTAAATCTGAGCATCTCATGTTATGCAGAAATTGTAGCCCTTATCTTCATTCATAATGAAGGTGTTGGTGAAAGAAGGAATGAAGCAGAAAAAAATGATCACTGGGTTGGAAACAAAACACCTCTATTTTGGCCCTTATTCTGCTTCTAACTGGACGGGTGACCTTGAAAGAAAAAATTTAACCTCCACGGGTCTTATTTTTCTCATTGAAAAAACATAGAGCATAATATAGTCGAGTCTCATTATTTGCAATAGTAATGTTTTATAAAGTTGCTGGAAACACCAAATTAGCCAAACCATTGTTTCTACGGGGAAATACGGAGTTCAATTCCTGTGAGCCACTGATCACATTTTCATCAATGGATCAGTACATAACTTTGTTTTATGTGTGTTTCTCTTTAAAAATGCATTACTTAATATACATTGTTGATTCATTAACATTGAATTCATGGCCAGCAGCCGTATGGCTCATGACTGAACGAAGCTTATCTAACTCACGTTTTTGCTCCGCAAGGCACATCACAGCCTTCTTGTACTCAGAAACTCTAGACAGCCCTTCAGCACTACACTTAGGGGCTGCTTAAACAGTGAAGTCACTAACAAAGAGCACAAAAATGGGAAAGGTGTGGTGCTACGTCAACTGTGAAAAGGACACTTGTTTACAGTCTGAGAGCCGAAACAAGAAGGCAGAGCATCACCTTCTTCAACCTTAGCCAGAAACAGGCACATTGGGTGACTCAGATTTTTCTCCATTCCTCACATGTACACAAATAAGTCTGAAATGCTTTGTGTATGAATTTTGGGATTAAAAACAAATGTTAATTAGTAGAAAAATTTGCAAACATGGAATCTGCAAAATAATGAAGCTTGGTTGTTATTTGCTTCTTCTGTTCCATAGGATAAATCATGCATGTTGATGTGAAAGGATGTGGTATGCTGTTATTGCTGTTTTAGCATGGGTGTTTTCCTCAGCCAGGGGCTAAGAAATCCAAAACATTCAGGAAAAAAAATGAATCAATCTCAATACTTAAATACTTCACTCACTGGGCCTCAAACACTGTAAGCAAATTAGAGAAACTGGAGAACCTAATGGAAATGCTTATTTACCTTTAAAAATGTGCATTAACTTACGAAGATAACATCTTGATGAGAGCCTTGAGTGGCAAAAATAATAACTCCATTGTTTCTTTATCGTAGGGAAGGGCTTGTTGGAACCTGGTTGTTTTAGTGCACATTTGCAGATGCCTGTAGGACTGTTTTTAAACTAAGTGGTCATCCATCACTTCCCTTGTTGGCCCAGAGATTAATTTTCACATCTTAAAGGTACTTTATAAATATTTGCTAGCACTAGTTTATTTGTAGATCTCTTTCAGTACAGAAGGGTTTTCCACATAAAAATTTGATTTTGCTTTTTAATTTAAAAAGCACTTTCACATAAATATCTCACTTTAATTTCTATGGTGTAAGTTTTATTTCTAAAATATAATGCAGATGTTATTTTAATGGCAATGCTAGCTTTATGAAATAAAAGAGATTCTAAATACACTGATGTGTGGAGCTAGTGAGGTGAAATTACCAGGTGGCAGAAATGTGTTCGTGAGAATCCAGTGCTTCAGGGAAGGATGACATTCCATTCCTAGCTGCCCTTCTCCCTGCCCTTTTTTAGGAAGGCACACCCTTCTCAGCCCACATTTCTGTGATTCCTCTGCTGAGAAAGTGCACGTTGATTTCACTGGCAAAAATCCTCACACCTCCTTTCTGTTTTAATTTCCATTTTAAAATATATTTTTAATGACCTTGTTCCTGATCCTGATCTTTTAAAAAGCTGTGGTTTTGCTGGGACAAAGAACAAAAAACATCTTGATGCGTAGATGAATGAAATCCAACTTCCATCAACATCTATTAAACACCCACCACATATAAAACTCTGTGCTTACCAGCTGCTTTCATTTCTATTGGAGGATATAATCCTATGTAAGGCATTTTTGATAGTTGAGGGGGAAAATTCTAGAACAAGTGGTAAGCATAAAAGTGGAAACATGTTTTGTCTTTGAGGCCCACCCTGTGTTCTCCATCCTGGGCCTAGTGTCCCTAACACCTAAAGACTCATCTTGGCCCATTCCAAACTTGCCTTCTCCCTATATTGCTGTCAGCTCCAGCCTATCCCATCACCATGCTTGGTCAAAATTTCCCTAGTTAGTACCTTAATCCTGCTAGCCTACTCTTGAAAATTACCTGCCATACTTATTCTCTTGAAACACTTGCTTTTTATCTAAAGGTGCTTATGTAAAGCCCTAATTCAAGAGCATCAGGCCTATCTTCTCTCATGGGAAGATTTCAACCAGCAGGTAGCATTATAATGGAAGAATTTCTTAAATCATGAGATCCTTTCTATGTCTCTTAGAAGTCTTGTCAAACAAGCGGTCACCTCTTCTGTTTTTTTTTTTTTTTTTTTTTTTTGAGACGGAGTCTGGCTCTGTCGCCCAGGCTGGAGTGCAGTGGCCGGATCTCAGCTCACTGCAAGCTCCGCCTCCCGGATTTACGCCATTCTCCTGCCTCAGCCTCCGGGTAGCTGGGACTACAGGCGCCCGCCACCGCGCCCGGCTAGTTTTTTGTATTTTTTTAGTAGAGACGGGGTTTCACCATGTTAGCCAGGATGGTCTCGATCTCCTGACCTCGTGCTCCGCCCGTCTCGGCCTCCCAAAGTGCTGGGATTACAGGCTTGAGCCACCGCGCCCGGCTACCTCTTCTGTTTAAATGTCAGCTGGGTCCTGGAAAATGCACCAAGCAATGTCTTCACTGCAGAAATTCCTAACTGAAATACAAATGTTTGCCTGACACTTGCGAGGCATGCTGGGGAAGGCTGTATATTTAAAGGCTGTGTGTTTAATCCAGAAAATGGTATCAGCAGCCACCAAAATTCCTTGAAGCAGTTATAATTACCAAGAGAGCAGCTTTTTTTTTTTTTTTTTTTTTGAGGCTGAGTCTTGCTCTGTCGCCCAGGCTGGAGTGTAGTGGCCGGATCTCAGCTCACGGCAAGCTCCGCCTCCCGGGTTCCCGCCATTCTCCTGCCTCAGCCTCCCGAGTAGCTGGGACTACAGGCGCCTGCCACCTCGCCCGGCTAGTTTTTTGTATTTTTAGTAGAGACGGGGTTTCACTGTGTTCGCCAGGATGGTCTCGATCTCCTGACCTTGTGATCCGCCCGTCTCGGCCTCCCAAAGTGCTGGGATGAGAGCAGCTTTAAGAACTCTCTGTTTGATGGATATCTTGGTGTATCTCAGTTTTGATTAGGATTTAAGGAAAACAACTATTAGCCTGGAGCATGTGACATGAGCCCCTGTGAAGACCACCGCCCAATCTTTTCATTTTCATACTGAGATGGAGTAACAGTCACTAACAGGTGGCAGTTCATGGCCCTCCCATCTTCTTGGGCACTTGAATGTTTCCAGGAGCCCTAACCTGTAAGGAGAGGGAGAACAGGTACTGCAAATACAGAAGAAAACTTTCAGCACAAGCTGCAGAGCTGCTATCCTGGGGGAACTACCCTACGAGGAGGAAGTAACAAGCCAGGAACTTGTGCTGCCACTTGACTGCCTTTCCTCCTCCTCCTCAAGCCTGAAGGCCCAATGTAGAGGAGTGAGGTCTATCCATGTGAGAGTCTGGGACTCTCTAGAATGATCAAGAGCAAGCAAATTAATAAAAATTGCTTGAATTGTTTTATGTATTTGAGAGGAGCAAGAGTAAGACCCCAAATCCCAGTCTAGGTCCATATGTCTCTATATGTCACATTACTCTGCAACTGGATACCTGTGAGTTGGGCATCACGTACTTTGTCATATTTTTTAGTGTGTTCCCTTTGGAAGGAACTGTAGGTACTTCCCCAGATGTCCAATGGGGTGCTCCATTTTTCACTGAAACAAAAAGTAATGTATTTCAAAGTCAAATTGATGCTTCTGATTTTACCACTTAGCATTGTGATGGAGTAAGAAGCCTAATTTCTGCTTCAAATCAAAAGTCAGTCATTCATTGAACAAATTCTTGTCAATTGCTCATTATAGTTCAAGACCTTTCGGAGAATGCCTATGGATAAAAGTGACCTTTCTTTTTTAACAATATAACATAGACCTGAACAGGCCATGTGGGCATGTGACTATAGTAGATTTTAGGCTGCAGCAAGATGTTAGAGGAAAGACCAAGGTTAGACTAGACCTGTACCCATGAGAGTAGCCTCATGGGAATATTCTATTGAAAGAAATGCTGTAACTCCTATATAACATGAAATTTGTAAATGAAGACCATTTAATAATGACTTCCTTTGTAGAATACGTGTAGCTTGTGATTAAGACTAATTTTACATGAGCAGAAAAAAAGTTTTCCTCTAACCTTAAAAAAAAAAAACAAAAAACTTTACTCTGCTAAGATTATTGGGGATTTCCTCTGGCTCTTGGCAAATTATCTACAAAAAAATGAGTTAACACTCTTAGATGTGGACTCTTCCTACTCCACCCTGACTCTATTCCAGCAAAATTCATTCTTCCTTTTCAAAAAAGCATGATTCTTTTTTCTTGATGAAGTAGGTCGGCTTTTCCATCTGTTTAGAGCTATGCCTCAAGATTTCAAGATAGTGTAGGGTTTTTCCCCCTTTCTTTTCAAATGTACACTTTTGGAACAAGATGCTGTTCTGTATATAGCATTTATTAT
Source organism: Trachypithecus francoisi (assembly GCF_009764315.1). Lineage (NCBI taxonomy): Eukaryota > Metazoa > Chordata > Mammalia > Primates > Cercopithecidae > Trachypithecus > Trachypithecus francoisi. Next base: position 88,270,871 of record NW_022681453.1, read on the forward strand.
TTGTGATTGATGGAGAATTTTTTTCAAGTTTATAATAAAATCCAGAGTCAAGGATCTGCTGCTGGCCACATTTATTGGGCGAGCCCATCCCTTTAGTACTTGGCTCTTGCTCTCTTTGCGTGAGGCAGCAGGGGATGCCTGATATGGGGCCGGATTGGTAGGCAGGAGTCCAGGGTTCTAATTCTGGCAATGCCGCTGGCTAGCTCTAGAGCCCTACATAAGTCATCTAACTACACTTGGCCTCAGCTATCTCAGCTTTAAAATGAAGAGCTTGGTCTATAATCTCTAAACTCTCCTCTATCTCTGAAATTCAGGATGCTGTACTCCATATGTAAGATCACTTTGGGAATTGCCTTGTGAATTGGCTCACTGCAGGCTGTATGTGTGGAAGTCTTGGCTCTGATTCAAGTCAGTGACTTTCTTGCTTTGTGGTTTGCATCACTTAGACCATGTCTATGCCTCCCCGCCCTTTGTATCAAACACTGGATCTGCGTAAGATGAGGCAACACTGACCTTATTGGTGAACAGATTACTCCTTCTACAGGTTTGAAAAAGCTCAGCAAATCCCAAAGGGCCCATGCCTGCAGGAGAAACTGACATTCAAAGAATAATCTGTACTTTTTTTTAAGACAACAAATTATGAGTTGAACAATGAGAACATGTGGACACAGGGAGGGGAACATCACACTCTGGGGCCTGTCGGTGGGTTGGGGGTTAGGGGAGGGGTAGCATTAGGAGAAATACTTAATGCAGATGATGGGTTGATGGGTGCAGCAAACGACCATGGCACATGTATATCTGTGTAACCAACCTGCACGTTCTGCACACATATCCCAGAACTTAAAGTACAATAAATAAAAAGAAATGAAAAAAAGTATATTAAAGAATCAACAATATACAATTTTGCTATAAATAGCTATCACTTAAGGGAGCCCCAAATAATCTTCAAGTTACTTTTCAGTTTAAAAGATACAGATCTTCTAATTTCAACTTGACCACACACTATGGACTAAATGATTACCTTTAATTTTGTGAGATGGTTTTTAAGATCTGAGTTTTCACTTTCCTATTTAATTACAGCAAAATCACAAAATTAAACTAGGCAACATAATTATAGGTAGCAAAATACTATATATTTCTTGTATAGCTGTATACATTTCTTATTATGCAAGAGAATAATACAGTGAAAAAAGTGTACAAATTGGATTTTCCCTGTTCTCTTTCCAAGCATTTTAAAAGAGATTTTTAATCCATGAAATTCCTTCCTTGGCATTTTATTCCCCTTAGGGAAAAAAACTGTATATATATATATATATCTCTTTAAAATTTCCGAAATGGATCACTCAGGATTTGTTTTTCTTAACAGGATTTTGGGATTCAAAGCTGTATATTATAGTAATAGAATAAAAGGCTGAAAGTAACTTCAATCATATACAGAATATGGGGCAGGTATGGCCAGATTGTTCTATTAGAACTCCCCAGGCTCATCCATGGCAGTCCTTGCCTGTGTCCTCTAATATCACATAGCCCCATTTTGATGTCAGTTTCAACCACCTGATGGTTGACCCCCTCCTAATCTCAGTCACTTCAGTGAATTTAAAAAGGCAATGTGGCTACTGACCTAAATAACTACAGTTTTTCACATAGGAATGCTTTTTTTTTTTTTCATTTTTTTCTTTTTCTGTGCCCCTTGTGAGCAGGAATGAATGTATATTTTTATGAAGACAAGGCTGGACTGAAAACTATTGACTATTTGCAGATTAAAATTGTGTCTTTTATAAAATGTTCATTGGGGCATTTCTATTCCTAGACTAATGAGTAAAACTTAAAGGTCAAGCTAGTTGTAATTATTCTACCTTATTGAACTGTTTTTGAATTGATTGAAATCAGAACATTACAAAGAGACATGGGTAAATCACCATAAAATTGGAATAATTTTTATTGCATATTCACAAGTTAAATTGCTCTTTGTTAATATTGGTGCTCCAAAAGGTTGAGTGGACCGACATGTCTGAAACATCATCAATCTCAAATAATATTTCTTTTTTTTTTTGAGATAGAGTCTCGCTCTGTTACCAGGCTAGAGTGTAGTGGCACGACCTCAGCTCACTGCAACCTCCTCCTCCCAGGTTCAAGTGATTCTCCTGGCTCACCCTCACGAGTAGCTGGGATAACAGGTGCCCACAACCCCACACCCGGCTAATTTTTGTATTTTTGACAGAGACGAGATTTCACCATGTTGGCCTGGCTGGTCATGAACTCCTGACCTCAAGTGATCCACCTGCTTCAGCCTCCCAAAGTATTAGGATTACGGGTATGAGCCACTGCACCTGGCCCTCAAATAATATTTGATTTAACAAAATTTTAATGTAGCAAAACTTGAGCTGTCACTTGGACTTGATAGGACTCCAACAAGATTTACCTTTATTAGTCAGAATTCAGAGACCAAAACCCCAGAGGGTACACAGTTCAAGCCTTTCCTTTCACAGATGAGAAAATTGAGATTTAGGAACATTAAGTCAGTTAACCATGATTACACTGCTAATCAAAAACAGACCTGGGTCTGCTAAAGTAAGTCTCCCATATCTGAGTAATCTTCAGTTTGAAAAAAAAAAAAAAAAGGCCTTACAAATTCTAGCACTTTAAAATTTATTGCACATATAACATGATGAAGTTCTTTTGTGTAAGACTCTGTACTCATCACAGGGGTGTGGTACAGAGATGTAGCATGTAGTCTCCTAGGGACATAATCATGAATACAAAGCCATCAATCCTGACATCTCAAATAATACTTTATGTCTAGAAGAAGAAGAAGGACATTCTCACATTAATTTTTTGTATGTATGATGGATCAGGGGAGGTATTTTGAATCTTTACATGTTTTAAATTCCCATAACTTAATATTTGCTGTAATTCATATATTTAATGAAGTAAGAAACTATATTTTACAAACCACCTTAACTTCTCATTTGCAATACACCCTTGTAACAATGGAGAATCTGCTTACATTTTGTTGCTGTTTAATTATTTTACTTTGAAGCAGGGGTCAGCAAATTTTTTCTGTAAAAGACTGGATAGTAAATACATTAGACTTTGTGGGCCATATGGTATGTTTCATACTCAACTCTGCTATTTTTACAAAAACAGGTGGTGGACTGGATTTGGCCCATGGGCCATAGTTTGCCTTTTAGAGCATGAAATTCAGAGATAGCATTGCCTCACTTCCTTCACTTCACCAGAGAAAAGTTGGCAAAAGCTAAAGTGACGGATGAAGGTCTTACCCTGTTAGCTAGATGATCAAATTAGAGAAACTGGGTTTATTGATAACAGATCTCTTGCCTGTATTCATAGTCCACACATGAAGTCATGGTTCTCTATTTTCAACATAACAGCTGTGCACTATGGAAACAATTAGTGTTATGAATCCAATGTGACCACTTCAGGTTGGAGAACAGAGGCATTCTCAGGCTTATGAAGTCGATCGTGCTTTCATTTAGGTCTCCTAGGATCAAAGTAGGGGGAAACCTAAGCTAGTCACAGAACTGGGCCTGATTCATGGACTGTTTGGGGCTCATCTTTGCCCTTGGTTGAAGTCCTCCCTTGAAGCATTCATGCTTTTCACATCTTTCTACAATAAAAGAAAGATCATTACTGGATCAAATGTCCAAATACCGGACATTTTATCATTTGTAAAAATCATCTAACACATGAATTGAGCAGGCTAAGGACAAGGATTTTGTTTTATCCCCAGCTGTGGCATTTTGGCAAATCATGTCACAATCTAGCCTCTGCTGACCTCATCTGTTACAATCCCCAAGGCCACCACCAACACACCACCACACACTAACACACTAACACACACACATCTGTTACGATCCCCAAGGCCACCGTTAACACACCATGATTCCATTCTTCAGAGCACCCAGATACACATACACCCTGGTACACAGAAGTTTCTCAATAAACTTTTTTTAAATTAATGATGTATAAACTCAGTCCTTTCCTTACTAAAACCCCTTCTGATGGTTAATTGAATTCTTCCTCTGTTATTTGTTTTGTTTTGTTTTATTCGGAGTAAAGGCTTTCCATGTTTTCACATCATTGCTGTAACAAATTTAATAGGATGTACTTTGGTTTAGCAATAATTGGCCATTCTGGAGGGCATCTATTAAAACTATAGAGTTGATTTTCTTTTATAAACACTGATATTTAAATAAACTGGAATGTTTAATGGTTTGAATGGCCCAAAATTTTGTCACAACATCCATAAGGTTTCTAAATTTTCTTAGTCCTTGAGGCAGATGGGACTTGAGAAAGATGGCATTTGAGATGAGTTAGGGTCATGGCCCCTCATGTGGATTTACCTTAGATTCATGATTCTGCTAGTTCAGATGTCCAAGGTTTGAACTCTCACTGAAAAAAGTTGGCTTATGTGTGGAAGGAGAGTTGGGTATGGAAAGGGAGCAGCAAAGGTTCAATAAGAAGGCTCTACTCCAAAGTTATCTCTGATCACTTCACTTATACTATTAGAACTTAAATAATGCAGTTTGGTTTTCCTTATTAATACAAAAATTTATCATGAGATAAGAAACTTCTTCATTCTTTATGAGTCTTTACACTTTAATAGGATCTAGCTCTTCAGATCTTTTCCAGTGTGACAGCTAACCAATCAAAGCTTTAAAGAAGAGAGGCTGGTACAACCAGTGAGGGCAGAAGCCAGAATTTGGGGGAAATACACAGAAATTAGAAACAGGAGGATGCCAAAATTTTTGTCTATAGAATTTTACCCCCCAGGACCAACTTTGGAAGTTTGCTGAGATGCTATTTGGTTCATTGAGATTTCTGGGCCGTTGGGTGCCTCTTGTGTGCCAGGACCCATGCATTAGAAATACTAAAGTGAAGAAAAATGGACAATTGTGACTTCAGGTAGCTTACATTCTAGTGAGGCAAAAAGAGGTTAAACACATAATAGTGAAGTGGCTACACTGTCTGGTGTATATACCCTGGGGTTCGTTGTTACGTGCCAGGAAAATTTAGGACATGAGACACATACAAGTTTAGAAGCAGAGGTTTAAATAAGCAGAAGAGAAAGAGCAACAGCATTCTGCATAGAGAGAGGGGTCTCTGAGCAGAAAGGACCCGCTGGTGGGGATGCCCCAGAATATATAGTCCAATTTAAGGAAGTGGTGTCTGATTTATGCAGGGCTCATATATTAGTTTGATCAGGTATGACATTTACATAGCGTCTGAGGAAGGCTGGTCCCCCCAACCCTAATCTTATTATGCAAATGGCTTTCCAGTTGATCGGGGCCATCTTGTCTGCTCTTTACTGTACAAGTGACCGACAAAGAAAGAGAAGATGGAGCCGCCATCTTGAACATGTCTAGTCCATAGTTCCTGCTGGCATTCATCCATGCAAGCTCCCACCTTGCAGGCTGTTTTTTTGCTAGAAAACGACTTGGGGCTGCTTTTCATCAAAAGGAAAAGTCTTACCGAGGACTCCCATACCCTTATTATCTACCTAAGTGATTTTTTCTTAACTCCTGTATTAATAGTATACTAAATGAATAATGCAAACTAAGATGAATTTTTTTGTGAAGGAGGGCTAAAAACAGAGAAACCAACTGGAGCCTGGGATATCAGAGGAGGCTTTTATAAGAAAGGAACTCTTGAATCAAGTCTGAAGGATGAGTGAGTGTTAACTAACTGAGGACTTTCAGGGCTGGTTAGTGAATGACTTCATGGGAGTGAAATCAAAGCCTCCCTGGGAGAGGGGTCAACTCTGAACAGACACTCTACTGTGGATGGAGCAGGTAAGTGGGTGGAAATAACAGCTGGCCAGTGCGACTGGAGCACAGCAACTAAGCAGAGAGGGCTTAGAGATGAACCTGGAGAGAAAAAGAAACAGGGACTAACTCATACATTGGAGGGTCAACTACATCGAAATTATTAGTCACCATCTGGGAACAATGGAGACTGTTGAAATGTCCTAAACGTGAGCTATATGATCTGAATTATATTTTAAAAAGACATCTCTGGTTACCAGTGTAGAGTCTATCATAGTAGCTGAAGTAAGAGATAGTGGTGGCTTGGACTACTAATGCTTACTAGTGGTAATTTAGTGGTGATAAGTAAAAAAGGAATAAATGTGTAAGATATAAAGAAGGTGAAAATATACAAATTTGACGATCAGATACTTGAGGAGAAAAGAAGAAAGCATCAAAGATGACTCCTGGCTTTCTAGCCTACACATATAGTGAGCACTGAAAAATGTAGTGGTTGAGAATGTGAATCATAACTTTGCCTTTGTTCAAATCCCAACCCTGCCACTTAGTAATGGTGTGATCTTGGGCCAATTGCTTAACCACTGTATGCCTCCATTTCTCATCTTGGAAATGTAGGTGGAGATGATGCTAGTAGCCACATCATAGTTATAAAAAAGATTAAATGGGTTAACATATATATACAGTACCTGACCCAGAATCGGTATTACCAGTGGTTAGTTTTCAGCATCACTACATGAGTGATGGTTATTTCCTGTACTAGAAAAGAGTCAGATGTAGGGCTAAAAATTATGGCTTTAGTGTTAGATTTATTGAGTCTGAGGTGCCTTTCAGACTTATTAGTGAATAGTGCTGTGTAGGCTGTTTCATATAAGAGGCTAGAACTCAGGGATTAGTTCTGCACTAGGGCTACAAATTTAGGAGCTATCAGTGTATAAGTGATAATTCAAGTCATGAAATCAATGCAATCACCAAAAAATGTTTCAGAATGAGCCCCAAGGTCCTCCACTATATAATGACCAGATAGATGAGTTTGAGCTTACAGAGAGACAGAAATGACCAGTCAGAGAAGTGGGAGAATATTTGAAGAAGGAGGGTATAGTCAACAGTGTCGAATGCTAATCTTTGAGTAAAAATGAGGAGTATCTAGTGAATCTAGTGAAGTCACTGCTGTCCTTACAGGGAGTGTTTTGTTTGTGTAATTGACACAGAAGCTATTTAGTAGCTTAATTTCATGGACTGAAGGGAGCTATTTCGTGGACTGAAGGGAGAAGGAAATAGAAGGAGAGAAGAGGGAGCAAGAGCTGAAAGAGCATGTAAGGTCAGATGAGAACAATGTTTTGTTACTGTTGTTTTTTAAGATAAGCGAGATTTGAGTGTTTTAACTGTCAAAGATAAGGACCAAGTTGAAAGAAACTCATTGAATAGTGCAATTTTCCTAAGGAAAAAAGGAGAATTACTAAGATGTAGAGTATAGACAGAGTAATTAGATAAAGGGACAGCCAATTCCTGTTATGCAGAACAAGAAAGGAGAGGGATGGGTGTTGACGTAGACAGGTTTATAGGTTCAAAAGTGGGAATTTGAGGGAGTTTCTATTCAATGAGTTCAATTTTCTGTTGAAGAGAGAGTCTGCCAAGTGAGGAGATAGAAGTCAGAAGAAAGGGCTAAAATTTGACAAGTTATGGGAGAAGATGAGAATGACTTGGCAAGAGGAATGAAGACCCACTTGAGATTAGTGACCATGAATTTATACTTATACCATCTTCTCTATTATGTGATGTTTTCTAGAAGAGTTTGCCACTTGGAGGCAGGTGCCATGAAAGGAGATTATTGGGCTCATCCACAGTTGAGATATCTCTAGAAGGATGTGACAGGAAAAAAGTAAGCTACGTATTTGGAGGTTTGGCAAGAAGATCATTGCAGTGATGGGCCATGGAATCTAATCATGTACCGTGGAAGAGGCTGCTAGTTTGGGAGGAAATAAAAAACATCCATGAAGGCTATTTTTCAATGATGTCTAAGAGTGTGGAGAAAGTAGTTTAACAAGCAGGAAGAGGCTGTAGTTAAAGACTGGGATCCTTTGGAAGTGGAACAGATTTATTGAAGGTAATTTTATGGCTGACTTACATAGAAATGTCTTAATAGAAAGTTCAATTTTTGTAACACATGGAATCTTGCACAACAAGAGTGTGACTTTTTGCATCATAGTAGCAGTGATAATATCTGTATCTGGGTTCATAACTTGATGTAGCTCTAATTATGAATTAGGATAAGTTTTCTTCTCCTTTGCCTATATGATGTTCTCACTGGTATCCCATCAACTGTTGTATCTGACCATCCCTCTTATTCTTTCGAAATGGGGGATCATTACATTTCTTGATCTTTTGAATAGTGTTTATTGCTGTCAACCTCACTCCATCCTGCAGTGATCCTTCACTTCCTAAGTATGTGTGATTTCTACCTGAGCCCTAGGAGAGAGCATTTCTTGATAATTTTCTGTTTGTTATTAACACAGGTAGCTTGTGTCTCTAAAATTGACACTGTAATTTAAAATTGGAAATTCAAGAGTGATGGTGAGCAGCTGGGGTGAGGTATGTTTGGGGATAGTATTTCAGTGCCTGAAATCAGGCCCCAGCCACTTCTTTCTTTAGCCTGGTTGGTACTAGGGCTTCCTTTGTTGTGCCTTACTATTTATAAAGTCTGCCTTTGAGTGGTCTGATGTAAAGACACTATATTCGTTTTCTATTGCAGCCATAAGAAATTACCACCAACCTAGCAGTTTAAAACAGCACAAATTTATTATCTTACAGCTCTGTAGGTCAAAAGTCTGGGTGGGCTTTGCTAGTTTCTCTGCTCCAAGTCTTACAAGACTGAAATAAAAGTGTCAGCTAGCATGGGCTCTCATCTGGAGGCTGGGGTGTTGTGAGGGCCAGAGGGTGAGAATCCAGTTCCAGGCTCATTCAGGTTCTTTGCAGAAGTAAGTTTCACCTGGTTGTTAAATAAGGACCCTGTTTCCTTGCTGACTGTTGGCTGGAAGTCATTTTCAGCTTCTAGAGGCCACCAATATTTCTTGCATGTGGTTCCCTTCATTCATCTTCAAAGTCCGCAATTATGGGTTGAGTCTTTTGCATGCTTTGAATTTCTCTGACGTCCTTTCTGCCTCATATCTCCTGCTTGCAGCCATAGAAAGTTCTCTGCTTTTAACGAGACATGATTAGATTGAGCCTATGCAGATATTCTATAAGAATCTTCCTCTTTAATGTATTTTATTCTTCTGTCTGTAATATGTCTTTTTGCCATGCTCATCTTCCAGTTTTTGTTTTTCCAGCAATTCAAAGATGATGTGGATATGTGATTTGGTGTTTATTTATTTTAAAAAATTCTTCAATTATTTCTCTCTTCAAACATTTCTTCTGTTCAATTCTCTCTTTGTCTTCCAAGTTTCCAGTTACATGCATGTTGCACTCATTCATACTACCCCTCTTGAATGCCCTACTTTAAAAAAATCTTCATTCCTTGTTCTTTTCTCTATTATTTTTTCATTTCTGATATTTCACTTTGATTCTTTCTTATTCTTTTTTATTCTTCTGAAATTATCATCTGAGTATACATACTATCTTTTCCATAAGAGCCTTAAGCATGTTTATCATAATTATTTTAAATTCCCCATGTAATAGTTCCAACATCTGTGTCATATCAAACTCTGGTTATGTTGATTGATTTGTCTCTTGACAGGGTGTTATCCTTTTTTTCTTTTGGTTCTTTGCAAATATAATTTTTTTTAGAAAAACTGACATTTATATAGTCATATATAGACATTATGTAGGACAGTAGACACTGAGGGAAATAGATTTAAGGCTGAAAATTTGCATGCATTTTCTTTTGTTAGGCCTTTACTGTGGTACATTGAGACAACTGGGTCATTAGTTGAGCTGAGTTTGCATTATGTTGTTGCCATGGCTACCCCAGTGCACCACAGGCCTCAAATTTCTGTAGCATTATCTTATAAAGTCAAGACTGATTTACCAGAGAGTATTTTTTTTAAATGTCTGTTCTACCCTACCCTCAGCTTTGGATCTTCCCTTTGAGCCTACACCGCAAAGAAGGTTTTTCTCCAACCTTTAAATGCTCACCTGGGCAGTAGACTATTGTTACTTGTTATGCAATGATTATTAGCCGATTGATAGGGGACATTGACGAGTCTTTTTGTGGTTTTGATTCAGCCTTATTCTTAAGGAGGCCCCATGTTCTGGGTCTTAGGATTGGGGTCTTTTCCTCTCTGTGGAAGGTTTCTAATGGTCTGGCCTAGAAGATATTCCCATCCCTCCCTTAGGAACACAGCATGTTTTTCTGTTCCCTGATTCTGGCTGCAGTGGATCTTCACCTATGCCCTGGAGCAACAAGATGGTTGTTCTTCCCCTGTGGGGTTAGGCTTATGGTCCATAGGAAAGATAAAAGGATCTGGGTGGTTTTGAGAATGTCCATGGGGGGCATTCTCAGAACTCTCTTGCTGTTTCCGATCTTTTCTGTAAGTAACCATGAGGTTTGTGAAGAGCCCACAAGTAGATAAAAACTCCCTTTGTGTCCTCGATTCTCAGGGATTCTGTATTCGAATGATAGTCTACATTTCCAGGCTTTTAGGAATTCACTAAAAATTTTAACCAAATTTATCTTACTAGCTTTTATAGCATCCAGTGGCGTCTCTCTTTGGATATGCTTATGTTTGATTTCCGTTTTCTTTGCAACTTTAGCTCTTTGATGAGTTTTAGAAACATTACAAATTTGAAGACTGTTTGGAGGTTGTTTGTTTTCTTTTTTGCTTGTTGCAAAGGTGGGAGTAATGTTTACATCCTGAATGGATACCAGAAATTCAATGTTTTACAAAAGTTTTAGGACACATTCATAATATATTCCTGTTTTAAAACTATAGGTATGCCTTACTCCTTTTATTAGTTTCCCAATGTATACATTACTGGATATTTATCACGTGGTAAAATTGTACTGGATAAAATACTGTTGCTTATCCTTCTGGTTAAGTATATCCTCAAAGTACATTCACGCTAATGAATTAAGGCAGCAAAGGAAATACTTGTTCCAACTGTTGCTTTGTCTCTCCTCACTCACTTTATCTCTTCTTTGTTCTCCTTCTCATTTTTTGGTCAACTTATTATTTTTAGCACCAGCCACATATTTCTCAATTTGGACAATTTTTTAAAATAATAAATGTATTTCTTATCTTCACCAGCAGGTGAGGATTTACAATCAAACTCATTGTCTTATATTCAGAATATAGTCCATTAGGATTTAACAACAGATTAACTAAAGCAACTCTGAGCTTGTTTTAGTTAATCTGTCGACAACATTTGATAGTGTCCACTTTCTATTTCATGAGATATACATGTTTTTCCTTATGGATTCCAAAACTCCATTGTCTTTTCTTTTACCTCCTGAGCTATTTCTCAGTGTCGCTGGTTTTGTCATTTTCCTCCAGCTCTAAATATCAAGAATCTCCAAGGATTGAAACCAGATGCTTTGTCTTTACCATATATCAATCCATGAATTAACTGACTTAGACTATTTTAATGATAGAGTCCACAAATAGTAATAAGCAGGTACACTAAGTACCTCACAATTTCCCTGCATCAGGAGCTGAGCTGTGAACAGGGGAGCCAGGGTCAAATTTAAGGTTTGATTCTCCCTTAGCAAGTAGTTTAACATCTCTGGGTTCAAGTTTCCTCTTTTGTCTGGTTTTCCTCCTTTCTCACTGGCTGCTATTAAGTCTCCTTTGCGGATTCATTCTCATTTTACCAGTCTGTTAAATTGGAGTGTCCCAGGACTGAGTTCCTGGATCTCTTCTATCTGCTCTCCCTCCCTTGGTGATCTCATCTAGTCTTATGACTTTAAATACGGTCTAAATACTAACAAGTTCCAAATTTATATCTCTAGCCCTGACCACTCCCTTCAACTTCAGATCCATTTATCTAACTCCCTACTTAATATCTCTATTTGGCTTTCTAATAGACATGCAGGTTTCGCCTGTTCAAAACCTAGCTTCTAAATGCCTCTACCCCATATTTTCCTGTCCTGTAGTCTTTCCCAACTCAACTAAAGACAACTCTATCTTTCCATTACTCCGGTCAATAAAACTGGAGACATCTGCAGCTCCTCATAAATTTCTCTTTTGATTCATCGACAAGATTTTTAGCTCTTTCAAGTTTTATCAAGAAAATTTTTCTCTATTTTTCTTACTCAAATTATCGTCCACCTTGATTGAAACTAACACCATCTCTTACTTGGATTATTGCTATAGTTTCCTAAATAGTTTCCCTGTTTTTGGCTCTTAGAATATTCTCAACACAGCACCTAAAGTAATTCTGTAAAAATATAAATCAGATTTTAATCATTTCTCTGCTCAAAAACCTCTAATAACTTACCATCACAGAATAAAAGCCAAATTCCCTCAATGTCCTCCAAGACCCTATCCATCTGGCCCAGCTACCTCTAGCTTCACCTCTTCCTGTTTTCTCCTCACTCATCTTCCTATAGCCACAGTAACCAGGCAAGTTCCTTTCTCTGGGTCTTTGCACTTGGTATTCCTTCTGACTAGAATGTTCTTCCTCCAAATGTCTGAATGGTGCGTTATTATCATTATCTGTTTCACTTCCTTCAGGGCTTTATTCTAAAGTGAAGCCTCCTCCCCTCTCTATCAAAAATTGTGCCCCTTCCCACCCTGACTCCTCCTGGTTCCTTGCTTTACTTTCCCCCTCAGCATTTATCACCACCTGTACTTGTTAGCTTAGGCTTGATTGTGTCTCAACAACAAACCCCCAAATCTCAAAGGCTTAAAAACATAGAAACATATTATTTTGCTCAATCACATGTTTACCAGGGTCTCTGATTGTAGTCTCTCAAGACCCAGGCTCCATCTGGTCAGTTGCTTCCTTGCAGGACAGGAAGAACAGAGTTGGAGGGTCTGGCACCAACAACTTAATGAATTGACCTGGAAGTGGCTTATGTCCCTTTTGTGCACAATCTGCTGGTGAGAATTAGTTACATGATTGTGACTAACTTCAAGAGATGGGGACATATAATTTTCATGTGGTCAGAATAATAGGGGAATCAGGTATCAAGAAACAGAGGCGGTATCTGCCCCATCATTCGACATGCCATATATATTTTGTGTGTGTGTGTGTGGGGGTGTGTGTGTGTGTGTGTATGTTGTTTTTCTGTTTTTTTGAGACAGAGTCTGAGTCTTGCTCTTGCCTAGGCTAGAATGCAGTGGCGCGATCTCAGCTTACTACAAACTCCACCTCCCGGGTTCAAGCAATTCTCCCTGCCTCAGCCTCCCGAGTAGCTGGGATTACAGGTGTCTGCCACCGTGCCTGGCTATTTTTTGTATTTTTGTAGAGACCGGGTTTCACCATGTTGGGCAGGCTGGTCTCGAACTCCTGACCTCAGGTGATCTGCCCACCTCGACCTCCAAAAATGCTGGGATTACAGGCATGAGCCCCCGTGACTGGCCTGACATACCATATGTTTTACTTATTATTTCTTTATTTATCTCTTTTCACTAGAAGGTCAACTCAATGAAAATACGGGTTTTTTTGTTTTTATTGACTGTTTGTTTTGTTCCAGCTTATGGCAGAGAGCTTTGCATATTCTAGGTACTCAATAAATATTTGTTAAATAAATGAGTGATTGGATTTTTATAATGATTTTAAGAAAAAGAAATACCAACCTTCCTTGCAGATTTGTAGACAGATGCAAAAGATTCCATGTGTAAAGTATTGTTAATACTATTACTTCTTGTTGTATGGTAGAATTCTAATTAGAAGACATCTGTGAAATGGGAGATATAACAATATTATCCAAACAATGGAGGATACAGGCAGAGAATAATCTAATTTAAAATCTTATGAAGAAGAGAAACACATAAGTAAAACATCTAATGTGGCTGCCACTATATTTAATAGTTGCTACATGCATGGAAATCATCCAATATAATTTACAGGGCAAAAAAAAAAAGTCCCAGTGAACATGTTGTAAAGGGAAACTGAATCAGCACAGACATTTGCGACAGTAAAGTTCATCTTCACTTGTTAAAAAGTCCACCCAGCCCTGTGCCTTGCCCTGCTCTGATGATGCTATTGAGACACCCGTCTGACATGCATGGAGTATCGTACTTGGATCTCTATCAGGGACAGGACCGCAGTCTTTTCTTGGATCCAGTCTGCTCTTTTACTGAGCAGACAGCAAGCCCCTCATGCTAGAAATATGCAGCTGGGATTCTCAACATCAAAACTTCCACTTCTGCCTGATGACACACGTGCTGACTGCTCTGTGTGGTTATGGAATGCCTTTGCTGATTTTATGAGAAGAGACATGTCTTACTTTCCCTGCCCAATCCCTTGCCAGTTGAGCTTTATGATTCTGTATAAAGAAAAAAAAGTCAAAATTTAAAACATTAAAGAGATGACAAACACGTTTACTTTTGCCCTGGGCTTGGTGGTAACGTGCTGTTTCTTGATAATAATGACAGCTGCTAATAGGCATTTTCCATGTGTGCTTTTATGTCTTGCGGATTTATGTGACAGTTTATCTGGTGCTTTAGTTGGGGCCCAGAATGTAGAGGAAAAGCGTTCACCACCCCATTAGTAATAATGCAGATGAACTAATCCATTGCCACTCAAACAAGATTTTCATGCTAATTATCTATCAAGATCATCCGTGTGTGATGTAAAGGTCTGTGGAACTGTTTAGATCTAGGCTGGTCTCATTCCACATGTTTTTGAAGGGCATAGCTGAGACTTATATTGTAAAGTACCTGTCATTCTTAACATAGTCAGTTTATTGCTACTTTATTTAAATAAATTGTAACAACGAAGGATAGAGGAAATGGATAAGGAATGAGGAGAGGCTGCCAGAGAATGGCTATTTTAAAAATAAATGTATGAAGGAAGGGCATGTAAGTGACAATAAGCCTTAAATTGATATTTCTTGACTGATCGTGAGCCAGTGAAATTCTATCCAAAGGGTAATTCCAAGATTTCATGACTCCCAGCCTTCTTTGTCCTTTTTATAATTTTACCAGAAGAAAAAATTGGAGTTGTTGTCTTTTTGGTCTGAAGTTAATGCTTCCTGTTTGTATTGCTGATTCCAAGTTTTGGGTTATTACGCCACATTAGAAAATAGCAATAAGTCTTTCATATGACCACTGAATTATTTCTAAATAATTAAAAGATATATAAATTAATAATAATTAAAAGGTAACTATCTCATGTATATTTCTAAATGCTGTGTTTGAGAGGAGTTGTTCTGATGAGCACCAGAAATATAGTGCTAGAGGTCACTGTATCTGGACCTTTGTTAAATGTACTAGTATTTGGGAGCGAGAAAGACAGTTCATCCTAAGAGCTAATCTACAGTCTGGCCCCAAGAGGGAGGGAGAATAGTTACAATTACATTTAAGTTCTTCCCAACTCTGAGTTTCCAAGTATCTATGAGCATGATCCTTTCTATTTAATCAAACTGGTCTATTTGCTTTTTTTAAATTTTGTACAGGGTTTGCAGTTCAATGTGGGCTTCTTACTGCTACCATTTTTTACCTGAAATATTCTTTCAAGTCCTGCCTTTTATTTGACTCTTATTTTCAAAGTTAAGCTGAAGTCTCACCTTCTGCATGAACCTTTGCCTAGAGAATAATACCCACTCCCTCTAAATTCAAGAAATGTAAAGCATTGCTTTGTATGACAATCGTCTGTCTAACTGTCTGGTAATCTCTTTGAGTTCAAAAAAAATGGTGTTTCTTTCTCTGAGAAGTGTTCCCAACAGTATCTTCTTACATGCCGCAGAAAAATCCTTGTTTTCCTTTGTAAATGTAATTTTTTGCATATAGCTCTTATCGTGTGTCAAAGTTAACTCTTGGAGATCAGAATCCCTCACTACTGAGGTGTGATGTAGTATCTTACTCATTTTTGCATACACACTATTTAGCCTGTGCCTATGACATTATTTTGTGATCGTCTATTTTGTCATTTATGAGTATAGCCTTATTCTGACGTTTATTCTGTGAGCATTAAGGAGTCACGTGCTGTTTTTGTCCAGCAGGGGAAGAGGAAAGAGATAACATAATAAAGTAGTATTATACAGTGATTAACCCAGAAATAGTGGGAAGGGTGGACTGGAAAGGTAATGAGGTTGTTAATTATAAAAATGGGTAAGACTGGCTGGTCTTTTCACGCCAAGCCTATGGATATTATGTAGGCACAGGAGACAAAGTTGCCTAGTGTTTGAAGCCCAGAAATGCATTTACCCAAAAAGGAATGAGCCCTTCCTACATGGGTTTGAAAGAAGTATATTTGAAAAGTGAAAAGAATCAAAGATGACATCAAGAGGATGCAGGATGAAGTTTTAGAAGCTAGAAATGCAAAGAGAGAGTCAAAGAGTGGGTAAAATAGAGCAAGTAAACAGCTCAGGGGAGCCAGGTGGAATTTTATAGAAATAAAAGGAAAGGTGGAATAGGAACTTCATCTAGAATACATAAAAGAGAAACAAGCAATTCCAAGTTGAGATGATTTTGTATTTATGTCCTCGGTGTCTTAGTGCTTTGCTGATGAGCCTCTCTCTAAAAATACTTTTCTTTTTTTAATGTATCTTATTTACAATTCTTTCTTTTATTTATGAAAATATCGAACACTTCACAAATTTGTGTGTAATCCTTGCGCAAGAGCCATGCTAATCTTCTCTGTATACTTCCAACTTTAGTATATGTGCTGCCGAAGCCAGCACAACAGTTTTCTTAAATTATAAAATACCTATTTGTTTCTTTTAATTTAAATGAAATATAACTATTTTGTGTACATATTAATAGATCAAATAGCATATTCCATGGTGTTTTTGTACCAAATTACAGTTAGAGTGTTTAATTTTTTTCTAGTACTAAAGATGCAGTATATAGTACATATACAAGGCTAACATCATTTTCTTATTATTTAATTATTTTTAATTAACAAAAATCCTATGTGTTTATGGTATATAACATGACGTTTTGAAATATGTATACATTGTAGAATGGCTAAATCAAGCTAATTAACCAAGCTAATTGCTTCACATGACCTTTTTTGTATCTTAAAGTCTACTTTTAGCAATTTTCAAGTGTACTTGAATTGTTATTAACTATATTGTTATTAACTATGGTCACTATGTTGTGCAGTAGGTATTGCGAACTTAAAATGTTTCTTGAGATGAATTGATCTGGAAGGGAGACAGTTTTGGCCAAAATTTAAGGGATTATTTGTAGACAAGAGATAAAAATGCCTTTTCCACTTAGAGATCAGAATACTAGCAGGAGGAGCTGGGATTTTCTTCAACTGTGTACAAATGGGGTGAACTAGAGTTAATAAACAGTGATCTTGTTGGGTGGGGCTAAGAAAGAAGGTGAGATAGGAATTGCTGGAAAACATTGACTTGTTTACAACTCATTGCAAGTAATTTAAATGAAATGAAACCATAACCTTTATACGGTTTGTCCATAAGAATGTCTTCTGTTATAATAAAATTTTGGGCTCAGGATGACCTGCACCAAAGTGGTCAAGGAGAAGGAAAAGAAGAAAACTCACGTTTTAATTAGAATTTTAGTCTTTCAGAAGAGAACCACTGCTCCAAGTCCTCAGGATGGTAATGAAACAAAGTCACAGGCATCCTTGCATTTGGACTTCTCCGTGTTTTATGCAGGTTTTGGATCAAGGTGTGTATAAAACCCGACTCTTCAAGTGTGACTCGGGTGCCTAGGACTGTGACACATCACAGATGGTAGAAAAGTAAACTGGTTTTGAGGAAGATAATGATGGTTGGAGCCTGACCGCATGAACGGAAGTGTCAGTGGCTCACAAAGCCTGTAGGGCTGGAGCCAAACGAGTATTCAGAAATAGAGGTTCAGATATCAGAATCAGCTAAGCTACTTATAGTTAGCAGCTAAGTTATGATTGAAGCCTTAACTGTAAAGGAGTTCCCTAAAGGAGCAAAAGGCAGAACCTTTGTGAATTGCCATGTTTTGAGGGCCAGAGGAGGAAGAGAAGTAATGGAGAGAGATGGAGATTTCATGGAAAATGAGAATTAGGATACCACCGTGTCACAGAGTAAAATCAAGGTGTAGGGAGAGGTGGAGCAAAGGGTGCTCACACACATGCATACACAAGTAAGGGCAGATATAGTAGGTTGGTCAGAGGTCTGCAATGCTACACAGAAGTTATGGGAAATGAGAACTTCAAACAAATGTCTGAAACTTGGGATTCTCCAATCTGCACTAGACTTATCTCAGATATTTTTAGAATCATTAAAACCATTGGCATTATTCTAATGCTGGTGTGGGAAATAATAGATACTTTGTTATTCTCTTGTGAGCAATTAATGTGGCAGATGAATGTTACCAATTAGTTCACATTGTTCTTTAGAGAGGTTTTGGGCGCATCTTATCCTCAGTTGACTTTAGTGTGCTGGGATTAATGTAATGTTCCCTAGGCACGTGGCCTCAGCCCCATAAAGCAGGTTGTCACGTTACCATGAATGACTATTATGAGATGCCTGGATGAGGATGGACACCACAGAGATCAAGTACATGCATATGATAATTAGAGCCCTTAGAAATAACTCTCCACTCAGAAGAAATATTTCCTTGTGGAAATGATATGAAATGCCATTAGATATTTACAATCATATTAATTTTTAAAAGAGAGTAGATGAAAAGAGTGTTTGACCAGAAAGAGATGTTGACAGTGTACACCTTATATAATGTCATGTAGAATGAATTATCACAGATATCAACACCTCAACATTCATCTTTACTTTTCCTCAGTCTGAATTTTCCTTCTTCCCATTCTCTGGACAAGTCCTTCTTGACATTCAAGACCCAGATCAGATGCCACTTCTTCTGTGATACCATTCCTGACTCACCCACTTCTAACTAGTCAATGCTCCTCTGAATTACCTCTGCATGTGGCTCCCTCCTCTGTGTAGAATTTGTTGAGTGCATTGAGTAATAACTCTTACAAGTCTATATCCTCCAGTACAGTACAGTTTATTTGAAGAGATGCATTTGCTTATTATAGTATTAATTCCTATCAAGCATAATATTTTCCATTTGAAAAAATTATTGTATGTGTTTGTTCATTCATTCAAAACATATTAATTGAATATCCTTTCTTTGCCAGGCACTGTGCTAGGGACAGTATCCTTGTATAGCTTATAGTCTGCATATAAACAACATCTATATGGAATGAATTTTTGGTTGAAAGACAAGGAATGTTAAAAATTCAAAGTACACTGAAATCAAAAAGAACCCATGGATGAAGTCGGATCAAAAACAACCATTACTGAGCTGCACAGTTCAGGAACTGCTTTTCACAATCTATTTCACTTAATCTTCCCATCAACTCTGAGAGAGTTCTATGATTAATACTACTTTATAGGGGGAAAGGTGACATTTGGATAGTAAGTGAATTATTCATATAGCAGTTGAGCAAAAGGGGAATTGTGGGTTTAATTTGGGACTTGAATACAGATTTTCCAGCTCTAAACCCTGTGGCCCATTACATTCCACTATACAGTCCTCCTCCTTCAAAACACCACTCCTTATAGGATCACACGAGCAATCTCAAGGTCATGGAAATATCAGTGCTTCCATAGCCAAAACTTTTAGCAATAATCTCACAAACAATACAATGAGCTTATCTAATTGTCATATGAATTCAATAAAACAGATCTCAAATGTTACTTTTAAAAACTGAGCTCAAACTTTGTAAGATCAATACCTTATCCCTAAAACGAATACCAAATTTCACCAAAATAAATTGAATTGTTGACCAGGCATGGTGGCTCACACCTGTAATCCCAGCACCTTTTGAGGCCAAGGTGGGCAGATCCCTTGAAGCCAAGAGTTCAAGACCAGCCTGGTCAACATGGCGAAACTCTGTCTCTACTAAAAATACCAAAAAAAAAAAAAAAAGAGCCATGCATGGTGTTGTACGCCTGTAGTCCCAGCTACTTGGGAGGCTGAGGCACGAGAATTGCTTGAGCCTGTGAGGTAGAAGCTGCAGTGAGCTGAGATCGCACCACTGCACTCCAGCCTGGGTGACGGAGAGAGAATCTGTCTCAACAATAAATAAATAAATAAATAAATAAATAAATAAATAAATAACTTCAATTGTGAATTTATTGAGATGATTGTTAAACTGTGCTAACTCACTGAGATGATATAGGGTCAGTTTACCTACTATCAGGGAAAATTCCCCATGAATTAATTGAAAGATAGTAGTGTCATTAAAAATAAAGCTATAAAGCTATATTTATATTGAAGAAAATACAGGTTATGGAACAGCACTTGGAGTGTAACCTTATTTTTGTAGACTGTAATATATTATTCCTAGGAAAAAATATCTGGAAGAACATACAAAAATGTTTACAGAAGATTTATCTGCATATTAAATGAATAACTTTTAAAAAATATTCTCTTTCCTAACTCTCTTAAATTTCTTATTAAAATAAATGTGTACAAGTTGAGTATCCCAAATACTTGAAGGAAATGCTCATTAGAGCATTTTGGATTTTGAATGTTTGGATTTGTGATGCTCAACCAGTATAATGCAAATATTCCAAAATCCGAAAAAAATCTAAAATTTGAAAAATATCTGGTCCCAAACATTTAGGCTAAAGGATACTCAAGCAGTATTATTTGTATAATTTTTTAAGTTAAAAAGTCAATGCAGGGACTATTACTGGGGTAGAGGAAAGGGAGATGAAAATGTGCCACCAGTCTGGGAGGGAAGTGAAATGAGTGATTTGGGAAAGACAGAAGTATTCATATAGTAAGTTGTAAGCAGTTTAATTCCCAGGCTGTCACTGCCAATAGTGACAATTAAACTGCAATTGCTTTGTTTTCATCTAGCTTTTGGCTAAAAACGGAATTAATAACAGCTGATTTTAGTAACACATTCTGTTTGCAGTAAGGACCTGTATGGATCGAATTCCATTTAAACTATAATCTAGTTGTAAAATATGTTTGGCACTTTTCATTTTAACAACAGCATTTTTTTCCTACTGAAATCAAATCTTGTTCTGAGCATTTGAGCTGCTTCTTGCTAAGAACTTGTGGCCGGGCGCGGTGGCTCAAGCCTGTAATCCCAGCACTTTGGGAGGCCGAGACGGGCGGATCACGAGGTCAGGAGATCGAGACCATCCTGGCTAACACAGTGAAACCCCGTCTCTACTAAAAATACAAAAAACTAGCCGGGCGAGATGGCGGGCGCCTGTAGTCCCAGCTACTTGGGAGGCTGAGGCAGGAGAATGGCGTGAACCCGGGAGGCGGAGCTTGCAGTGAGCTGAGATCCGGTCACTGCACTCCAGCCCGGGCGACAGAGCGAGACTCCGCCTCAAAAAAAAAAAAAAAAAAAAAAAAAAGAACTTGTGAGGCCACATTTCTACCGTGTGGACATATTTTTAATCATCTAAGATTTGAATTTTGCATTATTCATTTCTCAGAAGTTTGGCTTGTGTGTAGCTTCGTAGGGAAAAACAATTTAACTTTGCTTCTAACATGTATTTTAATGTGTTCTACAAGGGCTCTGCATGATCTGACCTCCTGTCCTCTATAACTTCCCTGCATATTCCTTAACCCATTATATCCCACCACACTGACTTTGTTTAGGATCTTTAAATCCATCATCTACTTCCTCCCTCAGCACCTTTGCTCGTGCTATTCCTTATGTCTGAAATGCTGTTCCTGCCCTCCCTCTTCACCCAATATGCACACTTAAACTTTGGCTGACTAATTCCTACCCATCCATGACATGTGTGACCTCTTCAGGTCACAGCAGGTACGGAGCTATTGAAGGTTTGGGCACCTTAGCCCTGCAATCTTGGATTCCCTCTAGTGTTCCCTTGGGTCTAATTCCTGCTACCAATAAATTGCCTTATCCTCCATTCTTTATCTGTTTTGTTTTGTTTTTTTTTCCCCAGCTTCGTAGTTTTTGCTACCTAACAGTGTACTATCTCAACTTCAACTTACTCCAGTCCCTTATTCTATCTCCTGGGCTCTCTTTCTTACCATTTAAATTAATTCATTTCACATTGGGGAATAGTATAACCAGTGGGAATTACTATATTCTTATTTGCAGTGTCTAAGGAACAATTCTCCATGGGCAGTATTGGGACTACTCAAAGGACAATCACATTTCTTCACTTTCAAGTTCAGAGTTTTGAGTGAAGTGGGGCAATTCATTGTAGCTCCTAGGTTTAAAATACAAGAAAAAAAATGTGCCTGATAAAAAGTTATGAGACAGCCTTCCTTCTTATTTCTGCAATTTAAAATCAGGAAGACTTTTTTTCAAATGGATTCATTCAGTTAGATTTTGCTAACATTGGATAAATGTTATAAAATTCTATTTTAAGTACCTCGTCTTAAACTTGGGTCACATCCACTATGCAAGATGAGGAAATTTTAATAATGTCAGCCTACTAGGCAATGATGCCAAGCCACTTTGACTTTCTTTTTCTTACCTAGTAAAGCTCAAATACTACATTAATAGCAAACCATCAGAGATGTTAGTAATGAGATATATCAGATATGTGTGTAAGTCAAAATTTCAATATTTTATTAATATTGAAAAATATTTTGGAATTCAAAATGTTTTAATTATTACTATAAAAATGACAAATATTGTCAAAATAGTAATAAATCCCTGGTCAGAAAAGATAGCTATTTATTTTCATAGAAAAACCCAACTGAAGCATTTGGTTACAAGGTCAAAATGTACATGGAATTTCATTTTAATTTTAAGTACAAATAAAGTTAATGTCTTCAGAACTGATTAATTTTATGGTGAACAAATATTCACCTAATTAGTATAGACTAAACTATTCTTAAAACTGAAATGACTGGAGATTGAAAAGACAACTCAGTAATTTATTCTGCTTCAAACTCATTTCTTTTTTTTTTTTGAAATGGAGTTTTGCTCTTGTTGCCCAGGCTGGAGTGCAATGGCATGATCTTGGCTCACCATAACCTCCACCTCCTGGGTTCAAGCGATTCTCCTGCCTCAGCCTCCTAAGTAGCTGGCATGCACCACCGCGTCCGGCTAATTTGGTATTTTTAGTAGAGATGGAGTTTTTCCATGTTAGTCAGGCTGGTCTCAAACTCCTGATCTCAGATGACCTGCACACCATGGCCTCCCAAAGTGCTGGGATTACGGGTGTGAGCCACCATGTCCAGCCTTCAAACTCATTTCTAAGAATGTCAATGGTCATTGTATTGTTTTGCAAAAAGTGTATTTCTTGTTTTCTGGATAAATTTGGAATCACAATATTTTAAAAAAATTATTATAACAAAATAAGTGATGTCATCTTTTTTTTTTTTTTTTTTTTTGAGGTAGAGTCTCACTGTGTTGCCCATGTGTGGCATGATCTCAGCTCACCTCAGCCTCTGCCTCCCGGGTTCAAGCGATTCTCCTGCCTCAGCCTCCTGAGTAGTTCTGATTATAGGCACGTGCCACTATGCTTGACTAATTTTTGCATTTTTAGTAGACACAAGATTTTACCATGTTGCTCAGGCTGATCGCGAATGCCTGACCTCATGTGATCTGCCCACCTTGTCCTCCCAAAGTGCTGGGATTACAGGCATGAGCCACCATGCCCAGCCAATCTCATCTTCATTAATGACTAAAGATAGAAACCTCAGGGCTTAAAATAATTAATTTTGTTATCTAACATATATTTAGTGACATTGATAAAACAAGACAGCTCATTTTCTGGATGATCACAATTTGGAGTGGTCCTCAAGCAAGAGAAATATTCACAATCTTTACAATTAATATAAAACTGGAGAAGTTTGAGAGTTTCTTAATAAATTATGCATAAACTTACCATATGACCCCAAAATTTTACACCTACATATTTACCTCCCCAAAATAAAAATATATGTTCACACAAAGACTCGTACATGAAATTTTATAGCAGCGTTATTCATAGCTAAAACTGGAAACAATCCAAATATTCATCAAATATTTGGACTGAATAAACAAAATGTAATATATTCATCAAATTCTATTTAACAATTAAAAGGACTGAACTAGTAATACAATATGGATGGATGAGTCTCATAAAAATTATGCTGAGTGAAAGAAGCCAGGTGCAGAAGACAACATGTCATGTATGTCCATTTATATTTAATTACCAGAAAACAAGAAAGTAGACCAGTGGTTGCCTAGAGCTAAGGGTGGGAACAGAGAGATTCACCATAAATGGGTAAAATGGAATGTTTTAGAGTAATGGAAATGTTCTGAATATGGATTATGATAGATTTAGTAAATTATATAAATGTAGTAACTTCTGTGAGTTTGAGCTATAAAATTATTGAGCTGTATACTTACAAGGGGATAATTTTATGATCTATAAATTATATCTCACTAAAGCTGTTAAAAATTATATGTGACAGTCACGTATATTTTTTCCATATGCTCATGAAAATATTTGTTCCTTTTTTATATTTGAAGTGCAGTTTGGGAGTCCTATGAAAAAATTATCTGGAAATTATTAGTGTTTTCTTAAAAAATTATTTTCTGATTTATTTGGATTTTCTTACACTTTAATAGGAAGATAGTATTTTTTCTGGATGAGATGTTAGAGACATTCTTGAGTATCAGATTGAGAATGAATCTGGGATTCCTCAAAGCATTTTACAGAGCAGGAAAATGAGGCTTAGAGAGGACAGCTGACCTAAAGTCAAACACAATTAAAGGCCAAGTTGATGTCAGAACCCCTCCTCTTTCTTCCACAACATATTATTAATAATATGAGATGCCCACAGTGGAGTTGAGAACAAATGGCCTTTCTTAGAGCCTCCTGACATCTCATGGCCACTCAGCCTTAGTATACAAGGCCACTAGGCCACATTCTCAAGATAGTTTGGCCATTTCCCTCTAGTCCATGGAAGACTTTTGATGCTGTGAAATCTCCAAATGAACAACTATATACCATCAGTACAGGGTATTTATGAACTAAGCAAATTACAAATAATTCATGAAGATGCCAAATGTCTAAACAAAGATGGTGGATAAAACCATTGGTTCCAGTTTCATCTCATGTTTTTATTGCAAAACTTAAAAAAAAAAAAAAAGATTTATTTAAGAAGACTGTGTGATTTTTTGACAATGTTTTTACAAGATGGCAAAATTTTCATTTTTTATCAATAATATTTTCAATTTCCTCCCTGGAACAATGTTTCACAGTAGAAATATGTAATCTTGCACATGCAGGATGTTTTAGTATTGGTAGAAGTAACATTTTCTGCTTTGTCCTGTAAATAATCATTCTGATTAAACAACCTCTATTCGGTCAACGGAATTTAATGAGTGCCCAAATTGGAGTTATCAAGAGAAGAAAAGAAAAAGAAGTATCAGTCCTTTTGGAAAATTACTCAGAGTAATATTAATTTGAATGATATATTTTCTATTTTTTGATACCTGATCACTCTGAGAATTGTAAGGACAGGATTTTAAAAAGTAAAGACAATTAAACTTACCTACTTTCATCTTCATGAAAATCATTCTTTAACATAAGAAAGTCAATATTACACTTCATTGTCAAAAGAGGCTCATGTCTGGCATTCTATCAGCTAGGAGTGAGTGGGAAAGGTGTCAGAGACCTTGAGTATCGGTGTCCAGTACTTAGCTTTTCAGTGAAGATGAAATCATTACATGGTTTTATCTGTATTTACTATTAAGAATTTAGTTAAGTGTAGTAATTGTCTATTATAAATAGAAGAGTTGATAGTTTTATTTCCCTGGTAAATAGCATTATATAAGTAAATAATCTGGAAAATTAGAAATAAACATATATAATTTCACTTTTTCTTGGAAAAATTTTATTATAATATGATCAACATTTAAAAAATAGTACAATCAGAAGAGGCTGATTATGAAGACAACTGGAAGATGCAAAAATGTTGGCTTTAATAACTATGTGAATACTACTGTGAAAATAGCAACAAAAAGCTACTGATGCATGGAACAAAACATATATCATCAAGACATTTTAAGTGCAAGAAACCTTACATAAAACACTACATACTGTGTGATTTTATTTAATCAAAGAGTCTAGAACAGGCAAACTAATCTATGATAGTAAAATTAAGAACAATAGTTCCTGGGAGGATGTTGTGGGAATGAACTGGGAAGGGGCATGAGGAAATTTTCTGGGTTGATGATGATATTATAAATCTTGATAAAGGCTTGGGTTACACAGACGTATGGCATGTGGGGAAAACAGTAATGTATAGTTAAGATTTATGTATTTCACTGTACCTAAATTTTACATCAAAAGAAAAATATAAATAAATATTAAACTTTAGTTAATGGCATGCATACTGAAGTGTTTGGGGGTGAAGGTTACTGAAATTCAGTTGACATGGAAATTAATTAAAAATTAAGATGAATGGTGGACAGAGGGATGGAGAGATGAAATGTATATGATTGATGAGTAAGACAGGAATCATTGACTTTTGGTTGCTACCTTATAGATGTGCTCTGCACAATTCATGTTTTTTGTATGTTTAAAATTTTTTATAATAAAATGTTGGAAAACAACTCATCTTTGATTTTAAATCTCTAAATATATTGGTTAGATTTAAAGACACATAATTGACTTTCAGAAGTTAGTAGTATTCCAGATACAACATTTTACCTCACATGTCTGCAGAAATAGTTCTCAAAAACCCTAATTAACAGAATTTGTTCACAGACCAAAATATGTGTAAAAGTCTCATGATAGGAAACTTAACAGAATTTTGAGTGAAGTTTCTTTTCTCCATACTGTATTGAATATCTGTAAATGTCTTTAAAATGACATTGGGCCCATTAATTTTATTGTCAATGCACTGAATTTTAAAAGAGTAATGGTTCTCAAACTTGAGTAATCACCAGAATACCCGTACAGCTTGTTGAAATACAGATTGCTGTCCCCAGAGTTTCTAATTCAATAGATCTGGGATGGGGTCTGTGAATCTGTACTTCTCACAAGCTCCCGGATGATGCTGATTCTCTAATCCAGAGACCACACTTTCAGAGCCCTGGAATTGAGCCTAGCCCATCTTCCACCAAGAGCACTTCATACCATCACTTCTTACTTTGAAGAGCAACGGAATGCAAGCAAATCATCTCCATGAATTTTCATGAAAATAAGCAAAGAACAAAAAGAAGGGAAATGAGTCTTGTTAAGTTCCTTAGCCTATTGGGTTACTTTTCTGTGTATTAAAAAACAATAATGACTAAGAATCTACCATTTTTCCAAAGTGGTACAGAAAAAATATTACAAAATAAATGTCGACACCTTGTATTTTTCTCCTTTCTTCCTTACTTGCTTTTGGTATATCTATCCTCATGGGATAAAAACTATTTTTTGTGACTAATTAAACAAAACTAAAGGGACGTTTTCTATATATATTCTTTCTTTTACCCCTTTTATCAGGTTCAGAATCCGTCAAAAAGTAGCGTTATTTTACTAATTGTGTTAATCATGCTACACCGAAACAACTGACTTATTCATCTACCCAATTCACTAGAATGTCCAGTCTTTGCAATCAGACATATCATATTTGAATTTGTGTCACTAATGCCTACTACCTAGTAGTTAATGAAAGGAATAAAATAAAAAGTAGATAAGTAAGAATATATTTGCCCCAAGGTAAATATAAATTTTATTTAGTTTTTTTGGTTAGTTGAAGTTAACCAAGTCACTGTCCCACTTACCTTATAGCAGATACCTACATATGATCATTCATTGCGTGAGGTTACCTCTCTCACCTTCCCCTTCCAAAAAAAAACCTCAGCACACTTCAAACTTTAAAGAGTAATTTTAGCATAATCAGACTGAGGGAATGTGTGCAATTGACACCTGTGTATGTCTCAGAATGAGGTGTCTTCTTAAGAATGAGAGACTGTTGACTTAGAAAGTAGTCTTTGAAAAGTAATTTTCCTACTTGGCTGTTGGTTGGGTTACAAAGTAGGTAATGTAGTTATTGCTCCTTTGGTAAAACTATTAACCTTGCCAAATGGTGCTGAAATGTCCACATTGGCAGGTTCAGTCTGTCTCATTCAATCACCCAAATTCACCAGACGGTGAAGCATTGGCCTGAGGAATCAAAGCACTGGGAATTCTGACCAAGGTGGAAACTGTGGTTGTTTTAGCTGAATTGGAACTCACTTGTGCAAACAGCTGGGCAAACAGATAAAAAGTGCCCCATTAGGAAGAGAAGATTTTCCCCCTTGAACTTTCTGTAAAGTGACATTTCTTTCTAAATTCAAAAGTAACCATCCTCTAGGTATTTGGTGACCAAAATGTCCTAATAAAAAGCTCAGTACTTGACTCCTAGGAATTATCCTTATCTATTTTATCATCTTTATTGGATCTATGGGTATTGCTTAGGTGTGACTTTATGAAGGGAGTGCTCCAGGTGAACTGAGACTTTTAATATCCGGAACTCTGAGAACACATGTTGCATGTGGGAGCATGTCTTCCAGCTGGCAGACCTCAAACAAGGCATCTTGGAGAGGGATCGTGCTGTTCTGTTTGTCCTGGAGCAGAGACCATGGAATGCTGTCATTCGAGCTTCTTGCTAGCATATGTTATGTATAAGTAAAGTCAAGTTTTGATTTTTTAAAAAAGCCCCCATTCCTTGGCACTGAGGCAGCTATCTATGTGGCTTATTGGACTTTTACCACAGCTTTTATTCTGCACATTTTTTTAAAATGTTATTATTCTTTGGATTTATGCAAATCTTCCTTTAATAATTGTAATCAGAATTTTTTCTTGTGTTTTCTGATTTGTGTTTATAGAACACAAATAGGGATGCCTTCTGTCCACCTCTAAATCTGTGTACTATTAATTTACTGAAGTCCAGAATAGCTTTTCCTCTATATTCTTATTTAAATTCCCAACTCATCATATGGGATATATGTAATTTCCTTTGTAAATGAAGGATTACCGTGTCCAAAGTGTTTGTAGCTGAGTTCCTATCTAGCCTGCACCAGGCATCCTACTAGTATCCTTAATTACCAGTAACAGCAGAATTAGGAGGCAGGGAAGATAAAAATGAAAGGCATGCAGTAAGAAGGGCAGGATGGGTGGGATGGCTTGAGGCGTATGAGGGAAGGATGGGATGGTAGGTTGGTTACCCTTGTCACATCTTTCATTTGTGTAAGTAGCAACTATTTTTGCATGGCCTTTGTGAATGTGGCTAATATATATAGTCACAAAAGATGGTTTGAATGGTGCCATAATAAAGATGATAAAATAGATAAAGATGATAAAAAGATAGTTTGAATGAGTTTTGCACTGCATAACCTGAACAAGTGTCAGCGACATTCCTCTTTCTGGAAGACATGTTTTAGAGTAGCTATATGTTCACTGCCCACTAGTTCTTTGTAAGCACTCGGAAATTCCATACTGGGACCTAGTAAAACTCCATTCCCAAAGAGTTGGGAAGACAGTGATGGAGAATCTGGGATTTTGAGAAAAGATTCCAGCCTGGAGATCGGAGGGCTGGGATAAAATTAGATATATGGAATTGCTAGTTGGAGCATAAGAACTTTAAATTCAGAAAGGATTTGCCTAACAATTATTCTGTGTTTCTGATTACAAATCTGCACACACACGTGCATGCACAGGCACATGCGCATGCACACACACGCGCACCCACCAACAATGTCCACCACCACCAAAGCAGTTTAATTCCTTCTACCTACTTTGTTCCTTCATACCATCATACCACTGCAGGAGGGGCCATGACTTTGTTCATCTCTACAACCACCTTACACCGACTCTCCTTGTGATGGAAGGTCATGTAAGCATCTTGCTGTTTCAGCACTAATGAGAACAGTTTTAATACTGTCTAATATTACTTAATTGATAATGTAATTTAATTTTCATTTTCCTGAAAGTATTTAGTTGAAGCTGCCATCGTTTTTTGTTATGAAAATTTCCACTAGCATCACTGACTTTTAGCTTGTCTTTGATAAGAAAAAGTCATTTTATGGACTAACACACAAGACTACACATTTCTATATAAGGATCAGGAACAACTGAAGATACTTGTATAATTGCCTCTGGCCACTCTCTCCACTGTCACAGGAAAATTACTGAAACTCCATGGATTTTTCCTTTTAATACCTTTCCTTGGATCTTGGTGGCAGGACAGGGAGAGTCATTTGAACAGAAAGCCTATGCTATGTGATCCCTTTTTGACTCCCTAAGAATTAAAGAAAATGTTAAATTATTGCCAATCCCTATGTTTGCTTGTTTGCTTTTTTTTTTTCAACTTTTAGGTTCAGGGGTACATGTGCAGGTTTGTTATACAGGGAAACTCATGTCACAGGAGTTTGTTGTACAGATTAATTTGTCACCCAGGTACTAGCCTAGTACCCAATGGTTATTTTTTCTGATCCTCTCCCTCCTCCCATCCTCCTCCTTCAAGTAGACACCAGTGTGTGTTGTTCTCCTCTTTGTGTCCCTATGTTCTCATCATTTAGCCCCTACTTGTAAGTGAGAATGTGCGGTATTTGGTTTTCTGTTCTTGTGTTCGTTTACCAAGGATAATGGCCTCCAGCTCTATCTATGTTCCCACAAAGGACTTTCTCTTGTTCTTTTTTAAGATTATGGTTTGTATATCTTAGCGTTAAAGTTAATACAATCTATGTCATATACTATGATTTTTGGAAGCTTCTGACAGTAACTGCTCTGCTTAATACATAAACTTGAGATGTGACATCTTGACAGCTCCTTAATAAGCTGATGTGACCACAAAGGCATTGGAATGTTTTCTACTTGTAACCCACCATCAGAGAAGAGCATAGACTATGAAACTTAGCATTGTCAGTTCTTAGAGCATAATAATTTCTGAAAGGACTGGCTAACTTTATGTATGCTGAGTGGTGAATATTAATATTAGAGACTGTTAAAACTAATTCTGCCAGTGCTGTAAGATGCTTGAATGACCTTCCATCATGAGAGTCTGTATAGGGTGGTTACAGAGATGAGGAAAGTCATAGCCCATTCTACAGTAGTGTAATGGCATGCCAGACAAGAGATTCAACTATGTTGTGTATGTAGGTAATTTCTTCTGTTTTACTGCTAAGCGATATCTCACTGTAGGGATGAGCTACAAATATATATCCATTCAACTGTTGATGGACGTTTGGGTTTGTTTCTAGTTTGGCAGTGCTTTAAATATTTGCACACAAGTTTTTGCACATACTTGTGTCTTCATTTCTCCCAAGTTAATACCTAGGAATGAAATTAATAGGTCATTAGCTAACTGGCAAGCATTTTCCCAAGAGGTTAGACCATTTAAAATTTACACTCAAAATTTATGAGAGTTCCAAATGTACTACAGTTTGCCTAACATTTGGGATTAACAGTCTTTAATTTCAGCCATTCTTATGTGTAATATTTCACTGTAGTTTTAATTTGCATTTCCCTAATGACTCAGGATGTTAACCAAAAGTTGGTAAACTATGACCTGCAGGCCAAATCCAGCCCACTGCCTATTTTTAGAAATATCGCTCTACTGGCAAACAATTTCAATAGTAGAAGACAAGGAATGATAAGATCCAAGCAGAAATGAAGGAGACAGAGACATGAAAAACCCTTTAAAAAAATCAGTGAATCCAGGAGCTGGTTTTTTTGAAAGATCAACAAAATAGATAGACCACTAGCCAGACTAACAAAGATGAAAAGGGAGAAGAATCAAATAGATGCAATAAAAAATGGTAAAGGGGATGTTACCACCGATCCCACAGAAATAAAAACTACCATCAGAGAATATTATAAACACCTCTGTGCAAATAAACTAGAAAATCTAGAAGAAATGGGTAAATTCCTGGACACATAACCCTCCCAAGACTAAACCAGGAAGAAGCTGAATCCCTGAAGAGACCAATAACAAGTTCTGAAATTGAGGCAGCAATTAATAACCTAACAGCCAAAAAAAAAGGCCGGGCGCGGTGGCTCAAGCCTGTAATCCCAGCACTTTGGGAGGCCGAGACGGGCGGATCACGAGGTCAGGAGATTGAGACCATCCTGGCTAACACAGCGAAACCCCGTCTCTACTAAAAAATACAAAAAACTAGCCGGGCGTGGTGGTGGGCGCCTGTAGTCCCAGCTGCTCGGGAGGCTGAGGCAGGAGAATGGCGTGAACCCGGGAGGCGGAGCTTGCAGTGAGCTGAGATCCGGCCACTGCACTCCAGCCTGGGCGACAGAGCGAGACTCCGTCTCAAAAAAAAAAAAAAAAAAAAAGTCCAGGACCAGACAGATTCACAGCCAAATTCTACCAGAGGTACAAAGAGGAGCTGGTACCACTACTTCTGAAACTCTTCAAAACAATAGAAAAAGAGAGATTTCTCCCTAACTCATTTTATGAGGCCAGCATCATCCTGATACCAAAACCTGGCAGAGATACACACAAAAAAGAAAATTTCAGGCCAATATCCCTGATGAACATCAATGCAAAATTCCTCAATAAAATACTGGCAAACTGAATCCAGCAGCACATCAAAAAGCTTATCCACCACTATCAAGTCGGCTTCATCCCTGGGATGCAAGGCTGGTTCAACATATGCAAATCAATAAACATAGTCCAGCATATAAACAGAACCAAAGACAAAAACTACATGATTATCTCAACAGATGCAGAAAAGGCCTTCAACAAATTCAACAGCCCTTCATGCTAAAATCTCTCAATAAGCTAGGCATTGATGGAATGTATCTCAAAATAATAAGAGCTATTTATGGCAAACTCACAGCCAATATCATACTTAATGTGCAAAAACTGAAAGTATTCCCTTTGAAAACTGGCACAAGACAAGGATGCCCTCTCTCCCACTCCTATTCAACATAGTATTGGAAGTTCTGGCTAGGGCAATCAGGCAAGAGAAATAAATAAAGGGTATTCGAGTAGGAAAAGAGGAAGCCACATTGTCTCTATTTGCAGATAACATGATTGTATATTTAGAAAACCCCGTTGTCTCAGCCCAAAATCTCCTTAAGCTGATAAGCAACTTCAACAAAGTCTCAGGATACAAAATCAATGTGCAAAAATCACAAACATTCCTATACACCAAGAACAGATAAACAGAGCCAAATCATGAGTGAACTCCCATTCACAATTGCTACAAAGAGAATAAAATACCTAGAAATCCAACTTACAAGGAATGTGAAGGACCTCTTCAAGGAGAACTAGAAACCACTGCTCAAGGAAATAAGAGAGGACACAAACAAATGGAAAAACCTTCCATGCTCATGGATAGGAAGAATCAATATCGTGAAAATGGCCATACTGCCCAAAGTAGTTTATAGATTTAATGCTATCCCGATCAAACTACCATTGACTTTCTTCACAGAACTGGAAAAAAAACTGCTTTCAATTTCATATGGAATAAAAAAAGAGCCTGTATAGCCAAGACAATCCTAAGCAGAAAGAACAAAGCTGGAGGCATCACACTACCTGACTTCAAACTATACTAAAATGCTACAGGAACAAAAGCATCATGGTACCATAACAGAGATATAGACCAATGGAACAGAACAGAGACCTCAGAAATAATACCACACATCTACAACCATCTGATCTTTGACAAACCTGACAAAAACAAGGAATGGGGAGAGGATTCCCTATTTAATAAATGGTGCTGGGAAAACTGGCTAGCCTTCTGCAGAAAGCTGAAACTGGATCCCTTCCTTACACCTTATACAAAAATTAACTCAAGATGGATTCAAGACTTAAACGTAAGACCTAAAACCCTAAAAACCCTAGAAGAAAACCTAGGCAATACCATTCAGGACATAGGCATGGGCAAAGACTTCGTAACTAAAACACTGAAAGCAATGGCAATAAAAGCCAAAATAGACAAATTGGATCTGATTAAACTAAAGAGCTTCTGCACAGCAAAAGCAACTATCATCAGAGTGAACAGGCAACCTACAGAATGGGAGAAAATTTTTGTGATCTATCCATCTGACAAAGGGTTAATATTCAGAATCTACAAAGAACTTAAACAGATTTACAAGAAAACAACCCCATCAAAAAGTGGGCAAAGGATATGAACAGACACTTCTCAAAAGAAGACATTTATGCAGCCGACAAACATATGAAAAAATGCTCATCATCAATGGTCATTAGAGAAATGCAAATCAAAACCACAATGAGATACCATCTCATACCAGTGAGAATGGCGATCGTTAAAAAGTCAGGAAACAACAGATGCTGGAGAGGATGTGGAGAAATGGGAACACTTTTACACTGTTGGTGGAAGTGTAAATTAGTTCAACCATTGTGGTTGAACCAGTGTGGCAATTCCTCAAGGATCTAGAACTAGAAATGCCATTTGACCCAGCAATCCCATTACTGGGTATATACCCAAAGGATTATAAATCATTCTACTATAAAGACACATACATACATATGTTTATTGCAGCACTGTTCACAATAGCAAAGACTTGAAAGCAACCCAAATGCCCATCAATGATAGACTGGATAAAGAAAATGTGGCACATATATACCATGGAATACTATGCAGCCATAAAAAAGGATGAGTTCATGTCCTTTGTAGGGACGTGGTTGATGCTGGAAACCATCATTCTCAACAAACTAATGCAAGAACAGAAAACCAGACACTGCATCTTCTCACTCATAAGTGGGAGTTGAACAATGAGAACACATGCACGCAAAGGAACATCACACACCAGGGCCTGTTGGGGGCTGGGGTGCTGGAGGAGGGATAACATTAGGAGAAACACCTAATGTAGATGATAGGTTGATGGGTGCGGCAAACCACCATGGCACGTGTATACTTATGTAACAAATATGCACGTTCTGCATATGTACCCCAGAACTGAAAGTATAATTTAAAAAATTATTATTGGATTAAAACAAAAAAATCACTCTATTGGAACTTAGCCATGTGCATTTGTTTGTATGATGTCTATAGCTGCTTATGTGCTATGATGGCAGAGTTGAATGGTTGTGGTACAGGACATCTGTCCCGACAAACCTAAAATATTTACTATCTGACCCCTTATAGACAATATCTCCCAAACCCAGATGTTGGGCATTTTTTCATGTGCTTCTTGGCTATCCTATGTCTCCTTTAATGAGGAATCTATTTAAATTTTTTGTTATTTTTTTCATGTTTATTTCTTTCTTCTTATTGAATAGAAAGAATTATTTGTTGTACATAAATATAAGTCCTTCAATAGATTTATGTATTGCAAATGTTTTCTCCCAGTGGGTCGCTTGCCTTTTTTTCTTGTTAGTTCTTTTAAAATTCAAAACTTTAAAAATTTGACCTCGTCCAATTTATCAGTTTTTAAAATCTGTGCTTCGTATGCCATATCTCAACTGACAGGAATTGACTTTATTATTTTGATATCTTAGAAAATTTGACTTTGTATAATGAAATAAGTAGCTGAGTAAGTATAGAGGTTGGAACTGTAAGCGAAAATTGTGCAATAAAAAAAGAACACACTATGGATAAGAATAGGGTTATGCATTTAATCCTGAAATGATGTTATCATTTTATTGACATCACTATTATAGCTATTCTTTTACTTAGTATCTTATGGAAATTAATATGGTACCTGATCTCTTTTAAGTCCATATGTGTTATTTAGAATAATCTTAATTTCTTTGTTAGTGTCTGCCACATTGAAAACATAAAATAATAATTGTTGCTTCACTAATAAGTATTATTTACTTTTAGAAGAGCACTTTAATATTTTGCAGCTTTTCTCTTGAAATAATTTTATTATGTTGACCAACTTGATATCCACAATTTAAACCACATTCTGAAATATTTTTGAGAATGTAAGATAACCTTATGAAAGATCAGATATGAAAGAATTCCTCCTGCTAAATGGATTATAATGATGATTCCTTTCTCTCCTGTCAGCAACTGGATGGCCATGATAGTTTAGCTTGTCTCACTAAGTACCATGTATTAAGGCTGTGTTCCCTAGTAACTCCCTATTAGGGCTATGTGTCTTTTTGGTGAAACAATTTTTATTCCTTCGGGTATATACCCAGTAATGGGATTGCTGGGTTGAATAACAATTCTGTTTTAAGTTCTTTGAAAAATCTCCAAACTGCCTTCCACGATGGCTGAACTAATTTACATTCCCACTAGCAGCGTGTAAACATTCCCTTTTCTCCACAACTTCGCCAGCATCTGTTATCTTCTGACTTTTTAATAATAGCCATTCTGATGGTGTGAGATGATGTCTCATTGTGGTTTTGATGTGCATTTCTGCAATAATGAGTGATGTTGGAAACTTTTTCATGTGCTTGTTGGCCACATGTATGTCTTCTTTTGAGAAGTGTCTGTTCCTATTCTTTGCCTGTTTTTTAAAATGGGATTATTTGGTTTTTCTGCTTGTTGATTTGTTCAAGTTTCTTATAGATTCTGGATATTAGACCTTTGTCAGATGAGTAGTTTGCAAATATTTTCTCCTTTTCTATAGGCTGTCTGTTTACTCTGTTGATAGTTTTATTTGCTGTGCAGAAGCTCTTTAGTTTAATTAAGTCCCACTTCTCCACTTTTGTTTTTGTTTGGGAGACTTTGTCATGAAATCTTTGCCAAGGCCTGTGTCCAGAATGATACGCCCTAGATTTTCTTCTGTTTTTTATAGTTTTTTTATACTTTTAGGTTTTACATTTGTCTTTAATCCATCTTGAGTTGATTTTTATATATGGTGAAAGGAAGGTATCCAGTTTCAATCTTCTGCATATGGCTAACCATTATCCCACTCCATTTACTGAATAGGGAGTCCTTTTCCCATTGCTTGTTTTTGTCAGCTTTGTTGAAAATCAGATTGTTGTAGGTGTGTGGCCTTATTTCTGAGCTCTCTAACCTGTTATATTGGCCTATGTGTCTGTTTTTGTGCTAGTACCATGCCATTTTGGTTACTGTGGTCCTATCATATAGTTTGAAGGCAAGTAGTTTGATGCCTCTAGCTTTGTTCTTTTTGTTTAGAGTTGCTTTGGCTACTTGGGCTCTTTTGTGGTTCCATATGAATTTTAGAATAGTTTTTTCTAGTTCTGTGAAAAAAAATGTCATTCATAGTTTGATAGAAAGAACACTGAATCTGTACATTGCTGTGGGCAGTATGGTCATTTTACCAATATTGATTCTTCCTATCCATGAGCATGAAATGTTTTCCATTTTTTGTGTCATATTTGATTTCTTTCAGCAATGTTTCGTAATTCTTGTTGTAGAGATCTTTTACCTCCACAGTTAGCTGTATTCCTAGGTAGTTTTTTCTTTTTGTGGCTATTGTGAATGGTATTGTATTCTTGATTTGGCCCTTTGTTTGGACATTATTGATATGTAGAAATGCTACTAATTTTTGTCCATTGATTTTGTATCCTGAAACTTTGTTGAAGTTGTTTATCATTTCTAGTAGCCTTTGGGCAGAGACTACAGGATTTTCTACATACAGAATTATGTTATCTGCAGAGAAACAGTTTGACTTCCTCTCTTCCTATTTGTATGTCTTTTATTTCTTTCTCTTGCTTTCTCTTTCCTGATTGCTCTAGCTAAGACTTCCAGTACTATGTTGAATAGGAATGGTGAGAGTGGGCATCCCTGGCTTGTGCCAGTTCTCAGAGAAAATGCTTCCAGCTTTTGAATGTTCAGCATGATGTTGGCTGTGGGTTTGTCATAGATGGCTCTTATTATTTTGAGTTATGTTCCTTCAATGCCTAGTTTGTTGAGGAATTTTAACACAGAGAGATGTTGTATCAAAAGCCTTTTCTGCATTTATTGAGATGATCGTGCAGTTTTTGTTTTTAGTTCTGCTTATGTGATGAATCCCATTTATTAAATTGCATGTGTTAAGCCAACGTTACATCTCAGAAATAAAGCCTACTTGATCATGGCAAGTTAGCTTTTTGATGTGCAACTGGATTGATTTGCTAGTATTTTGTTGAGGATTTTTGCATCTATGTTCATCAGGGATATTGGCCTGAAGTTTTCTTTTTTTATTGTGTTTCTGCCAGGTTTTGGTATTAGAATGATACTGGCCTCATAGAATGAGTTATGGAGGAGTCCTTCCTCCTCAATTTTTTGGGGAATAATTTCAGTAGGATTGGTACCAGCTTATCTTTATAGGCAGAATTTGGATGTGAATCTCTCTGTCTCAGGGCCTTTTCAGGTTGGTAGGCTTTTTGTTACTGATTCAATTTTATAACTCGTTAATCTATTCAGGATTTCAATTTTTCCTGGTTCAATCTTGGGAGGTTGTATGGTTCCAGTAATTTAACCATTTATTCTAGGTTTTCTAGTTTGTGTGCATAGAGGTATTTGTAATAGTCTCTGAGGGTTTTCTTGTATTTCTGTGGGATCAGTGGTAATACCACCTGTGTCATTTCTGAGAAAGACTTTTTTTAAAAGAATTTCACAACACTCTTTGAAATATTAACAGATGCACTAAGGTGTTGCAAACAGAGGATTAGAACACACCATCGTAGATCCAAGATTCTACTTTGCAAATATGCAGTTTTTTGTCTAAGACCTACTAGTGTTACTTTCCCAAAATGTTCACATTCTGTTTTTTTTTCTCACTCCTGTTGTCATATGCTTTGTTCCTCACATAAGGTGCAATAAAACGTTCTTCCAGTAGTCTTATTTCTCTGTACTCCTGGGCTCTTCTGGTGACATAGATACCATTTTTACTTATAGATGTTGTACTAGCTAAGCTTGTATCTTGTGGTATTATTTTCTATGATCTCTACCTTAAGGCACTCACCAGAGGTCTTTATACTAACTGTTGAAAGATAACTGTCATTATATGACTAGTATTCCAAACTATTAAACCAGAATTACACTAAAAATAAATGTATTATCAAAGATTAAACATTAGTGTAGAATGTACATAGGCATACCTCAAATTATTGGAGAAATTGTCTGAGAGCGTAAAATATCATTTAATACTCATCTAAACATTCATTCAAAGGAACACTTGAACTTATTTATACTGAATGAAAAAAAACTTGCTTAACTTTTTTGCTGACACTGAAAGGATCAATTTGATAATAACTGAGTAAGTCAAGGCATGTAGGCAAGGCAAACCAAAGATAGAGGGAATCCATACTGGGTGGACAACCTGAGCAAAGGTGTAGGACCAAAGCCTCATATGCATTACAGAATGTGAGTGGATTGTAAGGGTCAAAAACAAATGAGAAATGTTGAAAAGTAATAAGAGAAGAAGTAATGCGTGGTAAGATAATGAAGACATTTGAGTTACTAGCTCTAAAAAAAGAACTCAGTGTTAAAATTAAGTTTGTGATGCTGTATTGAGATTTGTCTGTATTTTTCTTTTTCAGAACATTTTAAGTTTAGCTCAAGAGAGTAGTATGAACTGGAATTTCAGAAAAAGTAGAACAGCTAAATGCCAATTCATTTGAATAGTTATATGATGCCGATGTATTTGTGGATATACATTGTTAGCAAAAGGGAGAAGGACTGGAGTCATGAGAAGTCTTGTGCACAGGAGGTGGATTACTTCCACTTTGTTTGGAAAAATGGAACAACTTTCCTTGTTCTCATCTGATGTAGCCATCTTTTCCACTTTCCCATGGGAGAAATAATGTGATTCATCAGGCCAGAGTCCATGAGCAAAGGTCTAATGTGATGATGATGCCGTGACTCTTGGCTCTTTGTCAAATATGAATGCATCCTATGTATATGAAGATTTGTTCAATGCTCCTTCCCAACTAAGCATTGGAAATAAGCTGATTGTGTTTGGATTCATTGTGAGACTTGATAGCCTTCTAAGGTAGCAGAATATGTGTTCGATCTACATTGGTTCCATTCTACTGAGCAGGATGAAGTAACGAGTTAATCTAGGCACATTATTAAAAAGGGAAAAAATTGACTTTGACAAAAATCTGTGTTTTATCTGAAGTATAAATCATCTCATCAAAACCTGGCAAAGTTCACACAAAACATTAGCAGTTGGCACCCCAACTTGAGCATTATGATCTGGGGTGTGGTCACTCCTTACTCTTTTGGACAGTTGCAAAGTTCTCAATGAAAAGGGAGCAGTGCAGTCCAGCCTAGCGAGAACCCAAGGTCTAGTTTTGACCCTACTTTTAACGTACTGGGTGCCTCAATTTCCTCATTTGGAGGAATTATACCAGCTGATTTGTAAGGTCCCTTTTCAGATTTTGGATAGGTCACTCAGTATCTCTGGGTTTTAAT
The DNA here is from genome assembly GCF_009764315.1 of Trachypithecus francoisi. Classification (NCBI taxonomy): domain Eukaryota; kingdom Metazoa; phylum Chordata; class Mammalia; order Primates; family Cercopithecidae; genus Trachypithecus; species Trachypithecus francoisi. Next base: position 88,310,950 of record NW_022681453.1, read on the forward strand.
CTCGCCACAGTGTAACAATAGCAGCCTGAAATTCAAGAAGTTTATAAAAATGTCATCAAGTTCTTGGAAAGTAAAAAGTACTATGCACATACATTCAAACTATATAGCCTTAGCTGCTGAGGTATGAATAATCCTCACAACCTGGTGTCCAAGAAAGGGTTATTTTTCTTTTTCCAAAGGCCTAATTGAATCATTTTCTGTGGTTATATTGAGGCTGTGCAGGCTGATTTGGGGTGGCATAGAATAAATTAAGTGTGATGATGCTGGGTTGCACATGCTGTACAAAAGTGATGATTGGTATTTGTACAGGCTAAGTCTTTGATTAATGAGAAATAGATTGTGAATTATTAAGTTGGTAAATTCAGTCTTTTCAATAGTCAAAATGTTTTTTAAATATTAAATCTTTGGAGAATAAAGAAGAAACATAATTCAGGTTCACAATCCTTTATCTAAAACCCCTGGGGCCAGACATGTTTTGGAATTCAGAAATTTGGAGAGGAGGGTTAGAAAATAACTAGGATGCCAAGATTATATATTATATAACTTCTTCAGTGGGGTCTTGATCAACACCATTTAACTGAACACATTCCTTCAATGAAACACATGAATAGTCACCCTAGTAGATTAAATAAAGATTGAATGGCCTCAGGATGGTTCTGACTGGGATGTGTTGCCAGATGAGTTTGAGACAAACTTCAAAAAAAAAAAAAAAAAGACCAAAAAAAAACCTACAAAGTTTTTTTATTTCTGAATCATGGCTAAAGAACTGTGGACCTGTATTAGTAAGCACTTGTTGAGCAATTACTATGTGCCAGCTTTAAGGTTGTGCCATTTACATTAACTGACTGATATGATTTGGCTCTATCTCAATCTCATGATGAATTGTAATCCCCAATGTTGGACGTAAGGCCTGGTGGGAGGTGATTGGATCACAAGGGTGGTTTCTAATGGTTTAGCACCCTCCCCCTAGTGCTGTCTTGTGATAGAGTTCACTATCACACAGATCTGGTTGTTTAAAAGTGTGTGGCACCTTCCCCTTCTCTCTCTTCTTCCTGCTCTGGCCATGTAAGACTTGCCTGCTTTCCTTTCACCTTCCACCATGAAAGTTCCCTGAGGCCTCCCCAGCCATGCTTCCTGTACAGCCTTAGGAACCATGAGTCAATTAAACCTCTTTTCCTGATAAATTATGCCGTTTCAGATATTTCTTTATAGCAGTGCAACAATAGACTAATACACTAACCTTTGTAAATAACTCAGCAAGAAGGTAAATGTTATGTATCACTTAGAAACCAGGAAGATAAGGCTTGAGTATCTTCAGTGGGATGCCAGAGTCACAGAAGTGGGGTTTGAACCTGGTTCCTTCTGTCTGCAAAGGCAAAAGACAATGTGTTTCCTCACCACTTGGTCAAGATCTTTGGTTAGCATAATTATTTGCCTCTGTTGCCTTAGTAGTTTAAAAATAAATGTCTTGAGAATTTGATTAAGCTCTCTCTTCTCATTCTTGACAGTCTCTCTGGGAAAGTTCATCCAGCTATCCCTTATAAGCTAATGACACCCAGATGGGTCTGTACCCCATCCTGAGTATCACACTTAGAAATCCCACTCACTACTGGGCATCTCCATGTACTCCCAGATGTACTCCCAATCGAACTAATCATTATTCTCCTCAACCATTCTCTGCCTTCCAGCAATCCCTATTCTACCATCTCAGTTACTCCTAAGACAAAAACATTTTTTCTTTGCTCCCTTTCCAACTCTGTCAATGAGTAAGACTTGTGGATGTGGCACTGGAAAGCCTCATAGAGGAGGCTGGGCATTTTTGAGCTGTAGTAATTCAATTTTACCAATAAGAAATTTCAGGTCCTTTCACCATACCCAGACAGTGTGTATAAAGCAAAGGTTCTGACCAACTTTGAATAGCCAAAATTCCATCTACCTGCCCAATAATAAACTACTAAGTATTGAATGGTAAGATATACTTTTTATTCTAGGCTACTCTATGTTATTAAGCTTCATTTTGGGCATTTGGGTGTGTGTGCTGTGATACTGAGTAGCAAAGTAGACAACACGTTTTTCAAGAACAATTCCTCTAGTCACCAACACTTTCTGGGAATTTGGGTACGATGCTAAAAAGGGGAAGTAACAGCCATCGGTGTTTTCATTCCCGTTGTTAGGTAAAAGGCCAAACCTGAAAGTTCACATCAATACCACAAGTGACTCCATCCTCTTGAAGTTCCTGCGTCCAAGTCCAAATGTAAAGCTTGAAGGTCTTCTCCTGGGATATGGCAGCAATGTATCACCAAACCAGTACTTCCCTCTTCCCGCTGAAGGGAAATTCACAGAGGCTATAGTTGGTAAGCTGTTTGGGTCTCGGGCTGGGAAGGAAAGGAGGCAAGAGGTGGTGGGTGTAACATGACCTACAAATCTTGATGTCAAGAACTATTTTTTCTACATCCTTAGCTTAATCAAATGGTAGAATTACAAGACATCTTCATAATTTTTGCAACTCATAGCATAATTCTTTACGTTAAAAAAATTATTCCATGCAGAAATAGTTATCTTCATTGTCCCTGGCCATATAACTCAAAAATTCACAAGGAAAAAAATAGATGAAATGTCTGGGATTAAATCTCTGTATCGTATTTTATGTGGACTAGTTTTCCTTCCTGCTGTATCATACTTGTTTTGATAGTACAACTACGGCATTTTGAGTGTCTTTTCATGAAAAGCTACATTTTAAAAAAAAGGAAATGTATTATATTTTTAAAAATTGAAGTATTTCAGAGAAAAAGATTAAAGTTTTTCTATGTATTATAAAATTTTATATTTCTTTAAAAATGTTTTAAATTATGTTAAAATGTAAATTGAGGATGTGGGTCACTTTTGAGCCTTCTCCATAAAAATTATTTGCAAATAAAACCATTTAAGAATGATTTTTTTAAAGCTTGGCACAGTGGCTCACATCTGTAATCTCAGCACTTTGGGAGGCTGAGGTGGGCGGATCACTAGAGTCGAGGAGTTCTAGACAGCCTGGGCAACATGATGAAATCCCCTCTGTACAAAAAATACAAAAATTAACCAGGCATGGTAGTTCATGCCTTGTAGTCCCAGCTACTTGTAAGGCTAAAGTGGGAGGATCTCTTGAGCCTGGGGAGGTTGAAGCTGCAGTGAGCCGTGATAGCACTACTGCACTCCAGCCTGTACAACAGAGTGAGACTCTGTCTCATAAATAAATAAACAAATAAATATTTAAAGGATCCTCTATTGTTTTGAATACTTTTAAAGGCTTTCTGGATAGTATAATATGAGGTTTATATTTTGTTCCACTGCTAGGATTATTGCTTAGGAGCTTTCCTATGAGTTTCAGAATTTTTTTTTTTTTTTTTTTTTTTTGAGGCGGAGTCTTGCTCTGTCGCCCAGGCTGGAGTGCAGTGGCCAGATCTCAGCTCACGGCAAGCTCCGCCTCCCGGGTTCCCGCCATTCTCCTGCCTCAGCCTCCCGAGTAGCTGGGACTACAGGCGCCCGCCACCTCGCCCGGCTAGTTTTTTGTATTTTTAGTAGAGACGGGGTTTCACTGTGTTCGCCAGGATGGTCTCGATCTCCTGACCTTGTGATCCGCCCGTCTCGGCCTCCCAAAGTGCTGGGATTACAGGCTTGAGCCACCGCGCCCGGCCCAGAATTTTATCCTATAAATTCAATTAGTTTATATCAGCTCTGATAATATGCAGGGAAAGTTGAAGATGAATCTATTTTGTCCTGTAGCCTCTTGTTTCTCATAGAGATGTCCCTGTTGGACTTCAAAATCTGGCAACAGAGTAATATTGTTAATTATGTGTCTAAACTAGATTTTACATAAGAGAAACACTTTAAAGCAAACCTACTAGTTTGTTATCAAAAAACTGAGAAGTAAGCATTTCTGACAAATGTAACACTAACCTTGACCACAAAAACCATAAAGAAGTCTCCACTCTATTCACTCTACTATAAAAAGTGACTGGAAGCTGTGTGTTTGCCCCCACACAAGTAGAAACAGATGACATATTACCCCCTTTTTTTCATTGAGCGTTAGGAGTAATATTTTATTTATGATAGATGTTTTTGTTATATAAAATGAGATTTTGGTCAGTTGTAAGTTCTTTTTCCATATGAGGTGAAAAATGTTCAATCTTAAAGTAATAGAAGTCAAATTATTACTGATAAAAAATACATTCAGAAAACTAAAGAAAACTTATTGCACAAATATTTTAACCTTTCACTGTTTCAATAATGAAAGTTGATTAAACGGACTAGGGAGACTTTCATTTATTTATAGTATGTTCATTCTTTAAAGTTTTTTATTACGGGAAATTTCAGACAACCAAGGAAAAAGTATTAAAATCAACCTTTATATCTCAGCATGCAGCTTGAATATATATCACTGTTTTGCTAATCTTGTTCTGTGTATTCTTTAATACATACGGTATTCATTGCTTGGGTATTTAAAGCATAACCAGGTATCACATTTCTTTATCTAAACATGTTCAGTATGCATCTCTAACAGAGGAAACATATTTTTAATAACACTATGCCTTTATCACATTTTAACAATAATTCCATAATACCATTTTATACCTAGTCCATATTTAAATTTCTCTGGTGATCTTAAAAATGTCTTTTTAGGGTTGGTTTGTGTGAATCAGGATCCAAACAGCTCTATATGATATATTTGATTATGCCTCTTAAGTGTCTTTTATTCTGTAACAATCCCCTCTACCTTGTCTTTTTAAATGTCATTGATTTCTAGGGAAATTGGGTCATTTATCACAGAGAATGTCCATATTCTATATGATAGAATATGGAACTGGTTGCTTCCATTCTGTATTTTTTGAGCTGGCTCCTCCTATGCCCTGTATTTCCTATGAAGATGTAATTAGATCTAAAGGCTGTGTTAGGTTTGAATTTGGGGGAAGGAGGAAATGTAATACTTTATAGGTGGGACTATGTATTTCCTACTGATTCATAAAAAGAGGTGCATCATGGCTGCCTGTCCCATTTAGTGATCCTAAGACTGATGTGTTTGGGTGGCCTCAACCTGGTCTCTCACAATAAAATTCTCCATCAAATTTTCACCTAATGGTTTAGCCATTAGGTGAAATAGATCTTTTGATTGCCCAGATCTATTGTTTTATTCAGGAGTTATAAATAGCAATTTTCTCATTCTATTATTCTTTCTCCCTATTTTAGCCAATGATAAAGAAGAAATTTCTCTTATCTGCTTTTTTATTTTCCATGGTTTTATTAGGTTGGTGCAAAAGTTATTGCAGTTTTTGCCATTACTTTCAATAAGAAAGGCAGGCTAAATTTTCATTGTTATAAGTCGATGCTGTGATTATTTCCAAAGATGACCAGTGACAGTGTTTGTTGGTTGGGTTTTTTTAGGGCTAATAAGAATGCATTGATTTTTATATATTTAATGGGTTTTTATCTATATATCACTTATCTATACCTTATGATTATTTTAGTCTAGCTGAAATATGCTTGATTATTTACTTTGGTTAACTATAATACTGAAAACTTCTTAAAGTCAAGCTTATGTCTTATTCTTTGGTTATTCTTATCAAAATAATTTACATTAAGTAGGTAAGCACTAAATATTTGTGCCACAGAATTGAATAGACTTCAGTCTGTGTAGAATATTTAGGTTGGAAGAGGACATGAGAGATTGTTTAATCTAAGTCCCGTCATCAGGAAAGTAGCTGTTGAAGTCATTTAGGGCAGATAAAATAGTTAGGTCACTGTGCATCTCAAAGAACCTAGGGACAAAGATTCCACAACTCCTAGAAGGCTGTTCCAATTATTATTTTTAAAACTCTTACCTCATATTGTAGATCAATATGTTCTTTTTATTAATTCCTTTTCTAGTATTCTAGTGGAAATGAAAAAACATTCCTTGTACATATTTCCTTTTCCGTATTTCTTTAAGCCAAGAAATTTGTGTGCTTCTGCTTTTATTACTTCAAAAATGAACTTTTATTCCAGGTTAAATGTTATTTTTTGGTTGTTTAAATTGGTTATTTATAGTCTTCCGTGACTGTGTTTGCATTAATTGCTCCTAATTGATTAAGCAGCCATACATTAGTTTCCTGCTGCTGCTAAAACAAATTACTACAAATTTGGTGGCTTCAAGCATTATAGATTTATTATCTTGCAGTTGTAGGTCAGAAATCCAACATGGGTCTCACTGAGCTAAAATCAAGATGTGGGCAGAGCTGCATTCCTTTCTAGAGGCTCTCAGGGGAGAATCTGGTTTTATGTCTTTTCCAGCTTTTAGAGGCTACTGCATTTCTCTTCCACCTCAAAGTCAACAACAGTGGGTCAAGCCCACATCACATCACATCACAATCACATCACAATCACATCACATCACATCACAATCACATCCCATCACATCACAATCACATCACATCATTACATGACAATCACATCCCATCACAATCACAATCACATCACATCACCACATCACATCACAATCACATCACATCACATCAACACATCACAATCACATCACATCATCACATCACATCATCACATCACAATCACATCACATCACAATCACATCACATCACATCATCACATCACATCACAATCACATCACAACACAATCACATCACATCACATCACAACATCACATCACATCACAATCACATCACATCAACACATCACAATCTCATCACATCATCACATCACAATCACATCACATCACCACATCACATCACAATCACATCACATCACATCAACACATCACAATCACATCACATCATCACATCACATCATCACATCACAATCACATCACATCACAATCACATCACATCACATCATCACATCACATCACAATCACATCACAACACAATCACATCACATCACATCACAACATCACATCACATCACAATCACATCACATCAACACATCACAATCTCATCACATCATCACATCACAATCACATCACATCACATCATCACATCACATCACAATCACATCACATCATCACATAACATCACATCACAATCACATCACAACACAATCACATCACATCATCACATCACATCACAACATCATATCACATCATCACATCACAATCACATCACATCATCACATCACATCATCACATCACATCACATCACAATCACATCACATCATCACATCACATCACAACACGATCACATCACATCATCACATCACATCACCACATCACATCACACCACAATCACATCACAACACAATCACATCACATCATCACATCACAATCACATCAAATCACAATCATATCACATCACATCACAATCACATCACATCACATCACAGTCACATCAGAATCACATCACATCACCACATCACATCACATCACAATCACATCACAACACAATCACATCACATCATCACATCACATCACATCATCACATCACATCACATCACAACACAATCACATCACATCATCACATCACAATCACATCACATCACATCACAATCACATCACATCATCACATCACATCACATCATCACATCACATCACATCACAACACAATCACATCACATCATCACATCACAATCACATCACATCACATCACAATCACATCATAGTCACATCACAATCACATCACATCACATCACCACATCACATCACATCACAATCACATCACAACACAATCACATCACATCATCACATCACATCACATCATCACATCACATGACATCACAACACAATCACATCACATCATCACATCACAATCACATCACATCACATCACATCATCACATCACATTACATCATATCACAACCATATCACATCACATCACATCATCATAACACATCACATCACAACACAATCACATCACATCATCACATCACATCACATCACAATCACATCACATCACCACATCACATCACATTACATCATATCACAATCATATCACATCACATCACATCATCACATCACAATCACATCACATCACAATCACATATCACATCACAATCACATCACATCACATCACCACATCACATCACAATCACATCACATCATCACATCACATCATCACATCACAATCACATCACATCACATCACAATCACATCACATCATCACATCACATCATCACATAACATCACATCACAATCACATCATATCACAGCACAATCACGTCACATCACATTATCACATCACATCACAGTCACATCACATCACATCACAATCACATCGCATCATCACATCATATCACCACATCACATTACATCACAATCACATCACATCACAAGCACATCACGAGCACATCACATCACCACATCACATCACATCATCACAATCACATTACATCACATCACATCACATCATCGCATCACATCACTTCAGAATCACATCATATCACAATCACATCACATCATCACATCACATCATCACATCACATCACAATCACATCACATCACAATCACATCGCGTCATCACATCACATCACATCACATCATCACAATCACATCACATCATATCACAATCACATCACATCACAATCATATCGCATCACATCACATCACATCATCACAATCACATCACATCACATCACAATCACATCACATCACAATCACATCACAATCACATCACAGTCACATCACATCATATGATCACATCACATCACAATCACAATCACATCACAATCACATCACATCACAATCACATCACAATCACATCACATCATCACATCACATCATCACATCACAATCACATCACAGTCACATCACAGTCACATCACATCATCACATCACATCACAGTCACATCACATCACATCACATCATCTCATCACAATCACATCAGACCACATCACAATCACATCACAATCACATCACATCACATCACAATCACGTCACATCATCACATCACATCATAACATCACAATCACATCACCATCACCATCACCATCACCGTCACATTACCCTGGCCTCCTTTCCTGCTTTCCTCTTCTACTTTTTTTGTTTTGTTTTGTTTTGAGACAGAGTCTCGCTTTGTCTCCCAGGCTGGAATGCGTGGTGTGATCTCGGCTCACTGCAAGCTCCGCCTCCCGGGTTCATGCCATTCTCCTGCCTCAGCCTCAGAGTAGCTTTGACTACAGGCACCCGCCACCACGCCCGGCTAATTTTGTTGTATTTTTAGTAGAGACAGGGTTTCACCGTGTTAGCCAGGATGGTCTCAATCTCCTGACCTCGTGATCTCACCCGCCTCAGCCTCCCAAAGTGCTGAGATTATAGGTGTGAGCCACCACACCCAGCCTCCTCTTCTACTTTTAAGGGCTCTTATGATTGTAGTAAGTTCATCTGGATAATCCAGGATACTTTCCCTATTTTAAAATCAGCTGATTAGCAATTGTAATTCCATCTGCAACCTCAATTCTCCCTTGTCTCGCAACCTAACATCTTCACAGGTTCTGGGGATTAGGATATAAACAAGCTTTGTTGGAGCATTATCCTGTCTGCCACAAGCTGTATGTTTAAAATTTGCATCTCTATTCATTTCCCTTTCTGATATCATTTTACTGTGCAATAAATCTCAACTCTGCTCATCTGTAATAGGTGTATTTTTCACAGATATGCTGTGGCGGTTTAGTGTATTTGTAACTGTAAAGTGATGAATTGAAGTCCCTTGAGTGCAAAGTGCTATACAAGAGCAAAGAATCTTTATTTCTTCATGGGGGAAAAAAAAGCATCACTTACAGCTCCTGCTCTTACTTTCTTTTGTAATAAGGTAGTGGTATGTTTTTCAGTTGCATGGAACTACACCCAAACACAGTGAATTACCCTCAGTTCCAAAGCAAATATTAAGTACAGCCTTGTCTGACACATTTCATTTGTTTAATGATATGTTTACCATCATTTTTCATTTTACCATTGAATTGAGAAGCTGTTGATTATTCAGAAATATTCAAGCTAACATTTAGTGACCTGAGGACTAGCACGTCCGCTAAGTAATCATTTATAACCATTTTTTACATTTATTTTTAATATCTATTATCTTTCTATTAAGTATTGACAGAGATGTTTTCAAGTCACTGGTTTTCCATGCAAAAGAAAACAAAACCCTCCTTTTGCCATTTTGGAAATTAACGTTCATATGAAATTTCTGTCAAAATTTATCTAAGATTATACTAGATTAGAGGGGCAGTAGGAAAAATACTATTTTCCCGGGTGGTTATTAATAAATATTAATGGGCCCCAGAGCCCTGCAATGACATGATAAAACATGATTCACATTTCATAGATCCTCTAAGTTCCTATGTCTTTTTTTTCGCTCACATCATGAATGTTCTCACTCCTGGTTAACATTTTAAGTTTTTGCTACTTTCTTTTATGGTCAGCTGCTAGTAATTTTGCTAATGTCTCATTAGCTAGAACTTTCTCAGCGTTGACCTTTAAAGACTCATACTTAATAATGATCCGTTGACATCAGCCATCAGTTATGTGGTGCACGTTGAAGAATTATTTTAGTATCCTTCCTGCAGAAAAGGCTTAAGTTTAAAAATGTATGTTCACGATGGCAAATTCCGATTGAAGATTTTGTCTTCCAACCAGGTGTTAGGACTCCAAAGGGACTAATGGAGTACAAATGTTTTAATTCTCGTGTTCTCACAGCTGCTAACCCTCACACTCATTTCCCTAAGGGAGCGCATTTCTCACACTCAGCACGGGCCTCTGAGTCACTATCTTGCCTATAACTCCTCCCAAGTGATGCCAGCTCTAGTGAGGAAAAGGTTACAGTGCCAATGCTCTAAGCTGAAAAATGTCCCGGACAAGGATGCTAAAGTCTGTGTTCTAGGAAAGATCAGCCTTCACCTGAGAGGCAGCATGATGTGGGGAAAGAATACCTACTTACTTTTGAGTCAGACAGACCTGGGTTCAAATTCAACACAACTCATTGTGGAATAGTTGTGGGTAAGTAGTTTAATTTATCTCAATTTTACTTTTCTCATTTATAAAATAGAGAATAATCTTTCAGAAGCATTGTAAAGACTATGGCTGAATCATATAATGGAGCTAATGTAGGCTGGGTGTGGTGGCTTACGCCTGTAATCCCAGCACTTTGAGATACCAAGGCGGGTGGATCATTAGGTCAGGAGTTCAAGACCAGCCTGGCCAAGATGGTGAAACCCTGTCTCTACAAAAAATACAAAAATTAGCCGGGCGTGGTGGCGGGCGCCCGTAATCCCAACTACTCAGGAGGCTGAGGCAGAAAATTGCTTGAACCCAGGAGGCAGAGGTTGAAGTGAGCCAAGATCACGCCACTACACTCCAGCCTGGGAGTCAGAGCAAGACTCCATCTCAAAAAAAAAACATTAAATTTTAAAAAAAGAAGCTAATATAGACTGTAGCACAGAGTAAGCATGTTTTGTAAATTTTGTCAGTTGCTGTTATAACAAGCAGACTGGCTTTGGATAATTTACCTCACACTTCTGAACTTTGTTTGTCTCAATTGCTAATAATTATTAGGTTAACTCTCCACTAAAGTTCTGGCCAGCTCTAAGAGGTTAGTGCCTAGGTTGAAAAAGCTTGGTCTAAGTGGCAGTTTTGTGGTTTTGTTTTATATTTGGGGGTGGGAGATAGGGTTGGTAAAACTGCAGAAGTAGATTGTTTTAGCAGAGCTGTTAGTCACTGAAAGGTAGCCTTGCCCATCTATCATACCCGAGTATGTTTTCTCATCAAGGTCAACGCTCAAAACAAGATTAAAAAACAAAATAAGCAAAATCTGAGATGATAACACAGTAGCTGGTGCGCACACACACAGCTCTCTCCCAAAATCATTATTATCTCTAAATTATCGAGGGTATTCTGTGTCAAAGCTGACGTTTTGTGCCTTTGGTGAAAAGAGTCATCAGGTGCCTCTTACAATTCCTTAGCTCTTGCCTCCAAAGAAAAATATGGTGACTCCTCCAAAAATATATACCTGAAAAAGTCTGTCATCTCTAGATCTCACTTTTTCAATCTCTTATTCAAATAAAGCAATTTTTAGCAAGAATTTTGGCCTGTCCTATTAAACAAATAAAAATAAGTGCATGACCCTTTACTTAACTGATGGCAATTCTAAGTCAGTGCATTTGGGCTAAAATTCAACAATCAGTTTCTTATTTTGAAGTTTCTCACTTTCTTTGTTTCACAGTGAAACATTTTCAAAAATTTAAAAGTAAAGTTTACAATTGATCAGATATGAATCAATATAAATTGTATGCTTATAACTTGTAAATCAATTTATATTTCTATAGGTTATTAGTACCATTTACAAGGTTAACCCTTAATTTTTATATTTGTATAGACGGCAAGAGGAAATGCACAAATTTTCTTCTTTTATCATGTCAACCCTTAGAATTTCAGTTGTTCCCTTCTACTTCTCTATCATAAAAATATTTACGATTGCTCTATTTTATGAAAGTGGGATGAAATATAAAATAATAGAGATTGATACTGTTTATTACAGTGAAAGATAACTACCACAAGTGGTTATGCATTCATTGAAGAAAAAACAGAAATAGGGGTTGAAAATAACTGAAGGAACTATACAGGGAATATAAAGAAGCTGCAAAAAATAACTTATGAAAAAAGAAGCAGGATAAACCAATAGAAGGAAATGATGTAGTGCCATCATTGAAGTCAGCTGAGCCCTCTCTTCCTGGCAGAGTCCTTAGATGGCAAGAGGCTTCTAAGGCAGGGAGCAAGACAGCTGCCATGAGTGGATATCAGACTCCTGATACTGATGCAAGATGGCAATAGGTAGTATTATTAGTTCTCTTTTATCCAGAAGGAGGTTGAAGCTCCAAGAGTTTTAAACTTCCTAAGCCTACTCAGCTGGTATATGGCAGGTACAGGGTTTGAAGCTAGGAAGTCTGAGCTCTGAACTGCTGTATTCTACTGCCTCTCAGAACTTAGGGAACTTTATCTGTTCTACAGGACAAAGATCATAAGTTCCTGATGTGTTGCTTCTATAGTGTCCTGTATAAAATGGTTAAAAAGTGGGTGGGGAGAGGTATTATGAGTACCTCCTCATTAAGGTTTAAATAAAATATGTAAGGCACTCATTTCATCCTCAAAACTTGTTCTCTCCTCCCCTTCCTCCACCACCACCATCTCTGCTTATTATGTGCTGCCCATCCGTCAAATCCTACTTTATCTTCTGTACACAAGGCCATTTCTGGCCAGGATAGACATTTCAGTCCCTCTCCATGAATATCCTGGAGACTTAGCATCTGATTTTATCATTCTTCAGGTTAATCAATTGCTATTTGTCTTTATTTTTGTGTGTCTTGTCTGCCTCTACACCACCCAAGTAGAAAAATCCCAGGAGCTGAGGATCCTAGGAACCTTAGATTTCTTTTTACCCTCAATGTTGTCATTGATTTCAGAAACACAATAAATAAATGGATGGGTGGATGGGTGGATTAATAAATGGGAAAGAGGAAAAGGAAAGACCCAAAAAGTCTGAAACAGCTGTGGGTACCATTTAAGATAGATTTTTCTCTTTTAAAATTATTTTCAAAATGTCATCTAATTCTTAGTTACTTCTTTGGAAATAGATTTACCACTTGGGAAGTATTTGGCTTTAAATCTTCAAGATGAGCCCAAATTTATCATTTAAAAAAACAGGAATCCCAGAATCATTTGATTTTTCTTTTTTTCCTCCAAGGCACAAAATTTACCAGAACTTAAGCTTCAAAGGGAATTTTTAAAGAAATTCGCCTAATAGGTATCAGTTTCTTAATAAATGTATACCATTTCTTAAACAATTCATCAGTTTATACCAGAAAGCCATTGTATGATAAGAGATGACCATTTCATCCTGTTTTGGTAAGGAAAACATCTTTTCAAAGTCCTGTTTTTTTCTACTGGATTCAAGTACAATGTTTTCATGGTCTGTTTGACTTCATCAAATGATAAACTGTTGCCAAGTCTATCTTTTTCTGGAAATACAATACAAAAATTCACAGTATTTTAATATAAAGCACAATTTTTTCAAATATGTTACACAGTGCAGTGAGATCAAGATCTAAATTTAAAAAGTCATTCTCAATTATATCCAAAAGAGTGTCCCCGAATGGTGAATGGCTCTTTTTGTCATGCGCCAAAAAGACATATGGTCCCAGATTCATTGCAAAAGTCTTGCTATGGAGAAGGGGTCTTAAGTGGAAAGACAGCTGCCAGTAAAAGGATATTAAAGGGTTATCTGGAATAGATGTATAACATAGCATTTAAACTCTAGCATTTTCTTTTACATTTCAAAACCAAGGAACGTGGTCACATCAACTTTCCTGATTATCCACATATTATTTTCCTTTAAATATTTTCCATTCCATGGACATTCAGTGCTCTCTGACACCTGTGGGTCATACCAAGTGCTATGCCATGAAGGCCAGCATTAGGTTATACTCTTCTGTATTGTTCCCCAATTGTTTTTGTCATGTGTGCGTTTCTTCTGTGTCATGTCTCACCAGCAAAATAGTAAGCTCCTGAGGACCAGAGCTGAGTCTCACCTTCCCTGATGGGCTCCACAATCAGGGTGAATAAATTCACAGCTGTAATAGCTGGCTACCCAGAGTTTCCTAGGGAAGGTTCCTTGCCCAAATAACAAGTCCCTAGTTGCCTATAGTAAAAATATCCAGGAGAAAAAAATTATTCAACTGGGGTAAAGGGTTGACTCTACCCTATTAGTAAAGTAACTATATACCCTTTTTTATCTGGCATAGTTATGGTTGACACCTGCTGTTCTGATATAATTAATTGTGCTCCCTTTCTTTCAATAGTACCCCAGTTTAGTTGAAAAATCTATAGGCAATCTACATACGGGAGAAAGCCTAGAAGTCTTAGCATGGTCCCCAGATATTTCACAATCTGATCCCGAGGTAATAGCCAGCCTTTTCTCTGCCACTGGGGATGCTCTGCATCAAGAAGAAAGAGACAAAATCAAGGGTTGGAGGGTTTGCCACAGGTTTGCCACTGCTGTGTTCTCTTCTCCAGGCTGGGCACATAGATGGTCAAATACTGGAGTGGCAGTTCTTATCAGCCTGTTAGCTGATGATTTAATATTTTTGAGCACTTACAATGTGCTGCGCTAAGGGCTTTATGGAAATGGGTTATTAAATCCTTACAGCAACCCCATGAAGCAGGTACTATTAGCATTCTCTTTGTCCCACTGAAGACAGTCCCCAAGAGGTTAAGAAATCTACAAGTCACAGGCTGACTCCTGAGCCTGTATATCCGAACACCACGCCAACGTGCTTTTCTCCATGGCCTCTAAGTGTTCTGGTAATTTTGAACTCAATGTTAAAAACTCATCTTGTATAAATTATTCCTGACCCCTCACTCCTACATGGAAAAGCTGACAAGAACATCTAAAAAGAAAGAAAAACCTTTGCTAATTTGAAGGCTTTGACTTTGGATACCATCTGAGAGCTAATGTGACCTAGCTTTATAAATTGAAAGAAAAATATCCAAAGTCCTGATAAAGAAAAATATCCAAACGCACTTCCTGTGGCGATAACATGAACAAAGTGGTGAATTCACTGGAAAATGCATGTGTGGGAATGTACAGTCTCTACTTTAAAATCAAGCCCCTGCCAAGGCTTAAACCAGTTAACAGACAACACTCTACACTGAACTTCTCCATGGGATACACATATAAAACACGGGCAAGGAAAAAGCTACAGGCAATAAAGCCAACAACTGTAATGCCTAACAGGTCTGCTAAACTAGGAACGGATGTGGCAAGTGGGTAAGAGAAATCGTTTTTAAACATTTGTGGTGTCGGGGAGAGAGTTTGCCAGAGCATGCAAGTGAAGCAGGGTTAGTTTGGGACAGTGGCTGACGGAGATGCTCCCGACTCTATCCTAGGAGCACAGGAAATGAAATGACCTGGAACCTCAGCGTTGTGGTCAGTGTGCAGGCACTGGAAGTGGAAAGGTTGGGGCTGGCTTCACAGATGACCAGTGCACTTAAAGGAACTTGCATTCTGGGTTTAATGCCCTGCTGTCACTGTCATGAATTCTTAATTTATCTTTCCATTTTATTTTGTAAGTGAGGTCCTATCAGACAACAGAGCAGGCGCAGAGGGCTTGGAGCCTGGGTTCCTGTGCTTGGCCTCCCAGCCCCTCCCCCAGTTTGATTCTCTACTGTCATGTCCTCCAGCCTTGGTGTCCCTGCTGCTTGGCTGCCTTCCACTTCCCATCCCTATTTCAGCGACATCAGCTGCCCTCCACCTCCAGCAGGGACTTGGGTGTGCACACCTCCGTGATGATATCTGGCAGGGCATGGTGGTAGCAGTCCTTGCGGTGTCTGGCAGTGCCACTGTGCATTAAGTAGGGCATTTGGTGGGGGCAAGCCTCCCTCTCACCTGCTTCAGGTACACAGTATGTCCCAGTGCAGAAATGGTAGTCTCTTGGGGGTCTATGAATTGGGGTGGCAGACCTGTGGGGAAAGGAGATTGACTTTTTTCCCCTGGGGGGTGGGTTGGAGGATAAGGGCAAAGCACTTTGGTCTTGATCCTGGGACTGCTGCTGGAGGGAGATAGTAAGTGGAGGGGGAAGGGAGTGGGCTGAGGGTCTGCACCCACCTGCAAAGTGTAATATTAAACAGCAAAGAAACATGATGATGGGCCAAGACAGAGATGGTGGAAGAAAGTACAAGTTGAATGTTGTGCCTTCAATGGCACTCTTTTTAGGGTCCTACCTTTTGATTTTGCATCCGACCCTGGAAATTATATAGTCAGCCTTGGGTGAAATGCATGCTTTTATCACCTTCCCTGATGGGCTCCACAATCAGGGTGAATAAATTCACAGAATGAAAGTAAAACTGAGAAAACCTCCAATAATGTCTTCCTCAATGGATTGTCTTTAAAATAACCCTCTGTTTAGAAAAAGTACATGCATTTTTTTCTTCCAGACAACCTTAGAAAGCTGTAAATGGTGACCAAGTATGGCAGAGCCATTGGGAGTACACATTACTGGAAAGAGATGCCCTCTTCTCCCCCCGCCCCCCCGCTTGTCTTCCTCCCACACCCCTTTCCCCACATCGTCTCTTCCAGTCAATGTCGCACTCCCATTTCGTATGTAGAGGCTCCACTCACGCTCTACAGCGGGCCAATGAGGGGCTGCTTCTCACTGCTGTTACTCAATTCCAAACAATTCTGAGCAACCCCTCTTGTGACAACATCTGCACCAACATGAGCTGTAAGCTCCCTTCAGAACAGGCCTGTGAACGTTCAGGAATCCTAGCAGTGGCTGCTGTACCTAGTCATTTTTGCATTGTTGCTCTGTGGTACGGCTGGCTGCACTTCTGTGAGAAGCTTAACCTTCAGTATGAGCTCAGCCTGCCAGGGGCCTGGTCCTGCAGACTGCATCTTAAAGAGTGAGAGAAGCCAGAATTCTCTAAGCCATGGGGCAAAACAGAGTGTTCTGTCAAACTGGGTGTGGGTTCATTATTCAACAGATCTTGTAATGTTTAATGGAAATAATTACTGAATAGTGTAGGATTTGCTTTAAAATTTGCTCTCCAATTATTTTTCAGGCAAAGAAGGAAAAAGTGTTTTGTTCCACATGAAAACATATACTTTTTCTGAGGAAAAAAAATAACAGTGCTACAAATAGGACTTATTAAAGACGAATTGTTTGATTACTCCCTTTTCAAAAAGTATTTGTGCTGATTGTGCTATTTCCCAACCCTCTAATTATTTTTTTCCTTTTCTGCCTGCAAAGCCTCGGGCTTCATTCATCTTTATTCTAGCCCCAGGCATTAAAGGGGTATAAGAGCAGATTCATTCATTCTTTCGGAACATGCTTATTGAGCAATTACTATGTTTCCAGGTTTAGAGGTACATGCATAAACAGAGCATGAACTGAAAGCCTGGCCCACATCCAGAGTGATCCTCAGCCTCTTATGGCTTTCTTTAGAAGCTTAGGAATACTCTAAAAGGTGGAGGACTTACGTTACTTTGTGATGCTCCATAATTCTATAGACATTCTTTTTTGTGTTTAAGGGCAATGTGCTAGTAATCTACTGAGTGATGTATTAAAAATTAACCCTGCATATTAATTTAGTCAATTATATTGTATGTATTGTATTAATGTAGTAAAGTTGGCACAACACTGACATTACTTATGCTACTCTGTATTCTACTTGAGCTTCAAGCTACCATGAAATTTTGCCAAGCTACAACTTAGCACATGCCCAAGCAGACAGCAGGATTTCCCCAATTTTCTAGAAAAATACCCATCAGTGTTTTTCTGGAAGTGACGTCCTGCTTCCTGAAAGAACATTAGTGATGTTCTTGAGTTGGTCCAGACTTTCAGTTGCTGCTATTCTGGCCTTTTCATATGTAATTATTTCAGGGTCACTTAATTGTCATGGATGGTTGGGTTTTCTGTAGTTGTTATTGATTCTGTCCTGTGGAGTGATGGCATCAACAATATTGGAGCCTATCTTTTTCCAGCAGTGGTCTTCAGGGTGGATGTGGACTACAGTTGAGTTATGAATCATTTTTATACCCCGTTACTGAAACCAGTTTGCTGGTGTGGTGTCAATTTGGTTTTATTACTCAGTTCTTTGTCACCGGAATAGGACAATGGGTGGGGTGGGTGGGGCGCAAAGTTGGTCCCCCTGCTGAAACTTAGAACTACTTTACCAGTAGCCTTCAATAAGTGACGAGACAACAGCATTCTACTCTTTTTACATTCCACTCCCCACAGGCCTGCCCGCCTCTGCCTAGACTGACTTCTTCAGTGGGGTTACCCTCTCCCTTCTCCCCTTCATCTACTAACAGGCCACAGGGGACCCGTCTATAGCAGGGGCAAAGGCAGCTGACAGCCACAGAGCCACAGAGCCTAGGGTGCTGGTGAGCTGTTTGTGTACCTGTTCCACGGCCACACTTAGGAGGTCCCTTTTTTGAAAACTGACTAGTGGGTGAGTGAAACTCCCTGCTGGAGCTTAAAAGATAGCAATATTTCTCAAGGGTGTTTTTCAGGCAGAGATTACTCAGGGTTAGTGTTGATGAAATGCAGTACAGGAGCTGTCGGCCAAATGTCAAGAGCTAGAGGATGCTTAAATTTAGATTATACCCGCTCAGGTCTGAATATAGCTAAATGTGGCATGTGGACACTTACAGATGCAAATAAGAATCGACAATATTTCCGTTATGGAGATTTCCATGGGCATAGTTGTTTTTGTTTTTTTAATTCTGTGGCTGATTTTATTCTTATTAAGGTCTCATGATGTGCCACACTGGCTTCTAATAAAAGTAGTTACCTTATTTCATCAAATTCTAAAGCATCTTTAACTGTAAATCAGTCTGCTATTTTATATAAAACTAAGAAACAATAAAGTTGCTAATTAATGGTACTGCTCTTGCATCCCTTGAGGCTTTTATTTTATACTTATGGAAAGAGCTTCCTTTGACTCATTGATGCATACATTTTTATGTTGTCTGTTCTTTTTACAAAAGAGATCATTTCCTTTTCTGTAAACTAGTTTAGAAGCGTTTTAGATTAATGAAGTTGTGAAGATAGGTGTTGTGTAGCCTGAGGCGGCGGCAGCACGGAGGGTAAGAGCAGGTGCTCTCGGGCTATGTGTTGACCAGCTTGCCTCACACCACCCCAGCACGGTTTGTGACATGGAAGGTTTTCTTCTTGAGGAAGTAAAAGGTGAAGCCAAGAATAGCATTACTGATTCCCAAATGGATGATGTTGAAGTTGTTCATACAACTGACATTCAGAAATATATTCCATGCTTTTTTTAGCTTTTATAATTCCTCAAGTGAAGTAAGTGAGCAAGCAGTGAAGAAAATATTCTCCAACGTCAAAAAGAATGTGATAGGTTGGTATAAATTCCATCGTCATTCAGATCAGATCATGATGTTTATAGAGAGGCTGCTTCATAAAAACTTGCAGGAGCATTTTTCAAACCAATAACTTGTTTTTCTACTATTAACACCAAGTATAACAACAGAAAACTGTTCTACTCATTGACTGAAACATGCCTTATATAAACCTCAAAAAGGACTTTTTCACAGGGTACCTTTAGTGGTTGCCAGTCTGGGTATTTCTGAACAACTAGGTTATAAAACTGTATCAGGTTCCTGTATGTCCACTGGTTTTAGCCAAGCAGTAAAAACACACAGCTCTAAATTTTTTGAAGAAGATGGATCCTTAAAGGAGGTACATAAGATAAATTAAATGTATGCTTCATTACAAGAAGAATTAAACACTATATGCAAAAAAGTGGAAGACAGTGAACAAGCAATAAATAAACTAGTAAAGGATGTAAACAGATTAAAACGAGAAACTGAAAAAAGGAGATGAGCGTAGATTCAGGCAGCAGGAGAGAAGAATGTCTAAAAAGACCCTCAGGGGAATGTTTTTCCTGGTCAAGCATTATGGACCTTTTATCCAGATTCTGAATTTCTTCAATCACGTTATGTCTTTCAAAACCAGACATGTTTCTGAAAGTAGCTGTAACTACAACCTCCACCTCGATGTAGTAGCCAATCTGACCTTAATGGTAGAACACACGGACATTCCTGAAGCTAGTCCAGCTAGTAGACCACAAATGATTAAGCATAAAGCCTTAGGCTTAGATGACAGATGACAATTCAAGAGATCACGGCAGTTAGAGATACAAGACAAACCATCTAAAACAGATACTGATAGTAGTTACCAAGAAAAAGCATCCACAATGAACAGCCCAGAAATAGATGAAGAGATTTAGAAAATGAAAGGATCTAGTGAGTATCCAGTCTCCTACATCTTGATCCTTTTAACCTAAAAGGAGATTTTTAAAATTTGACTGATGGATGGGTAAAGCCAAACATTTCTATTGTTTTTTCTATGTTGAGCTACTTGCGCTAATACAGATGAATTCATTTGTTTTTACTATGTTCCCCTGTTTGCAGTAATCCACAGATTAAGTCTTGACATGTTTAATTTATAAAGTACTTTTTTGAACATCAGATGCTTTTATTTCAAAATCTTTTTTCACATTTCACTAAGTTGTTGAGGGAAAGGCTTACACTGACACATTCTTTATCACTGGAAAAGTGAGGCCGGGCACAGTGGCTCACACCTGTAATTCCAGCACTTAGGGAGGACAAGACAGGAGAATTTATTGAGGCCGGGAGTTAGAGAGCAACCTGGGCAGCAAAGTGAGACCCATCTCTATTTAAAAAGGAAAAATAAATGGAAAAGCAAGAATAGAAAAGAAATAGAATTTATTTTCACAATGTGGAAAGAAATGTATATGAAAATTTACTTTTTATCTAAGTCATTAAAATTCTCCTAAAGTGATAAATTTTTTTTTTTACTTTTTAAAAATTATACTTTAAGTTCTGGGGTACATGTGCAGAGCATGCAGGTTTGTTACATAGGTATACAAGTGTCATGGTAGTTTGCTGCACCCATCAACCCATCATCTATATTAGGTATTTTTCCTAATGTCATCCCTCCTCCCGCCCCTGACTTCTCAACAGGCCCTGGTGTGTGATGTTCCCATCCATGTGTCCATGTGTTCTCATTTTTCGATTCCCACTAATGAGCAAGAAGATGCAGTGTGTGGTTTCCTGTTCTTGTGTTAGATTGCTGAGAATGATGGTTTCCAGCATCATCCATGTCCCTGCAAAGGACATGAACTCACCTTTTTTTTTATGGCTGCGTAGTATTCCATGGTGTATATGTGCCATGTTTTCTTTATCCAGTCTATCATTGATGGACATTTGGGTTGCTTCCAAGTCTTTGCTATTGTGAACAGTGCCGCAATAAACATACATGTGCATGTGTCTTTATAGTAGAATGATTTATAATTATTTTGGGTATATACCCAGTAATGGAATTGCTGGGTCAAATGGTATTTCTAATTCTAGATCCTTGAGGAATCACCACACTGTCTTCCACAATGGTTGAACTAATTTATACTCCCACCAACAGTGTAAAAGTGTTCCTGTTTCTCCACATCCTCTCTGGCATCTGTTGTTTCCTGACTTTTTAATGACTGCCATTCTACCTGGCATGAGATGTTATCTGATTGTGGTTTTGATTTGCATTTCTCTAATGACCAGTGATGAGCATTTTTTTCATATATTTGTTGGCTGCATAAATGTCTTCTTTTGAGAAATGTCTGTTCATATCCTTTGCCCACTTTTTGATGGGTTTTTTTTTCTTGTAAATTTGTTTAAGTTCTTTGTAGATTCTGGATATTAGCCCTTTGTCAGATGGATAGATTACAAAAATTTTCTCCCATTCTGTAGGTTGCTGCCTGTTCACTCTGATTATAGTTTCTTTTGCTGTGCAGAAGCTCTTTAATTTAATTAGATCCCATTTGTCTATTTTGGCTTTTGTTGCCATTGCTTTTGGTGTTTTAGTCATGAAGTCTTTGCCCATACCTATGTCCTGAATAGTATTGCCTAGGATTTCTTCTAGAGTTTTTACGGTTTTAGGTCTTACATTTATGTCTTTAATCCAACTTGAGTTAATTTTCGTATAAGGTGTAAGGAAGGGATTCAGTTTCAGCTTTCTGCATGTGGCTAGCCAGTATTCCCAACACCATTTATTAAATAGGGAATCCTTTCCCCATTCCTTGTTTTTGTCAGCTTTGTCAAAGATCAAATGGTTGTAGATGTGTGGTGTTATTTCTGAGGCCTCTGTTTTGTTTCATTGGTCTATATCTCTGTTTTGGTACCGGTACCATGCTGTTTTGGTGACTATAGCCTTGTAGTATAGTTTGAAGTCAGATAGCATGATGCCTCCAGCTTTGTTACTTTTACTTAGGATTGTCTTGACTATGCAGGCTCTTTTTTGGTTCCATATGAAATTGAAAGTAGTTTTTTCCAATTCTGTGAAGAAAGTCAATGGTAGTTTGATGGGGATGGCACTGAATCTATAAATTACCTTGGGCAGTATGGCCATTTTCATGATATTGATTCTTCCTATCCATGAGCATGGAATGTTTGCGCGTTTGTTTGTGTCCTCTCCTATTTCCTTGAGCAGTGGTTTGTAGTTCTTCTTGAAGAAGTCCTTCACATCCCTTATAAATTGGATTCCTAGTTATCTTATTCTCTTTGTAGCAATTGTGAATGGGAGTTCACTCATTATTTGGCTTGCTGTTTGTCTGTTATCGGTGTATAGAAATAATGGGAAATTCAACTCAGTTATCAATAGTCTTGTTGTTTTTTTCACCCAGTATCATTCTCGGTGCCAGCAAGGGTCTGGCATGTTTAGTAAAGGAAGATCATACATTTGATTTAGATGTTTTAAGATATATTTTATAAGAAAGTATTCCACTGAATTCTTATTTATTCAGAATTAGTATTATATTTTTTCAGATGACTTTTCAGCACCTGCGGAAATAGGCTTAACTTTTTTTTTCTTTTTCTTTTTTTTTTTTTTTTTTGAGACACAGTCTTTGCTCTATCACCCAGGCTGGAGTGCAGTGGCACGATCTTGGCTCACTGCAAGCTCCGCCTCCAGGGTTCACACCAGTCTCCTGCCTCAGCCTCCGAGTAGCTGGGACTACAGGCGCCCACCACCACGCCCTGCTAATTTTTGTATTTTTTAGTAGAAATGAGGTTTCCCTGTGTTAGCCAGGGTGGTCTTGATCTCCTGACCTCGTGATCCTCCCGCCTCAGCCTCCCAAATGCTGGGATTACAGGTGTGAGCTACCACACCCAGCCTTTTTTCCCCTTTATGTTACATTCCTGGGATAAACTATACATGGTAATAATTTATTATTGTATTATGTGCTGCCGGATCCAGCTTCTGCCTGTCAGTATATTTTTAGAGTTTTTTTAGAGTCATCAATATTTATGAATGAGTTTGGTTTGTAATGTTTATTGTGAAATACTTGCATTTTGGAACCTAATGATCCTTACTGTAAAGATTTTTTTGAACATTTTCCTCTCTTGTAATATATCCTTAGACTTTAGTACACAAACTCTGCTTTCTAGAAATCACCACTGTTACTAATACTTAATTCAAACTTTTTGTGTTTGACATTGTTACAGTGTTTTTTTTGTTTTGTTTTGTTTTTGTTTTTCTAAGACAAGGTTTCACCGTCACCCAGGTTGAAGTACAGTGATGCAATCTCAGCTCACTGCACCCTCTGCCTCATGGGCTCAAGCAGTCCTCCCACCTCAGCCTCCTGAGTAGCTAAGACTACAGGTGCCCATCACCATGCATGGATAATTTTTGTATTTTTTGTAGAGATGGGGTTTCACCGTGTTGCCCAAGCTAGTCTCAAACTCCTAAACTCAAGCGATCCCACTACCTCGGCCTCCCAAAGTGCTGGGATTACAGGCTGAGCCACCATGCCTGGCCTTTGTTACAACTTTAATTATCTTTAAGAACCTTATGAAACTAGGTATGATTTTTCCTACTTTGCAGGAAACTGAGGTACACAGAGGTTAAGTACTTTGACTTGTACTAGCATGTAGTTGCATAGGATTTAATCTGTTTCCAGAGTCTGTGCTCTTATGTCCAGAAATTTAGTTTAATGAAAAAATTGTTAAACGTGGCAAGGGCCTTTTTCAGACCCCTTTACCTAATTTCTTTTAGGATTATCTTGGTTTATTTCATGCTTCTTTTGTGGACACTTTAATGGCAGAAACTTTGCATGCAGAACTAAGCTTCCCTGTGACGACATTCTGAAGCAGTGAGGCTTGTAATGCAGGCGTGCTCTAATGGGAGCAGACCCAAAATGTGAAAATTGGGATTTATCAAACTGCAATTATGAGAGTATTACTGAAAAATCCGGTAATTAACAAAATATTTCAACAGTAGATTTCCTTAAGCAGTAAACTGCCCCTGTCCTCCACCATAGGGCATTCAAAATATTAAGCAAATTAGATTTAATTAGTCTGCAACATTGTATAGAATTAAACATTAGAAATCGAAACTGTGTTAAGGTAACTGCATTCTCTGCAACTTTTCCTAAATTGTCGTTTTAATTATATCTTTCTAAATGAAGTAATACATATTGGCAGAATTCCAGTCTACAATGTATTTGTTTCCAGGCCACTGTAAATCCACAAAGAATCTTATTGTACAGAAAAGAAATAGAAACCCTTCTTTTTTTTTTTTCTTTTTTGAGAGGGAATCTGGCTCTGTTGCCCAGACTGGAGTGCAGTGGCGCGATCTCAGCTCACTGCAAGCTCCGAGAAATCTTATTCTTTAGTTTTATTTTTCCACACCTGTGTCCCCAGTAGCACACAAAGACTCCCAAACTATGTGTATGTTGGAAATATTTAAATGAGCAGTGAGAGCCAACACATGCACCCAGGTAACGACATTTGTTCCAATTTGTAATTGGCTGTAACAGCCTAGGCTTTATGCAAAATAACTGTGATCATAACAAAAGGTGTTTTTAAATTGCTCATATAACCGTATGTCTTGGATCATGGTACTATCTTTGACTTCTGTATATGTTATTTTTCTAGTGTTTCAGATCTTTTTATAAAAACCTCTACGCATTAGGCATAATTAATCCATATCAAGGAAGAATCTAAAAGGTTAACTCTAAGAGACTGTTAGAGTGAGAACAATTTAGGAAAACTAGGGGTTTTGTTTTCTAAAAGTGAATTCCTGAGATTTATTTAAAAAGTATTTTGTAGACTTGATTAAGATAGTTACATAACTTGCAGGGCCAAGAACAAAATAAAAATGCAGGTCCCCTGGTTTAAAAACATGAAAACATTGTTGTTAAAGACACTAAAATATAAAGCTTTTTCCTTTTTGTGGTTTCTCATTTTGTCATGATTTTATTTATTTATTTATTTTATTTACTATTTGATGTCTTAGTAAATAAAAAATTTAAAATTATTAGCATGAAGTTTACTTTGTATCTTTATATTGTTCAATCCCAGGTTTAAATGCAAATGTAAGAGCCTTTAACTCTTAAGTGAAATTACTGAAATTGCACAATTCATATTTTACAGTTTATACATGTGTATTTTGCATATGTATTTTGTTCCTACCAGAATAGTGGAAATGCTGCACAAAACTAATTCAGCTGTTTATTTCACTTCTTGATATGTGCACATTCTACCAACACTCTTCTTTCAACTTATTTCTGAACGAGGAAGAGTTGGAAAAAACAAACAAACAAAAAAAACTATGGGTTTCCCTCTCTTTCCCTTTTCTCCTTTATCATTTGCAGCATAAGTGGTTGGCTAATGCGTGAGTAAGAAAGGATATGATAGAGTTTCTTGGTCATTGGTACCTTAAAGTGCCATTGCCTTCTTTCTGCATCTAAAGCAAGTTCTGGTTTGAATGGAAAGTACGGCCTCTCACAGCTCTGGGTGTCCCCCTCCTTACCTTTTTACTGAATGGTAAATGTGACATACTTACCTTGTTCTACCTTTTAAGTCTTGCTGAACTCCCACACATCATGGTTCCTTTGGAATTATATGATAATGGATTCCTCCAATGCCTTAAATGAGTGGGGAGGCAAGAAAATGCAGACATGCTTATAGCTTCTGTTTCCCCCACTCACATGCACGCTATATTGTCCCATCAGACTTCCCTTACAAAACACAAGTTCAAAGATAAAAGTATTAAGAATGTCAAGATAGTGACAGCAGGACCTTAAGCATGGGGCCCTTCTGAGCATGGGGCTCTACGTGACTGTATATGCCACATGCCCATGAAGTCAACCCTGCCCCAGTTATCTCATCTACAAATTGAGGTGATAATAGTAGTGCCAGGTAGGATCGCCATGAGGGAGTAATTAAGTTATGAATATAAGGTTCTAAAGATAGTATCCTGCACATAGAAAGCACTCAGTACATGGTAGTTTATTGCTGTATATCTCAAAGAAAATCAGGAAATGGTTATTGTATTCCTACTAGGAAACTTGTTTATTTGATTTGGGTCCAGCATTCCTTATATGAAACTCACTCAGCAAGACCTGCTTTCAAACACACGAGACTGGGACAGAATGAATGCTCCTTTATCTGTGTGGTGGGCAGGAGGCAACTGTACAATAATGAGGCAAAGGTCTGAGGTGAGTTCATCAGGCTGCCTGAGTTAATTTATTCCGTGGTAATTACTGGAGCAGGTTATAGCCAATAGGGCTACGTAAGGTGTCCTGAAAAAGACAAAGGCACAAGTTACTAAGAGAAGTTGAGTTGCCAGGTAGTTTCTATCTGAAAATAGGTCAGTCTGCAAAGCCTTGGGCAAGAAGGCCTCTGCTCCAAACTCATGGAGGGGAGACATTTGAACCCAAGATGAAAACAAAACAAAGATATGAAGTCTGCCTGAGTAAGTAGGTGTGAATTCTGGCTGACTACAGCATCCAAATGAAATTTCTTATAGAATGAGTTTCAGAGGTTATAGTTCCAGAGAAACATTGTAAAGAATACTCATCAATCCATTAATCCAATAGAGTTGCTTATAAATGCTGTTTCATATGCCCAAAATGCATTTGGTTTATTTACATATGTGTAACCAGCCATTCATTTTGCAAACATCAATTTTTAAAAATTTATTTGATAAATTATTAGTTCCTTATTGAGGTAGCATATGCTGATTGCTTTAATATAATTTTATTTAAAACTTAAATATCTTGAGATTACCTACGTACATTTCATTGAAATATATTTAAAATGAAAATTATGCCAACTTATAAATTGTGACTGTTTAAAAATTGCTCATTAAAAATGAGTAGCTATGAAAACAGGCTGAGCAATTACATAAACAGGATACAAATTAAGAAGGGCGTTATAAATATTCCTGTTCCCATTGAAAGTGAGTGATTTCAGCTCATACAGGTGAGGCCCACGGTGTCTTGTGCAAGTAGAAGTTTTCCTTCTCTGGAGCATCAGGATTGGCTTTCCTTGAGGAGTGGTGTAACAGGATGGACATAATCTGATTTTTTAAAAATATCTTTGCAGAGAAAAGAACTGATGAAAACAGCGTTTAAAATCTGTGCATAGCATGATTCTTTTAAGACTTCTCCCTCACTCTTGCCCATTTGGTTTGGAAAATCTGGATTTAATTTTCATTTTAATGAGTTAATAAACTTCTCAGGAAGTGTTAACTTTTCGGATTACTGGGTCCTTTTGCCCCCTGGAGCTGCGGTTATGGAGGATGACTCAGGGAATGCTGAGTCAGGGTAGGGGTGTGCTGCCTTCAATGCTGATTCTTAAAGGGTTTTTCTGATAAATAATGTTATTGTTTCCAGATGCGGAGCCGAAATATCTGATAGTTGTGCGACCTGCTCCCCCTCCAAGTCAAAAGAAGTCATGTTCAGGTATAGTCCTTTGCATTGATTTTTTTTTTTTTTTTTTTTGGTCTTTTGTTAACTCTGAACCATGACTTTTCATCTCTTTTGGACCCATGGAGACCAAATGCCTTGAGAAGCTTTAGGAATGTAGAGGAGGTGTCAGCCCCGGGTCAACAGTTTACCCTTTTGGAGAGGTAACACAGCCTGGTGGTAGAGACTACTTGGGATTTTCTCCTGGTGCCACCACTTGCAAACTGCAGGGAGTTACAGAAGTTATTGAACCTCTCTACTCCTGGATTCTCCTGCATCATAGGGTTGTCGCTGAGGATTAAATGAATTAATGATGGCGCCTGGCTAGTCAGTGCTCATTTAGGGTTAGCTTCTATTAGCCTGTTTCTATTTTGCAGTGTGTGAACTCAGGCCTAGTATCGTGCCTTTCAGATGTTAAGGGCACAATTTTATGTCTCACCTTTTCTAAAGGAGACTGTTTACATTTTAAAAGGATAACTCATGTATGTGTGTTAAATAGATTAGCACGTAGGTTTTATTTACTCCTTATCTCTCCCTTCTAAACCTCGTCATTTCAATCAAGGAAGGATTTCTTCCATAAAATAAAAATAATAGCAACATCCATGTTTCCAGGTCTAGGAAGACTTGAAACAGGAAAGTAGATATATAAATAAGTAGAAACTTCATATCTAACTAAAGATTAAAATTCTATGTCATCTAATTTTGCTACCAAAACTACTTCTCAGATCAAATACTATAGCTGACCATTGTTATAAGGAAGAAGCTGTAAATATGCTTTTTCTAGCTGATGTTGCATCTTCCTAACTCTGTATAGAGTTGATCACAAAATTTTGTTTTTTCTTTTCTTTTCGTCCTTTTTTTTTTTTTTTTTTTTTTTTTTTTGAGACAGAGTCTTGCTCTGTGGCCCAGGCTTGAAAGCAGTGTCGTGATCTTGGCTCACTGCAAGTTCCGCCTCCCAGGTTCATGCCATTCTCCTGCCTCAGCCTCCCAAGTAGCTGGGACTACAGGTACACGCCACCACGCCTGGCTAATTTTTTTGTATTTTTTAGTAGAGATGGGATTTCACCATGTTAGCCAGGATGGTCTCGATCTCCTGACCTCATGATCCACCCTCCTGGTCTTTCAAACTGCTGGGATTACAGGCATGAGCCACCAAGCCTGGCCTGCTTTTATTTTTCTAATGCGAATGATCTCCAAATAATTATTTCCAAAGCACATTCATCTTTTATGGTACACTGGACACCACACAATAAAAGGATCTTTTTGTTTGTTTGCTGTATTTTTCTAGAGGAATAAAATGGGAGAAAGAGCACTCAGCTATTCAATTATATTGAATAGCTTAAATCAGAAATCAGTTGCTACAATTCCCTCCCCTCTTTCTGCTGATTTCCACTTCTTTTAAGAGCAGCATTGAGTGGTTAAGCATTTTGAAAAATACTAATTCTTTTTCCTGGCCTCAGATCATCCCAAAGCAAAAGGGAAATTCCAATCGCTCCTTACAACTTGTTAGTGAGAGTTGTCCAGACAGTTTTCCACATACTTGAAAATAGATGTACTCTCAATATTTCAAGACTGTACTTCAGAAATACTGAGCCACAAACTCAAGAAGCATCAGTGTGATTCCATGGGCTCTGTTTTCAGATGAATACTCATTGAACTGTTTCTTGATAGAAATATGATCATAGTACAAATATACAAAATTATATAAGGAATGTCAAGAGAATGATAATGCCTTAGCACTTTATAACTTCATTTTATTTTGAGGATTCTATGACATTAGCCTTAGAAATTATTGTTTACTTTATGACCAGCTCAGGAAATTGCTTCATCTTGCTCAGGATATAACACCCCACCTTTCTTTTTGGATAGCAGATACAACTTTTGTTTTTGTTATCTGCATTTAGGAATAACGTAATGACTAAAGGATTAGCTTCCATTCATTCTATATTTGTATCTGCCACATACAATTTAATTATTTAATTATTTTTATATTAAGATTCAACCTTACTGAAATAGTTATTCGGTCATACAAATAATTGGGAGACCATTAGTTTCCCTTGGTCACACAAGCCTTAGGTTCCTTACATGGAAAAATATGTCTGTCTTTCATCGCTAAATGGCATCACCTTTAGACATTGAGAGCCAAGGCAGTGATATCATAAAAATAAAACTAGATTGTGATAGAGGAGACCCAGGATTTGAATTTTGACTTTGCTCTTAGTGTGACTTTGGACAATCTTGAAACTTCTCTGTGCCTTATTTTTCATCTGTAAAGTGAATGAGATCATTGCATCACATTAGTGAAAATCAACTCAGGAATTGAAAAGGGAAGATCAGAATCATCCCAGGGCTTGTTGAAACTATAAGTGCTCCTGCCTTCACTGCAGATTCTAATCTGCCCTCATTGGAGCTCATACATGACGATTTAAATCACCATCATATGGGGCACAATTACAGCTGGGTCTGCAAAAGTTAGAGAAGAATAAACCCATGTTTCCAACCATGTAAATGATAACTGTCTTTGAAAATTATTTCAAATATCTTTAAAAGTCAGCTATCCTATAAAGAGGCAATTTGCCACCACTAGGTTAGGTGTATTCTGTGCTAAGAAGGGTTCTTGCTTGAATAACAACTTACAGAACTTAAATTTAACAAAAGGAACAAGCCTGACACAATTTTGAAGAGCATTTGATTCAGATGACCACCAATAGGCTAATGCAAGGGGCACTCTCCTACTTACCTTAATGGAGGTCACAGGCCATTTTGCCATTTGGTTCCCACTTCATTAGATAGCACAAGTTCTTTCTAGAGCAAATACGACATACATAGTCTCATGAAATAAAAGAGGGAATTCAACACTAATACAAAGCATGTATGTTTTATGTTCTGTATGGTTTTATTAGGCTTTCTCTCGGATTTTTATTTTATTTACTCTAATTATTAATGAGTCAGTGTTGGTTTTCATGGTTGAGGTTCTTCCTGTTTTTTGCTGCCCTACTTCCGCAGTTTCAGATAATTTTGAAAGTGCAAGTGCCTGCTCCTGTGTACTTGAACACAATCTCCAGTGATTTATTAGCATAACCCTTGGCATTATTTAGATTCAGTTGGCACCATCAGAACAACTGTGCTTCCTGTGTTACTCCTACTCTTCCAGCATTGTTAAAAAAAAAAGTATTTGCCTTTTCCACTTAGGACTCATTGTAAAATATACTTATTACAATAACATCAAGGGATTCTACACTTCTAAACAGGTTGAGAAAAAGATTATAACCTACAATCTAGATAATAAGCTTTCTTTTCTTGTCTTAGATGTTATTTCATACTCATGCACAGTCCCGGGAAAAAAAATAAACATGCTTTCATTTTATCTGTAAAAGAAATGAAGCGTGTGTGTGTGTGTTTGTTTATTTCACTCATCACAGCTAAGACCTCTATATCCTTTCCTGACCCACAAGAAAATAAAACTAGGTATAGCTGGATATTGTTAATATGCGTACATGTACGATATACATATACATGTGTATGCATATATACATATGCAGACATGCGTAGACAGAAATCTGAAAAAGGTATTTCATTTGATTCACATTTAAATTCATAGGCAAAACTTAGTAACAATGTGGACTATAGAAAAGGAAAGGAACTCGATGTTTTCACATTTTTCATCATCTTGCCAAGTCATCTTTATGTATTTTACCAGAATCATGGCAACTTACTAAATGTCTCCTGAATTAACCTGTATGCCACCTCCACAGGTAAAACTCGTTCTCGCAAACCTCTCCAGCTGGTGGTTGGTACTCTGACACCGAGCTCGGTCTTCCTGTCCTGGGGTTTCCTCATCAACCCACACCATGACTGGACATTGCCAAGTCACTGTCCCAATGACAGGTAATATTAGCACCTGCTTTTAATAGCATCTGTACATGCTTTAGAAGAATATGTAAGTATCAGGACTATTAGCATTGACTTAACACCTATTAGCTGTGTCCTGTTCTAGGTGTGAGGGGAACGAAGTCAGGGGCCCTGCCCTTGAGAGGGTTATCTACCTGAATAGAAAACACATACATGTAATTTTTTTCAAAAATCATAAACTATTATACAAGGAAGTAGGAGTCAATTAGCAAATGGGTGGTATCAATAATAAGTGTAATTAAAAACTCAGAAGATGGGGCCAAAGGCAGTTAAGAAAGACAATTATAAGTTGGAAAGTTGATAGGGAAAGGGTGGATCTTCGATCTCACAATTGAAGCGCTTGAATCATACTTCTCAAAGTGTGGTTCCCAAAGCAAGCAATATCACCATCTCTTGAACTTGTCAAAAAAGTGAATTCTCGGGTCCCCCTCAGACTCACTGAGTGAGGAACTCTGAAGGTGGGGCCCAGCCATCTGTGTTTTCACAAGCCTTCCAGGTGATTTTGATGCCCACTGAAGTTTGAGAATCACTGGCTTCAAAAACTGAAGAGAGATACACAGAGAAATAACCAGAGGAAAAGTAAGTTGGAAATGAAGCTACCATTTTCTTTGGAAGAACAAATGGGAAAAATCTAAGTATATTTTAAAATTACTGCCATTCATCCATCCAACCATTTGATGCATGTATTTAGATGCATTGGATGGATATGTACTGGGCACTGTGCTACATGCTGAACCATACTTCTAGGTTGTTTATAAAATGATGTTTGCTTATCATAAATATTTACTATATTAGCTTCAAAACTCAGAAATTTACTCTGGAAAAGCATTCAAAATTTTCAAGCTTCAATCAAGGCATTTTATTTTTAAAGTTTTCTATTCTAAATATGTTCAAAGTGATTTTTACATTTCAGAAGTTTTCTTATTCCCTTTTTGAATAAAAAAGATTTATTGGGGTATAATTTAAACACAGTAAAATGCACAAATATTAGTGTACAGTTTGAGTTATGACAAATGCATATGACCATGTATCCAATACCCATCAGGAAATAGAAAAATTTTATCACTCTAGAAAGTACTTTCCTCCAGAAGCAACCATTGATTTGATTTCTATCACCGTAGATTAGTTTTACCTACTCTAGAATTCCATATCAATGGAGTCATATAGTATGGGTTTTGTTTTTTAGCTGTCTTCTTTCACTGAGCATTGAGATTCATTCATGACATTGCAGACATCAATAATTCATTCCTTTTTGTACCCCTGAGTAATAGTCTATTATGTGAATATTCTAAAGTTTATTCTCTTACTGATGAGCACCTGAACTATGTTGTTTTATTTTTATGAGTACAGACTGTATAAACATTTTTGCATAAGATTTTGGCGGACATACACTTTAATTTCTCTTAAATAAACATAAGTGGAATTTCTGAGTTATAGGAAGATGTATATTTGACTATTTGACTATTTTTTGCCTAATTTTTCCATCTACATTCCCACACGCATGTAGGAGAGCTCTGATTGCTCCACATTCTAAAGTAGCATTTTGTGTTGTCAGCGTTTTTCGTTTTAGCCATTCTAGTGCAGTAGTTTTTCATTACAGTTTTGAGATGCATTTCCCTTATACTGAGGCTATTGCATACTTCTTAATGTGCTTTTTTGCTATGTTTATGTTTTTTGTAGTGTTTTATTTATTTTTATTTGTCCAAATCAAACTAAAATGAAGACACTTTAAAAGTGTTTATAAATTCTCTATTACCTTTCATCTGATGTTGGGAAATCTAGACTCAAGAAAAAAATCAAATTTTCCTTCATATGCCCATAGTTCTCAAGGGATGAATACTTGGGAAAACATGTAGAAGATATTTCCAAAACCCAATTTTTCAAAAAATAGTTTTGAAATGTTTCAAAGAATCTGAAATGTTTTTTATTTCACCCACCACGAATCCCATGACTTATTTTGTTTGGAAAATGGACTCGAAAGAACATGATAATTCAGATTCCTAATGGATTGGTCTAGGCTACCAACGCTGAGAAAATAAACATTTATGGATTGTTCTTTTTCCTTTTAAAAATTATCTTAATAGAAAGTTATGGAGAGAGAAAGGAAGAAGAGAGGAAGGAAGAAAGGAAATTTGGTAGTTTTACAGCAAAATGCAACCTGATTTTAAGGGTTACTCAACTTGCTTGATAAATCTGTAGGACTACTTGTTTCAATAGGTTCAGTAACCTGGCAAACTGAAATTTGGAGTAATTTTTCCCTCCTGCACTCAAGCCTCTCCTCCAATTTCACTTTGTCTTACTGACAATAATTCACTAAATTACTACTGTGAAATAATTTATCTGATGACTGATTCTAATTCATAGATATTGCCATGGTTTGACAGCACCCGGAGATAATGAATATAGAGAAAGTTAGGACAGACGACCTAATGGAGCTAGGATTCTAACCCAGGCCATTGACTCTAAGGCCCAAGCTACTCAGACCACACATGGGTCTTACCCTCACCCTCACCCCCTTGCGCACACACCCTGGCTCTACTCTTATCAAATAGATGGAATTATGCACATCAAATCACTAAATTTGAAATCAATAATTTCATTTTGAATAAAGTCTTTTGAAAGATATGACAAGCAAGATATTCTTGACCAAAGTGGGGAACCATCAGGACATGAGTTGAAGGGAAGAATTAAACAGTAATGACTAAAAAGGAGTATTTGGAGTACTTGTAAATTTCATTTCCCTGGGCTTCCTTTCTCCCTAATGAGCATAGTTAATAAACTGACATTTAAAGTCTTTGTGATGTTTGAGGAAAAAATAATAGTCCTGATTTAAAAGCCTGGAAGTACTGCACATATTAGAAGCATCCACATAAATCTGCCAGAACTACAAATTAGTGTGATTAGCAGCAGACTAGACTTGGAGAAATCTACTCTCATATGTTCATGCAGAATCTTTTTAGAATTTAGACAAATTCAGTAGGTTAGCATCAGCAATCATAGCTAAAAATGATGGTTATTTCCTGAAAATTGGAAGATTAATGCAGCTAAAGTTTTCCTTTAGAAGTATCTTTTTACAAAACCATTGCAAAGTGAATGCACTTGGCTTGCTACAGGAACACCAGTTGGTATCATTTTAATTCATTGACATTTGGTTCCCTCTGTACAGTCTGATTTAAAAAAAAAAAAGATTTACATTGGTTTGTGCAGCCTCATTTATCCTATGCAAATAACTTAGTGAAATTTGTTTTTATATTTTGACTATGGACTTTGTACATCAAAGCTCTTAGGTAGTAAGTTTCCAGTTAGAAAATCCTCGTTGTTTTTGTTTGGTTTTTAGCTTGGAAGTATCAATGAAATGTCACTTTATCCTTGGTGGTGCATGTTTCTATACCTATTTGTATAGGGTCTATATGGGTCTCCCACGCTTTAAGATTCTTTTCTGAGTTCACATTGGAGAGCAGATGTGCTTCATTTACAGTTTTTATTCTTAATGGGCTTTGACTGGAAGAGCTTACACATTTGTCTTCAATAGAGCCTCAATTTGAAGGAAAGCTTTCAAATTGGCCCTGATGAAGAGTCCAATGTTTTTAGCCCAAATTTATTTCACCATTAATAGCTTATTTTTTCTTTCTCATGTTTCCAACTTGTTAAAGTTTTCAAGATTGCTTTAGTTCTCGCTCTTTGCCAACGTATTAAAGCTTTATGAATAGCTTAGAAATCACTTTCGCATTTTCTAACATTCTCATCTTGTGGGGGTTTTTTTGTTTGTTTGTTTGTTTTTGTTTTTTTTTGAGATGGAGTCTTGCTTTGTGGCCCAGGCTGGAGTGCAGTGGTGCGATCTCGGCTCACTGCAAGCTCCGCCTCCCGGGTTCAGATCATTCTCCTGCCTCAGCCTCCTGAGTAGCTGTCTACAGGACAGGCACCCACCACCACACCTGGTTAATTTTTTGTATTTTTAGTAGAGACAGGGTTTCACTGTGTTAGCCAGGATGGTCTCTATCTCCTAACCTCGTGATCCGCCCGTCTTGGCCTCCCAAAGTGCTGGGATTACAGGCGTGAGCCACTGCCCCCGGCCATGTTTATTTCCTCTTAATGTAGAACGAGGGCTCTCCTTTTTGGCCAGTCCAGAGCAGGCTCTTGCCTTTTCTCCGCCCCCAGGTTTGTAAGAAGCGAGTATTTTCAGTGTCTGAATTCTCACCTGATTGATCCCAGTGCCTTGTTACCTGTCTGTCTTGCCATGTAAGTTTTAAGCTTGGTGAGGGCAGGGACCGCGTGTGTCTTGCCCATTATTTCCCAGTTCCCCAAAGAGAATCAGGAACATAGCAGGCCCCAAGTAAATACATGATGAATGAAATAACCAGTGAAATGTCAACATTCTCACTTTTATGTGTTACCATTACCTCAAACTCAATATGACAAGATTAAACTCAGACTTTTTCTCTTGAAATATCACCTCGCTTGTCTGTGTGTTGCTTTCTGAATAGTGTTCGCTCTACTTTAAACTTCACTCTAATTTAAAACTTCATTTATTTTCTATTTTTCACCTACTATTTATGAAGGCCCCAAGATATATTCGTTTTGCTTTTGAGATGTATCCATATCTGCAGCTGTGTCTTCTCCTTCTCCATTTCACACTAATGTGCCCAATCCAAGCATGCCTCACCTTATTCTGGATTCTGGCAACAGCATCCTGGCTACATTCCCTGCTATATTCTTCCCGCAGTCTATTCTAGCTTCCGCAGTACTGAGGAAATCTGGACTATCCTTTATCAGCTCACTCTTTCCTCATCCCGAGTTTATCTTTACCTCTCTTATCTTGTTTCCAAGAAACACGATTCTGACTTCAGGAAGCATCCAGCACAGGGGAGAAAGATGGAAGCTGGAAGACTCAGACAGTCTAGTCCTTTCACCTTCTTTTGCCTGCTTTATCCTAGCTGTGCTGTCAGCTGATTGGATGGTGCCCACCCAGATGCAGGGTGGGTCTGCCTC
Organism: Trachypithecus francoisi; assembly: GCF_009764315.1. Taxonomy (NCBI): domain Eukaryota; kingdom Metazoa; phylum Chordata; class Mammalia; order Primates; family Cercopithecidae; genus Trachypithecus; species Trachypithecus francoisi. The sequence goes on from NW_022681453.1 coordinate 88,348,131, forward strand.
TCCCAGTCCAGTGACTCAAATGTTCATCTCTTTTGGCAGCACCCTCACAGACACACCCAGAATCAATACTTGGCTTCCTTCAATCCAATCAAGTTGACACTTGATATTAACCATCACACCTTTCCTTTTCTGCTTTGTTCACTTCTTATCACATCTCCTAAATATGGAATCATGTTCTATCCTTGAATCTCTTACCTGCAGTACCCTTCTTATCTTACCTATTATCTAGTCTTTAACAATCCCTGCTATGCACAACAGTACTTCTCAAACTCTGTGCATGCAAGTCATGGAGGGAACCTTATTAAAATGCAGATTCTGATTCGGCAGGCCTGAGAAGGAGCCTGAGAATCTGCATTTTTAAAAGCTCTCAGAAATTGCTTTTGTTTCTGTTCTACGGAGAAAAGAAGTGGCAAGTATGTAAATGACTTCCAGGGTTGAACCTCTGACCTGGGCCCATTTTCAAATTACTAAGAATATGTTTTCAGTTGTCCATGGAATATTTTCATCACAGTAACCAGGTAACAGTGATTGGCACCTCGCACTCAGACTAAATTCATACTTTCTACACTATTAAAAGAATACCTTTCCCATCACTTTATTCTCACTTTTGAATGAAAACTCAGTTTTAACTTTTTCACTTTCTTTGGTACCCATATCCCATAAGGAGTCTGGTTTCATCCATTCTTTCTTAGAACTGTAACTTTGTTCTGGTTTTTATATATGTGTGTGTGTGTGATTCCTTTGCTTGTTATCCCACATCTGGACTATACCTTGAGATGCCTCCCTCCAGTTTCTCTGTGACTTATTCTTCCCCAACTGGTAATTCTAGCTTCCTTCATTACTGTTCAACTTTATTTACCTACTGAGGAATTGCCACCAGCTCCCCACTGTCTAGGAAAATAAGTCATAGAATCTCTCAAGGAATACACCTCAATGCATATCTGAGTCATGCTCATGAAATGAGGTGTAAACCCAATCCACTCTGCTTTCCTGGGGCCTGGGTAGTATGTCCTGAAGTAAACCACATCACTGGAATGGGGTACAAAATGAAGCCTGTCCATTTCTCAGATTCAGGCTGGATAGTGCCACACCCAGTCCCACCTCTATGCTGTGTGCTTTGCATTCTGCCTCCTTCAGTCATACACATGCATGTCTACCTCTTTCATTAGAGTGCAAGCTCACTTTTGAAACTGCGGAGTACCACTTCCATCTCACACAGAACGCAGCGCTGTATTTTACAATAGTAGTTTTCAACATATAAGTGAACATGCAAGTGCGATGTCAAGAAGAGACTTTAAAAGTCATCTAGCCAGTCTATTCAGCTCTTGAAGCTTCTTTGCAACATCTCCCATCCAGAGTCCACAGTGAGCATCTCCAGGGATGGCATGACAGCATGAACATTGAAGATACAAATTCGGGTCACACTGACCTGAGTTCAAAACTCTGTTCTATTATCATCTTAGTTGCCTTAGGTGGGCTACTTAAATGCTTTTAGTCTTGGTTTTCTTTTTTCTTTTCTTTTTTTTATTATACTTTAAGTTCTAGGGTACATGTGCATAACGTTTATATCATGCATAACTCCCCAATGCAATCCCTCCCTCCTCCCCCCTCCCCATGATAGGCCCCAGTGTGTGATGTTCCCCTTCCCCAGTCCAAGTGATCTCATTGTTCAGTTCCCACCTATGAGTGAGAACATGCGGTGTTTGGTTTTCTCTTCTTGTGATAGTTTGCTAAGAATGATGGTTTCCAGCTGCATCCATGTCCCGACAAAGGACGCAAACTCATCCTTTTTGATGGCTGCATAGTATTCCATGTGTATATGTGCCACATTTTCTTAATCCAGTCTGTCACAGAGGGACATATGGGTTGATTCCAAGTCTTTGCTATTGTGAATAGTGCCGCAATAAACATACGTGTGCATGTGTCTTTGTAGTAGAGTAATTTATAATCCTTTGGGTATATACCCAGTAGTGGGATGGCTGGGTCATATGGTACATCCAGTTCTAGATCCTTGAGGAATCGCCATACTGTTTTCCATAATGGTTGAACTAGTTTACAATCCCACCAACAGTGTAAAAGTGTTCCTATTTCTCCACATCCTCTCCAACACCTGTTGTTTCCTGACTTCTTAATGATTGCCATTCTAACTGGTGTGAGATGGTATCTCATTGTGGTTTTGATTTGCATTTCTCTGATGGCCAGTGATGATGAGCATTTTTTCATGTGTCTGTTGGCTGTATGGATGTCTTCTTTTGAGAAATGTCTGTTCATATCCTTTCCCCACTTTTTGATGGGGTTGTTTGTTTTTTTTCTTGTATATTTGTTTGAGTTCTTTGTAGATTCTGGATATTAGCCCTTTGTCAGATGAGTAGGTTGCAAAAATTTTCTCCCATTCTGTAGGTTGCCTGTTCACTCTGATGGTAGTTTCTTTAGCTGTGCAAAAGCTCTTTAGTTTAATTAGATCCCATTTGTCAATTTTTGCTTTTGCTGCCGTTGCTTTTGGTGTTTTAGACATGAAGTCCTTGCCCATGCCTATGTCCTGAATGGTACTACCTAGATTTTCTTCTAGGGTTTTTATGGTATTAGGTCTAACATTTAAGTCTCTAATCCATCTTGAATTAATTTTCGTATAAGGGGTAAGGAAAGGATCCAGTTTCAGCTTTCTACTTATGGCTAGCCAATTTTCCCAGCACCATTTATTAAATAGGGAATCCTTTCCCCATTTCTTGTTTCTCTCAGGTTTGTCAAAGATCAGATGGCTGTAGATGTGTGGTATTATTTCTGAGGACTCTGTTCTGTTCCATTGGTCTATATCTCTGTTGTGGTACCAGTACCATGCTGTTTTGGTTACTGTAGCCTTGTAGTATAGTTTGAAGTCAGGTAGTGTGACACCTCCAGCTTTGTCCTTTTGACTTAGGATTGTCTTGGCAATGCGGGTCTTTTTTTGGTTCCATATGAACTTTAAAGCAGTTTTTTCCAATTCTGTGAAGAAAGTCATTGGTAGCTTGATGGGGATGGCATTGAATCTATAAATCACCTTGGGCAGTATGGCCATTTTCACAATATTGATTCTTCCTATCCATGAGCATGGTATGTTCTTCCATTTGTTTGTGTCCTCTTTGATTTCACTGAGCAGTGGTTTGTAGTTCTCCTTGAAGAGGTCCTTGACATCCCTTGTAAGCTGGATTCCTAGGTATTTTATTCTCTTTGAAGCAATTGTGAATGGAAGTTCATTCATGATTTGGCCCTCTGTTGGTCTGTTACTGGTGCATAAGAATGCTTGTGATTTTTGCACATTGATTTTGTATCCTGAGACTTTGCTGAAGTTGCTTATCAGCTTAAGGAGATTTTGGGCTGAGACGATGGGGTTTTCTAAATATACAATCATGTCATCTGCAAACAGGGACAATTTGACTTCTTCTTTTCCTAACTGGATACCCTTGATTTCTTTCTCTTGCCTGATTGCCCTAGCCAGAACTTCCAACACTATGTTGAATAGGAGTGGTGAGAGAAGGCATCCCTGTCTTGTGCCAGTTTTCAAAGGGAATTTTTCCAGTTTTTGCCCATTCAGTATGATATTAGCTGTGGGTTTGTCATAAATAGCTCTTATTATTTTGAGGTACGTTCCATCAATACCAATTTATTGAGCGTTTTTAGCATAAAGGGCTGTTGAATTTTGTCAAAAGCCTTTTCTGCATCTATTGAGATAATCATGTGGTTCTTGTCTTTGGTTCTGTTTATATGCTGGATTACGTTTATTGATTTGCGAATGTTGAACCAGCCTTGCATCCCAGGGATGAAGCCCACTTGATCATGGTGGATAAGCTTTTTGATGTGCTGCTGAATCCGGTTTGCCAGTATTTTATGGAGAATTTTTGCATCGATGTTCATCAGGGATATTGGTCTAAAATTCTCTTTTTTTGTTGTTTCTCTGCCAGGCTTTGGTATCAGGATGATGTTGGCCTCATAAAAAGAGTTAGGGAGGATTCCCTCTTTTTCTATTGATTGGAATAGTTTCAGAAGGAATGGTACCAGCTCCTCCTTGTACCTCTGGTAGAATTCAGCTGTGAATCCATCTGGTCCTGGACTTTTTTTGGTGGGTAGGCTATTAATGTTGCCTCAATTTCAGAGCCTGCTATTGGTCTATTCAGGGATTCAACTTCTTCCTGGTTTAGTCTTGGAGAGTGTAAGTGTCCAGGAAATTATCCATTTCTTCTAGATTTTCTAGTTGATTTGCGTAGAGGCATTTATAGTATTCTCTGATGGTTGTTTGTATTTCTGTGGGGTCGGTGGTGATATCCCCTTTATCATTTTTTATTGCGTCTATTTGATTCCTCTCTCTTTTCTTCTTTATTAGTCTAGCTAGTGGTCTGTCAATTTTGTTGATCTTTTCAAAAAACCAACTCCTGGATTCATTGATTTTTTGGAGGGTTTTTTGTGTCTCTATCTCCTTCAGTTCTGCTCTGATCTTAGTTATTTCTTGCCTTCTGCTAGCTTTTGAATGTGTTTGCTCTTGCCTCTCTAGTTCTTTTAATTGTGATGTTAGAGTGTCAATTTTAGATCTTTCCTGCTTTCTCTTGTGGGCATTTAGTGCTATAAATTTCCCTCTACACACTGCTTTAAATGTGTCCCAGAGATTCTGGTATGTTGTGTCTTTGTTCTCATTGGTTTCAAAGAACATCTTTATTTCTGCTTTCATTTCGTTATGTACCCAGTAGTCATTCAGGAGCAGGTTGTTCAGTTTCCATGTAGTTGAGCGGTTTTGATTGAGTTTCTTAGTCCTGAGTTCTAGTTTGATTGCACTGTGGTCTGAGAGACAGTTTGTTATAATTTCTGTTCTTGTACATTTGCTGAGGAGTGCTCTACTTCCGATTATGTGGTCAATTTTGGAATAAGTGTGATGTGGTGCTGAGAAGAATGTATATTCTGTTGATTTGGGGTGGAGAGTTCTATAGATGTCTATTAGGTCCGCTTGGTGCAGAGATGAGTTCAATTCCTGGATATCCTTGTTAACTTTCTGTCTCGTTGATCTGTCTAATGTTGACAGTGGAGTGTTGAAGTCTCCCATTATTATTGTATGGGAGTCTAAGTCTCTTTGTAGGTCTCTAAGGACTTGCTTTATGAATCTGGTGCTCCTGTATTGGGTGCATATATATTTAGGAGAGTTAGCTCTTCCTGTTGAATTGATCCCTTTACCATTATGTAATGGCCTTCTTTGTCTCTTTTGATCTTTGATGGTTTAAAGTCTGTTTTATCAGAGACTAGGATTGCAACCCCTGCTTTTTTTTGTTCTCCATTTGCTTGGTAGATCTTCCTCCATCCATTTATTTTGAGCCTATGTATGTCTCTGCTCTGTGAGATGGGTCTCCTGAATACAGCAGACTGATGGGTCTTGACTCTTTATCCAGTTTGCCAGTCTGTGTCTTTTAATTGGAGCATTTAGTCCATTTACATTTAAGGTTAATATTGTTATGTGTGAACTTGATCCTGTCATTATGATATTAACTGGGTATTTTGCTCGTTAGTTGATGTAGTTTCTTCCTAGCCTCGATGGTCTTTACATTTTGGCATGTTTTTGCAATGGCTGGTACCGGTTGTTCCTTTCCATGTTTAGGGCTTCCTTCAGGGTCTCTTGTAAGGCAGGCCTGGTGGTGACAAAATCTCTAAGCATTTGCTTATCTGTAAAGGATTTTATTTCTCCTTCACTGATGAAGCTTAGTTTGGCTGGATATGAAATTCTGGGTTGAAAATTCTTTTCTTTAAGAACGTTGAATATTGGCCCCCACTCTCTTCTGGCTTGAGAGTTTCTGTCGAGAGATCTGCTGTTATTCTGATGGGCTTCCCTTTGTGGGTAACCCGACCTTTCTCTCTGGCTGCCCTTAAGATTTTTTCCTTCATTTCAACTTTGGTGAATCTGGCAATTATGTGTCTTGGAGTTGCTCTTCTGGAGGAGTATCTTTGTGGCGTTCTCTGTATTTCCTGAATTTGAATGTTGGCCTGCCCTACTAGGTTGGGGAAGTTCTCCTGGATGATATCCTGAAGAGTGTTTTCCAAGTTGGTTCCATTTTCCCCCTCACTTTCAGGCACCCCAATCAGACGTAGATTTGGTCTTTTTACATAATCCCATACTTCTTGCAGGCTTTGTTCATTTCTTTTTCTTCTTTTTTTCTTTTGGTTTTCTCTTCTCGCTTCATTTCATTCATTTGATCCTCAATCACTGATACTCTTTCTTCCAGTTGATCGAGTCGGTTACTGAAGCTTGTGCATTTGTCACGTATTTCTCGTGTCATGGTTTTCATCTCTGTCATTTCGTTTATGATCTTCTCTGCATTAATTAGTCTAGCTGTCAATTCTTCCACTTTTTTTTCAAGATTTTTAGTTTCTTTGCGCTGGGTACGTAATTCCTCCTTTAGCTCTGAGAGGTTTGATGGACTGAAGCCTTCTTCTCTCATCTCGTCAAAGTCATTCTCTGACCAGCTTTGATCCGTTGCTGGCGATGGGCTGCGCTCCTTTGCAGGGGGAGATGCGCTCTTATTTTTTGAATTTCCAGCTTTTCTGCCCTGCTTCTTCCCCATCTTTGTGGTTTTATCTGTCTCTGGTCTTTGATGATGGTGACGTACTGATGGGGTTTTGGTATAGGTGTCCTTCCTGTTTGATAGTTTTCCGTCTGACAGTCAGAAGGACTGTCTGTTGGTCTGTTGGAGATTGCTTGAGGTCCACTCCAGACCCTGTTTGCCTGGGTATCAGCAGCAGAGGTTGCCGAAAATAGAATATTGCTGAACAGCGAGTGTACCTGTCTGATTCTTCCTTTGGAAGTTTCCTCTCAGGGGTGACTCCACCCTGTGAGGTGTGGGGTGTCAGACTGCCCCTAGTGGGGGATGTCTCCCAGCTAGGCTACTCAGGGGTCAGGGACCCACCTGAGCAGGCAGTCTGTCCGTTCTCAGATCTCAACCTCCGCGTTTGGAGATCCACGGCTCTCCCCAAAGCTGTCAGACAGAGTCGTTGGCGTCTGCACCGGCCCCCGCTGCTTCCCCTATTGGACTGCAGCTGTGCGCTGTCCGCAGAGGTAGAGTCTACAGAGACAGGCAGGCTTCCTTGAGCTGCTGTGAGCTCCACCCAGTTCGAGCTTCCCAGCGGCTTTGTTTACCTACTTAAGCCTCAGCAATGGCGGGCACCCCTCCCCCAGCCTCGCTGCTGCCTTGCGGATCGATCGCCGCAGACTGCTGTGTTAGCAGTGAGGGAGGCTCCGTGGGCGTGGGACCCTCCCGGCCAGGTGGGATATATTCTCCTGGTGTGCCTGTTTCCTTAAAGCGCAGTATTGGGGTGGGAGTTACCCGATTTTCCAGGTGTTGTGTGTCTCAGTTCCCCTGGCTAGGAAAAGATTTCCTTCCCCCTTGCGCTTCCAGGTGAGGCGATGCCTCGCCCTGCTTCAGCTCACGCTGGTCAGGCTGCAGCAGCTGACCAGCACCGATTGTTCAGCACTCCCTAGAGAGATGACCCCAGTACCTCAGTTGAAAATGCAGAAATCACCCTAGTCTTGGTTTTCTTATCTGCAAAAGGGGGTAAGTAATGTCATATGGTTGTCAAAATTTAGTAAGATGACACGTGTAAAATGTTTAATGCAATACCTAGCATGCAGTGAACAGTCAAAATTATAATGTCTGCTGCTAGCCTTCTCATTGCTTTGATATTATTTACTTTATTATAATTGCCAACTTCAGGCAAGCCATTCCATTTCAGGTAGCACTAATATCAGTAGAAACATTTCTTTTGTTGTACGTAAACCAGCTACCAGTGGGTGATACTATACGAAGAAAGGAGATCTTGGAAATAGTTGACCAGTGTGAAAATTATTCACCAGTCCAAAGATACTAAGGACCTAAACTGGGGCTCACATGCTACCTCGGAATAGAGGAGAGGCAAGTGCAAGAGAATTCTTGTAAGAAAACATACTTGGCTTTGACAGCTGATTGGACATGAGGAGAGAAAGGACTCTGAAGTCACCAAAAATGGGGATCACAGGAGAAACAGATTTGGGAAAGAAAATGAAGAGTAGATTTTAAGTTATGAAATTCATGGAGGATTAAGTAATTGATCATAAGGTTTTACTATAATAAAGAGGTCAGCCACCAGATTGCAAAGAAATATAGACATTTTTGAGTGGTAAGAAAGTGGGAGAAGACATATTATTAAGAAATTTCATTGCCAAGACAATTCTAAGTCAAAAGGACAAAGCTGGAGGCATCACGCTACCTGACTTCAAACTATACTACAAGGCTACAGTAACCAAAACAGCATGGTACTGGTACCACAACAGAGATATAGACCAATGGAACAGAACAGAGTCCTCAGAAATAATACCACACATCTACAGCCATCTGATCTTTGACAAACCTGAGAGAAACAAGAAATGGGGAAAGGATTCCCTATTTAATAAGGTGCTGGGAAAATTGGCTAGCCATAAGTAGAAAGCTGAAACTGGATCCTTTCCTTACTCTTTATACGAAGATTAATTCAAGATGGATTAGAGACTTAAATGTTAGACCTAATACCATAAAAACCCTAGAAGAAAATCTAGGTAGTACCATTCAGGACATAGGCATGGGCAAGGACTTCATGTCTAAAACACCAAAAGCAATGGCAGCAAAAGCCAAAATTGACAAATGGGATCTCATTAAACTAAAGAGCTTCTGCACAGCAAAAGAAACTACCCTCAGAGTGAACAGGCAACCTACAGAATGGGAGAAAATTTTTGCAATCTACTCATCTGACAAAGGGCTAATATCCAGAATCTACAAAGAACTCAAATCTACAAGAAAAAAACAACCCCATCCAAAAGTGGGCAAAGGATATGAACAGACATTTCTCAAAAGAAGACATTCATACAGCCAACAGACACATGAAAAAATGCTCATCATCACTGGCCATCAGAGAAATGCAAATCAAAACCACAATGAGATACCATCTCACACCAGTTAGAATGGCAATCATTAAAAAGTCAGGAAACAACAGGTGTTGGAGAGGATGTGGAGAAATAGGAACACTTTTACACTGTTGGTGGGATTGTAAACTAGTTCAACCATTATGGAAAACAGTATGGCAATCCTCAAGGATCTAGAACTAGATGTACCATATGACCCAGCCATCCCACTACTGGGTATATACCCAAAGGATTAAAAATCATGCTGCTATAAAGACACATGCACACGTATGTTTATTGCGGCACTATTCACAATAGCAAAGACTTGGAATCAACCCAAATGTCCATCTGTGACAGACTGGATTAAGAAAATGTGGCACATATACACCATGGAATACTATGCAGCCATAAAAAAGGATGAGTTTGCATCCTTTGTCGGGACATGGATGCAGCTGGAAACCATCATTCTTAGCAAACTGTCACAAGAACTGAAAACCAAACACCGCATGTTCTCACTCATAGGTGGGAACTGAACAATGAGATCACTTGGACTGGGGAAGGGGAACATCACACACTGGGGCCTATCATGGGGAGGGGGGAGGGGGGAGGGATTGCATTGGGAGTTATACATGATATAAATGACTAATTGATGGGTGCTGACGAGTTGATGGTGCAGCACACCAACATGGCACAAGTATACATATGTAACAAACCTGCACGTTATGCACATGTACCCTAGAACTTAAAGTATAATAAATAAATGAAAAAAAAAGAAATTTCATGTTAAAATATAGTGGCAGGTTTAAGAGAAAAGTACTAGTTTTAATGTTGGGGTAGAATGAAAGATATTTAAACAGCTTTTAGACTTGGGAAGGTCCATAAAGAATCAAGAGAAAGGTTGGAGATCTAGTGGAATAAGGAAGTGGAATACAGTTATGGAGAAGCTTGTCTTTGAGAAGATGAAAATGCTTTTCCCCTGAAATCAGATTGGGACAAGGAGAGAAGAAAGGGGAAGAGAGACCCATTAGAGGAGGGGGATGAGGGCAGGATTTTTCTCAGTTACAGTCTCAGTAAAGCAAGAAGCAACACTGACAAAGGCAGTGTCAGGAAGTGTTCTTTGACGTGAAGAGTCAAAACTGCGGGAAATAGATGTGTTAGGAAATGTAAAAGTAGTTAATAATGTAGAAATAAAAGCATTCCTGAAGCAAGTATGGAACACCCAAAAGAGAGTCAACCACGTACATTAAGCTGGGGTAGTTAGTAGAAGGACTAAGCTTGGTTTGGTGTTCAGTTTCTCCACTTCATGTAATTTACTACCAGTTACATCATAAATTCAGAGTATGGGGTTTCTACTTCTGTCTCAGGTACTTAATTAGAATAGAATATCCAATGTGTTGCTGGAATAAGTTTTTAGAAACAGGATCTAAAAGATAGTGGAGTCCAGTCCCCCCTCTAAGAAACTGATGCTTAAGAGGGTGGGGAGATGCCCCCCTCCCAAGGTCATGCTGCTAGTTTGCAGCTGACTAAAATCCTAGTCAAGCTACTACCTGCATTTCTGCTACATTTTGAGGAGCTGTGGATTTTCCAGTGTTATAACAACAATCACTGGCAGCAGTGAGACTATTCAGGTGGCCCAAGCGCAGAATAATGCCAGTTGAACCAAATGCTACCTTCAACAGTTTCTTACCTCTTAATTAGGATATGAGATGCTCTTGTTCTTAAAATCCAAATTGCTGGAGGCAGACTTTCTAGAAGTCTAGTCTGATGACACTCACAGACTCCTACCTGTATTTTTAATAGACTTGTTGCCTCTCTGTGTACTTGTGCTCAGTTTTAATCATTCACAGAAAAAGGGTCAACTAACCTTTGAGAGAAGACTGTGACTGTATGTTATGGTAAAGCTACATTAAAACAAAAACTAAAAAGCCTTCAATTATGTGAAATGCTGATTACTTTTGTTTTTCTTCCATTCTGGATCATTTTATCTGTCTTTTTCCATCTCTTTTGTCTAGTGGCACAGTTGAATGAGTGCAGTGCAGTACAAAAGACATTAGATTAGGAGTCAGAAATTGACGTTTGCCTGGTTCTGTCACTGATTATCAGGGCTTAGACACTTCTTAGGCTGTCTTTTGCTTGCGTGATAATTCTTTCTCTGCTCAGAGTTTATTGTATGGAAAACTGAAATAGGTAAATAAAAATCGTAAGCCCTGTGCAAATGTATAATGCAGAAATTTATTGTGTTTGGCTTCAATTTGCATTGGTTCTGTAGGAATGGTGCGTTATGCAATGATGTGTTGCAAAATATAATTGTAGACCTAATGGCTTAAATCAGTATGTCTTGGGAATTGAATAATTGGTTATTTAGAGATATTATATTCTAACTTTTAAATGACCCTTTGAGCACCACATATTCATTCCACAAATATCTATGGAGCATCTACTATGTACTAGGTTATAAAGAACTGTTTATTATCATAAGAACTATATTTTGTTTTAAAATCAATGAATATTTACTTCACTGCTTTAAGTATAGTTAAGTGGCATAATCTCTGCTTGAAAAAAAAAAAGATAGTGCTATAAAACAAAATTGGAATTCGCCTATAATATACAAGTATCAACTGAGACGGTGTTGTAAAGGACAAACCTAACTAGGAGAAGAAGGGCAAAATGCCTAAGCCTTTATTTTCCTGAAAAACTTGGTTTAAGAGGGTATTTGAAACGCTTTGTGATCACAATGGAAAAGATTTACACTCTGGATTTTTAAAACATGGTGAAGTTTAGGGTTTTTTTTTTTTTTAAGAACAGAACATTTCTGTCTCATTTTATTCATAAGAAGGCTGTGTGAGATCAAGTTGACTGCAAAGCCTTGAATCTGACCTTTGGTAGTTCTGTTAGCAATGGGACCCCTGCATCATGAAAGCAATTAAGTCCTCAGAAACGTATCTACTAGAGATGTGTAATTTTGGTGGCCCATCTGGTCTGATTTTAGCTAAGAGCTAAGATTTCTCTAAGAGCCAGGACAGGGGAAAAAACAACAAAAATTTCATGCAGCATACTTGTCAAGAAACGCATTTCATAAATCACTGATATTTTGACTCACAGGATACAAAGAATTTCTATTACATTCTGTTACAATTCAATAATATAACATTTGTTTCCAGTAGCAGTTAGTGTTTTGGCTGGAACAGCCTCCTTCGCTCATTCTGTTTTCTGCTACTTTGGAATGGGGGAATGGAGCCCTGAGCACAGCTTTCACTAGGAAGGAGCAAGCTAATCAATGATCACAAGCCTTTCAGTGGTTTGTGCCTAGTGAGAAAGTAGGCTGAATATACAAATGCATCTCATCTCTCTCGATCTCTCTATTTATTAAACTACAAACCCCCTGCTGATTTCACAAGCATACTACCTGTACACCAGACCCCCAAATTAGAAGAGCCCAAATTTGGTTTAAAGCTCTGCTGTCACTTTCTTAAGATTCTTAATAACTTTTGAACAGAGTCTACATGTTCATTTTGTATTGAGCCCCACAAATTAGGTAGCCAGTTTTGATACTCATCTCTACATACTGGGATTGTTCTGGATCACCAAGAGCTTAGGCTTGAGACTTAGAGAATGTCCAATAAGTGTTTTCAGAATGAGCAAAATTCCTGATTTTTTAAAGCTTTAAATAAAAGCAAGTAACCTTCATCTTACTCCATTTAATTTAGCTGATGTGAGGAGTGGAGGAAAGGTACCACACTTTTTTTTTTTTTTTTTTTTTTTTTTTTTTTTTTTTTTTTTTTTTGAGGCGGAGTCTAGCTCTGTCGCCTGGACTGGAGTGCAGTGGCCAGATCTCAGCTCACTGCAAGCTCCGCCTCCCGGGTTTCCGCCATTCTCCTGCCTCAGCCTCCCGAGTAGCTGGGACTACAGGCGCCCGCCACCTCGCCCGGCTAGTTTTTGTATTTTTAGTAGAGACGGGGTTTCACCATATTAGCCAGGATGGTCTCGATCTCCTGACCTCGTGATCCGCCCGTCTCGGCCTCCCAAAGTGCTGGGATTACAGGCTTGAGCCACCGCGCCCGGCCCACACTTTTAAGGAAAATTTTAACATATAAGAAAGACCCAAAAATAGCTTACCCATGCCTATGTTTCCATCATCATAATATGGCAGCTACTATTTTATTCTATGAACTTAGTGTTTATTTAAAAATAAAAAACAGATGAAGTTTACCTATTGACCCCACCTCAAGTCCTATTTTTCTCCTCACCTGCTCACTGGGAGTTAAAGTACTATCATAAATGTTGTATCCTTCCAGTATTTGTTATCCCTTTACAGTGCCAGGAATAATATTTGGCAACATATTTCGTATGTCTTAATATTTATGTAAATGAGAGGAAACTATATGCACCAATCTGTAATTTGTAGTTTTTATTTGATATTTTGTTTGTAAAATCTATCCACATTGATACATGCCGTTCTCCCATTCATCATCATTACTGTATATAGTAGTATACTGTACTTGATCTGCTACCCCACTTACAGAGGCTGTTTAAAGTAGAGCCAGAGGAGTCTTTCTTTGTATTTCGATTCTTCCACTGCCACTGGTCCAAGTCAGTAGCTGGGTGATATTGGACAAGTTAAGTGAATGTTCTGAAACTCCATTTTCACATTTGTAAAATGAGATTAATAATTTCTACCAGTTAAGATGTTTTCGTGACAATTAAACCAGGTAATGTATGTACAACCTACATTCAAAAAATAGTGGTAGAGATTATTGTACATATATGTATGTGTATATTATATATGAGTGTTATGAAGTCCTAAGTAAATACATAACAGTGATATTGAATTGGCATTGTTTAACTTTTTTAATTGTACTCTTGGCTATTGGTCTTCTTTTTTGTAATAAAAGCAGCTCAACCTTAAAATGCAGTACTGAGTACATCTTAGTCTTAGGTTCTTTTTTAACAAAATTGAATGATATTACCTCTAACATATCCTCCATGGATGAAAAAGCTTAAATTCATACAACTATGAAACTACCATATTATTTATAAAATGGCACCTATGTTCCACTCTATGTATAATCGGAAAAGAACAGTGTTTTCCAACTTTCGTCTTGCAAAGCAACAAATAGGAGAAGGAGAATTCTGGAATTCCATCAGGCCAAAACTGTGCTGCTGCAGAGACCCCAACTTGCAATGAGAAGTGAAAAACCTAAGCACACATTGAGCTTATTTTTTTCATGTTCTCTGTAATTTTTTAAAAAATTGGAAGAGAAGCCAATATTACATAGTATCCCAACTATAGAATTAGTTTCTTTTTCTTAATACTAAGTAAAAGCATGATTTCAAATCATCTCTGATTTGTTTGAAGTTCTAAAATTCTGAGATTCAATGTAGCTTATTCTAGTGTTTCAGTATTCTGGATATTTCAAGGTTATACATATTATCTTCTGTCAATTGCTTTTTAACATAATGTTTCAAGAGCAAATTGATACATGCTTTATGTACATTGTTGAAATCTGTGATGAAGTAAGAAACTTGAAATAACATTCTGAATCCCCCTGTGATTTTAAAGCATTATATTCTGGCTATTCAACAGATTTTATACAATTCGTTATCGAGAAAAGGATAAAGAAAAGAAGTGGATTTTTCAAATCTGTCCAGCCACTGAAACAATTGTGGAAAATCTAAAGCCAAACACAGTTTATGAATTTGGAGTGAAAGACAATGTGGAAGGTGGAATTTGGAGTAAGATTTTCAATCACAAGACTGTTGTTGGAAGTAAGTACCTAGAAATGTTTGTTTAAGTAAGCTTTTAAAATTTTGTCTTAGTTATCTAATTTTTAATTATGTTATTTATTGTATAATATAAGGTAATTCCTAAGCTCTAGTATTTACGGAAATATAGAAGCAAACAGGATATATTGAGCATTGATATTTCAGAATCTTTTGTTATAAGTGATTTATAAAATAAGTAATAAAGATTGATGTCATTGACTATTGTATTATAGTAGTTTAAAATCAGTCCCTGACCTGCAAACACCCACTGAACCAGAAAAACAATAACATGTACCGGTGTTCAGAATGGAAAGCTAGACCAGTAGAGGTGCCCAAAGAAAGACTTTTCGGAACCTTGAACTTTCTTCCAGTCATCCCATCATTAAAACTTCATAGGCATCAGTGTTTAAAATTATAGCAATTAAAATTATACATCCAAGTTAGAGGATGAGTTGAAATTATCTTTATAATGATCAACTAGAGTTGACTTAGGAGCCAGGAGAATAGAAATAATGTCATTTTTCCCTTGTCTCATCAGGTAAAAAAGTAAATGGGAAAATCCAAAGTACCTATGACCAAGACCACACAGTGGTATGTAACAGTTTATTTTCAAGAATGTTTTTTTTTAAAAATTATATCTGCATTGTTAAGGAAATCATCTTATTAAAAGATACTGAAATTAGATTGACTAGCTATGAAACAGTAGATAAAGTAGTTTTAGGAATTAGTTTCTTTTTCTTAATACTAAGTAAAAGCATGATTTCAAATCATCTCTGATTTGTTTGAAGTTCTAAAATTCTGAAATTCAATGTAGCTTATTCTAGTGTTTCAGTATTCTGGGTATTTCAAGGTTATACATATTATCTTATGTGAATTGCTTTTTAACATGTTTCAAGAGCAAATTGATACATGCTTTATGTACATTGCTACAGCTTAAACCTTTCCTTTCTATTTTCTATCGTACCCTACTTAAAGGAGCCACTCTCTTTCACAATGACAGAGCAACAAGTTTGATTTTGTAAAATGCCCAGCCTTTGTTCAGTTCAGACAATGTTTGTGTTTTATGAACCAGGCATTTCCCCATGAATCGAAAAACATCCTTTTCTCTCTCACTGCAGCCACTTGGTTTCTCATGCTCTCTTTCCTTCCACTTTTCAAAATCTATTCTCAGGAAGCATCATGTCAAGTATACAGCCCACCTGGGATGACTGTAAGTCGCTGTTAGAGCCACCACAGACATGTTCGCATTTCAAATCTCATACCCAGTGATTAGTTTGGTGCCAAAATAATTGCAGCTTTTGCCATTAAGAGTAACAAAGGACATTATATTACTGGGCAGACAGAGGAGGCACTTCAGTGAGAAGAAGGGAATTTGATGCTGGCTTTGGTTCCTAGATATTGGAAGTATCCTACAGTCAAATGAACATGCGAAGACTATTTGTGGGTGGAATTTTGCTCTCTGAGATGTGTGCTTGAGGTGTGCGGCTCAATATCTTTTTATGTCTAATTAAGTAGTCCACAGAATAGCCCCATGGATCATGTGGCCCAGTCTGGAAAAAAGAAATAGTAGTATATAATTCACTGGGATTAAAAATAAAAACAGAAGATTGGTTTTGGTGACAGAAAATAGTCTTAGATAAAGTAGAACTGACTAAAAGTCTGCCTAAGGTAAATGTTGTTTATATGGTTTGAAATGGCAGAAAAGTGTGTTCATTGTGAAATTATTAAATAATAATTATGAGATTTTTATAATTGCTAGGAAAATATTTTGATGTATTTCCGATATTAATACAAAAAAGAGATTGCAGGTAAGTTCTTAGGCCTGTTTTTTTTCCTCTCTCTTTTGTTTTTAACTTGTCTGTTTAGTTGGTTGTTTTTAGGTTTTGCTGCTTTTCAAATTGTCTAATACTTAAATATTCAGAATATTAAGTGGGAAAAGAAGCATTAACAAGGTTACCGATAACAAAACTACCTCTATATGGGTAGTATAAAACCATTAATAGTCTGGTAAAACTTTAGAGCATCTTTTGTTTTCTAAGCATGTTTTCATTACAAATTAAAATCGTACTATATTTGCAATTTTCTATCTTGCTGTTTTCACTTGGTCAAAATATGTTATGAACATATTTCATGTCATCAAATCCTCTTCATAAACATCATTTTAATTGCTGTGTACTGTATCACAAATGCATGATTATTAAGTTTCCAATTTGTAGGCATTTAAGTTATTTCTAATTGTTTTTAAATTGTGGGTGATGTTATAGTGAGCACTTACGTTTATGAACACTTGTGATAAAGCTTTGTTCACAATGCTGATCATTTCCTTAAAATAGATATTTAGAAGAGGAATTAACAATTCAGAGTTTTAACATTTTTAAGCCTTCCTAGTACTATGGGCAGATTTCTTTCCTGAAAAGTGGTACCAATTTATAAACTTGGCAGCAATGTATCAATTTATGTTGCTATAGTACCCTGATTGCCAACTTTATATATTTTCATCACTAAATTTTTGGCTAATGTAATAGCTTATAATAGTTACCTTAATTTTTATTTCTCCAATTGCTGATAAAGCAGTAGTTTCTTCACTTGTTTATTAGCCAGTTGTATTTTCCATTTAATGACGTTCTCTTGCAGTTCTTTGTTTGTTGGGTGTTTCATGGGTTCTTTTTAGAACTATATAGTGTAAGACTGTATACATTAAAGAAACATTGACCTGTTGATACTGTCTAGAAATATTTTTCTCACATTTGTTATTGCTTAAGTTTGCTCATAGACATTTTTGAAATAGACAACTCGTGTAATCTCCTTAACCAAATCATTAGACTTTTCCATTGCGATATCCTCAATTGCATTATATTTTCCATTGTGATATCCTCAATTGCATTATATTTTAGAAAGATCCTCCCTCTCTAGAGAGCAGATAAATATTCCTCCCCTTTCTTTTCATTTTGTAAGTGGTTTGATTTTATAATAATTCTGTGAACTTTATTTAACTATGGTATATAGGAAGGTTCTGTATTGATTAGCTGTATATTTTTCCCCCAAATAACCAACTGGCTTAGTACTGTGTATTTATGTATTGAATTGTGCCTCTCCCTAAGGTCCCTTCACCTTTGTCTCTTAAATCCAGTCAACACTGTGTAGGAAAGGTAGATCTGCTGCACCTCACAGGCAAAACAGTGGGATAGAACTGCTCTTTCATCCTCTTCTAGAACAATCCTCATTCTTTGTTGTGAATGGTTTCCTAGGAAGCATACATTGTCTCCTTCCCTCTTGGCTGTCACACTTAACCTTTCATGTGACTCCATGATATCATTTCTTTCAGTCCCTCTTTTCAGCTATCATATCCCAGTAATTTGTATTTGTCTTGGCAGGATATTTCATTTAGGATGAGTTACTCAGCAAGATTGGGAAAGATGATTGACGTTTTACTCTCAGGGGATTTAATTTTTTTCCCTCAGTATAAGCAGCTATGATAGGAAGGGCTAGGAAGCAACTTCCTTCCTCAATGACACAGAGCCAGGCATTTTATCACTTCAAGCTGTGAGGTGGAGCACCCTGACTGCAGCCAGCTCTGATGAGTTTAAAACTCTTCGTTATTTCCAAAGGAAAAACCAAATTCATTGAAAAGATATTTTAAGCCTTCTTTGAGAAGCTTTATTATTTCCTTCTGGACAACAACAAATATATATGTATATGAACTTACATCTCTGCTCTCAGGTAGCTCTGGGACATGGAGAAGTTATAACAGAACTGCATGGAGAAATTTGACCATCTTATGTGACCACATAAAATTGATTCTGAAAACTGGTTTGATACTTTAGAGGTACATTTTAGTCCAAAGAAGTCTGTACCCAATTATTCACCCATTTCTTCTCTGAGACCTATCTTAGAAGGCTATTTCAAGAGATATGAAATTAATTTCACATATTTGCCTTCTGGATTTCAAGCAAAAACACACATTGAAAACTTTTTTTATTCATATGAACATGGTTACACCTGAAACCTTAGAAGCAGCAAAAACTCTTGAACACCTTTCAATAAGAGGTATTCAGAATGGAAAAAAAACTTGAACTTTAGGCTATACATTTTAAAGATAAATTTTAGGTCCAAAATTTGAATATAAAATACAACCCATCCTATCCTTCTGGTTACACTATATATTATAATTCATGTATCTAGATATGTGTTCCGCTGGCAGGCAAGTCCCAGTGCAGCTGTGCCCGGGACATATAGCAGGAAGCTCTTCTGGTTGGCTAGTGCCTTTGTCCTACCAATTGGTATATGTTTTCAATATCGCTCCTACCTATACCTCTAGAAAAATCAGAGAAAGGGCATATGCAGAAACAAAACTGTGATTCTTTCTATATAAAATAAATCACTTGAGATCCATATGATTGAGGAAGAAAAAGATACATTTATCGTGATGCTTGTGCTATTTTTTTTTCCCCATTTAGAGCATGTAGGACACTTTTTTTTTTTTTTTTTTTAAGGTAAAACCTAATGTTTACTGTTAGGTTTTATTATTTTAAAAAATAATGATGGCTAATATTTTCAATTTTTTCTATATTTTTAAAAAATGTATTACTTAACTAGCTAAACAAAATCAATATTTGAAGTAAGTAGCACTTAACAGATTTTTAAAAACAAATTTAATTATTTAAATCTTCCTAGAATCAGTGTTCTCCAAAAATATGACATGTATTTTTATCTTTTTTATTTTCCATCAGAGACCCACCCATATTTTAAGAACTCCACAGTTATCACCAAAAAGAGAAGTGGTACCAATTGTTACCATGTAACAATTATCAAATGATTGATGTGAACCAAGAGATTAACTTTGTGGTCCCCAGCCACACTTTATGACTGTGTACAGTGAATGTATGAGGCATCCTTCCATCCTTAGCAATCCTTGTCTTAAGCAGAAACTTGAAAAACTTATATGTAAGCAAACTATTAATATATCATCAGAGGTTAAGTGTCTAATTCCTCCTCAGTTGATCAGAAATTTGAAGGCTTTTGAAAGTAGGACATTAGATTCACTTTTAGCCAGATGTTAGATTGAATCAGTATGTTTTGTAACTTTCATTAGAACATCCTAAAAATTAATTAAAACCAGAATCTAATATGCCCGAGTTCTCATGTGGTTTGACTCTTGAGTCGTTGAAATTTGACTTTGAGTCACCCTTTTAGCCACTACCCAAATGGACAGCTCCTCTTTATCTCAGGGCCTGAAAATAATGTTAAACCTACAATAATAATAATCTGATGCCACGAAAATGTCAAATGGACAAACCTACAAAAAATAATATCCTTAGTTACCACTAACTTTATTACAGCTAATTTTCAATATGCTATCTGGAGGAAGTTAGTGTAATGCAGGGTGAGACGCAAGTTCCTAGTCATGTGTGGTGGAGCTACTGCTGCTGCTGCATGTATTTCTAAAGAAGCATACGCTTTCCCTAGTCATGGGAAGAAAGCATGCTGCATTTGTCTCCAGGGCATCACCCTTCACACTCGAGTAGTCTCTTCTCATTGAGTGTCACCAACTGCATGCTTCGCCGCAGTGTCCCAGAAAATCGGTAAAAATAAATGATCTTAACTAGACTTCTGCTCAAGGCATAGCCCAACCTGTGTTTCTAATGCACAGGATATCTGGAAATGAGAAAAAAAAAATCTATTATAGGGCAAGAAAGAAATATGCTTACTTCCTGGCATTTAGTAAACATTGAAAGACGAGAACTATGGAAAGAAGAAGTGGTGGAGGTTTGCCGCAAGAATGGGAGAATCAGCAAGCCGTAGAGAAAAGAGCCAACAAGGAAATGCCTAAGAAGGAAAATCGCTGCCAGAGTGGTGTCTGAGGACGGCAGTATTGTGCTGAGGCCACACCAGCCAAAACAGTATGGAAGCCTGAGGGACTGTCACTGCCTCCTTCCCATTTCCAGGCCCCACACTGTCTGCACCTGTGACTCTGATATACATTAATAGTTGTTAGTAATAACAAGCATAGAAAAAGTAAGGAAACGACAGCAAGGAAATGTTTTTTTTAAAAACATTGTACATAAAACAGTTGTATCAAAATTGGATTGTAATTGGTTAAACACTGTATCTTGGAAATTATCACAGTACTTCATTTTGCAGTAAGAGTAGTTAACAAACTTTTCCCTGCCCTTTTATTTGATAAGAAGACATAGGAGGGGAATCACATTGTGAATTTCCAAATGGAAATTGTAGAGGTGTTGGCAGAGACATGTTGAGCCACAGGACTTTCCCGATGCCCTTTAAAAAACTACCTGTAGAGATGCAGCTGTTTGCTCATTAGTACAGTCCTTGTGCATCTTTGGATTGTGGATTAAGCAGGAGAGCATTTTTAGGCCTAGAAAAAAAAATTGCGTTCTGCAGCTAAATGATTTTTTAATTTTTGGCAGCACATATTGTACATATGTTCTTGTCACTTCAACTGAACACTGGAGTAAGAACTCAGAACAGAAACATTGTTCCATTCATGTGAATAGCAGAATATTTTCCATTTGTCCTTGTCAAAAAATTGTTTGTTCAAAACAAATCATTACAACAAGGAAAATTAAACTGGTATAATGCAATTCAGTCAGCACAGCAACATGTAGGCTTTTCTGCTCTGATGTGTTAAGTATCTTGGAAAAACTTCGCGTTCAACAAAACGTGCACTAAGGGATAGGGCAAATAGAGGACAGGCCATTCAAATGCCTCTAGCTGCAGCCACAGCCCGAACAAAAATGATAATTGGTACATAGAAAAATAACGTGGCTCTCCTGCCTGGCAGCTCCCGTGTAGTTGAAGGTTGCCATGCCAAGCATTTAAAAGTCTGAGACGTGTCAAACTCATAGAAGCAGAGAGTAGAATGGTGGTTACCAGGGCGTGAGGGGCAAGGGGGCAGTGAGGAGATATTGGCAAAGGGTAGGAAGTTTCCGTCAGACAGGAGGAGTAAGCTTTAGAGTACTATTGCATGGCAGGGTGACCATAGTTACTATTGATGTATAGTTCCAAGTTGCTAAAGATAAATTTCAAATGCCTCGCCAGAAAAAAATGATCGGTAAAAGTGAGGAGGCAGATACGGTAATTCACTTGGTTTAATCATCCTGCATTGTGCACTTAGATAAGAACATCACATTGTACCCCAGAAATAGACACAATTATGAAGAAAGAAATGATTTTAACAATAGTAAAAAATACAAGTTGTTTTAACATGGACAAATAAAAATTCTCAGGAGTTAGGAGTTAGAGGCTATATGCTGGCAACGCTTTTGCTGGAGCAGGGCAGGTGAGAACTAGACAGTGCAGGCAGAGGAGCTGGTGGGGCTTCTCTTAAGGTGGGCTCGTGAGTGAGTGCAGAGTGCCAAGGGTGGGCCTAGCTTTTCTCCCCTGGGGAAGGGTTTCTGTGTAAGTGCTCACATTTAATTTTTTTTATAATAAATCCAGAAGGGATCCTCCTGCCCATGTAACTGCAAAGCTTAGAGTTTGCTATTTTTTATCCCCCGCTAAAAGTTACACTTATTTTCCTACTATTTCTCTCCTGTTGCCGAGAAAGAGTATGTCTAAATTATATTTGCATCATTCCTCTAGTTACCGATAGTGTATGAACTCAGTTGCCATACAGAAGCATATGTGGTAGCTAAACAGATTGTTGATTAAAATAACTTTTTCTGATTATAAATGTAATTTGCCCTTATTAGAAATTTGGCAAATATAGAAAGGTACACAAAATGAAATTAATGTTGGCTTACAAGAAATCACTGTTTTAAGGAAACAGTGATTTATTTCCCTCTGGCCTCTTTTCTATACACATATTTATAAAATTGGGTGATACTGTGGATGCAAATGTGTATCCTTGGTACTTATTTATATTCTGCATTTTTCCTTCTTGTTAAATACAACTCAAATTTTTGAACTATCATTGAATAAAACTTCTATGTTTGGATAATAAATTTATTTTATTTATTTATTTATTTATTTGTAAAACCTGTTTTCTCAAACTTTCTAATACTAGATCAGTTACGTTTTATTCTTTTTTTCTTTTATTTATTTATTTATTTATTTAAATTATACTTTAAGTTCTAGGGTACATGTGCATAACGTGCAGGTTTGTTACATATGTATACTTGTGCCATGTGGGTGTGCTGCACCCATCAACTCGTCAGCACCCATCAATTCATCATTTATATCATGTATAACTCGCCAATGCCATCCCTCCCCCTTCCCCCCTCCCCATGATAGGCCCCAGTGTGTGATGTTCCGCTTCCCCAGTCCAAGTGATCTCATTGTTCAGTTCCCACCTATGAGTGAGAATATGCGGTGTTTAGTTTTCAGTTCTTGTGACAGTTTGCTAAGAATGATGGTTTCCAGCTGCATCCATGTCCCGACAAAGGACGCAAACTCATCCTTTTTTATGGCTGCATAGTATTCCATGGTGTATATGTGCCACATTTTCTTAATCCAGTCTGTCACAGATGGACATTTGGGTTGATTCCAAGTCTTTGCTATTGTGAATACTGCCGCAATAAACATACGTGTGCATGTGTCTTTATAGCAGCATGATTTTAATCCTTTGGGTATATACCCAGTAGTGGGATGGCTGGGTCATATGGTATATCTAGTTCTAGATCCTTGAGGAATTGCCATACTGTTTTCCATAATGGTTGAACTAGTTTACAATCCCACCAACAGTGTAAAAGTGTTCCTATTTCTCCACATCCTCTCCAGCACCTGTTGTTTCCTGACTTTTTAATGATTGCCATTCTAACTGGTGTGAGATGGTATCTCATTGTGGTTTTGATTTGCATTTCTCTGATGGCCAGTGATGATGAGCATTTTTTCATGTGTCTGTTGGCTGTATGAATGTCTTCTTTTGAGAAATGTCTGTTCATATCCTTTGCCCACTTTTGGATGGGGTTGTTTGTTTTTTTCTTGTAGATTTGTTTGAGTTCTTTGTAGATTCTGGATATTAGCCCTTTGTCAGATGAGTAGATTGCAAAATTTTCTCCCATTCTGTAGGTTGCCTGTTCACTCTGATGGTAGTTTCTTTTGCTGTGCAGAAGCTCTTTAGTTTAATAGATCCCATTTGTCAATTTTGGCTTTTGCTGCCGTTGCTTTTGGTGTTTTAGACATGAAGTCCTTGCCCATGCCTATGTCCTGAATGGTACTACCTAGCTTTTCTTCTAGGGTTTTTATGGTATTAGGTCTAACATTTAAGTCTCTAATCCATCTTGAATTAATCTTCGTATAAGGAGTAAGGAAAGGATCCAGTTTCAGCTTTCTACTTATGGCTAGCCAATTTTCCCAGCACCATTTATTAATAGGGAATCCTTTCCCCATTTCTTGTTTCTCTCAGGTTTGTCAAAGATCAGATGGCTGTAGATGTGTGGTATTATTTCTGAGGACTCTGTTCTGTTCCATTGGTCTATATCTCTGTTGTGGTACCAGTACCATGCTGTTTTGGTTGCTGTAGCCTTGTAGTATAGTTTGAAGTCAGGTAGCGTGACGCCTCCAGCATTGTCCTTTTGACTTCAGATTGTCTTGGCAATGCGGGCTCTGTTTTGGTTCCATATGAACTTTAAAGCAGTTTTTTCCAATTCTGTGAAGAAACTCATTGGTAGCTTGATGGGGATGGCATTGAATCTATAAATCACCTTGGGCAGTATGGCCATTTTCATGATATTGATTCTTCCTATCCATGAGCATGGTATGTTCTTCCATTTGTTTGTGTCCTCTTTTATTTCACTGAGCAGTGGTTTGTAGTTCTCCTTGAAGAGGTCCTTGACATCCCTTGTAAGCTGGATTCCTAGGTATTTTATTCTCTTTGAAGCATTGTGAATGGAAGTTCATTCATGATTTGGCTCTCTGTTTGTCTGTTACTGGTGTATAAGAATGCTTGTGATTTTTGCACATTAATTTTGTATCCTGAGACTTTGCTGAAGTTGCTTATCAGCTTAAGGAGATTTTGGGCTGAGACGATGGGGTTTTCTAAATATACAATCATGTCATCTGCAAACAGGGACAATTTGACTTCTTCTTTTCTAACTGGATACCCTTGATTTCTTTCTCTTGCCTGATTGCCCTAGCCAGAACTTCCAACACTATGTTGAATAGGAGTGGTGAGAGAGGGCATCCCTGTCTTGTGCCAGTTTTCAAAGGGAATTTTTCCAGTTTTTGCCCATTCAGTATGATATTGGCTGTGGGTTTGTCATAAATAGCTCTTATATTTTTTGGGTACGTTCCATCAATACCGAATTTATTGAGCGTTTTTAGCATGAAAGGCTGTTGAATTTTGTCAAAAGCCTTTTCTGCATCTATTGAGATAATCATGTGGTTCTTGTCTTTGGTTCTGTTTATATGCTGGATTACGTTTATTGATTTGCGAATGTTGAACCAGCCTTGCATCCCAGGGATGAAGCCCACTTGATCATGGTGGATAAGCTTTTTGATGTGCTGCTGAATCTGGTTTGCCAGTATTTTATTGAGGATTTTTGCATCGATGTTCATCAGGGATATTGGTCTAAAATTCTCTTTTTTTGTTGTTTCTCTGCCAGGCTTTGGTATCAGGATGATGTTGGCCTCATAAAAAGAGTTAGGGAGGATTCCCTCTTTTTCTATTGATTGGAATAGTTTCAGAAGGAATGGTACCAGCTCCTCCTTGTACCTCTGGTAGAATTCAGCTGTGAATCCATCTGGTCCTGGACTTTTTTTGGTGGGTAGGCTATTAATTATTGCCTCAATTTCAGAGCCTGCTATTGGCCTATTCAGGGATTCAACTTCTTCCTGGTTTAGTCTTGGGAGACTGTAAGTGTCCAGGAAATTATCCATTTCTTCTAGATTTTCTAGTTGATTTGCGTAGAGGCATTTATAGTATTCTCTGATGGTTGTTTGTATTTCTGTGGGGTCGGTGGTGATATCCCCTTTATCATGTTTTATTGCATCTATTTGATTCCTCTCTCTTTTCTTCTTTATTAGTCTTGCTAGTGGTTGTCAATTTTGTTGATCTTTTCAAAAAACCAACTCCTGGATTCATTGATTTTTTGGAGGGTTTTTTGTGTCTCTATCTCCTTCAGTTCTGCTCTGATCTTAGTTATTTCTTGCCTTCTGCTAGCTTTTGAATGTGTTTGCTCTTGCCTCTCTAATTCTTTTAATTGTGATGTTAGAGTGTCAATTTTAGATCTTTCTGCTTTCTCTTGTGGGCATTTAGTGCTATAAATTCCCTCTACACACTGCTTTAAATGTGTCCCAGAGATTCTGGTATGTTGTATCTTTGTTCTCATTGGTTTCAAAGAACGTCTTTATTTCTGCTTTCATTTCGTTATGTACCCAGTAGTCATTCAGGAGCAGGTTGTTCAGTTTCCATGTAGTTGAGCGGTTTTGATTGAGTTTCTTAGTCCTGAGTTCTAGTTTGATTGCACTGTGGTCTGAGAGACAGTTTGTTATAATTTCTGTTCTTTTACATTTGCTAAGGAGTGCTTTACTTCCAATTATGTGGTCAATTTTGGAATAAGTGTGATGTGGTGCTGAGAAGAATGTATATTCTGTTGATTTGGGGTGGAGAGTTCTATAGATGTCTATTAGGTCCGCTTGGTGCAGAGATGAGTTCAATTCCTGGATATCCTTGTTAACTTTCTGTTTCGTTGATCTGTCTAATGTTGACAGTGGAGTGCTGAAGTCTCCCATTATTATTGTATGGGAGTCTAAGTCTCTTTGTAAATCTCTACGGACTTGCTTTATGAATCTGGGTGCTCCTGTATTGGGTGCATATATATTTAGGAGAGTTAGCTCTTCCTGTTGAATTGATCCCTTTACCATTATGTAATGGCCTTCTTTGTCTCTTTTGATCTTTGATGGTTTAAAGTCTGTTTTATCAGAGACTAGGATTGCAACCCCTGCTTTTTTTTGTTCTCCATTTGCTTGGTAGATCTTCCTCCATCCATTTATTTTGAGCCTATGTATGTCTCTGCATGTGAGATGGGTCTCCTGAATACAGCAGACTGATGGGTCTTGACTCTTGATCCAGTTTGCCAGTCTGTGTCTTTTAATTGGAGCATTTAGTCCATTGACATTTAAGGTTATATTGTTATGTGTGAACTTGATCCTGCCATTATGATAGTAACTGGTTATTTTGCTCGTTAGTTGATGTAGTTTCTTCCTAGCCTCGATGGTCTTTACATTTTGGCATGTTTTTGCAATGGCTGGTACCGGTTGTTCCTTTCCATGTTTAGGGCTTCCTTCAGGGTCTCTTGTAAGGCAGGCCTGGTGGTGACAAAATCTCTAAGCATTTGCTTATCTGTAAAGGATTTTATTTCTCCTTCACTTATGAAACTTAGTTTGGCTGGATATGAAATTTTGGGTTGAAAATTCTTTTCTTTAAGAACATTGAATATTGGCCCCCACTCTCTTCTGGCTTGGAGAGTTTCTGTCGAGAGATCTGCTGTTATTCTGATGGGCTTCCCTTTGTGGGTAACCCGACCTTTCTCTCTGGCTGCCCTTAAGATTTTTTCCTTCATTTCAACTTTGGTGAATCTGGCAATTATGTGTCTTGGAGTTGCTCTTCTGGAGGAGTATCTTTGTGGCGTTCTCTGTATTTCCTGAATTTGAATGTTGGCCTGCCCTACTAGGTTGGGAAGTTCTCTGGATGATATCCTGAAGAGTGTTTTCCAACTTGGTTCCATTTTCCCCCTCACTTTCAGGCACCCCAATCAGACGTAGATTTGGTCTTTTTACATAATCCCATACTTCTTGCAGGCTTTGTTCATTTCTTTTTCTTCTTTTTTCTTTTGGTTTCTCTTCTCACTTCATTTCATTCATTTGATCCTCAATCGCTGATACTCTTTCTTCCAGTTGATCGAGTCGGTTACTGAAGCTTGTGCATTTGTCACGTATTTCTCATGTCCTGGTTTTCATCTCTGTCAGTTCGTTTATGACCTTCTCTGCATTAATTAGTCTAGCTGTCAATTCTTCCACTCTTTTTTCAAGATTTTTAGTTTCTTTGCGCTGGGTACTTAATTCCTCCTTTAACTCTGAGAAGTTTGATGGACTGAAGCCTTCTTCTCTCATCTCGTCAAAGTCATTCTCTGACCAGCTTTGATCCGTTGCTGGCGATGGGCCGCGCTCCTTTGCAGGGGGAGATGCGCTCTTATTTTTTGAATTTCCAGCTTTTCTGCCCTGCTTTTTCCCCATCTTTGTGGTTTTATCTGTCTCTGGTCTTTGATGATGGTGATGTACTGATGGGGTTTTGGTAGAGGTGTCCTTCCTGTTTGATAGTTTTCCTTCTGACAGGACCCTCAGCTGTAGGTCTGTTGGAGATTGCTTGAGGTCCACTCCAGTCCCTGTTTGCCTGGGTATCAGCAGCAGAGGTTGTGGAAGATAGAATATTGCTGAACAGCGAGTGTACCTTTCTGATTCTTACTTTGGAAGCTTCCTCTCAGGGGTGTACTCCACCCTGTGAGGTGTGGGGTGTCAGACTGCCCCCAGTGAGGGATGTCTCCCAGTTAGGCTACTCAGGAGTCAGGGACCCACTTGAGCAGGCAGTCTGTCCCTTCTCAGATCTCAACCTCTGTGTTGGGAGATACACTGCTCTCTGCAACGCTGTCAGACAGAGTCGTTTGCATCTGCAGAGATTCTGCTGCTTTTTTGTTGTTGTTATTTATCTGTGCCCTGTCCCCAGAGGTGGAGTCTACAGAGACAGGCAGGTTTCCTTGAGCTGCTGTGAGCTCCACCCAGTTCGAGCTTCCCAGCGGCTTTGTTTACCTACTTAAGCCTCAGCAATGGCAGGCGCCCCTCCCCCAGCCTGGCTGCTGCCTTGGGGTTAGATCGCAGACTGCTGTGTTAGCAATGAGGGAGGCTCTGTGGGCGTGGGACCCTCCCGGCCAGGTGTGGGATATATTCTCCTGGTGTGCCCGTTTACTTAAAGTGCAATATTGGGGTGGAAGTTACCCGATTTTCCAGGTGTTGTGTGTCTCAGTTCCCCGGCTAGGAAAAGGGATTCCCTTCCCCCTTGCGCTTCCCAGGTGAGGCGATGCCTCGCCCTACTTCAGCTCTCACTGGTCGGGCTACAGCAGCTGACCAGCACCGATTGTCCAGCACTCCCTAGTGAGATGACCCCAGTACCTCAGTTAAAAATGCAGAAATCACCGGTCTTCCGTGTCGCTCGCGCTGGGAGTTGGAGACTGGAGCTGTTCCTATTCGGCCATCTTGCTCCGCCCCCAATAAATTTATTTTAAATTATGATAGTAAACACTGTCTTTGATTAATTCCTTAGACTGGGTTGCTAAGGAGGAAATAATTGAGTCAATGCATGCAGACACCCCTCTTAAAAAATACTCTAATGATAGTAAACTTTTATTTGTTGTGATTTTTTAGAACATAAGAACCTTAATATAAGAAAAATAGCCAAGAGTAAGCTTGGTGTATTGTCCCTTCTTTACCAGGGGTAAAACACTTATGAAAATGGTGGTATGTCAAAAAGTATATTTTGCTCACTACTAGGTGTTTGCCCTTGAAAGGATTTGGTAATCAGGTAAACACCTATCTGGTAAGCAGCTCATATTCAGCACCTCCTTGATGATCTAGCAGGTCTAGTATATGCCATACTGCCATACCTGTATCATGTATACAGGCTAAACCAAGTATCAAAAAGTGGACATCCATCTTGCCCTTTCAACTCAACTCTAATTCTCCTGTATACAATTTTCTGCCTTTCTCCTCACCTGCCCTGTGTCCCTCTAGTCTGTCTTATCCTTGGCCTCATGATTATGTCTGGCAATGACTCTGCTTTAAAGTCTACACCCATCCCTAGTTCAGGCTCCTTTATGACATCAGAACCTCCTGTGGGACTTCTAAGGTAATTTGGGTGAAGAGAGGAAGCAGAGTCCTCTGGGGTACATCCTTCTGATTCTGAGGTCCCTTGTGTATAAACACGTGCAGAATGGTTGAAAGTACAGGCTGTGGAATAAGAAATGTCTGGATCTGAGTCCTTGCTCTGCTTTCTTGAGCAATAAGTGCTTGGTGTTGGGAGCTCATGCTGGTTGTGGTAGCTGTAGTAACAGCAGCAGCAGCAGCAGTTGGGTACACTCAAACAATTGATCTTGATTGGTTTTCGAAGATAATAGGTAGTTTAGCATCTTTTTGAGAGGAACTGTAAAAGCAATTTGGTGGTATCATATCTCAAATGTAATAAAAATAAACTAATATTCAATACAGAAGATTTGGTTTCTTTCCATTGCAGTTTCTAAGTAAAGTGAACTAATGGGAGTTCTGAAGAAACTGCTTCTGTCAAACCTTGGGATATTTATGAGGGAAACCAAGTGAATCCAATAACGTAGAGGCAGGTGGATGTACTAACAATCTAACCAACAACTTTTTTTAAGATGGAGTGTCGCTGTTGTCACCCAGGCTGAAGTGTAATGGCACGATCTCGGCTCATTGCAACCTCTGCCTCCCAGGTTCCATCAATTCTCCTGCCTCAGCCTCCCGAGTAGCTGAGATTACAGGTGCCTGCCACCATGCCCGGCTATTTTTTTTTTTTTTTTTTTTTTTTTTTTTAGTAGAGATGGGGGTTTCATCATGTTGGCCAGGCTGGTCTGGAACTCCTGACCTCAAGTGATCCACCTGCCTTGGCCTCTCAAAGTGCTGGGATTACAGGCGTGAGCCACCACGCCCCGCCACCAGCAACTATTAAACCAGTGTCACAGGAGTCTTCATTGAAGACAAGAAAGGGCTACTTCCAGTTCTCTGATATGTTTTAAAGAACAGAAAGTGATTTACAGTGACTGAAAAGCTGACTTTATTCTTCTCTTTTCAGCCAGCATATGTCCCAAGGAAGCTAATCCCAATAACAATCATCAAGCAAGGTAATTTGTCTGCTCTGGAAATGTGTTTAGAGCAATCTTTAATATACTTTTAGCTAAGGTAATCAAACATGGCACAAATTTTCTCAAATTTTTTATTGATTTTTTTTTTTTTTTAGAAAAAGTTCAAAGAAAATATAATGGTCTAGTAAATTGGAAGTTAATGGATAATTTTGGCTCTTTTACCAATACGCCAAGCCTTGGGCTGGTCACACTGGTCAGACAACTAAGGACAAAGCAACCATCACAAGTATTAAATTTTTTAAAACAAGTCAAATATGTGGCGCTTTGCCCAGGATTAAGTTGTCATACCCGAAGAAATCCCTTGATAGGATATTTTCATTAATGAAAATGAAAGCTGATTTAGTGGCCACTTTAAGGAAAGTAAAGATGTCCAGGTTTCCAGAATTATAATGGCATTTCATTTCAGTATCTGATTGTTTTTGTTTTGGCTTCTGGTTTTTCAAATTATTAAAATCTATTATTTCCAGAAAGTTTATTGGTAGAAGGGACAGAGCCCTTAAAAAAATAGTTCTTCATTTTCAGAAAACACAACATCCCAAGTGTATTCTCCAAACAGAGTCAGTGTTGATATTACTCAAAGACTCTGCTTTGAGAAAATAAGTTTTCTAAACTTTTATTGCTGAGTCATCACCTCATTTTGTGCTAGTACTGATTGATTTGGGGAAAAGGAAGGTTTCAGAGAATAGAGTTAGGAAGAAAATTTTCCAGTAATTAGAAAGGAACACCTTATGATAGAATAATAGCCTTTCATTAGTTAAAGGCACAGGTGTTAAGGTAAGATATGCCTTCCAACCCTTCTGTTGGCTACATAGCCAGCCCACTGAGTTGCTTTGTATTAATAAAGTTAGATCAAGGCTTTTCCAGCACAGATGACTTCACATTAGTAGCTTCTTACTGCCTCGTATTTCCCACCCCCTCACACAGTCTATTTGTATTTCAACAGTGATTCAGAATGTTACTCACAAGGATTCAACTAAATCCCCAGAAAAAGCTCCCTTGGGAGGAGTGATACTAGGTGAGTGGATCTTGAAATCTAGGCTTAGATTCAGCAAATCGGGCTATCTTTAGAGAATAGGGCTTTTCTGGAGTATTGCAGTGTGAGTAGTTCTGTTTAACTGATGTGGTTCACTTCCTTTCACTGTTTAGCATCCTGGCTGGTGTCCATTCCAGGCTAGGAGCCAAGCCATGCTATCTTTATCATGGTGTGTTAAAGAGATAGCTGTAGCACAGGTGCAGTGGGAATGATGGCACCTGTCCTACCTGCCCCACAGAGTGGACCGAACTGCTCTTTTAAAAATCATTATTATTGATAATGATCATTGTTCACCACACACCTTAAGCAGCCATTTTACAATTTTGAGTCTATGGATTGAAAGCCAGAGGATTTTAGTAGTTTGGTTAAATATGAAAAACATTCTATTTAAAATGTGTGGTGATATTTTTTCCAATGTTTTAAAGTTTGGGTTAAAATTTACTAAGCAAAATAAGCGCTACGCTTCATAGTTTATAGTATCTGATGTGCTGAACTTCATTTTATGTCATGATGCACTTTCTTCCCCTTACCTTATTTACGTCTATTTCCTTGCAGTCCATCTTATTATTCCAGGTCTTAATGAAACTACTGTAAAACTTCCTGCATCCCTAATGTTTGAGATTTCAGATGCACTCAAGACACAATTAGGTAAGCAGAAAAGTTTTGTATTTAAACTTTGCAATGACTGAGTACTAGCACGATATTCTTAGTAGATCCAAAGAGTCTTGCAAATGAGCTGTTTGAGGATCTAAAAGTAAAAAAGTAGAGGTAAGGAGGTTGGAGTGTTGGAAGTACTCATTATAAATAACATTCCATAAGAAAATAATTATTTTATATGTACATATTTATATAAGGTATATTTATATGTATGAAATAAGAGTGAATGTTTATGAAATTCTTCAAAATATAAATATATATGTATAATTTTCTAATAAAGTAATTCTGAATTATACTTACTATAATATTAAGGGGCGACTAGGTATTTTCAATGAGAATTGATGTGAAATTCAGATTCATTAGAATTATTTACTTGAGATTATACTGCTTCTTATTTCTAGAAAGAACCGGTTATGAGTTCAGTGTTTAAAAAACCTTAAAACATAACAGTAAAAGAAAAAAACAGAAAATCCACTTAAAAAGGGGCCAGGGAATAAATGTGGAGGTCACTGGGCTGAGTTGGTTGCTGCATTTGAGTATCAAATTAGGCTCTGAATTGTCTCTTAGCAGAGAATCTCAACCTTGATCAAACATCAGGAGCACCTGGAGGGCTTAACACCAAGACTGCTGCCACCCCACTCCCCCTACCCACCTCCAGAATTAGATTCAGTAGATCCAGAATTTGCATTTCTGACAAGTTTCCAGGTGATACTGACACTGCTGGTATAGGAACCACACTTTGAGAACCACCCCTCCAATGTCTCTAGAGAATGCCTTGGGCTGTTAATAAATTTGGAAGAAATAGTGCAGTAGAAATTGAACAAGCCTTAAGAATACAGAATGTATTCCCTGAGCTAGGCACTGGCTATAAACTTTAATGTTTAATAAATGATTGAATCCAGCACATTGTATGGATAAAGAAACGGAGCCCAAGCCCCTGTTTGGCAACATTCATTCAACAAATACTATGTGTTACCCTATGTCAGAACCACAGGTTGCTGGGGGCTATGATGGTGAATTACCCAGACACGGCACCTGCTCATACTGGGACCTCAGATAAGGCACTTACTTTCTTCTCCCTTACTGGGGGCCTTACCTGTCCCCTTCTGTTGATATTTCCTCTTTTTTGGCTTTGAGAGAGAGAGAAGAAATGATAAATAAGATATAATCCGAATATTTTTTAATTCAATAAAATACCGCGAAACATGGCAATAGGCTGGGGTCCTAGGTGGGCAGACCCTCTGGTCAGGCCAGGGCTTGGTGTGATCTCTCTGTTATCAAGAGCATGCATCCGCTGGGAACAAGCCGTTGATGTTCCTGACAAGTAGCTGCTGGTACAGTGCGGATCCCACAAGCCAATAACTCATTTCCTTCTTCCCCCTTTCCCTCCCTGCCCTGGAGATGTACTGGGGGAAAAAAAAGACATCATATCTAACGAGATATCAAATGTTGATGTATTTTTCTTGTTTCCAATTTTCTTCTTTAGGGAATAGGGCCATGTAGAGATGTTTAGAAGTTTTGTCCACTTAATGTCAAGCTACTTAATTTTTTTTAAAAAACCTGAAAAGAAATTGGTATCTCTTCATGTGTTTTTCAAATATCCAGACATTTAACTTTGCATAAATAGTGTTACCTGAAAGTTTAAGTTAATTTTTTTCATTTTTTGCTTGTCTGATCTGAGGCAATCCAGCTATAAGTTTGGAAAAATTTTCAAAACTTATGGTTCAACATCTTAGTAAGATATGAAAATATTTGCCAATATATCTTTGTGATTTTGTGCAATCCTTATATTTTTATTTTAAAATAGTCATATCTAGTAGTCCTAGAGTGAGTTACTTCCCAGAAAATAGATAAGTAACTCTGGACTTCATTTTCTTAATTTGTACATCAGACTTGATCACCTCCCTTTAGCTATAAAACCTTGTGACCCAACCCTACATCATGTAAATGTGATGCTGCCAGGATGCTTCCAAATTAAGTTCCCTCAGTGAATCTGTGTTTGGAAGAGTTAAAGCTCGGGACTCTTGCATTATCCTGTTCTCTGCCCAGAGACTGTATCTTTTGTAATCTCTTATTGATTGGGTCCCTAATGTGTCCATCAGAACTACAGAAAGCAGGGTTTGTGAAGGAGACAGAAAATGAGCAGGGGCGTTTCTCAGACCATTGCTGTCAGTTTTGAACTGGAAGATGTCATGGTCTATTACTCAGTGCTTAGTCTTGAGTGATGTTTCCTAATCTTTTAAAAACTGTTTTAAAGTCCTGCATGCTACCATAATACCAATTTAGCATTTTTGCTTTCTGTAAGGAATTAGAGTGAATTTTTGTCTTGTGATTTGTTTTTAGTTTTGCTTTTCTGATATGATTCACTAAAAGCCGAGAATTAAGTATGATTTTAATACAGAACATTAAATGCAAATAGTAAAATGCAAGTAATTAAAACTATGAAAATAGTAAATATGTTTTTAAACTTGGCTTTTGAGGGAAATGCCTACCTTAAATTGAATACATGGGGCAAGATGGGGTG
Organism: Trachypithecus francoisi; assembly: GCF_009764315.1. Taxonomy (NCBI): domain Eukaryota; kingdom Metazoa; phylum Chordata; class Mammalia; order Primates; family Cercopithecidae; genus Trachypithecus; species Trachypithecus francoisi. The sequence goes on from NW_022681453.1 coordinate 88,382,918, forward strand.
GTTCATGCCTGTAACCCCAGCACTTGGGGAGGCTGAAGCCAGGGAATCGTTTGAGACTTAGCAATGCAAGACAAGCATAGGTAATCTAGCAAGACCCCATCTTTAAAAAAATACTAAAATAAAAAAAATAGCCAGGCATGATGGCACATGCTTGTAGTCCTAACTACTCAGAAGGCTGAGGCAGGAGGATCACTTAAGTCTGTGAGTTTGAGGTTTCAGTGAGCTCTGATTGCACCACTGGACTCCAGCCTGGGCAACAGAGCAAGACCTGGTCTCTTAAAGTATTGATGCTAATGATAACAGATAGAACGCATAGAAAATTTAACACATGGAGAATTTCTTACTGTATTAGTCCATTTTCACACTGCAGGTAAAGACATACCCGAGACTGAGCAATTTACAAAGAGGTTTAATTGGACGTATAGTTTCACATGGCTGGAGAAGCCTCACATTTATGATGGAAGGCAAGGAGGAGCAAGTCATGTCTTACATGGATGGCAGCAGGCAAAGAGAGAGAGAGCTTGTGCAGGCAAACTCCTGTTTTTAAAGCCATCAGATCTCGTGAGTCTTATTCACTATCACGAGAATAGCATGGGAAAGATCTGCCCCCATGATTCAATCGCCTCCCATCAGGCCCCTCCCACAACATGTGGGAGTTCAAGATGAGATTTGGGTGGGGACACAGCCAAACCATATGACACAGTGAAGAGACTGATAGCCAGTATGTTTGAAAATGTCCAACAAATCAAAGCAGAATCCTACCCAACAAATGTACCAACTTAGTAGACCATGTTTCTTAAAAAAAAAAACTACATATAAAAATTTTTTAATGTTTTATTGTATATGCTTCAAGCAGGCAACATGAAGTTTTCTTATATGTATACATAGTGAAAAAGTCCCTATACTCAAGCAAATTAATATCCATCCTCTTGCATAGTTACCATTTGTGTATGTGGTAAGAGTACCAAAAATCTTAATTTTCTAATATACAATATTGTAATTATAGTTCTTGTTTTCTATATTAGATTTATAGTCTTATTCATCCTATGCATCTGCAACTTTTTACCCTCTGTTCTACATTTCTCTATTTCCCCCTCTCCATCCCATCCCTCATAAACAGTTTTATTCTCTATATATGTGACTTTTTTTAGATTCCACATGAGTGAAATCATGCAGTGTTTTTCTTTCTGTGCTTGGCTTATTTCATTTAGCATAATATCCTCCAGGTTTATCCATGTTATTGCAATGGCAGGAGCTCCTTTTTTAAGGCTGAATAATACTCCAGTGTGTGTGTACCATAATTTCTTTATACATTCATCCATGAACATTTAAGTCATTTCCATACCTTGGTTGTTGTGAACAATGCTGGAGTGAATGTGGGACTACATGTATCTCTATGAGGTGCTGATTTCATTTCCTTTGGATGTATGTCCAGAAGAGAGATTGCTGAGTCATAAGGTAGTTCCATTTTTAATTTTTTTTTTTGAGACGGAGCCTCGCTCTGCCGCCCAGAGTGGAGTGCGGTGGCCGGATCTCAGCTCACTGCAAGCTCCGCCTCCTGGGTTTATGCCATTCTCCTGCCTCAACCTCCCAAGTAGCTGGGACTACAGGCGCCCGCCACGTCACCTGGCTAGTTTTTTTTTTTGTATTTTTTTTTTTTAGTAGAGACGGGGTTTCACCGTGTTAGCCAGGATGGTCTCGATCTCCTGACTTCGTGATCCGCCCGTCTCGGCCTCCCAAAGTGCTGGGATTACAGGCTTGAGCCACTGCGCCCGGCCTATTTTTAATTTTTTGAGGAAACTTCATACCATTTTCTATAATAGCTGGACCAGTTTACATTTCTACCCCAACAGTAAACAAGAATTTCCTTTTCTCCACACCCTTGCCAACACCTATCTTTTATCGTTTTGCTTAATGTCCATCCTAACGGAAGTGAGGTGATATCTCAGTGTGGTCTTAATTTTGCATTTCCCTGATGATCAGTAACGTTGAGCACTTTTTTTTTTTATACCTGTTAGCCATTTTTTATGTCTTCTTTAGAGAAATGTCTGTTCAGGTCCTTTGCCCATGTTTTAATTAGGTTGTTTGGGGTTGAGGGTGGTTGTGTTATTTTGTTTTGCTATTTTGTGTAAGTTCCTTATATACTTTGGATCTTAACCCTTTATCAGATACATGTGGTTTGCAAATATTTTCTCTCAATGCATAGGCTGCCTTTTCATTTTGTTTATTGCCTTCTTTGCTGCACAGAAGCACTGTTTTTTGCAAAGTGTGGACATGAACAGTCCTTTATGCCATGAAGGGAGAAATAAACTTCCCTAAAGTTAATTATCACTGCAACTCAGAAAAGCTGTATTTTTGAGGTAGTAAATCCTAAAAACAACATCCTCATTCCAGCAGAGCTCCTAATGGGACATCAAGAAGTATAATAGCTTGTTCTAAGAACACATGGTGTGAATAATGAGAGATATAAACAAAAAATTAGGATTACACACACATCCCTAAGGGACATACAAAGGGTTTGCCAAAGTCAAGACCCAGCCTGCCAAAAATTAAAGGAAACAACTGTGATGGAAAGATGTACAGAAGAAAGAGAGGAAAAGGAATTTCCTGGGTTTTAGGCTGTGTTCTGATTGCATTTTACTTTCCTATTGCCAAGATTGCAGTTGTGCATAAGATAGTGTGGGTGAATGCTCAGGGGTTGATATATCAAGAGTTCCCCATTCAAATATCCTCACTATCTACTAAGTTATCTGATGTCTAAAATACCATTTATAGATATACAGTATGGCCTGGTGCAGTGGCTCCCACTTGTAATCCCAGCCCTTTGGGAGGCTGAGGCAGGAGAATCACTTGAGCTCAAGAGTTCAAGACCAGCCTGGCAACATAGTGAGATCCCATTTTTACAAAATAATAATAGTAATAAGCTAGGTGCTGTGGCACGTGCTTGTAATTCCAGCTACTACTAGGGAGGCAGAAGCAGGAGAATTGTTTCACTTGAGCCCAGGAGTTTGAAGTTTGAGGCTGCAGTGAGCTATTGTCATGCTACTGCACTCCAGCCCGGGTAACAGAGTGAGACCCTGCCAAAAAAAAAAAAAAAAAAAAAAGGAAGAAGAAAAAACAATATGCCTGTAAAAGGAATTAGTAATATATAAAGAATACAAACGTCTCTTAGGAAGGGGTAGTTTGCCTTTTTTCCTTAACAGCCTGATTTTAGGCTAATGTGATTGCCAGCTAAGAACATGTTTTGAATAAAGAAATTGAGAGCATTGCCTGTGAAAGTCTAGGATCTGGATGATTAAACAAACAAATAATAAGAGATCCTAGGTCAGCCAGGGACTCACTGAGAACATGGGAGATTCTTAGGAAGGAGGCTTGGAAAGAGAAGAGGACACTGAAAGACAAGAGATCGTGAAAGGAAACCTTATAATTTTACATTTTAAAGAACTTCCTATGGTGCATGTTGAAAGTAATAGGAACAGAGTGCTTGAAAAATTCATGATCTGAATGTTTTTTCTGTGTTGACAATCAGAATTGTTCACACAAAAGATGTCAGGAAAATTGATAAAATTTAGACATTTTAAAAATAGAATTTATAAAATTATGCTAGATTTTTTTAAAATTCCTTTTAATGCCCTGCTAAATTAATTTGAACAATGCTATTAAATATTTTGTTGTGCAAATATGCTTTGCAACTTCAGAAACACACAATTTGTTGCAAATTATCACTTATGACACTTATTGGTGGCATTTTAAATCACTCAGAATTAGCTATCTAGAAATCTGTTGTATGCCTTTATCAAGTAGAGATTGAAAACTGATTTGCTTCTATAAACATTGGGAAAAAGATGACTTTCTAATTGTCTTCGAGCTCATCAGAATTAAATAAATATTTTTGAACCCACATTAACAGAAAAGAAGAAAGTGGTCTTTATAAAAATAAAGTGAACTACAGATTATAAAATGAATGTTCAAAGAATTTTGTGTGTGACAATTAAAGGTTTCAGCAGGGAGCAATTTTGTCCCTTAGGGAATATTTAGAATTGCCTGGAGATACTTTTGGTTGGTAGAACAGTATCTGTGGAGCACAAAATATTCCAAAAGTTTGTGAGAGCACTGTTGGAATCCAATGGGTAGAAGCCAAGAATACTGTTCAACATCCTACAGTATACAGGCCAGCCACCCATACAAAAAATAATCTAGCCTCAAATATCAATAGTGCCAAAGTTGAGAAATCTAAGTTCTATATAGCCTTAGGACTCTGAAAAATCCTGTCGGATTATATAATCGGCTCAAGGTGGCATGATCAGGGTATCCCAAAGGGACATAAATTCTTTCATGCCACTAGACTGTTTCAAAATACTATGAGCAGGTAATATTATGATTCAACACGGAAAATAACTGAATAGAATTAATCCTAATTGTACCCTTTCAAATGGGGAATACCATAATTGCTGGGGAACACAGCCTTAGAAATGTTACTTTTCTTTCTTTGAAAAAGAACATCCACATTTTAAAAGGAAGTTTCTCAAATAGTTGCATAAAGAGGAAAATTGGGAAAAAATTATTTTATTCTTTGTACTGAATTTCCATAGAGATTAAAAGAGAAGATCTACATCAATATGAGGCTCAAATACAATTTACTGTTTAATTTTTTACCACAAATATTTTCAAATAGCTTAGTTTCCTATGTGTGTTGTTGGTGGTTTTCTAAAATCTCAATGTCATAACTTATTACATTTTTTTACCATGTATAATAATGGAAATTTTCTGTAGATGAATTTTTTAAAATTGTGAGTACTTGAATATAAAATTCCAGGAAGCATTTGCAATGCAACCTATGCCTTCCAGAAATTCTATTTATCAATCAGATGACTTGAGATGTATCCAAGTATTGGGTTGTGAATTTTTTTCCTTCACGTCAATGACAATTTAGATCTTAAAGAATTATCTAGGGTTAATAAGAAAGAATTTTGAAGACTTATATTAGTTCCTGCTAGAGACACACAATAAAGTTGTTGACTGGCTGGTAGGGAAGGGAGTGCAAGATTAGATTTTTAGTCTGCTACTTGATTATGCATTGAGGGACACTGCAAATGAGGTAAATTGTTTGTTCTTTGACTTTTTAGCTAAGAATGAAACCTTGGCATTACCTGCCAAATCTAAAACACCAGAGGTTGAAAAAATCTCAGCACGATCCACGACAGGTAATGAGATTGCTATGTTGTTGACCTTGAGAAAAGAAAAAAATGCTTTTTTTTCAAATACTAATCTGCAGCCTTTTTTTCAGTAAAGAGCCAGTAGGAAATTCATTTTGATTATAAATGCAAAACAGTAGGAGATTCCATGTCTCTAACGTTTGGGAAAACAACAGCTGCCAAATGAGCTATTGAATCACATAACTGATGGGGTCAGTGTAGCAAAATGCCATATATTCTTCACAAATCCATAGCTTAATATCTGTGAAAATACTTGAATCATTTAGAAACAAATGTCTCTGGAACTTTAGCAATCCTAGTGTAGAGAATATAGAATAGTTCAGTAACAACCCTTTACAGAATTAATGCAGTAAGTGTTTTCTCCATAGTTTATCACCATTACTAACATTAAGCATTTCTTCTATGAAAGAACTACTCAAGTCCAGTCTGGCGGGGCGGCGGGGGGGTGGGGGGACATTAATCTTTGAGCTAGAGTTTTTTCCAGAGTAGTATCACCTTATCCAGGACTTGACGAAACAGACATCTGGCAAGAATTCCCCGCAATCTATATTTAGCAGAGTAACTCCAATCTGAAGTGAATTTTTCAGTCCACAAAATCCTATAACTTGAAATATTGATGATATACCTTTTACTAAACTTTTGGACTCATAACTGGTCCAGAGAAGATAAACGTTGTTGTGGCAGTGAAATAACTTCAAGAAATCCATTGAAGTAGGAATATGTCTGAGAGAGCAAGATGAATATGGTCCTTTTCTAAAGAAGACAGATGGACCTTTCATCCCCACCTTCACGGGATTTGGAGCAGAGGTAGCTCCTGGAGTGACCCATTTGGATGAAATTCCTAGATGGTTTCTGACTTCAGTATATGTGATCAATATCCAGAAAAGCATAGGCATGGCCCAGTGGGTGACTCCCAGTCCCTTTCTCCCTCAAAGATTCTGCCCACTTTCCCCAATTATACTTTTTTCTCTTGGCAGCATTTCTGATGGGAGAGTCTACATTTTTTTAGTCCTCTGCCAAACCCTCCTCAGAGTTTTCCACTTCAGAAACACTTAGGAAAACACCACAACTTATTACTCAGGGTTATTGTGTTTATTTTGTGTTCTTGCCCTGCAACATTCTGGGGGTTTCTGGCTCTCGATTCATTTCAGATCCCAGTGATCTTAGTTCTTATTTCTCCAAAACTATTTAATTGAGCTTTTTATTACCTTTAATCTAGCATTTGGGACAAACCTGTGGCTGAGGATTTAAATTCTGATCATAATTTCAATTCATTTTCAAGCTTTGCATGTTCATTGCAGTGTAAGAGTGAAGTCTTGTAATATGATAGCTCTAAGTAAGACTTTTAGCCCCAAGTCATCCTATTATTTGCCCATTTATTCATTTAATAAACTATTATCTTGATTATCCTTCAGATTCTTCAATAAATGATTTAAAAAATAATAAACTATTATCATGTGCTTGTTTACTATACCCCAGGTATTCTGCTAAGCCCTGGAGATAAAGAAAAAGGCAGATTTAAAATTGTGATTAAGCTTGTAAGTGCTTCAATGAAAGTCAGGTCAGAGTGCTTTTTTGGATAGAAAGCAAACCCAGAAAGGACCAGTTGGAGAGGAGTGTCAGCTCAGGCACTTGAGACAAGCCAAGGAGCTCTTTACATAGTAACACAAAAAGAAATGGGCTGTACAAATATCAGTTTCTTATTCTGAAAGGCAACAAAATGTGTCTCCTGGTCTTTGGTTGCTTCACTTTATCTTAATTTGTAAAGTTGTGTTTTTACCTTTCAGAGACTCCTGAAACAGTTCCAAGAACCATTAAACCCACTACATCTGGTGCATTAGATGTTTCAGAAACAACACTGGGTAATTCTAAGAACTTTTTTTTTTCTTAAAAAAAAAAAAAAAAAAAAGAAGTAACAAGAAAATAACTCCCTGGACTCACAGGAAAGAAACCTGATGCCTTAACTTCTCTCTCCCTTCCCACTTTCTCCTTTTCCTTCCTTCCTGGCAGTGGTTAACCTTCCTATTTCTTGGACAGATTCCACTAAAGAGTTAACCACATGGCTGATCCTGGTGACTGACCTTCTGGGCAAATCTGGATGCTAATTGCTAACTGAACGCCCTTTTTAACCAGTCTCTGGGTTATATAGACAGAATACCAACCTTTTAACCCCCAAATCTTGGGGGAGAATGAAGGAAACCTGGAAGTCTTGATTCTGTGCTTTCTGCTTAAATTGGCTTTGGGAAGTCTTGTGCATACTAAATTTGGGGTGAAACCCCAAAAGTGTCATGCTTTTAAATAAGAATTTCATGCCACCCATGTTTGATGTTTCTTAGCCCAAGAGAATCTAACTTGCTTTGTTGTTCTCTTTCCCCTGAAGAAAAGCAGCAACATGTGTTTTGTTCTGTAATTTGATGTTGATCTTCTCTGCCACGCCACTGCCTTTTGAATGTATACCTTCACATTTTAACAGCTATGTAACTTTTCCACAGAAAGTTGTAATTTCCATTAAAGGTATTGGCTGCTCTGTGTGCAAGAGTCTGTTACAAAGTTTGCTGTGCATGATCATGGTTGAGCCACAACATCAAAACCCAAGTCTAGGAGTTGCTAACTGCACTCTTTTTGTATTGTAGTTGTCAGCAAAAGGACCCCGGAAACATTGCAAACTATTGTAATACCTCAGTTTGAATTGCCGCTGAGCACTCTAGGTAAAAATTGATAAATACTGCAGCTTTATTATTACCTTGGATATTGTATGCATGCTTCAAAGAAATCCTGTGAATTAATTACGCTAATGTATACCCAATCCCTTAAAGGTGACACAGTCTTCAAGTTTAGGATCCCAAAGAGGCTCTCCCTATGACGAATCGTTCCGGTTGGGTTGTTTTTCTTTTAAGTGATCATATTTTAATATTATGTTTGATTCTTTTAATTCAGAGTCAGTATGTCACTGAACAAATTGATAATTTCTGTATTTTTTGTAAATGTTTTTACTCTCATCACTCTTAACAGAGAAGATATATTTATGATATTTCTGCAGACTGCTTCTTAGAATTCTTAGAATTTTTCTGAGTGAAGTATGAAAAAAAATGAGAGTGGGGTGCAGTGGCTCATGCCTGTAATCCCAACACTTTGGGAGGCTGAGACGGGTGGATTGCCTGAGGTCAGTAGTTCGAGACCACCCTGGCCAACATGGTGAAACCCTGTCTCTACTAAAAATACAAAAATTAGCCTGGCATGGTGGCACGCACCTGTAATCCCAGCTACTCAGGAGGCTGAGACAGGAGAATCGCTTGAACCCGGGAGGTGGAGGTTGCAGTGAGCCAAGATCATGCCATGCACTGCAACCTGGGTGACAGAGCGAGACTCCATCTCAAAAAAAAAAAAAAAAAGATGAGGGAGGAGCTTACATATAAAGCCACGTAGTTACCGAAATTCTATTTTTAAAAGCTTTCAAATGGACATTTTCTAGTTCAGATGTGTTGGCTTGATTTAAATTTAAATGAAATATTTTTAAGAACACACATAAACATCGCTGAAGAAATCAGGAAACTGGTTTAATAAGGGTGGAAAAAAGATTCCAAATACAGTAGCTTAAATTTGGTCACTTAACTATAAAAAATTGAAAAAGAAATTTTATTACATTATTCAACATTGAAACAGAGATGTAAGAAATACTACTAATGGTCTCTTAACATGATTTGCCTTTTCGTGTTTGCTTTTGTTTTTCAAGCTTAACATTTAAAAAATCTTTGTTACTTGCACCTCAGGTCATCTAACTTTCCTTATGTGTTTCATTACAGCTCCAAAAAGGCTTCCAGAATTTTCCGAGGCAAAAACACCCTTCCCTTTTGAGAAACCTGGGGGCACATTGGGTAATAAGGGTACCTTAAATTAAATATTAAGGCTGTGGGTGGTGATTGCTTAATTCTGCAGGACACTTTTACTGCATCTTATTTCTGCAAACCTCACGAACTGATAGGCAAACAAGTAGTTGATTTGATTTTTTTTAAAAATAAATCTATTTGTTTGGATTGTCAACAAATTCAGTAAAATCCATCAGTCTTAATTCCACATAATCCACTTAGCTTTTTGTCCTTAAAAATGTTGACAGTCTGCACCAAACTCTGGTCTCTCTCTGACCACTAATCAAATGTTCTCTGGATGGATAAGTACTGATTTCTTACTGATATATAATGACTTTTTATTGTATTAGTATATTGTAGGCTTCTGGTAGCCACTTAACCATACCAGCAACCTATTTCTGTCTTGTTCTCCTCAAAAAAAAAAAAAAAATCTTCAGCAAATTCCATTTCTTTTCAATATAGCTTCAACTGAAAAGCCACGGATTGTGCCTGCAGCTAAAACATCAGAAGATTCCAAAGTTCTGCAGCCTCAAACTGGTAATTAAATCCTTTTCTTAAAAAATCGATTATAAGAAGGAATATTGAGTAACTTACTGTTTTTATTTTTATGGGTTCCTTAATTGATTATCAGTGTGCTTTGTAATAAATGGAAAACCTATAATACATTTGTTGATACTGAGATGAATCTCATTTTTCCCCATTACAAAAGCAAAACGGTTTTGAACGTTTTAAAGATACTTGTTCTAATTTCTGGATATAATATCTTAGAAATGTGGCCAGAACATGAACTATGAACTGGCTCATTAATAAAGATCTCTTTAGTGACATGAAAGCAGTACCAAAATAAGAAGCATCAGCGGGGGTCTGATTTAACAATATGAGTTTCATATTCTCTTGCAGGGAATATTTGCTGCTTTTGGGCAAAATAAATAAACATTTAAGAGCTTACTATGTGAAGATAGTATACTAAGTTCTAAAATTTGTAAGTACAGCATGATGTGTAAGAGAGACCACAGGTCCTTGCGGTTAATAATAGCCCTTGGTTCCAGGCCTCACTCTCCTAATAACCATGTGATGGCTACTTTTCTCTACTTTCGGAAGGCATTGGTTTCCTCTTTTGCAAACTGTAGCAATTGGCTTTATTTTTCCTGTTGAGAATTCTTGTGTTCCACCGCTAAAATTGATTGAGATACGTTTCTTTTACAAAAAAAAATTTTCTCTTTTAAAAAATTCTGTACATCTTTTGATGCCTAGCAGTCAACTAAAGAGTGTATTCAGCATATAAGAATTATAAGAAGACCTCAGAAACCATCCTTTATGATTACTTCCATGATTTTTGGTTTTTTTGTATTTTAATTTTTGTTTGCTTGTATGTATATTAATTTTTGAAAATCTTCTAGTTGTTTTGACTTTATTTGGGGTACATATCATATAGTGTATAATGAAGTTGGGTGTTTCACATAATGAACTTAAATGCAGCAGCATTTTGTGGTGTTCTCCAGAGTCCAGCAGAGGACTGGGTTTGAGAAAGGATGAGCATGAGCCCTCATAGATCTTGGTGGAATTATCCTTTCTCTAGTATGTGTAATGGGCTCAGATATTAGTAAAAGATAGAAGATGAGGTCAAATTAAGGGACTGTGTCTATTATAGTCGCCCCTAGTTTCGTTAAGTGAGAACACACTTGAAAGTTGGCCGTGGTTGTTCGCTTATCCAGAGAATCCTCAAGCTGTATCTAAGTCTTGGTTTTCCTAGTCACTGACTTTAAAATTCTAGTGCAATTAACTAAGATGGGTGCCAAAACCCCTTTAGGAATCCAGGTCACCTGGGTCTAAAATCTAGGTTTTGAGTTGAATTTCATACTGAGCCTCTGGTTCCATCACCCAGGTGCAGCTACATTGTAATTATGATGCAACAACTAGTCTAGGGGCGTATGTGATGGTTTAACCTGCTGCACTGTGACAGCCCTGGCTGTGACTCCCACATCCCTCAAGAAGCACCTGAGCCAAGTGCCTTTGGGGATTTTGGGACTAGATAAACTTTTAGATCCTTTTCATCTTTTAGCTTTTGGGTTAGAACATGGGGAACATGGGGTTCTTTTGGGTTTAAGCAACATCTAGTGTTTGGTTTCTATGAATATTCAAGAGCAAACTAACCAAAACATCAAGGAAACCATTTTTGAGACTTTAATGACTGGCATATGAATTATATAGAAAGACTTGAGTTGAACCAAGCATTGGGGAGTGGGGAGAATATGTTGGGACGTGAAGGTTGCAGAGTTACAATGAGACGAAAATAGATGATATAGGAAATGCCAATAAAGGAAAGGTTTCTTTTGCCTTTCATTCAAAAAAGGCATATTCTGGTTTTGCCCTGATGATGGAGTATGAGCAGCGGCTAATGCAGCAGGAAACTGACTCTTTATTCAGCTGCTTCACTACTGCCAGGGCAACCTTCGGTTGCCAGCGAAATTCCAACTGAGAACTCCCAACCTCTCTAGACAAAGAATTGAGACTTGTCATAAACTGTGATAACAGTACAGCATGTGATTGTACATATTAACATTAGCCCTAGAAACTTCCCATCCTGCCTTATAACAGTTAATTTTTATGTCTTTGCTACTTAGCATGATCCTCAGTCCAACAGCATTTGGCATCACCCAGGAACTTGTTGAAAAGGCAGAACCTGGGCTCCACTCTAGATCTATTGAAACAAGATCTGCTTTCCAACAAGATGCCCAGGCGATATGAATATTAAAATTTTTGTTTTTGTTTTTTGAGATGGAGTTTGCTCTTGTCACCCAGGCTGGAGTGCAATGATGCGATCTCGGCTCACTGCAACCTTTGCCTCCTGGGTTCAAACGATTCTCCTGCCTCAGCCCCCTGAGTAGCTGAGATTACAGGCACCTGCCACCATGCCTGGCTAATTTTTGTATTGAATATTAAAGTTTGAGAAGCACTACCTTATCAATGTAGTCTATAATGCTTTTACATGGTGCTGGTAAGAATCATTGGGTGTAGTCAGTTATAGCACCATGGACCTCAAATCGATACAAGATCGATTTTTCAAAGTGGGTAGTTAAGTATCTCTTGTTTCTGCTAATGTGCAACACTTCCATTTCTAGTGTGAGTGTTCTGTGGCATCTTCCTAACTTATGTTAACTTTCAAATTAAAATTTTATAACGCATGTATTATCTGTGATTTAAAGAGTGGTATATTTATACAGGCCTTTTATTTCAGCCTTTGTTTCTTTTGATTTTGTGCAAATTTACATGTGTACTAACGTTCTATTTCCCATTTAGTTTCAACATACATAATAGGTATTTTATTTTCCAATTACTCACACAGCTTCCTAAAGCAACTATTTTGAGAACTGAGAAAAGAGACAGGTAGAGATAGTGTTTAAATGGTGGTCCACAAGACCCTGAATCCCATTTTTAGTTGCAATATCTTTTGAAGGAACATTGTATAGGTTGGTGCAAACATAATTGCGGTTTTTGCCATCACTTCTAATGGTTTTGTCATTACTTTTAATGGCAAAAACCACAATTACATTTGTACCAACCTAGTATTTTTAGCTGATATTAATGACATTATTACAGCCAAATGAGCACATTCTGTTTTCTCTGTTGGCGTATGATGCATCTATATTTACTATATCAGTTCCTTTCAGCCAAAGACCAGCAGAACACACTTGTAGTTGAACAAATTTATGTCTATTTACTTATTACAATGATGGAGAACACAGACCATGATAAACTGGGGGAATCTCTTAGAAGGTAGAAAAGACTTATTGTAAGAGTTTGTCTTGTGTTAAATGATGGAGGGAAGGGTCCAAGGCAGTAAAACTTTGCTCTGAATTTGATGCATTCAGAAAGTGGGAGTAATTCTGTGATTGAATGTCTTCATAATTCTTAATTAGAAGGCAAGACCAGCAGAGGGAAGCTAAAGCTGTGACTGGTTGAGAAGCCACATCTACGCGTATTAGCTAGAAGGTGGGGAGGGTAATGTTTGTGCTTTGAGTGATGTTCATGTTTTTGTCTGTGTGCCACATAATTACAGACTGGTATTGTTTTTGTCTTGATCCATCAGGATCACAGAGTGGTCTTGTCTGATACTGGTGTCCTTTGGAATTGTTGATGTTCAACAGGAGGAACACCACAGCCTACCTGCGGGTACTCCTGGATGCCAGGGGCTGCTTTTCTCTTTATCAACCATTCAATGAGATTTATCATACTTTTTGTAAAGTTTATTTTGGTTTACTGTTTTCTGGATTCGTTTTCAACATATTCTGTGTCAGAAAATCAGAATATGTGTACTCAAAAAGATTTCTGTACCATTCTTGGATATAAGGACTCTAGGAAAATTCTAACTTGCACACTGAATATTGAAATTCCTCGGTCATTTCAATAGTTTTTGGCAACCCAGGGACAGACTATTTGAAGTCTGGAATATCCCAGGAAATCTGAGATGTGTAGTCATCAAATATATTCTTCCTGCTTTCAGTCTATGTGTCCTGATCTGTCATTAGTGCTGCATTTTGTGATTTCATTATTTGGAATTGTATTTTGCATTAAACCTTCTATAAAGTACGTTGAAGTGAAATTGATTCATTTTGATTCCCTTGGCAAATCTCACTTTCCTTAAAATATATAAAGGTAATCATGAAAATCTTCTCTAATTATGTATCATAATATAAAATTATTTATAAATTTCGTATCTAAAGGAAGTTGGCCACATTTAGAATTTAGCTGCTTGTGACAGTATTTCACGAAAAGTTAGTCTTTCTGATGATGCAATAAAATTGGTTTCATGTTTTATTGGAAAGTAGCCAGTTAACTATAATCTCAGTGCTGTTAAGGAGCAAGCTCAAGAAAAGTTCTCAGTATCTTCCATTCAGATGAATTGTGCATGTGCATGTATGTGCACCTGCTTGTTGGATCATTTCTCTACTGGAATACAATAATTTGTGTTTGCATAGCAATTTTCTTCTAGGAGATTCAAGGGGCTATTATCTACCATCATATTGAGACTTCCAAAGTCCCTAGAAACTGGCAGAATTATTGTCTTTTATCTTAAAGTGATACAAGAGGAACTTAACTCTGAATGGGTTAGAGGGGGAAAAATTAGGCTCATTCATTTCTTTCCTAATCTTTTATTCAAGAAACCACTCCAAGTTAAAAGTAAAGCGTGACCTATAGCTTGCTCTGAAAATTTGAAAACAGCTTTTACAACTGAGGAAATTAAATGTTATTACTGGGGCCATGTGCCTTCCAGATATGGTGTATAAGAAACATCACATGATCTGCGAGAGGCCAGCCAGTCCCTGAAGCTTATTCTCATTGTGAATGTGATCGCAAATGTGAGCTCTAAGGTGAGAGAGAGCTAGGTTAATAACCAGCTCAACTCCCAGTTAAATAACTTGTTCCATCTATAAAATGGAAATGAGGTATAAATTTTTCACCAGGTGGTTACATCTTAGAAATAATGTATAAGTTACTTAATATAATGCAAAATATATAAAGGGGTGCCTTGTTTTCATTTTCTTAATACAATGAAATGTTGCATTGGCTGCCACCCCTTCACATCATACTGTTTATCCCAACTTCCTGAATTGCTACATATAATCAATAATGGCAATTCTGCTTTTAAATTATTTAATAAAAGATAAAGGAGGAGTAGAGAAGAAAAAAAACTCCAAGCTCATATATATACAATCATACCAAATGATCTATGGGTCTTCATTTCACTTGTAAAAAAAAAAGTTCGAGAATGGAAAAGACATGCAGTATTTACTCAGAGGTCGTGCCACCCCTTGGGAGTAGCCTAATGACCTCTTACCCCTGTGGCAAGGATGGTAAATCATATTACGTAGTCTCTCTCTTCAGTTACGGTGGCAGCATGAATCACTCCATAAACTGGGCTTTGAGGTCCTTCTTGGATCAATGAGCAAAATAATGCCACTATCAACTTGCTGTGTTTTCTGGGGCACCAGGGAAGGAGAAGCAGCATAAATGCCATGTATTTATCATCCCACAGATGGGCGTGTGCATGACTTCTAAAGACTTAATATGGGTTGGGGAGTTACGTGGAAATGAGCTTTTTGTTTCTAGTTTGATAATGCCATGACTGTTAAGCCTCCTTAATTTACTTAATCATAACCTTAAAAGACCATCATTGAGTACCAGGAGAGTTTCAAAAGCAAATAAAGACAATGGTTGCAAACCCATTAATTTGAAGTGTTTATTTTCATCCTTAGGAAATCCTCCTGCCTGTTCTCCCAAGTGTCCAGAAAAACCAAATGTTGCTCCAGCTTTACTGTTACTTGTTACTAAGCTGCTGCTGCTTCTGGTATAATTTCCTCTTGAACCATATACAGTTATCTTGCAGAGAGTTTCTTTGATGGAGAGAACCAAGCATGGTCAGCTTCAGTTTTACCATCAGATTTTTCTTTTTTTTTTTTTTTTGAGACGGAGTCTCGCTCTGTCGCCCGGGCTGGAGTGCAGTGGCCGGATCTCAGCTCACTGCAAGCTCCGCCTCCCGGGTTTACGCCATTCTCCTGCCTCAGCCTCCCGAGTAGCTGGGACTACAGGCGCCCACCACCTCGCCCGGCTAGTTTTTTGTATTTTTTTTTTTAGTAGAGACGGGGTTTCACAGTGTTAGCCAGGATGGTCTCGATCTCCTGACCTCGTGATCCGCCCGTCTCGGCCTCCCAAAGTGCTGGGATTACAGGCTTGAGCCACCGCGCCTGGCCTACCATCAGATTTTTCTTTGGGAGCTTCCTTTAGGAGGTCACCACTAATTATTTTCAGTGTTAAATTCTTACGGTACTTTGTAGAACTAGAGTAAATTGCATATGTATTGAGCCCTGTGTATCATTTCAAGGCTTGAAAGCTGCAGCCATCAGCATGCCCAAGGAGTAGTAGAATGGTTAGAAAGTTTTGGCAGCAGGCGATTTGTTAAGAGTGGTTAAAAAGAAGTAAACACATAAGGATATGCTCATTTATCATCTGTCTGCCCTGTAAGGTGTTGATTAGCACAGATCTGGCCCACCCAACTGGATTGAGCTCAAAAGAGGAGAAAACGAAGGAGTGGGTAGTGGTGTTGATGGTTTGAGAACAGGAAAACAGATTTCAGGTATAGCAGATGGTTTGTAGATTCACTGTGGCTTTGAAGAGATTTATATCTTCAGCCTTTGATTTTATTTCATGAACATTTTAATGAATATTTTCTTGCAGGCAATATTTTCACAAATTTCAGGGCCAACTAGAAAGGTATTTTGTTTTTCCACTAACTGAAGAAAGCATTACCAATGTATTTAAGTGGTACTGAGAACTCTGTGTGTGGTATTGTTTTTCTTCTCTAGCTACTTGCTGTATTTTCTCATTGCTCCTTCATATATTTTTTAGAATTCCATTTCCATGACAGGGTATGTCTACACAAGTGTATGCCAGGTATTTGTGTAGTAGAGGAAGAGATTTGTATGCACACACTTGCACATCATAACATAATTAAAGGACATGTTTTCATTTATTCTCCAAACTAAGCCAGAAAGTTATCCTTACTAAGAGCTTAAGCTACCCAACCGTCAAACTCACTGTTATTATTTATTGTTATGGACATTTTGCAGATTAATTCTGCTGAGTATCCACCATGCACCAGTTTCTGGATTAAGTAAGTCTTGATGAGCATAATGCGCATGATAGATACAATTTCTCCATTAGTGAGGTCTTTTGTCTAAGAGTTAATGTTAAAAAGGAAGTTTTCACATAGTTACTAATATTCAGAGAATTTGAGTAAGATAAAGTCTTGATCATTTGAAATGGCTTGTGTTTTCCAGAGCAATATCAGGGCATTTTTACTGGGGACTTTTCATCTAGTCAGTTTTTCAAAGTAAAACTAAAATGTATTATCAACAAAACATAATTTAGGACTGGGCACAGTGGCTCATACCTGTAATCCCAGCACTTGGGGAGGCCAAGGTGGGTGGATCATGAGGCCAGGAGTTCGAGACCAACCTGGCCAACATGGTGAAACCCTGTCTCTACATACAAAAAATTAGCCAGGCGTGGTGGCACACACATGTAATCGCAGCTACTCAGGAGGCTGAGGCAGGAGAATCACTTGAACCTGGGAGGCGGAGGTTGCAGTGAGCTGAGATCGTGCCATTTCACTCTAGCCTGGGTGACAGAGCAAAACTCCATCTTGAGAAAAAATAAAATGAAAACCTAATTTAAGAAAGTAGTTTTAAGAAGGTATAGAGCAAATGGTAGTGCATGTTATTTCATATTATTTTTTCCTCTGGAAAATCTGAAAGTAAAACTTAGTTATCATGATTGTAAGTCATTACTATTTTTTGAAATAAACTAATATTGCCTTTTATAACCTGTGAATTGAATTATCTATTTTATTTGTTACATTAGATTTAACCTACAACTTTTGGTCCCATGTATGTTCTGTGAATGCAAAATCAGGAATACTGCTTAATGTCATATAGCTGTAGCATTTCACCCACTACCGTAAGCATAGTGATAGAAGTTTACCTCTAAGTAATCATGACAATTTGTAGGCTACCGTACAGAAAGGTTCACCCTTAACACTTGACTACTTATCAGTTTTATAGCTAGTGTAGCTTTTAGAAACCAGGCCTAACAATTTCATGAATTTTTCTCTGGTATAGGCATGTATATAGAAGGGTTTTATAAAGATATCAAGAGCTGTTGATTTTTAGAGAGCTTTTCAAAGAACTCTATTTCAACACTGTACTCTCCCCCTGGCATCTCTTTACTTTTTTGTTGTTATTGAGATGGATTTGCTGTCGTGCAGGCTGGAGTGCAGTGGCGTGATCTTGGCTCACTGCAGCCTCTGCCTCCCAGGTTCAAGATATTCTCAAGACATCCTGAGTAGCTGGGACCACAGGTACCCGCCACCCCAAGCCTGGCTAATTTTTGTATTTTTTTTTAAGTGGAGACAGGGTTTCACTCTCCTGGCCAGGCTGGTCTCGAACTCCTGACCTCAAGAGATTCACCCACCTCGGCCTCCCAAAGTGTTTGGATTACAGACATGAGCCACCACGCCCAGGCAATCTCTTTACTTCTGAATCAAAAGATCTTGTTTAACTCATAAATGAAACGAGGTGTGGTATGCTGCTTAAAGCTGACGAAACAACATAAAACTTTTAGTGGCATATGTGCCTTTTTAGCACTCTTTTTCTTTCCTACTCTTGGAAACTACAGAAATAGAAATATTAAAAACAAAGTATGCTGGCAAATGTCTTATTTTTGTCTTAAGTGTATTTGATAAAATGTTTAGAAGTTAAGGGATCCCTGAAAATTGGGAACTTCCCCATTTGAGCCACAATTGCCAGAGGATGATGGAAGAAGGGCTTCTTTCCCCAGTAAGTGCCTTATGGGAATAACAAGGGGAGATGGATGCCTGGCTTGGAGCCTCCTGATTAAAAAGAAATTGTAAATATGAAAAATAAGTTTAAAAAATTGAGTAAATATCATAAATACAAACTGTAGGAAAATTGGTCCAATGTCACTAGATGGAAGGGAGCTTTAGGAGTTAGGATAACAAAGACAGTCATAACATTTTTCAAAAGCAACAATAGAAATAAATAAGCCATTAACTCATATTTTCTTACCCAGTGTGAGAGGATTAAATACAAGTTGACAAAGTTTTTATTATTTTGTAGGTGATAGAGCTGGTCTTGCTAGATCCATGACTTGAAATTGGCTGAAAGTAAGCATGTCAGAAATTACTGGCACTTTTGATCTTTAAAAAACTTAGTCATTCGTATCTGACCTTTTAAAATTACAACAAGGCTAAAGAAAACTTGACATTACAGTATAATAGATGCATTCTCAGAATGTGTGCATATTTTTAACTCACAATATTCTTGCTATTTTTGAGGATTTTGTGAAACAGTAGATTCATCTTCACACATTGCAATGTTTCCTGCCTCTTTAGTATGTAGTACAATATAAATGCTGTCTACTTTCAGAGGATGTCACATGGTCTGATATTATCTTTCTTACAGCTTCAACCAGCAATGGTTCAAAATCATTAAATTGCCAATGAATTACAAGTGACCCCAATGACTACGTCTTCCTGTGAACTCCCTTTTTCTTGATTTCTGTGCTGCCATTTTGAATGAACAAGAAAAGCAACATCTACCTCATAATAATTCGTGTGTTCTCTATATTCCTCGTGACCATAGTAACAGCTCTTTGTATGTGAAAGACAACACTTTGTTATGCTGTTTTTGCTTGCAGGTTCAACTCTTATGTGAACATGAAAATTATCCCCATATTAAAATAATTCAATCTTTAAGCTCATCCTACTTTCCCTCATATAGAATAGAAAAATTTATCTTTAAATGCACCCAAACTCAAGAAAGGCTCATGGCTCCATGGAGAAGTACAGAAAGCTGCCTCTAAGTAACATGTCAGGAGGGGATGGTGCCAAAAGAGAATCCTGGTTTTAGCCCTGCTGTTCCTGGTCCTGCTGAAGGAGAGGAAAATACACTGGATAGGACAATTGCAGCATGTGACCACTGGCAGATGTCTTCATGCTATAAACCTCAACTTCATTATCTAGAAAATGGAGATAACCTCTCATTATCTAAAAAGTGGGGCTACTGCCTACCTCATCTCTTTCTCAGGGATGTTAAGAGGGTTCAATAAGGTGATGTATGAGAAAGTCTGCAATCTATGAAGTGCTATCCAAACATAAGATATTATAACAGTAACTTTTACTAAGCTTAACAGTAACTTTTACTAAACTTTTACTATTGCTTAGTCTAGAAAGACTTTGGGCAAATCACCTCAATGGGACTGCTGTTTCCTTCTTTAGAAATCTCTCCCCAAACTGCCATCTGACTTTATTTATGTTTATACTCTTTGCAGCTCTTTGATTTACAGCTGGCACTGCATGATTATAAATGTATAGTACTATGTTCTCATCACCCTGGAGGCCAGCATCAGGGCTCACTATATAAAATCCTGCAAGACGAGTTTCGGTAATTGCTTACATGTTAGTAACAAGGCTGGCAGCCTGGAGCCAAAATGCACCAGCACCTACATAAAACTGTCCTTCAACCAGCATTACAACATGTCATGCAATCTTTCTAAATTAATCAAATTTAACCAAAATTAACCTCTCTTGTTTTGTCTTTTTTTTTTTTTTTTTAAAGCAACTTACGATGTTTTCTCAAGCCCTACAACATCAGATGAGCCTGAGATATCAGAGTCCTACACAGGTATACCTGGCCTCTCAATTCTGTCTTTGGATCCCAGGTGTTCCAACACTTGGTGGTTCTTCCTTTAGTTTTTCGCAGAGTGGAAAACTGTGCCCTCTGGAGATCTGCATGGGAGAAATTTCCACCTGTGTCGGGGGGATGTGTTTTACCCACTCCTCCCGTAGAGTGATTCGTTCTTTACATTTCTCAGTAAATAAGCTCTGTCACATAAGGGAGATGCAGAGAGATTTGGTTGCCACTGAGGAAAAGTAAGGTAATAGCTTATCACTGTATGGTTCAGAATCATCATAAAAAGGTCTTTGAGTTGATAGAGGGTTTTGTCTAGAGCAGTAGTTCTCAAATGGGGGGTAATTTTCTACTCCCGTCCCTTCCCCAGCATATTTGCTAATGTTGAGACATTTTTGGTTGTCACAACTTGGGGAAGCACTACTAGCATCTAGTGGGTAGAGATCGGGGGTGCTGCTGAACCCCTGCAGTACATGGGGCAGCCTCCCACAGCACAGATTATTTGACCCTAATTGTCAATAGTGCTAGCGTGAGAAATCTTGCTGTAGAACAGTCACGTAATTCGTTTGACTGTAGCAGTTCAATTGGGTCTAATATTTGGCATTAATATTACTGACCCATCTATAGTGAGTTACCTCAGTCCGACAGCTCCTTTCAGCAAATGTTTATCAAACACCTACTAAACTAGGCACTGTAGGAGATTCAAAGGGAGTAAGACTGGTTTCTGCCAGGTATAGATATATGTCTAATATTTTTTGTAGGTATAACATTATTTGTGTCATGGTAAATAAAGATGAATAATTTTAAAGAGCAGAAAATGAAACAATGAAATAGAATGTCAGCAGTGGGTTCAGTTAGCATTTATGAAACAAAATGGAGGAAACCAGAAAAACCCATTGAAAACCAGTTGAATGTATAAAACACTGTTTAATCATGGTTTCTAATATTTAAAGTGTGTATGTTTTTTAAAGTGGGCTCATCTTCAACTCCTAATGTATCACTAGTTTTAAAATGTGGGCCAGCAATCCCTCAAGTATTCTTGATATTTTCCCTCATATGAGGCATAATTTATTACTCACGAATTTGTATTTTATTCCTGGGGCCTTCTACTGCTTTTATAAATGTTGACATTTATTCCAACAGCAACAAGTGATCGTATTCTGGATTCTGTCCCACCTAAAACTTCTAGAACTCTTGAACAGCCAAGGGCAACACTAGGTAATGTTTTTAACAGAAAAATCATGCTTTATTTTCCATCGAAAAAATTCATGTGAATGCCTTTCTTCCAAATGACCATTTCATTCCATCACATCTAATCATTTGTCTATCCTATTTCTTAATATACACATCTCTATATTTTTAAATACAGTCATCTTTTATGTTCCATTTAGGGCTCTATTTTATTTTTTTGAGCTGTAATAGATAATATTTTCCCTATCCTTTTAGTTGTGAAAGCTTTGAAAACTGCATGGACGTCGTCACCTGCACCATCTCACCTCACATGTTTGTGGCCTGTGTCACTTTACTTCCATGCATCAAGTCTGCCTGAAGTCACCTACTGAACAAACATCATTCCAGCCTTTTCCCTACTTTCAATCAGAATTGTATTCACTAGCTTTCAAGACTACATGCATTTTTCATCTTTAATCATGTACTTGTGGCATGTGCTTTATACCATCTAAAAGCATGTTAAAATTCTTCAAATACCTCATTTTACCTGGGATTATTTGATGGGATGGGGTGTTTGTGCTTTCAGCTCCAAGAGAAACACCATTTGTTCCTCCAAAACTGGAAATCTTGACCAGTCCAGCAATGCAGCCTACAACACCTGGTAACTAGTGACATTTATGTAGTTATATGCATTGACGGAACAGGTAAAGTGACAAGTCATGTTGGTCACTTCAGAATTTTGTTTCTCTTTTGTTTGTTTTTGCTAAATATTTCCCTCCAGTCTCTACCATGAAATTCTTCAAAGAATCTGACTTATCTATCATACTTAGCCTTACGATTGTCCTTAAAGAATTTTCACAATCCTGATGTCTATATATTTTGAGAAATTGTTTCCTTCCAACTCTTCTTTCAACTTTGCCAGCTGGAAAATAGCAGCAGAATTATAGATAATTATTTCAAAATACATTCCTTCTACTTAGCACACCTAGGTACCATTTGATCAAAGTACTTTACCCAAAGTAGTCTAAGTATAGGGAGCACCCAGTAGGCTTTGCAGTCCTGGACAAGCTGAAGAAAGATGGGTAAAGAGAGGTAGCGCAACCTACATTTTATAATGGAAAATTATTGAAATAGCAAAGTTCAATAACTCTTGGTGGGGATAGTAAAGAGCTACAGAATTAAAGCTCTGGACCGGATGTGGTGCCTCACACCTACAGGTGTGGTGTCTGGGCTGGATGTGGTGCCTCACACCTCCCAGCACTTTGGGAAGTCAAGGCAGGCAGACTACAGGAGTTCAAGACCGGCATGGTCAACATGGTGAAATCCCATCTCTAGTAAAAATACAAAAATTAGCTGGGCATGGTGGTGCACGCCTATAGTCCCAGCTACTCAGGAGACTGAGACACAAGAATTGCTTGAACTTGGGAAACCGAGGTTACAGTGAGCCAAGGTTGCACCACACACTCCAGCCTGGGCAACAGAGTGAGACTCTGTCTCAACAACAAAAAAGTAGTTCCAAATTTCCATTATTTGTGCTTCTCTCCTGCTATTCAATGTCATCCTTTTGAGTTCTGAACTGTACCTTGTGTTCTGAAGTGCCTCAAGGGTGCTCACTTCTGATACACTGAACTGAACAATGTATATCTTCAATTCTCATGTAGAAATTTTATACCTTTTGTCCCAGTCCCTGCTTGTTTATTGAGCACCAACTATGTATAAAACAAGGTGTACTGGGCATTCTAGGGATACAAGGAAATATAAAGCGGTTCTTGTACTTGAGGTTTGCAAATTTACAGGCACAACCTGATTGACCCCTGAAAAATATCATTTATCAAAACTATATTAAATCTTCTTTCAGCTCCCCAGCAAACTACATCTATCCCTTCTACACCTAAACGACGCCCCCGGCCCAAACCGCCAAGAACCAAACCTGGTAAATGTCTCTTTATCCTTGTGTGATATGTAATGCCAGATAGATGATGTCCATCTTCTTATAGTAAGAAGGATAGCCAGGCACAGTGGCTCACACCTGCAACTCCAGCATTTTGGGAGGCCAAGGCAGGAAGATTACTTGAGGCCAGGAGTTTGAGACCAGCCTGAGCAAGATAGCGAGACCCCATCTCTGCAAAACGTTTAAAAAATTAGCCAGGCATGGTGTACTGCTTGAGCCCAGACGTTTGAGGCTGCAGTGGGCTATAATGGCACCACTGCACTCAAGCCTGGGCAACAGAGCAAAATCCTATCTCAGGAGAAAAAAAAAGGATATATTTTATAGGTTAGTTTCTTTACAAAATTTGAGATTAACTAAAGATGAATAATTAATGATACAAAATAACAAAACTCAAATGTCTCCAAAAGGGGTTTACTGATAATTATATTTTTTGCATGTGAATTTTGGTAAAAACCTAGAAACAAGTCCAACTCATAGCAATACAGGGTGATACATGTAATTCGTTTTTTGGTGTGCATGTTTATTATAATGTTCATTAGGGTGATGGTTCTTATTTTTTTTGGTACCTACTCTGTTTCCAATTTTTCACCAGGGCAATGGCTGAGTTAGAGAGGACATGACTTTGGTTTTCAAATAGATTATAACTTTGAGAAGATAAAACATAAAAATGACAGCACAACATACATTTACATAACTTATTTCTGAGACTATAATATTTGTGTAAGTGCTGCAAGAAAGAAAGAGTTGAAGATGCAGACCTCAAAATACATGTAGGATTTAGAAGAAAAGGAGAAGGGAATAACATGTATTATAGCACAGAGTTTGGGTGGTACAGATGCTTATTAACCCTGGAGGTCAATTCTTCATTGTCAAACAATGTACTCAGAATCATGCTTTACCAACTGGGCTTTGCTTATTCCATTATAAGATAAATGTAATTTTGTATGATGTATACTGCTGTGACAGTTTAAAAATTCCTCCTCACAACTTTTACTCATTGCATATTTTGACTACTAAATATGGCAGGATTTTAAACGGGTCATTTAGTTCCTCTTTAGAGGATATCTTTTTATTGTCTCTAGGATATTTCAATATTTTTTTCCTTTCCATCACCAGAAAGAACCACAAGTGCTGGAACAATTACACCTAAAATTTCTAAAAGCCCTGAACCTACATGGACAACACTGGGTAATAATGATATGTCCTTAGTAGACGTATTGCTTCATTTCACCATCGAAAATCCAGTACCCCAGCTTTTATGTAATGTCTGTTAGCTATTAAGATATTCAGAATGGCTCATTTGAACAGTGTGGCCCGTCTCAGAGAGTGCACCACCTCCATGGCTATTGTGGTTGTGGCTAGCTGGCCCGACAGTTAGTAGATCTGAACTCAGCCGTCAGATGTCATTCTGTGCCAGCCTTTGAACCGTTGCTACTTCCTTGTCATCTATCCAGTCACTGTATTTGAAGTTGAATCTTGTATACAGTTCTCCTTTTCTTTTCTTGTTTAGTAAGACTCTCAAGTTTAACTTGAGACTTCATTTGGAAAAACAACTTTTAATTGTAATATTAGTAGAATTACTTTATGCTTCAGATCATAGCATTATACCTATTGGTGAATTTTTTTTTAGAGTAGTCTTTTTAATTATTAAAATGTGTTTAAGTAGACAGGCTCAAAGTGACAGATTCTGGAAATATTAGAAGAAAAAGAAAAACACCACCTTAAAATTGTATGCAGGAAGTTTAAATTTATTGTTGCATCTTCAAAAGACATGCACATCAGCTACTGGTTTGAATGACTTTAGATTTTTTCCTTTTGATTTTATAAAGCTGATAAAAAATATAGCTGGTCTTAATACCTAGGTGAGGGGTTGGTAGGTGTAGCAAACCACCATGGCACAGGTTTACCTATGTAACAAACCTGCACATCCTGCACGTACGTCGGCGAATGTCAATTGTAAAACATGGTGGCTTTTTTTTCCTAGTGGTCAGACTTAGATGTGATTGAGAAATATGAAGTAAGGGTGCAAAATAGACTGATTTTTTAAAATCATAGATTAAATAACTATCTTTACTTTGAATAGTTATTGTGACTATTTAGTAGCAATGCTATATTTGTTAGTTAAATATACTCCTGAAATGTTTTTTCTAAATAAAGTGAAAATTACGTCTCTGTGAATGGATCATGAAATATTCTTTTAACGGAGTATTTCCAAAATCTTCCAAGACAATGAGTTCATTCCACTTAATGTATAGTTTATTTCTAGGTTTTCCTTCTGTGCTTTTAGACATGGAAATGCCTAAATATTGATTTGTTTATTATTTTGTTTCTTTATTTTTCCAGCTCCCAGTAAAACACAATTTATTTCTTTGAAACCTAAAATCCCTCTCAGCCCAGAAGTGACACACACCAAACCTGGTAATTACCCTAAACTTTTTTGAATATTCCAAAAGTGGGGTTGAAAACAAGTTTTATGCAATTCTTTGGAGCACGAATTTCTGATTTGTATTTTGATATTTGTTACATTTTTTCCATGAAAAGTGTAAGCATGCAATGAAATGATCTAATCATAAATAGCCACTGTGATATCACAGCACTGCTCTGAGCAGTGTTCATGAGCATCACAGAGAAAACATAGAAATGTAATGCTGTGAATGATTGAGAACTCCCTTGTCTAGTATGGCAAAAGAGTTTCCAATACCAATGTTGACTGGAATTCTAATCACATAAACAATAGCCTTTCAGCTGAAAAGGGGAGAAGTGTTTCTGTCTTCTAAGAACTCTGCATTATTTTAGAGTTACTCAGTTCTCAGGCTAGAAGACCAGAAAGACCTGTATTTTCCTAATGCTCCAAGACTTCTAAACTGGAGCTGATTTCTGAACACTGACCTCTGTTTACGTCTTAGGAATTTTTAGTAGTGTTTTCCTTAAAAAAAAAAAAAAAAAAAAAAAGTCTCCTTTTGCAGGAGGAGATCATTCTACATATATAATAATTTAAGACATAAAGATTGTGGAACATATTGGATGACCATATCTTGGAGTTTTTTATCTATCTATAATCCTTGTAGCAGTCTTAAATGCTGACTTATAAGATTGACTACAGGGAACCTTGTCACCACTCAGTGTCATCATTATCTAAATTTTAAACCCTTAGCTCTAGGAAGAAAATATTTCTCACTATAATGTTTAATGGATTTTGAACTTGCATTTTCATTAATGGCATGTTTACAAAGTAGGATTATTAAAGCAAGAGATTTTCTGCTAAAGTGGGCATGATTCATTTTTGCAATGAAATGGCTAAGGAAGAAAAATGTAACTGCTTAAAGAAAGAATTCTCATTACTCCCTGTAAAGAAGCAGTGAGATTTCCAGGTGTAGATGCAGACTGAAGGAAATTAGGGATCAGGCAAAGGGAGTGTAGTTGACACTGTGACCATGGACGAGGTCTCCAAGTCAGAGAAATGGAATGAAAAATCTCACTCAGGTTTTTCGGAGAAAAATAAAACTCAAAAGCCTTAATAGTGGTTTAAATCAAATAACTCTGACAGTTAACTGTATGAGAGAAGGGTTTAATACATACTTATGTAAAAAACATGCTTAGAGAGCTTTGGGATAAAGTAGTAACTATGCTGTGTTTTGAACAGAGGACTATTACCAAGCAGATCATAAAATAGTACTGTTTGTTTGAGTCACCAAATTTAAATAAGGATTTCTCTCAATTATTTCTGTTATTACAACATAAAATTGGAAATCGTCAACAATTTTCTCCAAACATTGGTTACAGTTGATATATGATAGGTTACGTTATTCATTTCAGTGGTTTCTAAGAAAAGATTTCTGAGAGGAAATTCTTTCATACAAATGAGGGAGGAAGGTTATATTTTTATCATTGTAAGGTGTTTGAGCAAAAAGACTTCTTAATTTGACATTTCCTTTTAAAATGGGAAGAATTACTTGGAGACTAATGTGTTTACATTCCTTTGATTTCTTAATCATCAAAGAAAATCCACCCCTTTTCCTCTAACAGCAATGTAATGACTTCAGAATCCACACCTAGGTCTGTGCCAACTCAAGTGGACCTTGAATGGTCCATAGCAACACAGGATGATGACTGGATCTCCGCAAACCATTGCTTTGGTTTTAGCTTCTTAAATTATATTTATCTTTATTTAGGGCAGACCACCTTTATAGCTCTCCTAAAGATGTCTGTTTCTAGCCAAGGTTCGGAAGAGCAAATAAACCACCCAAAGCTTTTTGAGGCCTTTCCCAGCCCTCTCCACACACTCTTCTATTTTTCTGTTTCACTTTCCATTACAGGCTCCTTTTCCTTTGGCTTTGCTTGCTGGTTAAATCAACGAGTAAAAATCCACATTGATTTGGGCTTGTTTTATAAGTACAATTCAGTGCATTTCTCAAAAACCATAGCCACCTACCATATCTAATTTGTCTACCTCGTCCAGTGGGAATTGTTTCCTTCGTGGTTTAATCTTTAAGCTTCTAAATGGACTGAAAATAAGGGCGTGCCCCCAATTACAGGTGTCTGTTTCACTCAGCTGTCTTCCAAGTGGATAGAATTGTTCATTGTTCTCATTCCTAGCCACACATGTGACTCAAATTTGTCTTTGTTTTGTGCTGAGATGAGTGGCTTAGTCATTTACAGACCACTCAGCTTTGTTATGGAACATTTTATACCTTTACCTATAATACCTTATGATTGTCAAATAGAAGAAAGTCATATCAGAAGATATATTTATTTTTACTAAACATAGACCTTTACTGTTTTTATGTGCAATTGACTTTGAAGCTTAATTGATGGAGTTCTATCCCTATTTGGTCTCAAACTCAGGAACTCAAAAATGCAGATTTTTCCTTATAATTTTAAAAACGACATTCTTTAATTTTTGTGAAATCTAAAAGATGCAATGAGTAGCAAATTTTATTTTCTTCACACTTGTGGAAGGCAACTTTGTACAATCAAAAACATGAATTACAATCTTGAAATTTCAAAATTTTTGTTTGCTATCTTCAGGTATGAATGCTTATTTGATATTTATTATATTTCATGTATTGATGTTTATTTTCTTCTTGTCCTATAGCATCTGAGATATCTAGACCTATACACACACTCTCTTACACATACACACATACAATTCCCTTTCTCTTTCTCACACTCTCACATACACACTCTCTCTCTCTCCGTCTTCCACATACTCTTTCTTCTCCCCTTCCCTCACTCTCTGACACACACACACACACACACACACACCACACACACACACACACACACACACACATCCTCTCCCACCCTCTTTCCATCCCTCCCTCTTTCCATCTCTCCCTCCCTCTTTCCATCCCTCCCTCCCTCTCTCCATCCCTCCCTCCCTCCCTCTCACATACACACACCCTCCCTCCTCCCTTCTCTCTTCTCTCTTCTCTCATACAGACTCTCTCACACACACACTCAGAATTTTTACTTTGTTATATGAGCTTCAGTCTGACACATCACTAGTGCCTTTGCCATTCATGTGTCACAGTCTATTTCTGCACACGTTCTTGAGAAATTCTGGGCTTTTAAAAACAACATCAACCTGCTTCTTTTGCACCTAATTGGTGCTCTTTAGCCTCAACACAAAAATTTTTTGATCACAGATATGTTAATGGATGATAATGCCTTTAAATAGCCCTTTATGCTATTATGCATTTCTTTTAGAAGAAATAAAAATTCTCTGCCTGCATTATTATATTTTTCCGTTGCTAAAAACTAGTTGATATATAGAAGCAATTGTTGTTAGTTGCTACATAGAAACTATTGTTATAGTTCTTTTTTAGTCACAACATATTCTCAAAACCTGCCATATTCCCTTTTCAAGTAATATCAGAGATCATTCCTGATAAGTCTAATACTAGAAATGTATAAGTAGAAGAATCTCAGTTCTATTAAGATAGTCTATGAGTGCCATATTAATAGTTTCTTTAAGAAAAAAAAGAGTCTTACCTTTTTATTTCCATTCCAAAAATAATTCCTTTTTAAATTTCTCCTTGTTAAACAACTCTTTTTGTTCATAGAATAATAAGATACCTATTGGGTAATCTTTTTTTAAGCCCAAATATGTAACCAAACTAAATTCAGCATGAAGTTTAATTTACTTATTGCTAGTTTGAATAAACATTGAAAAGTTTATCAGAGTATTTAGATACTGTTATTTAATTTAGCATTTTATGAAATCTGAAACTGCTTTTGGACTCATTGATTTACCAATCCAAATGGGTTGAGTTTCATTTGTGAACCAATTTGTTTACCAGCAATAGATACTAGTGAATACAGGGGGCATCATATGAACACTTGTGGTTGCTTTTGAACAGTAAGTTTAATTCTTATCTTTTTTGTGAGAGAACGTCAGGTCCAGCCATGCTGGAGATTGCAATCTAACAGCACAGACACAGTACCAGGTGGTAAGTCTGTTGCCTTTTCCATTTCCTTGAATGAACCTGGCTGTCCTGCAAGAAACAAATAGCAGGTGACAGGACACTCTGAACAACCTCAGAGAGGCTACCCAGAATTCCCTCTAAGTTAGTATTTCCTCAGCACCAGAGGCAAACCAGAATATTGGGAAGTGACAGTAACAACTAAAGATCAACAACAAAAGTGAGAATTCTCAATTCTTGTGGTTTGTAGAGAGGATGTGGAAGGTTGAACTTCACTGGCATAAGCCAGTAGAACCTAATCATTCACCAGGAGAGAACACCGTTTATAGTAAAGAACGTGTGACTTCTGTCTTAGATGGTGCTCTTCAGCATCATTTTTGATGTTACTTGCTTTTATTGCAGTCCCAGAACCCCAGACTCTACCGCCATCACAGTCAACAATAGGTAATAAAGCTTTTTTTAATGACTGAAAACAAAGTATCTTTAACACTCTCCATGTTCAACTTTGGGGTTTTTTTGTTTGCTTTTTTTTTGTTTGTTTGTTTGTTTGTTTTTTTCTTCTCCAGATGAAGTTTCGCTCTTGTTTTGTTGCCCAGGCTGGAGTGCAGTGGCACGATCTCAGCTTACTGCAACCTCTGCCTCCCAGGTTCAAGCAATTCTCCTGCCTCAGCCTCCCAAGTGGCTGGGATTACAGGCCTGAGCCACCATGCCCGGCTAATTTTTTATATTTTTAGTAGAGATGGGGGTTTTGCCATGTTGGCCAGGCTGGTCTCAAACTCCTGACCTCAGATGATCTACCCAGCTCAGCCTCTCAAAGTGCTGGGATTACAGGCATGAGCCACTGTGCCCAGCCTAATATTTCTTAATTTTCCTTCAGATCTTTTTCCAGCCATTTTTGCCTGGAGGTATACTCTCAGCCTGTGCTTGACTTAGCAGTGGTTCTGAGACACCCGTGAAAGCAATGCTAATTTAAATTTAATACATTCTTTATTCTCCTTCAATTACATTTGAGGAATACGCCCTGAACTTGTTCTAACCTGTTTATTGCCAGGGAGGACCCTGATTTTCATAGGACATATTTATGTTTTCTCTTTTGGAGGTGTTTTTCTTACTTTCAGAACTCTAACTTTTGCAGATTTTCTTGAAAAGTGCCAGTCTTTCCAGATCTAAATACCCTGATGTGTCACTAGGAAATCCACCCAAAGAGAGAAATAATAAACCAACCCCAATCTTTGTAGCTTCCTTTTCTTCAAAAGAAGGGAAAAAAAAAAAAGTGTTCTGGTGCCATCTTAGCCAATTACCCATATTTTCCTTCATAACATGAACTGCTGGTTACTTTATTACAGTCACATATTCCAAATAAGAATCATGCCTTTTTGTTCCATTTCTCTTTCCAAACTTAACTGACTGGCTACATTTTTTTGTTCGCTTTTTTGAAAACACAGGAATTTATTGAAGCGGAAAAAAAATTTGTATGTGGATAAAAGTTTCATCGTTTATATTTGCTCAACCTAGTAATTAAAAATTAAGCATATTCCATGTTTTAAATACATGTCATTTTTCCTTTGATCTTGATTCTTGGTGATTTTTTCACATTGTCTTAGGACCTGAAACACTGGGAACCAAACCTTCAACAACAACATTAGGTAATAGAGTTATTGAGTGGGTGACCTTCATTTCCTCTTTTCCTGACTGCTGGTATCTGAGTTGACAGACTCACATTAATGAATTAATACATTAATGTCCATTTGTGTGTGTGAGTGCTCTGTTCTTCAGAAAAAAAGTTAAGTCCTATAGATATCGTTTATAAACTCTATCTCATTTTTTATAAGTTGCCTTTCTTGAAATAATGACTGAATTCAAAGCCTTCTGCATATATTGTTGATTTGTGGATTTGTTGATTTGTGGATATTTTAAATGAAAAATTTCTCCGTTTAAATCTTAGGCCAAATTTTAATTTTTATCCCAAATGGCTTTATAAAAGCAACCTTTCTCATGTTCCTATTGAACATATGCCTTCAATATTTTTGAGTGACTACCTTCTCTAAGTTGTACAAAGTTTTGAGATTTTCCATCTCAAAATGGAAGAACAGAGAGATCTCTTGCACATTAATTATTAATCTTTGACAAAAATTTATTCAAGACCTCATTTGACTATGTAAATAATGATAGAAATTTGCAAAACAGATAGAAACATGTCCACAGTAAATCAAAGGGTTTAAATGTCCTTCTAAGATGGATGTAATATTTATCATCAGTTTGTAAATCCACCCTTCTTGTATTAACTTGCTAATTTTCTTTCTTCAGCACCACGAAAGACCAAAAGACCAGGTCGTCGCCCCCGCCCCCGTCCCCGCCCTAAAACCACACCTAGTCCAGAAGTGCCCAAGTCCAAACCGGGTAAATGTGATATTCGGGTTCCAATTAACATAGAAAGTGGAATATGGCAGCTTCTGGTTTGATATCAGCTTACTTGAGCAGCTGGGCTTTAGTGAACCAGTGGAATTGACTTTTATGAATGAGCATCTGTACTCATTTTCTATATTCATTTTATATATGTAATATTTCATATAATATGTTTATATTCGCAGTCATGCTTATTAGGTACACACAGCAGAAAACTGACCCATTAAGTGAATTATTAAAGTAAGGCACTTTGAAATCTTATGATGTACATTCATGGCAGATGAGGTGTGGGAAAGCAACAAGGAGAAAGGAAAATGGGAAATGTAAAAGGGAAAATCACATTCAGAAAAAATGCATCATTTAGATAGAGTGTCCCAGCTTGAGGCATAATGTCTTCCTCCTCAAGATGCCACTTCTTGAAATATTTCATGTTTTTGGTGTTTGCTTCTGTAGCTCTGGAACCTGCCACGATACAACCGGAGCCCTTGGTGCACACAACTGGTAATTCTACTCCCTCCACCCCAGCTGCTTTCACGGGTTGTAGCTTTTGCTTTCCCCAATCTCTATTATAGGCATGACCGCAGTTCCACCACCTCATCACAATTTCATCCCATGCTTGTCCTCACCTTTGCTGTCTGGGTCTGAAGATCCTAAAGATAGGAGAGCTCTAAAACAATCCATTGTGCTCATTTAGGGAAGGTCTGTGGTCTCGGACACAACTTCCTGGTTCTCTGCTGACCTTCTGTCTGCCCTATATTTTTCCTGGGGTTGAGAAAACCATCAACTCCTTCTCAGACAGGGACCTCTGTGCTCATCCTGAACTGAACAAATAGCAAAATGTTACTCCAGTGCCATGGTCAGCATTTCATTGCTTTACTGATTCAACTTCTAAGCCTTTCTTCTTTTTAAAAAGCTGCATGAAAAAATGGCTTCTTCGGCTTTTCTGTTTCTTTGAAAAATGTTTTTGAGTAGGTTTGGATCACTAGAGGCACCAAGATCGTTCTTGATTGGAGTCCAGTGTAAAACTAGTGATGGTCTTTGGAAGGTGACAACATTGAAAGTCCCAGGCTGGTTTTACTGTTTTTAGTACTAAAACTGTTTGATTATAATCATTTCATTATAGTTTCAAAATCTATCATGGCTTTCCTTTGGAAAATCCCAGACATCGGCAGCCATGTAACATGATTTCTCATGTGTAATTTCAAATGTTTATGGATTACTTCCAGATCGCCTCCTAAGAAATCAGATTTCTACCTTACTGTTTGTATACTGAAGAAAACCTTTTGATCAAAGACATGGAACTAATATGCTTTGTCTATTTTGAAATTATTTGTATAGAAAAAACGTCTTATGACAGTCCTCGTTACTTTTGCTCAAAAACACATTTTGAGCATTTAGTGATTATTTTTCCTTTCTGAAAAAACGAATTTAGCGTGTAGTTAAAATAGACACCCTTTTCACCCTTTCCACACCCCAGAAATTTTTATAGATTCATTGAATTTGTAGTGTCTTTGTTCTGCATACTTGTCCCTAATTTTGACAGTCACAGCCATGACCCATTTTGCTAATTGTAGTACCTTTTTCTTTAGCCTCAAAACCATCTGAGAGACCTAAAACCACACCCAGACCAGATGCACCTCAGATTCAGCCTGGTAATCATTATTTTCAATGCTTTGATCTTATAAATAGGAAAACAATGTGTAAGTAACATTAATCTTCACATTCACAGCTCAGCTGTAACACTAATTATGGCACTCTAATTTTCTTCAGGTTCAAAACCACCAAAACAATTACTTCCTAAACCCCAAACCACAGCAGAACCAGACATGCCACCAACTAAATCCGGTAAACACAATTTCCAGTGCTTTAGCTTAACAGGATTTTCTTTGGAAACATGGCTGAAAATGTTTACAATCTGTCATATCATATAAATCATAGAAACCCAAATACCATAATTTTGTTCATTATCTTCTCCAAGTAGCCACACTGATGTTTTAAGTGCTAAATGAACAAGTCAATATATAGGAAATTAGTAAATTTTATACCTGATTGACTGGCATTTCATTTTCTTAAAGCTTTTTTAGGCCTATTTTCTGAATTTGTAAGGAACAGAAACCTGAGTTTTCTGTGTCTGAAACATTTTTGAAGGTGATTTTAGTAAGCACTGTTAATACACACAGAAGGCTGACACTGTTCTTTTTTTTTTTTTTTTTTTTTTTTTTGAGACGGAGTCTCGCTCTGTCGCCCAGGCTGGAGTACAGTGGCCGGATCTCAGCTCACTGCAAGCTCCGCCTCCCGGGTTCATGCCATTCTCCTGCCTCAGCCTCCCAAGTAGCTGGGACTACAGGCGCCCGCCACCTCACCCGGCTAGTTTTTTGTATTTTTTAGTAGAGACGGGGTTTCACCGTGTTAGCCAGGATGGTCTCGATCTCCTGACCTCATGATCCGCCCGTCTCGGCCTCCCAAAGTGCTGGGATTACAGGCTTGAGCCACCGCGCCCGGCCGACACTGTTCTTCATTTATAGGCACAACTCAAAAGAAGACTTGCTAATCAGGAATTAGCTTCCTCTAAAATACTCTATTTACATTTTATTTTATTCTGTTTATTTATTTAGAGATGGAGTCTCACTCTGTCACACAGGTTGGAGTGCAGTGGTACAACCAGCTCACTGAAACCTCTGCCTCCCAGCTTCAAGCGATTCTCCTGCCTAAGCCTCCTCAGTAGCTGGGACTACAGGCACCTGCCACCACACCCAGCTAATTTTTGTATTTTAGTAGAGATGGGGTTTCACTATGTTAGCCAGGCTGGTCTTGAACTCCTGACCTCAGGTGATCCACCCGCCTCGGCCTCCCAAAGTGCTGGGATTACAGGCATGAGCCAACGTGCCCAGCCAACATTTAAACAGTAACTATTAACTGAGTAATTTCCTACCATATAAGAAGATATTTATATTACAGTTCTCAGAATCCAACTGTTTTGAAGTTGAAAGTTTCTCCCAAGATTCCAATTACTATAAAATTTTAATTTGCTAAGAAGCATCTCACATAATAAATTAACCTATCAAGAAGACAATTTGTATTAACTTAGAATGAACTAGGCTCTCTGTCCTCTGAATTAAACACCAGTGAGCACCCAAAAGTTTAGACTTCCTTACTTTTATTACTTATATCTGTTTGTTTTTTATGATGCAGTCTCTGAGCCTGTTCCATTTGAAACTGAAGCTCCCTCGATGACCATAAGTAATGATGCTTTCTTCCTTCTTGGCCAATGTTTCTCTGAACTTGCTCCTCTCATCTCTTTTTTCATTAGCTACAGTATGCACAATTGTCATTCACCATTTTTTTTCGTTTTTAAAGATTGTTTACTATTTTCAGCAGGGGCCTTTTTAACATCATTAGGCATGCTTCCATCTGCTGTTCAGCTTGTAACACACAATTGTTATTCTTTCTTCAATCACCTTCAGAGACATTCAGATTGCTTGAGTTACAGTCACTCTGTCTATATTCATTCTTCAAACCAGAACATTTTTTGAAACCTCTGCTTCTGTATGGGTGCAATTTATGGATGTGGGAGGGGAGCAATGAAAAACTGGTTGGAGTTTGTCCTCAGTGTGTTTATAAGGAGCTCATGATGGTACATAACTGTCTCTCTCGCAAAAGTCCTTTCTTCCTATTCCACACTATTCATATGCAAATTGATCTTTCTGTTGCTAAATTCATCTTGTGATGCAAAATTCCAAACAAAATAAGGATTCTCTGTTTTGTTTGAAGGCAATTAGTTATAAATATTGTTGTCATCCTATTGTCCTGGCTCCCTCCATCTCTTCTGTTATATATGCCTTTAGTTCTGAAGATGCTCGTAGCGGTGGCGTAAACCAACTTTCTGCTATGATGTCTTGAGCAAAAGGGAAAGTCAGCCTCTCTATAAATGCCTAAAGAGTTTTTTGAGGATGAGATGTTTGAATGTTACATTTAGCCTTCTGGGTTTAGTGGAAGGTAAATGGAGATGCTAATACCAGAGAGTTACAATTCTTGATTAATTTTATATCTATGTATAATCAATTTCAGAATGTTATAGAAATCCTTTTTATCCAGACAAAACGTTGTATCATTACCTTTTAGACCTTTTTCTTAATTATCTCTGTTTTCTACTTGAATAATTTTCTCCTAATTAGCCATTTGAAATAAATGAATAAGGAGACAGAGTAAGAAGCAGTATCACATTTATCACAAATAAAAGGTACAAGACTTTTTGCACAACTCTCACAAATCTCCAGTAGATAGACCGAGAACATTTTTCTAATTCTCCTCACAACTACCACTCTCAAATTAATAATGGTGGTGAAAACTTTTAAAATACCAATGGAAGCTTTGATAACAAATTTTTAGAGTACTTTAAAATTGTATATTGGACAACTAAGATTTTCTTGGGTCCAGGTTTTTTATGTTGTTGGAATCAGATAATGAAATACAGAAAAATATTTTTCATTGCCCTTATAGGGATGCAAAGGGTATGGATATTTTGTGAAATAAATGGATATGATAGTATGGCTAGTTAGGGGAAAACAAATAGTATTTTCCCAGAGTTCAGAAATGCATTTAAAACATTAAAGGGTTAAGAAGATTCATTTTCAAAATAATTTTCTTTTTCTATATTTCTTAATCTCCATTGTTTATTGTATTGCTTTTGGTTAGTTCCCACCACAGACATTGAGCCTGTAACTGTGAGAACTGAGGCTCCAGTGACAACATTAGGTAATGACCTCTTATGTCTTTAAGTCTGAGTTTTTTCTGCTCATCGTCTAGTCTATTCCATCACTATTTGGGCTAAGGGTTTTTCTTTCATAAGATTTTCTCATCATCCTCTTGTCATTGAACTATATTCTTCATTTTGAATGTATTGAAAGTGCTTAAAACAAGTTACTTGGTTATAAGGCCATATGCCACTAGCGAACAGCATCTGTGTCCAATTTTTCCCATATTCAACTTTAATACTTGAAAAAACCTGTGATTCTGCTCCAGTACTGTTCTATGTTAAAGCTGAATTTCAAATACAATTAGGAATAGCTGCCTGATAAATATCAATTATAATTCTGCGGGCATCTTACTTTCTGTTGTTTTAAGATATACAGAGAATTTTTATTATCTACCAACTATTTTAGAAAACGAAATGTGCTTATACTAATAACTTTTAATGGAATGTGTGTCTGAGCCAGGTAATTTCTTAGTA
This sequence comes from Trachypithecus francoisi, assembly GCF_009764315.1. NCBI lineage: Eukaryota > Metazoa > Chordata > Mammalia > Primates > Cercopithecidae > Trachypithecus > Trachypithecus francoisi. Next base: position 88,420,449 of record NW_022681453.1, read on the forward strand.
CACTCTCCCAAAAGCAGGTGGGCCTGGGTCCCTCTCTGATGTGATGTCTACATGCCTATGTCTGACTTCCCTTGGCTCTGGGCCCTCTTCAAAAATCCTATACCAGCAACTAATAATAAAGTTGCAGCTTATTTTTTTAAATTACATATATTCCATCTGTCTCAAAAGACCTGTCAGTAGACCAAAAATACATATTTTTGCATGTAGATGATCAGAAGAAAATGCTAAACCAAAGAGACAAATTTCTCAAGACTTAGGAAAACTTTAGAAAACCTAGAACCATGTATAATCCTTTCTTTGGTTTCTGGAGTCATAAGGCTACAATAACCAGTTTCCTTTCTTTAGCTCCAAAAACATCGCAACGAACAAGAACACGTCGTCCACGTCCCAAACATAAAACCACGTCACGCCCAGAGACACCGCAGACCAAACTAGGTAAATAATATGTGGTTCCTTATCCCTGTGGCATCCCATTGGATGTGGCATGGGGGTGGCAGTTTCACATGCCACCTTATAACCCACTTGACCCTTGGGGTGAAGGCCCAAGTCATGGAAAGCAGCTGCTACCAACACAGTGCTCTGGCGATACCTGTGACTTCTCATGCTGCTTGTGTGAGGACTTCCTTGGTGCCTGCATATTTTATTTGCAACCAATGCTATCATGGTAAAGTTCACTTTTCAAAAGAATGATGACCTGCGTGTTTTATTTGCTTCTCTGACATTCCATTACATTTTTCTCTCTGATTCCTCAGCTCAGCAAAAACTGACCTGATTAGGTGTCTAGTTAGCATATTTAATTCAACCTGTCACACATTTTGAACATTTGTATCTGTGAGGAATATTTTAGAAAAAACAAATGACTTACCTGAGTTAAAGGAAGCTGCTCTTGTGTGAGACTCTTCATAATAGATATACATGAGTGTGAGGAAAAGCAAGTATTTATTAAATTTTACCAACTGTTAAGCACATCGTTAATTCTTAGAGAAGCAAAACATCTGTGGGCTGATAAGTATAATGTGAACCTTTAGGGAGAACTCCATTTCTACAAAAACTTTAAGAAAAATTAGCCAGGTATGTGCACCTGTAGTCCTAACTACTTGGGTGACTGAGGTGGGAGGATCTCTTGAGCCTAGGAAGTCGAGACTGCAGTTGCTATAATTGCACCCTTGCACTCTAGCCCAGGCAGCAGAGCAAGAGCTCATCTTGTGGACCTTGAAATTTGTAGAGCCTGTAGATTTATTGGTGGATGGGTAGGAATCATATAAACAGAGGCAGGAAGGTGTCATGTGAGGGTGACATTGGAAGGATAGGAACTGTAAGCGCAACCTGATTGTAAGAAAGGCAAAGTTCTTTTAGTTGGACAGTAATGCTGCTTTTGACGGGTCTACAAAGAGCACTTCTAATGCCTGACTTCAATGATTGGGTTTGAGCCAATTGGCTCCAGCATGCTCTCCTAACCTAGGGGTCAGGCCTTTTCTGTGCTGATAACAGAGAGATGCACTAACAAGTTTGATGGACTGAATGACCCTCTATATCTGGCTCTTTGTATGCCTTTGTTTGAACAGAGGTCTTGGTCTTTTTCCAAGGTGCATGCTCAACAAACAAGAGCATTATCTATTTTAGTCATTCATCAGTGTATCTGTTTAAAACATATCAGTAATTGCATCATCACGAACTAGGGCTTTGTTTTCCAGTTTATAGTGTAACTATACTTTCACATTAGTTTTTTTCTAACTTTTAAACATAACATTATTAGATATTCTAATATTTTTCTAAGCAGGGTTATCTACTGTATTATCAGATAATATAAAAATAAGAAAAACTGATAGCTAACTATGTTACAGATGCTGAGGTTATATCTGTTTCATAAAAGCAAATAAATACCCTCACTTGAGAACTTTAAAATGTTTGCTTTGTGGCTATAGAACCAATGCTATGATGGTAAAGTTCACTTTTCAAGAGAATGATGGCTTTTCTCGTGTGTTTAACATTTATTTCTTTTTAAAATTGCTTTTGATCATTTCTTGCTACAGACTTTGGACCTATTACTCCTGGGACATCTTCAGGTAATGACTCTCTATGTCCTTCAGCAAGTGCTTTTTCTTACTCGTTGTCAGATTTCGCTATGGTGCTGTATAGGCAATGGAACCATCTTTTGTTGTCATCTCATTACGGTATTCATCTTAAAATATGGAAAGCTTTCTTTTTAATAGAAATATGCAAGGACTTAATTCAAGACAGCTATCTGCTCCATAGCCCAGCTTGAAATTGTGTCACGTCTGAGTCTCTGAACTATATTCTTAGAGCAAGATCCAACTACAGTTCCCCATATATTCCTTATTTAGAGCAGCAACACAGTATCAAATGATGATATCATGCAGTTTCTGTATGCACCTTTCTGTTTTTCAAGTTCTATATAATTTTGTTTGCTTTACTGATGTTCCTGTGAATTTTGTATACTTAGTCTAGTAAATCACCAAGTGGAAAATTTGCCCTAGCTATCTTAAATTATAAGTGAATAGTGTAGGGTTGGTTAGAACTTTTCTCACACCATCGGAGTTAAGCAGTGATTTGGATTAGGGATGCTTTTGAGAAAATAATGATAGTTTCTAATGTTTCTTTCTTAAACATAATTATATGTGTAATTCTTGTCTCTGAAGAACTTTCAGTTATCAAAGAAAACCTATTAAGAATCTGAGGGAGAAATTTCAAACCAAAGTGACAAAGTTCTCTTAACTCAAACTCTAACAAGTATTTTAAAACTTAGAGTTATGTCATCCTATTCACAGTGAATGGAGCCATCAGCACCATATTAATCTTAAATTTTCTTCCTTCAGCTCCAACAACAACAAAAAGAACCCGTCGTCCACATCCCAAACCTAAAACCACGCCCCATCCAGAAGTACCTCAGACTAAACTGGGTAAATATGTAGTTTCTGTTTTATAGAATCCAAGCAATCTACCATGATTGGGACTGTAAGTTCTATGTACACATAATCTATTGTGTCATGCCCTATATATCTCTTCAGAGTAAAAGCTACTGGTTAGTGAGAACATGAATAGCTTAGCACCTCTTGCTTCCTTTGTAGGAATCTCCTCTGTTGATGATTATTTACTCTTCTTGCTCTTTTATTTCATTCCTGTCTTCAAGATAAAGCAGCTCAGTATTGAGCCAGCACAATCATTTAAACCAACTACTTTTGTTAAGTCTCTTCTAATTCCCCAAAGCCATATTAGTCCATACATCAGAAGTGGGAAGAATGTTTTCTTTCCCAGTTTACACTGTAGTTGTAAACAAAAGTTCTTCATGCATAACCAGTTAGAAACGAATATGAGGCAGCATGTTTATGCAAATATAATTTCTTGTATGGTATAAATGCCACCTCCTAGAAGCGTGGCAAATATTTAGAGGAGGAAAATATCCAGAATAATTAGAAACCAGCATAGAAATTGGATGAGTAGAGGGATGAGGGAACAGAGGCTGTTAAGCAGGGAATGTGTTGAAGCTGGCTCACCAGACGGGATAACTCGTTGATACCCTCCTGTTCAGTGATGAATTCAAGGGGGCTGGGATGTCTACTCAAGAGCTTAAATTTGATCTAGGGGGCTTCAGTGATTCCTACTTCTGCACAGGATCATGCTTTTTCTGTTCTTAGAACTGAAGATACCCAGCCCAATGATACCAAAAACTGAGAGTTGGTTCTTCAGCTACTTAAATACAGCTGCGTTTACTACAGACTTAGTCTCTTAATGAGTATAGTCTCAGCTTCCTTTTGGCTGTTAGTATGTGTGGTGCACAAACTCTAGGGCAACCTCCCAATGATTCCCTGCTCCTGGGGTTAACACCATTATATAATCCATCCTCTCCCTCTCTCCCTCCCTGTCCGTCTCTCCCTCCCTATCCGTCTCTCCCTCCCTATCTGTCTCTCCCTCCCTGTCTCTCCCTTGTGCTAGCATGGCAGACACACTCCTAGCACATGCACCTATTCAACAGAGTGACACCCATCACCTTTGCCTTATTTTATTGGTTAAAAAGTTGTCAGGGATCCAGCACATACTCAAGGGGAAGAGATGACACAAAGGTGTTAACACCAGAGATAGAAACCACTGGGGATCACCATAAGGACTCTCTGCTACACTGTGTTTGCTTTCAAATGTAAATGTTCTATCTGTCATTATTGATTACTGCTTATAATGAGTGCTCTTTGGATTTTTGGCTTCCATAAAAATTCTAGTCTTTACCATATCTTTTTCTAAGAAAATGGCTAGCCAGATTTTCTAGTGTTCATTAGAATCAGATGGTTAACCAACAACAAGATCTTACCGTTGACCTCAGTGAGATGCTCAGCAAAATCCAAAGGCTATTGCTGACTATCTTCTGAGTCAAATGAGTACCTGATTACAGTTTGGAGAAATATTCAAAGAAAAAAAAATGCATCCACTTTCTTTTGAGTTACGATATTAAGAATTAATTTTGAGCCGGGCACGGTGGCTCAAGCCTGTAATCCCAGCACTTTGGGAGGCCGAGACGGGCGGATCACAAGGTCAGGAGATGGAGACCATTCTGGCTAACACGGTGAAACCCCGTCTCTACTAAAAAAATACAAAAAACTAGCCGGGCGAGGTGGCGGGCGCCTGTAGTCCCAGCTACTCGGGAGGCTGAGGCAGGAGAATGGCGTAAACCCAGGAGGTGGAGCTTGTAGTGAGCTGAGATCCGGCCACTGCACTCCAGCCTGGGCAGCAGAGCCAGACTCTGTCTCAAAAAAAAAAAGAATTAATTTTGCAGCCTTAGAAATCTGATGTTTAGTGGTAAGATGAATGTTCTGACATTTCATGCATTCACAAAATCTCTTTGGTTTCTTTTATTACTTTTGATCAGTTCCTGCCACAATCCTCGAACCAGTTCTTAGAACTGAGGCTCCAGGGACAACAGTAGGTAATGGCACATTATGTCCATCAACATCTGCCTCTCCTGCTCATTTCCAACCTATTCATCACCATCATAACCACATCTTCTCTCACTTCACAAGCCTTCTGTGTCATCCTTTATCATTCAATTACTTCTTAATATTTATAAGAGTATTAAAACAATTTCTTGTTGGTAAGAGAGCCAAGCATGAACTTATGGTCGGTTTATATATCTGCAATGTGATGACTTTGAATTCCGCACATCTTGCTCCCACATAACATTTTAACCACATTCTTTGTTACTGAGTTTCAAATATAATCACTGGAGGCTGGGGGTGAAGGTGTCTGTCCCTGATCTAGGCTGAGTAAATCGGCATAGCTATTACGGTGTGACATAGTTCTCTTGCAGATCTAAATTTCTACATTTTTACTGTCTGCATGATGATGATTTTTTTTTTGGCATTCGGGGTAAGGATGTGTTCTTGTTTCAGTAAAGAGTAAAATTTTCCCAAGTAAAGAGTAAAATATGCCCAAGGCTGGTAAATTTAAATTATAAGCACCATCACAAATATAAAATCACCCTATATCTGCCCTCATCACTGCCATAACTCAGCAAGGTTTTAGAACTTGTTTTTCATTCAGGAATCCCTGTGAGAAGCTCCTTGAAATATCATCAGTAAATTCATATTTCTATGTGGTTTTTGTTCTTCAGAAAAAGCTACATGATAAAAAGAGACAGCTTATTGAAATAGGGGCAAATATTTCAAACCCAAAAGAAACATTTCTTGGAAGTCAAGAAATTATAACAAATACAATCTTATCCACAGCTTCTGGAACCAAACACATTGTATTAACCTGAAGTTTTCTTCCTTTAGCTCCCAAAGTGTCTCAACGAACTCGTCGTCCACATCCCAAACCTAAAACCACACCGAGTCCCGAAGAGCTTCAGACTGAACTGGGTAAATTTGTAGGTCATGCTTGAGGAATCCTAGCAGCCCACCCCAGTAGGACGCAAAGAGAATGAAGTAGCCAGGCAGGGTCAGCAGCTGGTGCCACATCAGACCAGGCAATGAGGAACAGGGCTGGGGAGATGATGTGGTAGCCAAATTCCTTATGCTTCTCTCTCAACATCTATTTAATTCACTTCTCATTCAATTCTCTTCATCCCTTCAACGTTGAATGTATGATAAAGTGAAACAGCTAGAGAAGGAGCATATGTTCATGCAAGTGAGAGCTTATTTCTTGGTAACTATAGGAGTCATGTAAGTCACAAATAAGGATCTAAGGCAGGAGTTGGCAAACATTTTCTCGACAGAGCCAGATAGTAAATTCCCTAGGCTTTCTGGGCCGTATAGACCCTGTCGTATTTTCTTCTTTTTTTTACAACCACTTAAAAACAGAAAAATCATTCTCAGGGGACAATCATTCTGGGGGAAGAGTAATGGAGAAATTCAGAAAGGCAGGGAATGTATGGAAACAAGCCTGAGGAGGCAGTTTCTCTGACTGCCAGAGGCTGTCAGGCTTCTAGGTGTTGATGAGAACATTTCATTGAGGTGTCTGCAGCTAAGTGAGAAGGGGTCTTGAATGCTGGCCTGAGGAGTTTGGATTTTATGTAGGAATCATCTGCATCCCTGTGCAGTCAGGCTTTCTCTGGGTGTTGCCCAGCTGTATACCACAGACTGAGGGGTTGGCCCTCTTCTTGTCCTCTTAAGTACTCACGTTGGACAAAGCTCGTGGTCTTGTTCCAAAGATGAGTTTTCAGCAAAATGCGTAGGGTCTACTGTGCTCTCTTAGTTAGATTCAGATCACTAAAGAATGAGAAAAACTCCTGGGACACTTCACATGGACCATTATCTGAATTATCTGACTACAAAGTAAATGACCATTCCTCCTAAGAGATGAATTGGTACCCAAGGACACAGGTGCCACTTTCTCTGGGCTCAGGAGGCTGATTGTGTTTGCTTTGTGCTCTGGACAGATACATCACGACCTGGTAAAATTCTTTTTGAAGGTTCTGAGTTTCTATAAATTTTTAATGTTTTGTTGGTGTTTTTTTGTTGTTTTTTTTTATTGGCCAGTTCCTGCTACAATCTTTGAACCAGTTTCTCCTATAAAAGAGGCTCCAGGGACAACATTCGGTAACGCTGCTTTCTGATCTTCAGCAAGTGCTTGTTCTGCTCACTGTCCAGCTTATTCCACTTTATATTACCATTCAATTACGTTTTTGATTTTGTAACGATTGAGCATGCATAAAACAAGTTGCCTCTTGCTCGTAAGAGAGCTATTATGTCTGAATGTAGTTTGGGATCTTTCCTGCTCTATAACTTAAAATGTTTATCGTATCATTTTGGTTTTGGCTTAACCAGAGTTCTCTATTAAGGGAGATTTCACATATTCTCGCGAGGTTCTGACCTGATCTATGCTAACCAGGCTGTAACACAGAAGTTTCTTTATACATCCCTTATACACCTCCCTCTTTATTTTTTTTCCTTTTTTGGGGTTTATATTTTTGCTTTTTTATCCCGTTTACAACCATTCCCAAACATCTACCTTTTTAATCTGCCTGTTATTTTTGTTATTTTGTTAATGTATGAGTAATATTTTTAGTGAATTATCTAACAGATAACGTGATCAAGGCTAGTAGATTTAAATAATAAACCCCATCCTTAGTATAAATTGAATTCCCCCTAGTCTCCATCATAATCTGGATGATTTATAACCTTTTTAATCCAGGCAGGGCACTCTAGAATGTGATAAGTATATTAATCCTAAATATCTGAATTAATTGCTTTATTTAATCTGTCAGATTTGCATATTTGCAAATTTGTTATTGAAGTATCTTAAATAACAAGATAAAGTATAGTAGGAGCAAAATTTTTGCATTAGAAAAACATATTTTCTGAAGCTCAGGAAAATCTACCAAGCTTGGGAAAAGCTAAAGATTTTTTTAAGCCTACAATGTGCAGAAGCATAAGGTTTAAAATAACTAAAGTTTATCTTTTTCTATCTCCAAAAACCTCCCATTGAGCATATCACTCACAGCACAAACTTAATGCCACTCTGTGTATGGCTACTCTTGAGACTATACCAGATAAATATAGGGTCTTTGGTTTATGGAGCTTAGGAGCCTGTCACTGATAGAAATAATAGATTCACATAACCCTTAGTGAGGGAGTCCAGAGGGTTGTTACCCCCTGATGGTTGACAAGGAGTCAGTTTAGAAGAGACCTGCAGGATCTTCCGTTTTTGTAGTAGGAGACATGTTTTACTTCGCAGTCTGCAGGTTAAACACAAAAACTTCCCACATGAAAAGCTTAGAGAATGAGAATAAGCCAGGGTGTTTTTGCAAATTAAAGATTTTTCTTGGGAATATAAATGTTAAGTGTTACACTTACTATAGGTTCTTAAAGTAAAAAATGAATTTGAGTGTCAACAGAGGCAGGAAAGAATTTGGGCCTTGAAGTCACATCACAATTTGCACAAATAGAAAGGTGAGAATGAACAAAGATGAAAACATTGGATATAAATAGAGGCAACCAGAAGAGGCAGACATCCTGCTTCTAGGGTCAGCCAAAACATTTTTGTTGGTAATTCTGCATTTGGATGACGCCGTGGAAAGTGGAAGGAGGGCTTGAACGTCTCACTCATTGAGCCTGACATTGTTCTCATGAGCATCAAAAATCTTTCTTCCACACTAGATCATGTTTTCCCTCTGCTAAATGTGGACAGTGATTTACTGGATGCCACAGACTGAGTGGCCACCCCTTACCCAGTCACTGGAGTGCTATTGTTTGGACAGAAGTGAAAAGTTCTTTCCAAAGTGGAGTTCCCAGCAAGATCATCAGTCATCTTTAGTTATTTGTGTGATGACCATTTGGATATTTCATCAATTTTTCTGCAACCATAATTTGATAAACATATAGTACATGTTCTCTTTATTCAGCATCCACTAAAGTGCAAATTGGTTTTTCACGAGCTTCTTGAGAATTATTAGAAACATATTTAAATAAATGCCTTAAAACCTCCTAAAGTCTTCCATATTATATTCAGATAGACACCATAACTAGAGGAATTGTTTGCCTCATGTAGTGCTAAAGAGAGACCAAAGATGATGACCATCTCATGAGATGGTGTACTTGGTGTATAGTTTGGTCAAGTCTAGACAAAAAAAAAAAAAACAAAAAAAAAAATTTCCATTTGTAAAAGGACTGCCATTACAAAGCAGTAGAGATTAGGGGGCTTAAATAACAAAAGTCTATTTCTCACAACTCTGGAGGTTGTAAGTCCAAAATCAATGTGTCTACAAGCATGCAAGCATGGTTTCTCTTGAGGCCTCTCTCCTTGTCTTGCAGATGGCTGCCTTCTCACTGTATCCTCACACAGCCTTTTCTCTGTGCAGCTCATGTCTCTTTTTCGTATGCGTCCATCAGTCGTGTTGAAGTAGAATCCGCCCTTATGACCTCATTTAACCTGAATCATCCCTTTGAAGGCCTCACTATGAGGATTAGGGCTTTAACATTATGAATTTGGTGTGTTGGGGTTGGGGGGTGGAAATATAATTCAGTCCTAATGTCCTTCCCAAAAATGTTTAATTATCCCAGAGGCAGTGTTACACAAGCAAGATACATTTTGATGTGAATACTATAGCTCCCACACATTTTTTACAATCTCTTTTGTTTATTACTTCAGTTCCTGTTACAGATCTCGAACCTGTTACTTTTAGAACTGAGACCCCTGCAACAACCTTAGGTAACAACCCTGCCATTACCTGGCTGTTTGCCAAGTGCTTTTGCTGCTTGCTGTACAGTCCATTTAGTCTTCATCCCTATAACATAGCATGTCTTCCTCTATGAAACAGCAAACATCACTGCCTGTGACCATTCAACTATTTCTATCATCTGAAGAATACTGAAGCCTCCTAAAAACAAGTTTCATGTTGTTTTTATGAGAGCCAGGCATGAGCTTAACTCAAAATATTTACCTGCCATGTGGCACATTTGAAATTATCATATCATCTCTTGCTTCATTTAACATAGTTCTATGTTAACATTGAGTTTAAAACAAATTGGGATCTATTTCTTATCTAAGCTGATTGGCAGTAATGCCTCCTCTTTCCTTTGCACATCTGAGTTTCTAGATTTAAAAAAAAAAATGCCCAGTATGTTTCTTTCCTTATTGGTGCTTTAAGTAATGATATGTTTTATTACTAGTTTGATAATTAGGGAATTACTGAAGTTTGAAATCTTAAATTATAAACATATTCCTTAATGTGACCCTAACTTCCTATCCCTTCTCATTGAGTGCTCTGCCCCAATCATTTTTTTTCCCAGTAAGGAAGTTCTGTAAGTTTCTCAATACAAGTGCTAATCTTCGCTCCTTGGGTTAGCAACTTGACTGTATACATGAATTTGCCTGAAAAGTACGATCAATGATAAAGTGACACATTGTTATAAAAGGAATGAAAAAGTAAAACTGAAAACAACTAAAGTTCCTGGAACTTTAGGAGATCTGACAAGTTTTGGAAAAACCTTTCCTCAGTATCCAGAATCTTAAGACCTAGAGTAACACAAGGCTTTTTCTTCCTTCAGCTACCAAAACATCAAAAAGAACACACCCTCCACGTCCCAGACCTAAAACTACACCGAGCCCTCAGGCACCTGAGACCAAACCCGGTAAATCTGTGATTCCTTGGTTTAAGGGTGATCCCTGGCAGCCTGTGGCAGTGGGGACTGAAGCAGTGCCAATGCTGAGCAGCAACAGGTCTTATTCTCCCTAAGCACAAGGGCATGAGGCATCATCAGTACCATCTCCTCTGCTCAGTTTTCAAGGAGAATAATGTGTGGCTGAGACCCAACTGGTGCCAGCATATCTTATTATTTTTATGTGAGACTTTTCTTTGAAACCACATAGTTAGTGTATTTCTTACTGTCAAATTCCATTCACGTCTTAAAAGTAGAACTTCTTTAGCAGGGCCAGCATATTCAGTTCAAGTAAATGTAATTGTAAGTGCCTTGCATATTCCCATTCCCACATTGGCAACCATGGGTGATATGTCAGCTGTAGGAGAGTTATTTTACTGGACTGGAGTTGAAGATATATTTGCCTGCCACAAACATAAAGTGATGATCTTTATGTTTTAGCTCAAAAGAAAAGATCGAGGTGGGCTGGACTTGGACCTTGGGCCCACTGAGGATTTGGATGAATGGAGGGAAGAATGAACTAGAGCAGAAGGACCACATGTGTTGAGTCAGCTAGAAAGACAGTCTATAGATGGATTCCTTCTAGATGGTCATATATGACTGTTGATGATGGTGCATTTGGAAGGGTACATCAAGCCAGATGAAGAAGGATTTTGAGGGCCTGATTCAGAAGCTTTAGATTTGATACAGAGACATCAAAAGCCTTTGATTTCCCCTTATTCTGGGCTGACAGCAGACAGATGCTCTACCAATTATTGCAGGTTGAGTGACCACCCTGTTCTCTTAGTAAGTGTCATGGCTTGGACAGAGATCTCAAACTCTGTCTATAGATGCGTTCCTGGCAAGATGAACATAGTCCACTTCAATGATTAATTTTTTATATCGGTTTCAAACATACGAACTGTCTCTTGTATCCATGTTTACTTATATGTAATAAGAGCTCATGTTCAGAAGTATAGAGTAATTGTATCTTTTAAGATAATTTCTAAGTATATGTGAGATAAATGCATTAAAATGTTTTCCAGTGCAGTTTTCGTATCAGAATTCATTAGTTAAAAACCTAATAGAATTTCACGTTGACTTCTTTAAGCTACTCAAGATAGTTCAAAAGCTAAGCCTGGGACTCACTCTGCCTATAGTTTGGCCACATCATCAATGAACAAACACACATTCTTCCCCTCAGTTAAGAAGTTAATTTTTTTCTTTGTTTCTCTGGAAGAATTGACATACTAGTAAAATTTGTTTGCATGTGAGTATTCTGACTTCTCATATGTTTAAAAATCTCTTTGATTTACATGTTGTTTTGGTCAGTTCCTGCTACAGTCCTAGAACCTGTCACTCTTAGACCTGAGGCCTCAACAACATTAGGTAATGTTGATACACAGTGTTTTCGACAAGCTTCTTTTGCTTATTGTCAAACCTAGAGTTTCAATTTGTTTCATGTGACAGCAGTGTCATTCTTGATGGCCATTCAACTCTTCTTAAAATTATGAAGACTCTTAACTGTTGCTTTTAAGAGAAGCAGTTATGCATGAATCTACTTGAAGACATTTGCCATATGGCCTGCTTGAATTGTCATGTTATTCTGTTTTGTTTAAACAGTGTTTGTGATAAAGCTGTGTTTCAAACATATTATTGGGTTTCTAATTCCTACCTGGACAGATAAAGCTATTAACTCTTATAAAGCCAGGAGGACCCATTGTGCACCTAAATTTCTACCCTTTTTTCTATTTGCATAGAAATTTATTGTTTTGTCTCTAGTAAGGTCACAATATATTCAGATTTTAATAGCTCTATAGAATACGTGCCAAAAATTGAAAGACTAAGTTGCAAATCTCAGATTTAGAGAAACTGTCCTTCATTATCTGTTAAAATTTGGCAATAGTACTTAACTTTTTTGGTACCCAGTAAAGCTACCCTATGAGATCTTCATTAAAATTTCTAATCTTTATTTCTCAAATTAAAAAGTGATTTTTGTCTTAAGGAACTTTCTATGATAAAAGATCTATAAGGAGGAATGTATGTGACAAAAATCTCAAACTAAAAGGCAAACACCTATCAAGCAGCAGAAAGTCATGTTTGTTACCTCGCGCAGCTTCTAGAATCATAGTGTAGTTACGTAGTAACCCAGGAACTTCTTCCTTCAGCTTCCAAAACGTCACAACGGACACGTCGTCCACGTCTCAGAACAAAAACCACACCACGTCCTGAAGTACCTGAATCCAAACCAGGTAAACCATGTGTTCCTGGTTTAAAGAGTCCCTGTAGCCTAAGCCAGCATGGTCTTAAGAGTAATCCCAGTGGTTGGGAGTAACCAACAGGCCCCTGTGAGAGGGCAGCTACAACTCATGGTCAGCAGCAGATCCCACTGTGAAACTGTAAGAGAAACACTGTTGGGAGATCTGTGAAGCAAGTGAATGCCTCATGCCTCCTTTGTGCAGTCTTCTCTGGCACTGTGCATTTTATTAACTTCCATTTATCTCTTAAAACTTCAGAAAAATTAGACATATTCAAGTCAACAAACATTTAGTGCCTTAGATCTCCTCCCAATCATATTAGTACATGTGGGGTATACATCAGGTGTCAGAAATGCATTTTGATCCTCAAACCTGTGAGACAGTTGAGAACAGAAGCCTTTCCTTTGTAAATAAAGTAAAAGATGGTATGGGGCAGTATCTGTGCAAATATGAGACTGGTTTTGGAGTTCTATCAACAGATGTGCTTGGTGTGTAAATATTTGGAGTAAGGAAATATAGATTAAGAAGAAATGGAGCCTTGAAATCACCAAGACACAGGGATGAGTAGAAGGGTGGGAAGAATAAAATCAGAAGGAAGAGACACAAGTAGAGACCAACCAGAGGAGACAGTCTAACTGGACAATTGATAAAAAGATGTCTTACTTTGCTGGTTCCAGTGGTTCACACCTGTAATCCTAGCACTTTGGGAGGCCGAGGTGGGTGGATCATGAGGTCAGGAGTTCAAGACCAGCCTGGCCAAGATGGTGAAACCCCGTCTCTACTAAAAATACAACAATTAGCTGGGCATGGTGGTGGGTGCCTGTAATCCTAGCTACTCAGGAGGCTGAGGCAGAGAATTGCTTGAACCCCAGGAGTTGGAAGTTGCAGTGAGCCGAGATCACATCACTGCACTCCAGCCTGGGTGACAGCAAAACTCCATCTCAAAAAAAAAAAAAAAAAAAAGTCTTACTTCAAGATGACAGGCAAATCCCTTCTGAATCTCACTAGGACCATGGATACCCATGGCGGAGATGCCTAGGTCCCTGATGGAGCAGTTGAGATTTGATCTGGTAGACATCAGCAAGCTGTTCTTTCCACATGAAGGCATGTTCTTTCTTTGCTCAGAATGGAGGTATATCCTACTCAATTCATCATGCTAAGACCTCTGTCTCTTTCCAAAGATGAATTCCTAGCAATACCTATGTAGTCCATTTTGGATTATTAATTAGATAACCAGAATGAGGAATAAGGAAATAGGTGCCTGATTTAGGTATAGTCAAATTTTTGGAAATCAACTGCCTACTTTTTTAGTTTTAAAGGTTGCCATGTAATTCTATAAGCTGTCTTATACTAGTAAGACTCATTTTTGAAGAAAAGTTTTGAGTTTACATTCATTTAAAATAATCATTTGGTTAATTTTAATGCTTTTGGTCAGTTCCTACTGCAGAGCTCAAACCTGTTACCCTCAGAACTGAGACTTGGGTGAAAACACAAGGTAACAGCACGTTACAGTCCTCATTAAGTGTTCTTCCTTCTCATCGTCAAACCCATTCCATCATCATAGCCGCAGATTCTTATGCCTTTTAAGACTACATCGTCATTCTCTGTTGTCATTCCATCATATTCTTCATCCTAAAGGTATTGAAAATACTGACTCTTAAATCACCCTTTGTTTTTAAAAGAGCCATGCATGAACCTAACTCAGGCTATCTTTTGGGTATGTAACCATCTGAAATTATTTTGTCATCCAGTGTGTTTTTTTAACCAATTTTTTTGTTAAAGGTGACTTTAAAATGCAGTTTTCTTGATTCTAACGTTATTGTGGTACCAAAGAGTTTCTTTATAAATCTAAAGTTCTACTGACTCACTTATTTTTGCTATCTATGTGATATTCTCTGATTGACATTTCTGTTAATGATGTGGTCTTATTTTAGTCATTGTGAAAGAACTTACAACTGACTACCAGCACTGTGATATTTTAGCAGTGACTCTTAACCTTTTTATTTGATGAGTCCTATTGACTATTGTTCACTTCTTAAATTAGCAATTTCATTTTAGAATATGACACTTTCTCCCAAAAAACTTTCTTCAATTGTAAAAGGATACATACTATTATAATAATAGTAAATGTTTCTAATTAAAAAGTTAAAAAGACTTATTTCCTGAAATATGAGAAAATCTAGTAAGTTTTAAGAGATCTCAAACCATATGTCATACTACTCATAGCTTCTGAACTACGGACTCTGTAGTAACTGAAAGTTTTCTTTCTTCAGCTCCTAAAACATCACAACGAACTCGTCGTCCACGTCCCAAAACTAAAACCACACCAAGTCCTGAGGTTCCTCAGACCAAACCGGGTAAATTCGGGTTTCTGGTTAAAGTAGCTCATCCTAGCAGTTCTCGGGAATTTATAACTGATGCCAATGATAGGAGTGATGGCCCATGTGAGCACCATGTGGGTGAAGGCACAAAATGATCTGCTGCTGCTCCCCCTGTTGAGTTAGCAAAGGAGAACACAATTGGGATAGATCCGTGTGGCAGGTGAATTCCTTGCACTTTCTGCATACAGGTTTGTCTCTTACTATGTATCTTATTTACTAATTTTTTTTTTTTTTTTTTTTGAGACGGAGTCTTACTCTGTTGCCCAGGCTGGAGTGCAATGGCACAATCTCAGCTCACTGCAATCTCCGCCTCCCAGTTCAAGTGATTCTCCTGCCTCAGCCTCCTGAGTAGCTGGGATTACAGGCGTGCGCCACCACGCCCAGCTAATTTTTGTATTTTTAGTAGAAACAGGTTTCACCATGTTGGTCAGACTGGTCTCAAACTCCTGACCTTGTGTTCTGCTTGCCTTGGCCTCCCAAAGTGCTGGGATTACAGGCGTAAGCCACCACACCCGGCCTCTTATTTACTACTTTTTATTTCATTCAATTGTCCTCATAAAGACAAAATGCCTTAAATAGAACTTGCATTTTTATTTCTAGAAAAATATTTAAGTGCCTTCTGTCTTCCCACAGCCACATCAACAACTGTGAGGCTATCACAGGAGGAGGAAGCTTATTTTTCACATCTTACTCTGTAGTATAGTCAAGGTCAAAACCTGTCCCAAAGATTGAAGCAAGAGAGTGTATCTGGGCAAATTGAACTTGTTTTGAGGGGTGCTATATGCATCTATAAACTTAGAAAAAGAAAATGTTATGAAGAATAAGAATAAATAATTGGAAAGAAGTTGGGTCTTAAAATCTTAGAGATGAAGAGAGTCAGAAAGACAGGGGAGGGGTAGAGGCAAGTCAGAGGGCACAGGCTTCCAGAAACACACAGGATTCTGCTTCTAAGTAGTGATGACAGCTGTATTTGGAAGGGTTTATAAGAGCAGCTGAAGGAAGTCCTTGAA
Source organism: Trachypithecus francoisi (assembly GCF_009764315.1). Lineage (NCBI taxonomy): Eukaryota > Metazoa > Chordata > Mammalia > Primates > Cercopithecidae > Trachypithecus > Trachypithecus francoisi. The sequence goes on from NW_022681453.1 coordinate 88,436,684, forward strand.
GATATGACTCAAAAGTCTGCATCTGACCCAAGAAGCATCGTCCATCTAGGGTCCTGCATTTGTATGAGAGTAGAGAGCTACTCTGAGTGTTTGTCCCTTATCCTGATTTGTTGAGTGCCTTTACTGCAAATGAAATCTCCCTAAGATTCACTTTGCTTTATTCTTTGCTATGTCTTCTCTCAAACAGGTTGTTGACTATATTCTTGCTCATTTAGACACACTATTAAAGCTTCCACAAACATGCCAACAGTTACTAGGATAGTTAGATAAGTATGTATTTGGCCAAATGTCTGAATAAGCTTCTAAGGCAGTCTTCTAGTTGGAATTAAGTACTCAGACACCTAGGAGAATATCACGTGGGCTTTACTGAGATGTGTGCCAAATTGTGTAGGCTGTGACTAAGTGCCTCTTAAAAAATTGTTTATCTGGCTATAAGATGGCCAAGTCTTCAAATAACAAGTATCAACTTTCAGAAAATTTCTTAAAATTGCTATATACTGATTGATGCAGTATTATACTGGAAAGATATAATTTACTGGCTTTTCACAAGTGTTTATTTCATTGCTTTTAATTAGTTCCTGTTACAGATCTTGAACCTGGTACTCTCAGAACTGAAGCTCCAAAAACCATGGGTAATGAGAATGTGTGTCCTTCAAATACTGCTCTTCCTGCTTATTGTCATACCACTGTAGTCAGTTTCTTCTACGTTGTAAGACCATTCTGTCATTCTTTGTCATCATTCCATTATAGTCTTTATCTTGAAATTATGCTAGACTCTATGTCAAATTATCAGTTGAATTTGAGAGAATCATGCATGAACTAATATCAGGACATCAAACTGCTTTTAACTGTTCAACGTTATGTCATGCGATCATGTGCATTTGTTTAGACAGCATTGACCATTTTAAGCTGCATTTCAAACACGAATCTCCAGCTATCCCTTATTTATGCTGCTTATTCCTTATCAGTTGTAGGGAAGCACAGTGTTTCTTTGCTCGTATTATTTTTTATTATGTTAGGATCTGTGTAACATTGATTTTTTTTGTTTCAAGAATGATGTTTATAGTAAATTCTCAAATTGTAAAATGTACCTAAGTCTTGAAAGTTTTAATGATAGGCTTCCATAATAGGATAGACTGACTCTTTATTCATCTCTATGAAGGTTTGACAATTTCTTAACTTTTACTGAATCAAGGAATACTTTGAGGTTTTGATGAGCACAGTTTATTAATTACATGGTGTTCTTTATGCTTTCATACATATGAACTCTTTATTGTACCCATAGTTATTTAAGCAGTAGATAACAAGACATTTATCCCAACTTCTATAGAAGTGCAAGTAGACTGATAAATGCCTTTTTCAGTACAGTTAGAAAAGCATATATTATGCAAATGTGTAAAAAGCTTGTCCAACAATCTTCCACCAATGTGTAGCAAGAATCAGATAATCAAACATCTAGGAGAATGTCTTGTTGACCACATAGCGATACTAGGCTGAGTACAATGCTATCTTGCAAGTCTATCTTACCAGACTAATGAGTGCCTGACCATGGTTTGGCCAAATCTGCAAAAAACAAGTCTTACTTTTCTCTTAGTTCTGAAGCTTAAAAAATGACGTGTGAAATTAATATTCAAGTTAAATCTCTTTGCTTTATTTTATTATTTTTGTCTAGTTGTTACTACAGTCCTGGAACCTGACACTTTTAGAACCAAGGTTCCAGAAACAACATTAGGTAATGATATTCTGTGTTCCTGAATAATTTTTCCCTGCTTATTTTCAAATCCATTCCATCATTATCATAATCACATTGTCATCAGCTTTGTAGGACTATCTTGTCATCCTCTGCTGTCCGTCAACTTTATATTGTCCTTCAACTTTATATTGGAGTATTAGTGATCCTTAGAAGTTACCTATTATTTTCAAAAGCTATGCACAGACCTAGTTCAGAGTCTACCATGTAATCTTATTTGAATTTGTGTTATCTGCTTTTGTCTAAACAGCATTCATGTCTAAAGCTAAATTTCAAACACAGTTGCTGGTGGCTATATCTTATCTAAACTGACTAAACTCTAACAGTTCTTATGGTATCATGGATTCTTTGGCATACTCAAAAGATTTAGTGTGAGCCTAAGACTCTATCATCCAGAGTTTGGCTCTAGTGTTTTTGAAGTTAAAGATGTATGAGTCTCTTCACTTTTCAACTTGATTTTACACATAAGTTTCCTGTCTCAAGAATCTTTCAGTGATTAAAAAAATTAACAAAATAGAAAATATTTTAATCTTAAAAGACACATGACTTAAATCTCAAGGAAATATGACATACCTTTAAAAACCTAAAGTTTGTCTACAAAGCCACCTGCACTAGAGTAATCCAAAGTTTCTTCCTTCAGCTCCTAAAACACAACGGACACGTCGTCCCCGTCCCAGACCCAAAACTACATCAAGTCCTGAAGTACCTCAGAACAAATCGGGTAAATGTATGAATCCTTGGTTTAAGGACCCAAGGAACCTGAACCCTGGTGGGCTGTCCCAATGAAGTCCTAACGAAATGCCTATGACAGGAAGTAACAGTCATCATGTTTTCTAAGAATCAAATTATTTGACATGGTAGCAGCTGCTTGTCATACAGAGCCATCCAGGAGAACATGGCTTGGGGACACTTGTGTGCCTGATCTCCTAAATGATTGGTTTGGATGACGTTCTTCATCCCTCTTTAAAGATGTGTTTACAGCGAGATTAGCATACTCATGGGTATTTATTGCTATATCTGCATTGAAACATGTGATCCATTTGTTATAGACATGGTTACATGAACAGGCATTTTTTTCAACTTCCAAGAAAAGCAACAAGTTACTTTCATATATATTTCTCTATATATTTTCATATCTGTTGCCTAAACAAATTTCCAAAGCAAGCATTCATACTACTTAGAAGACCAAATACCTAGGAGAACCTCATGTGGATAATATCAATATATGTAGCAGAGTTCAAAGATGGTAACTACCTTCTGTGATGAATTGTTTTAGCTAGTGTGGCCAAATCTTCCAAAAGCAACTATATGCTTCCTATCAATTCCAAAGTTTTAAAAAAAGTTGTGTATAATTTGAAACTCATGTTTGAAAATAAAAATTGAGGGTTTTTTTTTTTTTTTTTTTTTGAGACGGAGTCTTGCTCTTTCGCCCGGGCTGGAGTGCAGTGGCCGGATGTCAGCTCACTGCAAGCTCTGCCTCCCGGGTTTTACGCCATTCTCCTGCCTCAGCCTCCGGAGTAGCTGGGACTACAGGCGCCCACCACCTCGCCCGGCTAGTTTTTTTTTTTGTATTTTTAGTAGAGACGGGGTTTCACCGTGTTAGCCAGGATGGTCTCGATCTCCTGACCTTGTGATCCGCCCGTCTCGGCCTCCCAAAGTGCTGGGATTACAGGAGGGTTTTTTTTTAAATGTTGCTTTTGGTTAGTTTCTGTTACAGGCTTTGAACCTGTTGTTCATAGTACCGATGCTCCAGGAACAACATTTGGTAATGATTTTTGTGACTTGCATTAAATGCTTTTTATTGCTGTTTAAAAACCCACTTGAGCACCGTCATGGCCAGAGTTGCTTCTGCTTCCTAAGACGCTGTTATTCCATTCTACACTTCATTTTAAAATAGTCAGCAGTCCTAATTCAAGTGTTACCTGTTTTTCACAGATGTCCCTGGACCCAGTGAAGGACAGCTGTCAATCATGAAACTCTCTTTAAAATTGCACTATATGACCCAGTGTTAAATCTGAGGTCCAAATTGGTGTTTAGTATTTATAGATCTAAATACCCTTCCATTTGGTATTTAGATCTACAAAGCAACAATTAAGTACTATGAACTCCCTTTGAGTAACTTAGTTTCTATAAAACCTGTGTCTTGGTCTCATTATTTTCTTCCTATTTTAAGGAATAAGGTGTTCCTATTACATTAAAATAGCTTTTCCCTGAAAGTTCCAGGCTCCTCAATCATTGATGAGCTTGACCACTCTTCTTCACCACAGTTTAGCAATAGCTCTTAATCTTTGCTAAGTAGGAATCCCTCTGAATATCTACGCATGTTCAATATTTATTCCTTTAATCACTTCATATGTGATTTTGATCTCTAAAGGAAACCTTAGTGATGATCAGAAACAAAGTAGTAATTTTTTTTAATTTAGGAAATAAACTCAAGAAAATCTAACCTGTTTTAGAAAACAAAGGTCTACATACAATGCTTTCAATGCTTTCTAGCTCTACAAACACTATAGCAACCCAACATCATCATCTTTTAGTTTCAAAAACAGAAAGGAGGATGAATAGGGGTTATTCCATCCCTCAGACCTTAAACTCCCTAAAGCCTCTCAGTTGAAATAACAAAAATCTATGGTTTAGGTTTTAGAAGGTTTAAGGAGTCCCTCTAGCCCATTGCACTTGAATCACAGGTATCAAAATAAGCTTGAATATCTTCCCATTTCTGTGCCTTCTGAGAGAAAAGGCACTTATAGTGGTTGACAGCTTGACAATTACAGGGCTCATTAGTAGATTCATAGCTGAGGGAGATCTATCCAGTGGCTAAATTCATCGTGTGCCCTGCATAAGGACTGTATCTAACAAAGGATGGATCTTACACAGTTCTTATTCCATTTCATTCATCTCTTTGTCAATGGTGCTGCTACTTTTGCTTAAGAAAACAATCACTTCCTCATTCTTTGTGTACCCAGCACCATATTAACAATTGAATGGGGTGGAATAAGGAGCAGAGGTAGAAACCGAAAGAAAGGACAGATTTTACCTCTTACAGTACAAAGTAACTGTGAAGAAACCCTAAGGTTTTCTTAGATACAGTTTTCTAGATATAGAGCAATTTCCTCCTATGAGAACTGCTTGTTTGAGTAGTAAAAACAGAAAATATTTACAGGAGTCAGGGAACGATGTGGGCTGATGATGGAGAGTAGTTGGGCTTTGAAATAATTATAGGATTTGGATTATAGGGTGGAAGGGTGGGAACAGCACAAATAAAACAAGTGTCAATACTTGTTAAGGGTGGCTAAGGGGATGGTGAAACTAAAATGTAGAACTAAAGCACTCCTAGATGATATTCAACATTTTGTTAATGTTACTATCATGAAATCAGTTATAGGCAGCTCTTAGCTCTTGTGGTAACTGAGATTCAGATACAATAGTCCATGAGAACTTAATTTTCCAAATAGGCTCCTGCTTTTTCAGAGGGACATTTTGAATCAGGAGTCAGCAATTTTTTTTTCTGTGAAAAGTTAAACAATAACTATTTTAGAATTTGTGGGCCATTCAGTTTCTGTTACAGCTACTCAATTCTGCTGTTTTAGCTGGAAGGCAACCAAAGCTGATACATGAATATGCCCTGAACAATTTTAGTTCATTATATGGCTGTCTTCCAATAAAACTTCATTTGAACTTCATACCATTTTCACGTGTCATGAAATATCACTTTTCATTTTTTCCCATCACTTAAAAAAATGTGAAAACCATTATTGGCCCACAAGCCAGGCAGAGGGCTAGACTTGGAAGGGCTATAGTTTGCTGACATCTGCTTTAAACAGGGCACATTCTGTATGGCTGTCCGTAACCTCACGATTTTCAGGGTCTGTGTGTTTTAAGTTCACTGCTACCTCTGACTAAAACCTATGAAATAAATAAAATTACTTTTACAATTGAGACCCTCTTCTTTCAGCTCCCACTGACCTGCAAACTCTCATTTTGAAACCAGTGACATCACCAAGCCTAGAAATGACAGAAAGTCAACCTGGTAAATAGATTGTTTTATCTGTCTGGGTATACTGTGTGCTTTAAGAGGCACACTGTAATTCTCTAAGTTATATTTCCAAAGATAAAAAATGAAAAAGGAATACACATTAATTGTAAATATTGCACAATGTTCTTTTTTGTAATTGCATATTGTTAAATTAGTAATACATTAATATTACTACTTGAATGTATAAAAATACTTTTCATTGCATTTGTATCATTCTAGAAAATAATCACATATCTGATTAAGTGGTTGACAAACCACTTAGAAGAACTAATTTTATTATTTATCCTTATTTTTTCAACAGTTACAAGTTCGTGGCTCTCTTTAATAGTAAATTAAATTTGTGCTAAAAGAACACTAGTTCAAATGTGACCAACAAGGAAGGAGAAATTTCTCACTTCAGTAAAAATAATAAAATTTCCTCATAAACAATGTGAACCCTTTAAAACATACTGCCCTTCAAGCTTGTAAATAGGCCAGGCATAGTGACTCACACCTGTAATCCCAACACTTTGGTAGGCCAAGGCTGGTGGGTTGCTTGAGCTCAGAATTTTATGACCAGCCTTGGTAAAACCCCAACTCTACAAAAAATACAAAAATTAGCTGGGCATGGTGGTGCATGCCTATAGTCCCAGCTACTTAGGAGGCTGAGGTGGGAAGACCATCGAGCCCAGGAGGTCAAGACTGCAGTGAGCCATGTTCATGCCACCCTACTCCATCTGGTTGGTAAAGCCAGACCCGGTCTGGGGGAAAAAATGGATGCATATTTTAAAAATCAGTATTAGCAATGTTGTTGCTACTTCCTGACATTTATTTTAAAACACTGGATCCCTATATTTTTCTAGTATGGGACTGTAATTTCTTTCCATCTCTTCTGAGTATCTTTTAATTAGATAAATGACATTTTGGTACTCATGTTGAATGTACAAAGTAGGTTGCTAATGGTAACCTACAGTAGTTATAATGTTGTGAATTCAGTTCAGTTTTGAGAGCTTCCCTGAGTGTTAATAATGTTGTTATCCTAACATTGAACACTTACAGGATGCAAAGCACTTTTGTAAATACTTACAACCTATCCTTTATCAATTGTACCATTTTCTGTTTTTTACTAGTTTCTGATGTTCTGGAATCGGTTACGTTTAGTACTGAGTCACCAAAGGAGACTATAGGTAAAAATGTTCCCCAATGGCAAGTCAAGCATATGTGCTTTTCCATCTCATTGCAAAGTCATCTCTGGATGTCCTCATGCTTTGTGACATTTCATAGCCACCTGCTCCTCACAGCTTGTCTGTGCTCATCCAATGGGTCTTGAATGTCATTGTATATACCACATTGTGTTCACATCTGCTGTACTGCTATGCAAGTTTCATAATTTCCTTATTCTCACTCAAAGTGAACATTTTAACCTTTTCTGATTGCTCTTTCAATATGAATACGTACATATATGCACAACCTATTTTTCACTTTCATATCACTTTTAGGATTCATCCCATGCTTTTGCTCTCCAAGTACTCATTCTACGTGTGTTTCTAACTGGAATTCTTACACACACAAAAAAAATGAAAGTGGAATTATCTGCTTTGTTCCAGGTAGCATTGCTGTTGAGTCTCCCGTACATTGTGTATGGGGTGTGCGTGTTTCCCACATAGCACACTGCCTTCATTTCCTGCTTTCATTCTGCCCTCCTAAATTGTGGTCATCTTCATAATCTACCTAAATGTTAATTATTCTCAAGAGTGTATCTGCTTAAGATAGCTCAATTCTTTTTCAAATTAAATGCAGGGTTCTATTACAGCATGCTTTGGGCTGCCCACCACTAACCAGCCATTCCTGTTTCTTCCCTAGCACCAGCCAAAACAGACTATGTATATCCCACTGCCAAAGCACCACTCTGGCCAGAGGAGCCAAAGACTGAAGGTAGCAAAGGTTTTAATGCTTGGATTTATTTTTTCTACACATTTTAAATTAACATCAGTTACATCCATGGAATATGACATTGATTCACAATTAAACAGATTTGAAGAGCTGTAGCTTCCAACATTCTTGAATTCTTAAGGTGATAATTGACTCTCTCTGAATACAGAAATAAATTCCTGTTTCTCTGCTGAAGTTTAAAGGTTGAGGTATAATAACATTGTAAACCCAGTTAATGACAATTAAAACATAAATATTAATTGGTGAATTAGTATTATAGAATAGGATTTTTCTCCTAATTCTTTTTTCCTGTCTAAATCCATTGTCCTGTCTGTAAAATTATGATGTAAATTCTTAATAAAATTTGATATTCAAAAAACACTATAGCTTAATATCTTAGTTTCTAAAATTTTTCTCCTTTGTTTTGGTACAGTTGTGGAATCTGTTACATATGTGTCTGAACCACCTGAGACCACACTAGGTAATAACCTCAGTAGCCCAACCCTGTGTGCTTTCTGTCCTCATTGCCACCCATCGCCTGAGAACCTCCGGGTCTATCTCATTGTGAATTCATGTTACACCGTCACTTTTCACCATGGCAGTTGCTTTTCTTTCAAGGTGCTCCTATCCGTAACCATTGTCCAAAAATGTCTTTCCTCCCATTCAGTTGTATAACAAGGCTTTGCTTTTTTTCTCTTCAAAAGTCAGCAGAACTGTTGAATCTAAAAATTTTTTTTCCTAACACTGTACATCCTGCCAGCTTGGCATTGTGTCGAATGTTTCAGATAATGCTTTTTCGGTGTGATGATCCATTTATACTTTCTCACCTAGCAACATACTTTCCATTAACACTCATCCCATCACATTTATTTACATACGTGGTTTTCTTCTCCATTCTTTAAGTGAAATTCAGTGCTGCTTAAATGACTCATACTATAATATTTTTTAAATTCTTTTTCCCTTCATGATTCCTATTGAATATATCTTTCTGGCATTGTTGAGGAAGTAGAGTTCTAATGTGAAATGACAATTTTAGAAGTATTTTGTAAGCTGCATCTGCAACCTTTTTTTTTTTTAAACTAAATGCATTATGAAGGAGTAGGAACGCTGTTTTGCTGCAGATTTGCAATTTTCTTTATTTTAAAAAATATATTTGTTACCATCCTGCCTGTTATCTGTACTCAAGGTCTGTCGAGTGCTATAGTAACCCGCGTACTTTCCTTCAATTACCATAGAAACGTCGCCTCTGCCTTCTCAATCTATAACCCTACCCAGCCCAGATAAGCCTCAGACTGAACCCGGTAAATACGTTATTTTGTATGTCATATATGAGGTGAGTGTTTACAGAATGTCAGCATGGTCACCTCAAGACATCAGAGGCCCTGACTCTATCATTCTGCCCACAGACTTTGATGGGTAATCCTATCTATCTGATGTCCCGCTGTCATTGATAATTACTCAAACCGCAGTGTTGTTCTTTAGGACATGGTTGAAAAATAACTCTCAGTTACTCTGCAAGTGTTTAATTCAGGGAATAGGAATGCTTCTGGGAAGAACATTTATATTCTGTTCTATTTTAAAATATATATATTCTAATTTTAATTCCAATTCATCTCAACTAGTTTTATAAGTTCTGTGATCATGTAAAAAGTATTTTAAGCTTTCTGATTTGATTTTGACTTTAAAAGAAACCTCCAGAAACAGGTTTGACTGCAATCCACATGAAAGGGGGTGTACTGGCCGGTCACCTTGTAGTTATTCAGATACCTTACTTCTTTCCACTCCTTTCTGCAGTGCTTTGGCCATTTCATTGCACACAAATAAGAAAAAACAAAATAAAAACAATTACTCTGGCTTATCACAAAGCTTTACATAGTAGTGGAGTTTGAAATGAATGAAAAATAATCAACATGCCTCTTATTTTAAAAAATCCTCTCAATAGCTATAGGTTTCAATGTAATAGAAGGTTATAAATAGAAAGTTGTAAATAGAAGGTTATAAGTAAGCCCAAACTTCTGTTTTGATTGTCATTAAACTATTTTTATATTACTCTGTTTCAAAGGGAGATGCGGATTTTAAGTTTACTCATTGTCTGCTGAATATCCTACTAGATGTTGCCTATAAACCCTACAGTTTTTTAACAAAAAAGAAAACCTACATTGACTAAAATAATGAAATCTAACAGTTATACCTAACTTTTCCAAATTTTGTTCTTAATAACTATAATAATATTATTGGAATGTCTCATTGTAAATACTGCTATTAGTGATTCTTATCTCATTCTGTATCGTTTTTCAGGGAATTGCTTCATGGCATGCCTAACCTTCAGATGGTCTTTCTTATCCTCTGGGGAAAGGAAGTGGCATATCAGTTAGAACCTTAGCAAGTAGGGTAGTTGAGAATCAGAAAATCACAAACTGTGAGAAACTCTAGAATGACAGAATTTTAAGATTGGAAGAGTTCTTAAAAATTGTGTAACTTTTGGTGAAGAACCTGAGACCGTAGATCCAGTGATTAGCAAAGGGAGCTCTAAACCCCCAGGTTCCAGGCTTCTAAACCAGATCATCTCCAACATTTATCAGTATTCATCTCTCTACAGGCAAGAAGATTCCACTGAAACCATTGTATACCTTGTATTTTTTCATTTAGTATCAGGAAGAAGATTCTGCAGACTCCTTCAGAAACTTCTGGTGTCAAATAACTCTTACTTTCAGCAAGTTTTTCTTAAGGTGTCTGAAACTACATGACATTGACCATGTTTCTTACCTTTCTTTATCTCAAACACATTTTAGTTCAACCAGATGAGGTGTTTCCACAAGCTGCAACTTGCATCTGATAATTCCTTTCCTTCAGCAGGATAGATTTTTCATTTTTTTGGTGAAGAAAAAATTGGTTTTTACACTGATTGTCCTAGAATTTCTTTAGGATTTGCTCAGCAAAGGAATAACTCTCCATAGAAAATATCCTTGGTGTTCAATTTCTCTTCCCTCTTTTCCCCTATATAACTAATAAAACTGTGTTTTGTTTAGTAACATTAATTTTCCATTAGCACTTGCTATTAAAATACATTATACATTTGGACTATAACATGTTAACTTTGTTTTTTATTTAGAAAACATGTATTTGCATTTAAAATAGTACAACTAAATATTCTGATAAAATTATATGAACTTACAATAAGGATGAATTCTTGTTATTATGAATTTATTTTCAAGCTATTTAAAAGGTATTTGATGTCAATATTTCTGAAATCCCAAGTTTCATTTTGCCAGCTGAACATCTTAGATATCATTTAATGTGACTTTTTGTTTTGTTTTCTGTTACATAAAAAAGTTGCCTTCCTATACTTTACAGACCTTTAGGAGCCTTAATCGTTGGGTATTTAGGTCTTCAGCCATTCAGTAAACATCTCTGAGCTTCTAGAGGTTTAGGTACTGTCGTTCTTGAAGGGCTCAAGATTTCCGAACCTATATCCTTTTTTTTTTAGCTCCCAAGCAGACACCACGTGCTCCTCCTAAGCCAAAAACATCGCCACGCCCAAGAATTCCACAAACACAACCAGGTAAAGATATATTTTACATTTTAGCTTGAAAAGTTTGAGGTTAGTGGGCTTATTCTAGCAAATTGTTCATTAATAGTTATGACAGCAGATTGAGTCTTTAACATTTGCAAAGCAAGTCTTCCTCTGTAACCTAATAAATATTTAAATTTCTTTTTGGACTTACTAAAAAAGTACATCATAGGAAAAGCTTATTCCACAAAGCTTCCCTTAATGTTGTGTTATTGAAGATGAGGTGGACATGAATGGCATTGCTTAGAAAGAGTAGCCTACCTACTTCCTTTTCCTTCCCCAACCTGAGACTACACTCCTATCCCTTCCACTATTCCTGAATGTGCTTCCTTCTGTCAATCATCCAATTTGACATTTTCCTCAATACATGGCCTGACTACAACAAATGTCTGAGGTGTACCCACCCAGGATACCGGGAAAGGAACCTTTGCTACCACTGATCTGGTCTGGGGAAAGGAAAACGTTTAGCATCATCACATTGTGCTTGATCCAGGTAGTGATTCTGGATTCCCACCACAAATATTTTATTCATACCTCAGAATCTCTGCCATTAGGTACTGTCATTCTTGTTTTTCTACAGAGGAAAAGAAAAACCCTGTAGTTTTAGGTGTGTTCTCTAATATCAATTAAGGGAAATTTTACCTATCATTAAATTTTTTCTATGATTTTAAATCTGCCTTATTTAGCATAATTTTAAATATGTTCTAATTACTAAAACTTAGTAATGTAAATAATTTATTCTGATAATAAATATATAAAGGTATCAAGGCAGCATTCCCCCAAAATATGAAATTTTAAATGATACATTTGAAACATTAACTTACTAAAAGTCTGAGAAAATAATGATTAGTGAATAATAATGAATATGAATAAAAACATCAAAGTTTTAAGAATATATCAAATTATTAAATAAAGTATATTAAATTTGTTATAATAGGAAACTAAAATCTAACTTTAAAAATAACAGACAAAATTATTTGAGAAGAAGCTCTCAGCTTTGGATCTGAATATAAAGCATAGAACAAAAGTAGAAAACAAATAGGAAGAAGAAAGCATGAACACTTGAATGTTGAACTATAAAAGATGAAAAATAAATACTAAAAATTAAAACGCTTAGGCATGAATCAAGGTCAGTACAAAATTTTTAAAGTAAAGGAGATATGAAGTAATAGGACAAAATTATTTGCAATTTTATCTTTTTGAGATGTACTTTGTACTTTTTATTAAAATTCAGTTTAGTAAATCAGGAGCTTGCTCTAATTTTCCATTATTATACTATGTTCTAAGTTTCAAATTCATTTCATTTTGACTTAGACTTTTAGCCAACCTTTCTTGACAAGACAGGCTCTTCAGAGATTCACGTGCTCAGTGAGTTCCACTCTCTAACTCTGAAACCATGGAGTGGCTGCCAGACTGTAGAGAGAGAGCCTTCTGATGTCCCGATTGAAGCAACTTCCAGTCCATCAGCATCTCTTGTGGAAAGTAGCTGCAAACCAGATACTTCTGGCTTTGTCAGTGCTACTTAATGTAAGGGAACAATTTGGAAAACTGGTCATGAAAAACAAAATGCATTCTACTTATTCTTTTTCAAAGTGGGTGGAATTGAGACCTCCTTATCCCACAAGAATGTAACTCGTGTAATAGGTTCCAGCAATATCCTGGATTTTGATAGTTTTTCAAGGAGGTGTGTATATGTACACGTATATATCACAAAATATTTTAAAGACAAATAGTCAAATTCTAATACTTCTTCCCTTACCCTTGGCTAGTTCCTGCAAACTTCAAAAAGTCATTTGGACAGGAGAGTGTCCTATTTATATGCATGATACCAATACAAACTATTGTTGTTGGGCTATAATATCATCTATCAAAAGTATTTACAACTTAAAGTGCAACAGATTTTGTTTACCACCTTTCACATAATAAGATTCTGTAATTTGGGCATGTCACCTTTATTGTTAGTGTTACTGAAAGTGTGTTTATAAATTGGCAACGTTTAAATCTATATTTGGCATTCAAAGGCAAAATGAGATCTAAAATCTAAAAAAAAGCATAAGGAATATTTGATAAGTCAATAAAGTTTGATTTCTTAGATCCCAGTGTTTACAGGTAATAGCAACATTATTGTTAATTGGATGCCTAGAATTTCTTATAACCATCAAAATTATGGGTATTCCTAGATTTTGCATGGGCAAACAATGTGAAAATCAGAATATACCCAGATTCTTCAAAACCAAATTTGTAAAGCTCCTTGAGAAGTGGAAAAACATTATAATAGTGTAATTTTCACATCATTTTGACATTTCACATTGGATTCTTACAACCATATCTCGAGTTAGGGCGGGTTTATTGTTTCACCTTAAAAAATGAGAAGCAAGTGAAAATCTGACCTGCAGAACTGGGATATAGAGAGCCCAAGTGTTTAGACCTATTGATAATGTTTGATGCTCAGCATGTGGTTCAAGTCCTGACTCTGGTACTTAATAACCATAGCCTCAAGCAGATGCTGTCACACACCCAAAGCTCTGTTTCCTCAGCTTTAAAGTGTAGCTAATAATTCCTTCCTCCTAACATTATGGTGAGACTCAAAGGGTGTAAACCTTATAAAAGCACTTTTGAAATTGTAGAATACACTATAATTGTTAGACTTATTTTCCTGGTGTCTATTATATTAGTACTTTATTATTCCCAAGGAACAGTTGTGGAAATCTAATTTTAGTTGTCAACAAATTCATTTGAAGGTTTCTCTGGGGCCAGAGAAATGCAGGGCGGGTAAGATGTGAACCAACCCATTCCATTGCATTGTCTGCTTACCACTCTGCTGTTGTCTGAGAGGACTTCAAGCATATCCATGCTCCACAGGATTCCACCCTGACCTCACCATCTTTACCTACTTTGTCTTTAAGGAAAGACATAAAAATGGGTTTAAGGAGAAGTCAAGCAAACATATCCAGTAAAGAAAAGCTCTCTTACATGCATTTAGTTGCCGTCTCCTCTGAAATAGATTTCTAAAAAGTCGTCCTCTTACTCTGATGCTTTGTAATTTGAAATTTTGCAGTTTCTCAGATTTCACTCTTCTGTAATTAAATGGAATTCTAACTAAGCTATTTGTAGAGCTTAAGGACTCGTCTTCTGTCTGACTCCCGTATGGGTAATACTTTGTTTTGTCAGTGTTCAGGCTCCACCTTGCCATGCCTTATGTGTTAAGCATGACTGGAAGGTGCTGAAACCAAATGACTTACAATATGAGTTCTCTCTTTCAGTTCCTAAGGGGCCCCAGCGTGTTACTGCAAAACCAAAAACATCACCGAGTCCAGAAGTGTCATACACCACACCTGGTAAATGCTTTATTTCACATTTAAGCCAAACGCGTTCGACTGCCCCACTCTGCTTCAGTGAAACATGAGACTTGATAGAAGTGAGGTCAATATTTCACTTATTTTTAAATCCCATGTTGTATCATATGTGGTATAATTTCAGGAGTTTCATAAGAGTGTCCACTTGTTCATCTAGTAAAGCTGTGATCGCAGTCAAAAGGCAGAGAATTATGCCAAGGTTAGAATGTCTTTCCTAGAACTAAAGTTCTCTTATTCCCTGACTTACAAAAAAATGCTGCCAATTCTAGCTACGCTATGCTCAAATATTTCACTAAACACAAAGATAAAGACTTTTGCTCTTACCTACAAATGATAAATTAGTGTTTTTTCAAATAGAGGCAGTGATGTTTAGTCATTTACTTGGATACGTAAATTGTACTGTCAACATTGAGTTTTTTCCCTGTCACATTCTATTTTACAAATTTATGGAGACATAGCTTGGGTTAAGAAATTTCTTTCGCACACACACAATGGTTTCTTTAGTTACAAATCTGTTTTTTGCCAATCATCTGAGAAAGTCTTTTGTTCACCAATGGGGAAGGTAATCTCATGTTTGTGGAGTATCCAGGGTGGGGATTCCAAGGGCCCAGACATTTCATGGATATTACCACCACTATTTACATGAAGTCTTCAAGTGGCCTCAGGAAGCCACTGGTAACCGGACAACTTTCTCTAAAAAGCCAAGCTCATTTTTAACTAGAGAATCTGGGAAATACTGTGAGTTTTTTCTCTTTCTTTTTAAAGGTACAATTATTATAAATTTTTAAATGCTCCTAAAAGCATATAGAACATTCCCAGAGCCAAAAAACTTCTAAGCTATAGTATAAAATGATAGCATTTTGGAAGTAAGCCTGAATTCACTTGCTATAATGTTTTCCAGATTGTATAAGCAAAGGCTATTATTGCTGCTGTGGTATAGACAATTTGGTGGTGGTGGTAGCAAGCTAGAGAGAATCTCCTTTGCCCAGAAGTCTAGAATGTAAATTTGTACCACCAAACACAATAGCCAATATTATAAACAGGAAGTAAGAAATAAACCTCATCTCACTTGTCAAAGATCAGCTTGTTTTCAATTGTGGAAATGAATGTAATGGAAATTAATTTGTTATAGATAACAGTAGATTTGAGTGACTTTATTTACTTTTCCTTTTCAGTATAAAAAAATAATATTATTGATATAATCTTATTACACCAATATATTGAATAGTTAAGTTTTTTCCTCTTTTAATATTTAATATTTGCCCTACTGGGCATGAGTTGGCCATTATTGAAGCCAGGTGGTGAGTACCTAAGAATTCATTCTACTAGTTTTCTACTTTCAAATACCTTTGGAATTTACTATCATAAAATTATTTTTAAGGTATTTATTTTAAAATCTTCTCTGTTAGCTAGTCCTTCTCTTCAACCACATTCTTCAAATGTTCTCCCACAGCTAAGTTATAAAGAGCAGACCACTTTTAGCAGAAAAAAAAAAAAAAAAAAAAAACTTGCCTTAATTCTACCAACACCTTGTTTTTCATAGAAACTCTAACCTGTGATCTTGATCCCTGTAACAACACAAATGGTTAACAACTATCCCTATTTACACTTTTTATCCGGAGTTTGAATGAGCAGAGTAGAGCACTTCCTCCTGGAGAACTAGGGCCTGTCTTAGTGGTCTTCTGTCACCTCTCCAGCTCCACATGTTCGGAGTTAAGGTTCTGTCCCTAAACCTGGTGTTGGCCCTGCCATATGATCAGGCTTCTTCTCCCTTGCCCCAGGGGTTTGGCACCCCCAGGAGTAATCATAAGGCAACTCGTACTACATTTCAGTTTTCT